>NW_028318500.1:4865500-5507000 GCF_062004578.1 Staurois parvus | reverse complement strand
CCAGCTCTGACATCACCCAAGCTCCTCCCCATGTGTATCGTCACATGACTTCATCAATGTGACGATATGCGTGGGGAGGAGCTTGGGTGACATCAGAGCTGGAATGCTGACAGTTCAGTAAGAGACATTTAAGCTAAGCAGAAAATCAAAAAGCTACAGAAGGCTTATTGACCTACGCTATAGTTGCTATACAAGTCCTATTATTATTAAAAGAGTACAGAAAAAGTAGTAAATGTCACATGACTGGCAAATATGCAGTCCAGTATAAAATTCCTATATATTTTGTATATAATATTGCATATGAATATTTTGTATTTTCTTCTTCTGCCAGCAGGTGGAGCTCTACATTTCTTTTTACATGTTTTTCAGTTATTATATGTTTTTGTTGATTGCTGCGATTCTTTGGGTGGTGTACAATAATTACTAGGAGTTTTGTTAATTGTGGTATTTTACAGGTTGAAAATGGCTAAAGTTGTAATGGTGGGAGACCTTTATGTGGGGAAAACCAGCCTGATCAACAGGTACACTGCATTGCTTCTGTTTTTGTTTTAAATTCTGTATCATTTGGTGCACACAGCAGATCAAGACCAAGATCATGAGTTGGAATATACATTATTTTCCATTTTTGGTGTGGATGGTCAACCAGAATACAATCCTGAATCAAAATTTAGAATTTAGAAGGTGGAGGAGAGATTTCTTGTGTCTATGTTTTGGGATAGTGTTTAAAGTGGAACTACACTGTATCTGAACACCACAAAGCAAAAATCTAATTTAATTCATTTTTAACATTCAAAGCAAACTCCCCCATCTATCCACATCTCCATGCTTTATTTTGCTGAGACCCCCCACCCCCCCCCCCCCCACTTAGCATTTCTGGCCATAACCAACTTGAGTAAGGGCAGATGATTTAGGTAGCATTTACATCCTCAGATTCACCTGGCTTTAGCTCAGGCATGCAGACAGGAGGGTGTTCATAGCTGAGAAAGCCCCTCATCCCCTCCAGAAGACTCCTGGCATGTATGACATCATTTGCCTAGGCAAGAAACCAGGAAGTAACTGAAGAAACATTCAAAAATAGTTTAAACAAACAAATATGATATATTGTACTTTTGTATCTATTTACTAATGCTAACAGCATAAGGACTGAAAATAGTCCATGTTGATTGAAAGAGTGAAGTTCCACTTTGAGTAGAGTAACTAAGCCACCGTGTTGTTTCCCTGTTTCCTAGGTCAGTCTATCAGTGAGTTTGTGAACCACGTTTACCATCTTGAACAAATATTTTTTTCTATATTTTGAGAAATCAAATATCTAAATATAAAAGGTTATTTGGGATGTTTGTGATTTTTTTTAAGTGATTCAAACTAAATAAATGTGACCAGTGAACCTTACAGAATAGTTAACATTCACAAAGACCAGTATGCATTTATCTATTATCTGTAATATTGTATGTATTCTTCACTTGTCTCCTTTTTTTTGGTTTGTTTTTTCTTTAATAATGTTCAGAATGTCTAAAGTGTAGTAAGATATTAGCAAATGTCTTTCCGTATTCTGGCTATCCTAAACTGATGGGAAATCAAGTGTGATTAGTTACTATGGTCTACTATATTCTGATCAACAGTCATCTGAGCCTCATAGCCTATAGGATTAAACCTGATCTCTGGCAAATATTGTCTAAAAATAAGAGTCATGTGTATGCTCACTTGAATCTTGTTGTGCATTGTGTATTTCTTTCACATCTGTGTAGTAATCCAGTGTGACACTTTACCTCTGTGTAGGAGCTTCCTGTAATAAGGACTGGTTACTACTGCTCTTTCTCCTTGTGCAGGGTGACTGGTCTTGTCTCCGCCCCCTCCTGTAGTTTTCTGTAGGCAGGTTGTAGTGGATGAGCATTGATCTCTGCAAAGGCTATGTACAGCACAGCTACACTATATTGCCAAAAGTATTGGGATGCCTGCCTTTACACGCACATGAACTTTAATGACATCGCAGTCTTAGTCCATAGGGTTCAATATTGAGTTGGCCCACTCCTTGCAGCTATAACAGCTTCAACTCTTCTGGGAAGGCTGTCCACAAGGTTTAGGAGTGTGTCTATGGGAATGTTTGACCATTCTTCCAGAAACACAGTTGTGTGGTCAGGCACTGATGTTGGATGAGAAGGCCTGGCTCAGTCTCCACTCTAATTCATCCCAAAGGTGTTCTATTGGGTTAAGGGCAGGTTGAGGCAGGCCAGTCAAGTTCCTCCACCCCAAACTCACTCATCCATGTCTTTATAGACCTTGCTTTGTGCACTGGTGCGCAGTCATGTTGGAACAGGAAGGGGCCATCCCCAAACTGTTCCCACAAAGTTGGGAGCATGAAATTGTCCAAAATGTCTTGGTATGCTGATGCCTTAAGAGTTCCCTTCACTGGAACTAAGGGGCCAAGTCCAACCCCTGAATAACAACCCCACACCATAATCCCCCCTCCAGCAAACTTCCACTTGGCACAATGCAGTCAGGAAAGTACCGTTCTCCTGGCAACCGCCAAACCCAGACACGTCCATCAGATTGCCAGATAGAGAAGAGTGATTCGTCACTCCAGAGAACAATGTCTACACTGCTCTAGAGTCCAGTGGCAGCCTGCTTTACACCACTGCATCCAGCGCTTTGCATTGCACTTGGTAATGTAAGGCTTGGATGAAGCTGCTCAGCCATGGAAACCCATTCCATGAAGCTCTCTACACGTTGTTGTGTTAATCTGAAGTCCACATGAAGTTTGGAGGTCTTTAGCTATTGACTCTGCAGACAGTTGGCGACTTCTGCACACTGTGCGCTTCAGCATGCGTTCACCATGCTCTGTCATTTTACGTGGCCTACTACTTCATGGCTGAGTTGCTGTTGTTCCCAGTTGCTTCCACTTTGTTATAATACCACTAACAGTTGACTGTGGAATATTTAGCAGCAAAAAAATTTCACAGATGGACTTCTTGCACAGGTGACAACCTATCACAGTACCACGCTTAAATTCACTGAGCTCCTGAGAGCGACCCATTCTTTCACAAATGTTTGTAGAAGCAGTCTGCATGCCTAGGTGATGATTTTATACACCTGTGGCCATGGAGGTGAGTGGAACACCTGAATTCAGTGATTTGGGGGGCTGGCTCAATACTTTTCACAATATAGTGTATTAATGTTCAGAAAGGAACCCATTGAATCTAATGAGATTTTAGTACATTCTGGTAAAATCAGTGAAAAATCAGTTTGGATTGCTTGGTTTAGGATGCTGCATTGTGAGCATTGATTTGTTTTCTTTATAGTTGATCCTATATTTTAACAATGTGCTTTGCTTTGAAACATTTGTATCTAATGGGAGTGTGTGTATTTTTATTTTCTGCTCCTGTGTTACAAACTAACATTCAGAGTTCTTTAGACTTTACTGTACAGGACAATGATTTTGACTCTTCTCCTTTACTGCAGGTTTTGCAAGAATGTCTTTGACCGTGATTACAAAGCAACAATTGGTGTTGATTTTGAAATTGAGCGGTTTGAAATCTTGGGTGTACCATTTAACCTCCAGATGTAAGTCAGCTTTTAAAAATCTCAAAGCACCTCCAGGGGCGGATTGACCATTTGGAAACTGGGGCACTGCCTGAGGGCCCGGGGTCAGTAGGAGGCCCCATGAGATGCCCCTGGTACCTTTTTCATAGGCTTTTTTGAGTTTGGGCAAGGACACAGGGGCCCCATGATCCCCTATTGCCCAGGGGCCCTATGAGTTGTCAGTCCGCCCCTGAGCACCTCACACTGCATACCTTATCTATCTATCCATTCAGTTGTATCCGACCCTTGGCGATTGCATGGACCATCACTTGTAAGCGACTTTTCCATGAATTCTCTTAGCAATTATTTTACGGGGTAGGTTGCCAGGTCTTTCCCCAACCCCCACCATGCAGGAAATCCCACATGGCCAGGGATGAAATTAGGGCAATTTAGACAGGAGCCAATTAACCTACCAGCATGTCTTTGGAATGTGGGAGGAAACTGGAGTACCCGGAGGCCTACCCATGCAGGCACAGGGAGAACATTCAAACTCCATGCAGGAGGTGCCATGGTTGGGAATTGAACCCATGACCCAATTACTGCAAGGCAGAAGTGCTAAACACTAAGCCCATGTACCTTCTATACACTGCAAAAAGCAGAAGGCATTGTTTGGATTAAACAATTACTCTGGGGTAGTTTCTAACTGATCATTATCAATCTACAGAGGTGAGAATATTATCCTACTGACCTGATATTATAAACTGCCTTATTTAGGCTTCATGCACACTAGCATTTTTTTTTAGCTAAAAAAAAACGCTGGATAAAAAACGCTGGCAGTAGCATTTTTTTTTAGTAGCGGTTTAGTAGCGTTTAAGTGTTTAGTAGTGTTAGCATTTTATTAGCATTTTTACAGTACATATAGAAAAATAAAAGCTAGAAAAAAGCTGTTAGAAGCGTTTTAGTACCATTTTGGACCATTTCTGAAAACTCTACAAACACAATTTTTTTTTTCAACTCCTAAACGCTGAACCTTGAAAAACTCTGCTAACCTAAAATAGTGTGCATGGACACATAGGAAAACACTGTTTAGCTTCTAAGAACAGTAAAAAATGCTGATAACAGCTTCTAATAAAAAAATAAAATTCTAGTGTGCATGAAGCCATAAAGCACAGTTGTACCTCTCTTCTTAAAGGAGAAGTATAGCCAAAGCTTTTTTGGCTGTACTTCTCCTATGGATCACAATAGTGCAGTTTATTCAGGACTCCAGTGACCCATTTTGAGTTGACAGCGGGCTAAAGCCCTGCATAAGTTGTATCAATTTATCTACAAACCTCTCTTCTCTACAGTCATTCAATGTCCATAATTTATACAGCATGTCTGAGCTTTCAGAGAGTAGGGGGCAGAAAGCTAAAGTTAAACTCTGAAGAGCTCAGTGAGAGCTTATTGGAGGGAAGGGACACACCCCTTCACACAGCAACAGACCCGAGGCTGTCAATCACAGGCTGTGTGGTAGAGCTCCCTCCCCTGTCACCCTTTTTCTCTTGGTGTCAGGAAAACTTGTCAGAGGTCAAAACAGAGTAAGTAGGCAGCAGATAGAAATGGCACTTAGTGCTCTGGATTGAGACAAGTTCACACTATAGAGGGACATGCTTTGTTCATATTTCATGTCAGAGGTTTACAATCACTTTAAAGCTGAACTCCAGGGGCAAAAAAACATTTATCCTTGCAGTGGGTTCCCCTTCCTGCTGCAAGGGTTACCTGATTGGATGATTATTCAGGTTATATGCTTACTTGCTGATTAAAGTGATACTAAACTCAAAAACCCACAACAGTAAAATCAGTCTGTAAATGCAGTAAATCATGCTTGTTATACTCACTGTAGAACCTAAGAGGTTAATCCTCTGCATTGTGTAAAAAGCTGTTTGATCCTGACTTCTCTGATCCTCCCCTTCTTCCAGTGTCCCCCTCTTATCTCCTAATAAGACACATCCTGTGAGTCACTCTGCACATGCTCAGTTTGGTGTGTATTGCTAGACAGGTTTGTTTTTTTTCTTGGGAGAGTGCATGTGATCCACAGGGCAATCAGCACTGTCCAGACAGAGGTCAGGGGTCCTGCATCCTCCTAGAGCAGAATTAAAACTTCTCCTACAAGCTTTACCATGTGCTCACCTGGACACTGATAGAAGTCACAAGACTGCTCTAACTGGTGATGAGAAACGGTATATATTTACTAAAATAATTGCATTTCCATGTTGTGTGTACTGGGGGAGACCATATATAGTGAATGCAGGGTCCTGGGTTTAGTAACACTTTAATTATAGTGACAGACTGCATAATTTATTGAATATTTAATTTTGCCCATGATGTGGTTAAATGTTAATGGTTAATCTGATGTGGATGTCTGGATTTTATTAAGTGTTAACAGTTCATTTTAATCCCTTTCTGCTGAGCCTCAGCATCCCCTTAACAGTGTCTTTATGTCCAGGGGGCAGAAAGGAGTTCCTAATCACATGACCACTGATTGGCTGTCACATGTTTAGGAGCCCCTGATCAGTAGTAAAGTTTTTGACAGCTCAGTCACTGAGCTGGGAGTGCATGCTCATCACAGACACCTCGTCTGTCCATGGACACATATGTGCGGTGTGCAGGAATTAAAGTCCACCCTCTTTTCTGCTACACATATAGGTTATGTGGGTGGCCAGAGGTTAAAGTGTTACTAAACCCACAACAGTAAAATCAGTCTGTATATGCAGTAAAGCATGCTTGTTATACTCACTGTGGGACCTAAGGGGTTAATTCTCTGCACTGTGTAAAAAAGGTTGTTTGATCCTGACTTCTCTGATTCTCCCCTTCTTTTACTGTCTCCAATCCATCTGCTGATAGTACAGAGCCCTAGGAGTCACTCTGCACATGCTCAGTTCTGTGTGTATTGCAAAAGAGTTTTGTTTTTTTGGGAGGGTGCATGTGATTGGCACAGAGCCAATCAGCACTGTCCAGACAGAGGGTCAGAGGTCATGCAGCCTCATAGGACAGTCATAGGAGAATGATAACTTCTCCTACAAGCTTTAACCAGTGTTCGGCCAGACACTGATAGGCGTCACAAGACTGCTGTCTACTGCGGATGAGAAAAGGTATTTAGCAGTTTATATTTACTAAAATAATTGCATTTCCATGTTGTGTGTACTGTGGGAGACCAGATATAGTGAATGCAGGGTCCTGGGTTTAGTAACACTTTAAGTGTTAGAGATGAGGTTTAAAGTCAAGGCTCTCAGTACTGAAATGTGTTGATTTCTTATTTCCCCTTTGATAACACAATATTTTCTTAAACTGTAACATTTCATATTGTTTTGTTTTCTTAAGATGGGACACAGCTGGACAAGAGAAGTTCAAATGCATTGCATCAGCATATTACAGAGGAGCACAAGGTTAGATTACAGAATAATTGTAGAATCATCCAAACTACAATGAGTACTTTCTTTGTGTTCCATCATCCAGATGTTCTATAATTAACAGAATCTGGTTTGCATCAATGAACTAATATAAAGATTTTTTTTCTTCTAGTGATTATTACAGCTTTTGATCTGGGTGACATTCAGACCCTTGAGCACACTAGGTAGGTACCAGCTATGCGGGCAGCCCTGAAGAGATTGTGTGCAGACATATGTTGTTGTGTGATATCTTTTTTAAAGGAAATTAATGCTGAGTGAAATGTTTAGGTTGTCACTGATGGGCTTATTTTCTGAAAATGTCAGTTGCTGGACTGTCAGGCTGACTCAGTAGCTCCAAAACACTGACAGTGAGTGTTAACAAGAATGCAATTCAGAAATTCTGACTTAACTGGCTTTTTTGATGTATGGTGACATACAGGTCATTGACAAGGAAAGGTCAGCAATAAAATCCTATGTATGCACACCTGTCCTTTTAAAGTGACACATTGTAAGCGTACACTTTACTAAATGTGTATTTAATGGTATACTTATATATTATTATTATTATACAGGATTTATATAGCGCCAACAGTTTGCTCAGTGCTTTACAATATAATGGGAGACAATACAGTAACAATACAAGAGGGATTTGAGGGCCCTGCTCCTTGGAGCTTACAATCTAGGAGGGAGAGGCTAGTGGTACAAAAGGTAGTAACTGTGGGGGATGGACTGGTTGGAAGAGTAGAAGATTCCAGTGTTAGCTGAGGGCAGGATAGGCTTCCCTGAAGAGATCGGTTTTCAGAGATCGCCTAAAAGTGAGCAGAGCAGGCGATAGTCTGATAAATTGGGGTAGAGAGTTCCGGAGGATGGGGGAAGCTCTGGAGAAGTCCTGGAGACGAGCATGGGAGGAGGAGACAAGGGAGCTAGAGAGTAGGAGGTCTTGCGAGGAGCGGAGAGTGCGGTTTGGGTGATATTTGGAGACAAGATCGGTGATGTAATTGGGGGCAGAGTTATAAATTGCTTTATACGTTATTGTTAATGTTTTGAATTTTATCCGTTGGGCAATGGGAAGCCAGTGGAGAGATTGGTAGAGAGGGATGGCAGACATGGAATGGGAAGCCAGTGGAGGGATTGGCAGAGAGGGATGGCAGACATGGAATGGGAAGCCAGTGGAGGGATTGGCAGAGAGGGATGGCAGACATGGAACGGTTAGTAAGGTGGATGAGTCTGGCAGCAGCATTCATGATAGGCTGAAGATGGGATAGCCTGCGATGAGGTAGGCCAATGAGGAGGGAGTTACAATAGTCAAGGCGAGATATAACAAGGGAGTGAGTTGCTTAGTGGTTTCCAAGGCTAGGAACGGGCGTATCTTGGAGAGGTTTTAGAGATATACTTATGCCTACACAGCTCTCCCCCACGGTTCAATCACTAGGTTTCTTCTGGTTACATTTGGGAAGCACAGTGGCTAATTAGTTAGCACTTCCGCCTGGCAGTACTAGGGTCACTGGTTCGAATCCCAACCACAGCACCACCTGCATGGAGTTTGCATGTTCTCCCTGTGTCTGTGTGGTTTTCTCCCCCACTCCAAAGACATGCTGGTAGGTTAATTGGCTCCTGTCTAAATTGGCCCTAATATGTGTATGTATGAATGTAAGTTAGGGACCTTAGATTGTACACCCCTTGAGGGTTAGGGACTGATGTGAATGTACAATATATATGTAAAGCGCGGTGTAAATTGACAACGCTATACAAGTACCTGAATTAAATAAATACATTTCAGAACTGTTGTAGAACAATGGAAATAAATCTGGCCATACACTGTGTGAATTTTGTCTGGTTCCTGGTGAATCGGCCAAAATACACTAATTGGATGCCTCTTGGACCGCCCCGCCCCACATCCTTTGATTCAAAAATGGAAAGATCCAGGCAAAACATGGCCACTAAACAGCAGGAGATTCCAATTAGATGCAGTCGCTGTTTAAGTTTCTGACAAGCAATAGCTGCAGCTTTCAGAATACAGTACCGCCGCAGGGGGGGGATTTGTCCATCCACGCTGTTAGCAAGCTGAACGGAAAAAAAAAAATGAAGACTGACCACTCTACTTTACTTACATGAATTAGATCGATATTTCTGGTATAAAAGGAGACATGCTAATAACTGTTATATCTCCTATGTTTAGCTCAGGTAGGCATAGTGGGTATGCAGAAACTTATAATAAGTTATCACTTATATATGGAACCAGCATGCCTGCTCCCATAAATGTATACACAAATGACTACGCTGACATACAAACATTTTTTGTAAGATTTAATTTTGTCTATGTATTTGCTAAAAGAAAGTTTTCTTATGCCTTTAAAGTTAACTGAAAGTGTAAAATTATTGTAAACTGTAAAACCTAATTCAGTACAGTCAGCAGTACTATTCATCTCCAGCAGCTTACCTGTCACTGTTTTGTATTTCAATGGTTTTTATTAATTTTAAACAGTATAAAACAGAGGCAACAAAACACGCCCACGCAGGGGCTATCAATTGCACAGATAAAAAAAGCAAAATAGAAAAAACAGTGCTCTAACGCCAACAAGGCAATAGGTACACCCACGCAGGGGCTATCAATGGGACATAAGTTACAATAACATTAATGTAACTCTGACTATAACAACTAAAGGCAGCAGTCCACTGTCACACCAAAAACAAACAGAGAAAGAGAGAAAGGAAAAACAAAAAACAAAGAGAAGGGGTCCAAGAGCGCCAATACCGAACGCCATTACATCCCCGGACTAGCCTGGGGGAGCGTGGGAAAGGCATTTTGCAACCACGGCTCCCATATTTTCAAAAATTTACATTGGGAGTCGTTGCAGATACTCGACATCTGTTTGTTGAGCATCCTAGTGGTCATACGATCCCGCATCCCCTGAAGAGGGACAAATGGACTCTTCCAGGCCTGAGCAATTGTTCTAGTGGCCGATAAAAACAAATAGGAAGCCAACTTCTGCTGGTGAGCCAAAAGGCCCGGTATGGGGCAATGAAGCAAGGCATACCGAGCATCCCAGCGTATGGAGAGACCTGTCACTGTTTTGAATGCAAGCACCATGTGTACTCGTTATCCTTAAGCCTCATATACATTGTAAGTTCTGTTATGTTGAGCCCAGCAGGTTGAACGAAAAAAACTGACAGATTGCTGTACTTTGGTGCACACCCCCCCCCCCAGGCCAGAACACACTGGTTAGTGCTCTCAGCCATTGGCTGAGAGTGCTGATCAGTAGTCATTTTTCGGTCATACCCCTTCAACAGAAGCCGGATGTTCGTCTGGCTACTGTCTGTATCTGTTGATACCGTCTGATATTTGGCCCATGTGTACTTAGCTTTAGGCAGGACATAGATGATTTGATTTTCTTTCCTGCAACCACAGGTTACAGGAAACAAAAATAGCTCAATTCACTCATCAACACAGTCAATGCTGATGTAGGAATTCCTTCTGCAGACTCTCTGCCAGCAGAGTACAATGATTACTGCTAGCGGCTATAAACATTGGCAGTAATCGCAATACAAAAAAAAAACCCAACAAGCTGGTTGTACTGAAGTCACTTGATGGATCGACCTCAGTACAACCAGCTTGCCCAGACATAGATCAAATCTCGGCCAGTCTCTGCTGAACTGGCCGAGATTCATTCCGTCTATGGCTGGCTTTAATGATCACATTCATTATGGGTTAATAGGTGGAGCACCGTACACAATCACTTTTAACCTCTTAAATCTTACAGTAATTGTCCACTAGTAAGGTTTGGGAAGCCAGAGAAAGTGGGGCCATGTGCTTAACCAAGTATTCCAAGTACTCAAATTGCTTAAAGCGGTTGTAAACCCTTACATATCCCCAGTGAAGTGACCTGCTTCAGATGATCCACAGAAATGAAAAGAAATCCTCCTACATAAGTTGTACTTGTTTATCTGTAGCCATCTCCTCTCTACAGCTGTTCGAAGTGCTGAATTTATAAAGTTTGTCTGAGAGTTCAGAAAAAAAAGTGGGCAGAGAAATGAAATTACACACTGGAGAGCTCAGTGAAGGGAGCTCTGAGAGCTGATTGGAGGGAAGAGACACACCCTCCTCCACACAGCTCACAGGAACAGAGCTGAGGCTGTCAGTATGTTGGAGGTTCCTCCCCTATCACCATTTTTCTCTTGCTGTCAGGAAAACCTGTCAGAAGTGACTCAAACTGATAGCAGAGGAATGGGGCAGCAGACAGAAATGACACTTAGTGCTCTTAATTGAGACAAGTACACATTATAGAGGGTTGTGCTTTGTTCATATTTCATGTCTAAGATTTACAGCCACTTTAAATACAATAAAAATAAACCTGAAATGCAGGTTCTGCAGGTGTGCTGAGAGTACTGGATTAAATAAATATTTTATACTCATGTTTGCTGTACGTATTCAAGCAATGCTCTTACTAATTTCAGGCACTGGCTGCAGGATGCTGTAAGAGAAAATGAACCCGATTCATTCTCTGTATACCTTGTTGGGACTAAAAAAGACACTTTGGTGAGTAAAAGGTCTAAAGTTTGGCTCATTTCAGCATCATGTAAATGTTAGGTAAACATTCTGTTTCATACAGGATTTAGATGTTGCATGTTGACACCGTAATTGTGCTGAGATTTTCCCACACAATAGCGCCTTTGTAATGGATTTGATAAATGCCCTCTACCTCTAGTCAGAACACAAACAGCAACCTGAAATTTAGTTTTGGAGTTCATATTTTCTGTAAATCTTCATTTACTATGAGGGCAGTTATATGGTGAAGTCTGTACTTAAGATGTAAAATTTCTGGAAATTTTGAAGCCAAGGGAGCAAAATTTTTTTTTTTCTGGAAAAAATTTACATTTTCAGAGAAGTTGAAAAAAAAATTCAGTGTAGAGTCTTATAAATTGAAAGTCATTTGGTTACACTGCAAATTGCAGCTTTGCTCTCAGCAGAAATTGCACTGTGGAAATGTTTCCAAATACTAGATCAGGGTTTCTCAAATTTGTTTGCCTTTGAGGAACCCCTGGCAAAAAGTCTATTATCTCGGGAAACCCCTGAAGTAAGTCTTGTATGTATAGCTCACAAACATTGATGTGGTCAGCGAGCTGTAGATAGAACAGCAGTTATTCTTAGAAAAAGTATTAAACAGTAGAATACATATTAAAACTTACCTCCTTAATATGAAACGTGCTTGCTTTTTTTTTTGCACAGATGCTTAACTCTGGGTCAAACTTGAGATAAGCAGTGTACAGGAGGTAAGGGGATCCATGAGCTAACAGTGCAGGGGGGCCAGGAGAGAACTGAACAAGAGTGGGGGGGCAGAAGGGAACAGTGCGGGGGTAGGGGGGGGGGTAGAAGAGCACAGTACAGTACAGTGGGGCTAGGAGGGAACAGTACAGGGGGAGCAGGAGAGAACAGTATGGGGGAATCAGAAGGAAACAGTATAGGGGGGCAGGAAGAAACAGTATAGGGGGGCAGGAAGAAACAGTATAGGGGGGCCAGGAAGAAACAGTATAGGGGGGCAGGAAGAACCAGTATAGGGGGGCAGGAAGAACCAGTATAGGGGGGCCAGGAAGAAACAGTATAGGGGGGCCAGGAAGAAACAGTATAGGGGGGCCAGGAAGAAACAGTATAGGGGGGCAGGAAGAAACAGTATAGGGGGCCAGGTAGAAACAGTATAGGGGGCCAGGTAGAAACAGTATAGGGGGGCAGGAAGAAACAGTATAGGGGGCCAGGAAGAAACAGTATAGGGGGGCCAGGAAGAAACAGTATAGGGGGGCCAGGAAGAAACAGTATAGGGGGGCCAGGAAGAAACAGTATAGGGTGGCCAGGAGGGAACAGTATAGGGGGGCCAGGAAGGAACAGTATGGGGGGAGCTGGGAGGGAACCGTATAGGGGGGCCAGGAGGGAACAGTATGGGGGGCCAGGACAGAACAGTATGGGGGGAGCTGGGAGGGAGCAGTATAGGGAGGTCAGGAGGGAGCAGTATAGGGGGCAGTCGAGCACAGTACAGGGGGGCCAGGAGGAAACAGTACTGGAGGGCACAATACTGGGGTCTGCAGAGGTTTCCTCATGCAGAGTAGCTCAGGAAAGCTCCTGGATCATATCTGAGGCACTGATCCCCTCCCACCCTCCTCTCTTGCCCCTCCTGAGTCATGTTACACACAGGTATCTGGGACAGGCAGAAGGGGAGGGCTGGCTGGGATCAGCACAGGACAGTGATGCAAGTTGTTTCCCTCTGCAGCTTGACTGTCAGCTATGTAGGGATGCGATCTACCTGTCTTCTGCTTGTGATGGACAGGCAGAGCATGGCGAAACCCCTGGGAACCTCTCACGGAACCCCAGTTTAGAAACACTGCTCTAGATGTCTCACCATTTTACTGAAAGGTGGAAAAGAAAATACAATTTACTGACCAGGGTATAGGTAAACATTATGCTGTGATGGTGGAGAACATTAATAGGATGGTTTAAAGGTTATACAAATAAACAAATTTGTCAAATAAGGCCTGAGAGGAGGACAGGAACTATCATCTAATGTATCCCAACAATCACCCAACTGTAGGAGGTACAAGATGGAACCCACAAGCAAACTAAATTGGAGCCTCCTAGTGGCAGAAATGCAGATTTATCTTATCTGAGAACTGTTCGGTGTGCAGTGTTACCTGAATTGTATTTCAGGATTTGCTTGTCTTCAGCTGAAATAACTTTACATAAAGTCTCAGAAATTTTTAATTAAAGTGTTAAAAAACCCACAACAGTATAATCAGTCTGTATATGCAGTAAAGCATGCTTGTTATACTCACTGTGGAACCTAAGGGGTTAATCCTCTACATTGTGTAAAAAGGATGTTCAATCCTGTCTTCTCTTATCCTCCCCTTCTTCTACTGTCCCCAATTCATCTGCTGATGGAACAGAGCCTTGTGGGCAAGCTGCATATGGTCAGTTTGGTGTGTGGCTAGAGAGTTTTTTTTTGCTTGGGAGAGTGCATGTGATCAGCACAGGGTCAATCAGGGCTGTCCAGACAGAGGGTCAGGGGTTATGTAGCCTCATAGGACAATCAGGGGAGAATGATACAAGCTTTAACCAGTGCTCTGCTGGACACTGAAAGAAGTTACAAGACTGCTATAACTGCTGCTGAGAAAAGGTATTTAGCAGTTTACATTTACTAAAATAATTGCATTTCCATGTTGTGTGTACTGTGGGAAACCAAATATATTTGAATGCAGGGTCCTGGGTTTAGTGACACCTTAAGGTCTTCATGTTATATTCAGTACATAGTGAAGCATTTTTCTTGAGCTTTTCAGGTGGATTTTTTAACGCAAAACGTTTTTAACGCAAAAACGCTTCAAAAACTCGTCCATGTGAAAGTAGAGTAACACTGTACAGACTAAATGTGTAGGGAATCCTGGCCAGACCTCCTCCTTTGTATTACCCTCCCAAATTCATAGGATTAAAACTTTAAAACAAGTAAGAAGAGACTCTGGTTGATTGATGATACCTCAGCAGTACTGCTAATGTTTGTGTATTTTTGTGTACAGATTAGAGATGGAAAGGCCTGGAAAAAAAAAGTAAAAAATTGAAAAAAAGGTTTTTTTTTACAAAACCATTTATGGTTTTTTTTTCCGGAAAAAAATGGAAAAGAAAAAAAAAAAGAAGTGTGGAATATGTTCTTTTAAAATGATAAATATTATAGCTATGACATGGTATTCAAACTACAGTATTTCACAGAAGTGAGTCCACCCCTCACATTTTTGTAAATATTTTATTATATCTTCATGTGACAACACTGAAGAAATGACACTTTGCTACAATGTAAAGTAGTGAGTGTACAGCTTGTATAACAGTGTAAATGTGCTGTCCCCTCAAAATAACTCAACACACAGCCAGTAGCCTCCCTGGCAGTATTCCCGAGTGTAGCTCAGGGTAAAGTTTCAGTGCCACAAGCGGTAACCCCGAGCTACACTCGGGCTTACCATGCGGCGTTGCTCCGGCTTCTGTTCTTCACTTACCTTATCCTGCGCTCCCGCGATGTCCCTCCTGCAGTGTCTCCGGCAATGTAATCCGGCGGATGCCGGCATCTGTCATCTGGGTTCCGTCCCCTGCGAGCGTCGGGACGTACGGGGAACGGAATGGCAGGAAATTTGAAACCGACAAAAAAAGTGACACTCACTAAATACACTAAAATCACATAGTAAAACATTACTGTATCAAACCATTTCACATACATTTTGTCCCGAGTGCTTTGTCCTGTGCCCTGCCTGCATTTTTACTGTTCTTTCTGCCTGGAAACTGAGAAACGTCCATGGCGTCCAAAAAGCTTCCCTTTTAGGTCAAAAGCGGTTTTAGACCAGCTAGAGAACAGCGATAGTAAATCAGAACCATTTGCAGAATTGAGTGATAATGATTTGTGGGGAAATTCGTCATCAGACACTAAAAACGATTTTGCGACTTTGCTCAATGATATGCGAACTTGGCGCTATATTTCAAATTTCAGTGTTTTTGGTTTGATTATATTATTTAATTACATTTATTATTATTATATTATTATTTTTTATGATTATTTATTAAATTATAATTTATGATTTCGTGTTTCAAATGTTATCATACCCGGGATGTTTACTAGACTTGTTCAGACAGATTTCAGTGAGTTATTCCTAAGAATTACAGGCCTACAATAAAAAAAAATACATATTTCCATGCAAAAAATTTTACCACTTTGAGCACAGAAATATGGACATAATCAGACCGCTAGGGAGGTTAATGTCTAAACAGCTGGCAAAAAATGGAGTATACCCCTAAGTGAAAATGTCCAAATTGGGCCAAAAGTGTCAATATCTTGTGTGGCCACCATTATTTTCCAGCACTGCCTTAACCCTCTTGGACGGAGGGGGAGATTTAGACCCTGTTCACACTTGAGCATTTTTCAGCTCCCTGCTCAACAAATAAAATCCCATTATTTCCAATGCCGCCTGTTCACACTTCAGCGTTCTGTCACCTGTAGCAAAATGCCTGTCGCTCAAAAAAGTACTTGCTCTACTTTTCAGGCAGATCTGAGCATTTTCTCCCCATAGACTTGAATGGGAAACACCTGAATAGTTGAAATGAGCATTTTTTCAAGTGTTTTTTCAGGCGTTTTCAGTTCAAACAGCAGCTATTTCTATTGGCCACAGCAAAAATGCCTAAATGAAAACTCCCTGAAAAACACCTATAATATTTGCAAATCTGCTCAGAAAAACACTCAAAGACGCCTGAAATAAACGCTCAAGATTAGTGTGAATGGAGCCTACGGCTGGCCATAGATTATGCAATTTTCTTGAGATTTTTGGATTAGATTTACCAAAAACCATATAACATGAGGTCAAACCTAACAACACTTTCAATTGTATCCAATTAGCCAGGCTCTTGCACTACATAGCTGAAGGTAAATCTAAAGGAAATTGGGCAGAAATTGGACAGAAAATTGTATAGTGTATGGCCAGACTAAGGCTGGCCATACACTATACAACTTTTTTACGATTTTCTGTCCAATTTTGGCCCAATTTCCTTTAGATTTACCTTCAACTATTGCAGGCCATACATGGGTCGAATGTCGAATGATTTTTAGTCCGAAAATCGAAAACGTTTGCTCGGTAATCCGATGGTGCCATCAATGATTTCAAAAATCAACCGACCAAGTCATAACATTCACCCCATATAACAGGCGAAACGTCTGTTCCTTCCAGGTCATGGCTCATGTGCATATTCTTTTCGGAAAAACGATCGTACGATTTGACCATCGAGTGGAAAATTGGTAGATTTTCAAAAATTTCCCAAGATGCCCGATCACTGAAAAGGGGACAAACCACGAAAAATTGGTCGAATTTCGACCCATGTATGGCCAGCTTAAGTAGTACAAGGGCCTGCCTGATTGGATACAACTGAAAGTGTTGTTAGATTTGACCTCATATTATATGGTTTTTAGTAAATCTAAAGCAAAATTCTCAAGAAAATGTTATCATGTATGGCCAGCCTTACTAAAACTGGAGCACTCAGAATCTGGTGCAGCTGTGCATGGTAGCCAATCAGCTTCTAACTTCAGCTTGTTCAATTAAGCTTTGACAATAAACCCTGGAAGCTGATTGGTTTCTGTGCAGAGCTGCACCACATTTTACACCATGCAGTTTTAGTAGATAATCCCCAGAGTGTTGTAGGCACCTACTATCTGTTCCTCACCAGACTCTCAAGAAAAAAGAAGTGATCCGCAACTGTGCACAAAGGGCTAGGTTCACACCTATGCAGTGTGCGTTTGACCCGTTTCTGCATTGCATTTTGCATTTTTTTTCTTTTTTTTTTCTTGTTGCTAGGCAGATTTAAAACACAAAACGCAGCAAGATGTAGTGTGTACATGCTTTCTGCAGCGTTTCCATTGAAGTCTATAGAACTAAAAACACAACTTTTTGCGTTAAAAAAAGTCCCTGACCCTTTCCAGAAAACGCACCGGGTGAAAACGCAGAGATGTTAACGTGTTCCATAGGAAATCATGGTAAATGGACTGTAGTGCACTTCTGCAAAACATAAAACGCCGCAGAAAACGCTTAGGTGTGAACCTAGGGTAATGCTAAGTTCACACCTATGCAGGTTGTGTTTGATCCGTTTCTGCAGTGCTTTTTGCTACTCATTTTGCATTTTTGCACATGCGTTTTTGCGTTGCGTTTTGCATTTTTTTTCTTGTTGCTAGGCAGATTTAAAATGCGAAATGCAGCAAAAATACACTACATGCTTTTCTGCAGCATTTCCATTAAAATCTATAGAACTAAAAACGCAACTTTTTGCTTTCAAAAAAGTCCCTGACCCTTTCCAGAAAATGCACCGGGTGAAAACGCGGAGATGTGAACCTGTCCAATAGGAAATCATGTTAAATGGACTGTAGTGCGTTTCTGCAAAACACAAAACGCTGCGGAAAACGCTTAGGTGTGAACCTAGGGTAAGGCTAAGTTCACACCTATGCAGGTTGTGTTTGATCCGTTTCTGCAGTGCTTTTTGTTATTATTATTATACAGGATTTATATCGCGCCAACAGTTTGCTCAGTGCTTTACATTATAAAGGGAGACAATACAGTTCAATACAAGAGGGTTAGGAGGGCCTGATCCTTGGAGCTTACAATCTAGGAGGGAGGGGCTAGTGGTACAAAAGGTAGTAACTGTGGGGGATGGACTGGTAGGAAGAGTAGAAGATTCCATTATTAGCTGAGGGCAGGATAGGCTTCCCTGAAGAGATAGGTTTTCAGAGATCGCCTAAAAGTGAGCAGAGTAGGCGATAGTCTGATAAATTGGGGTAGAGAGTTCCAGAGGATGGGAGAGGCTCTGGAGAAGTCCTGGAGACGAGCATGGGAGGAGGAGACAAGGGAGCTAGAGAGCCGGAGGTCTTGTGAGGAGTGGAGAGGATGGTTTGGGTGATATTCGTTTTGTGTTTTACATTTTTTTTTTAATCTTGTTGCTAGGCCGTTTTTGTCGCGTTTTTGATCCGTTTTGCTTTTTTTTCTTGTTGCTAGGCAGATTAAACCGCAAAACGCAGCAAAATGCACTACATACTTTTGTGCAGTGTTTCCATTGAAGTCTATAGTACAAAAAACACAACTTTTTGCGTTTAAAAAAGTCCCTGACTCTTTCCAAAAACGCATCGAGTGAAAATGCAGAGATGTGAACCTGTCCCATAGGAAATCATGTTAAATGGACTGTACTGCATTTCTGCAAAACACTGTGGAAAACGCTTAGGTGTGAATCTAGGGTAACATATAGTTTTGAAAAATAAAGTACTGTTGCAGCCCCGGGAACACATAGACATGTCTGTTACCAAGCTGGAAGCACTGTGCAGTTCTATGTGTGGAGGATTCTAGGGAAAAGCTCTTCTTTCTAGACATGTTCTGCCGTAGGTTTGCAGAGGAACTAGGTAGCAATCTGCTTCTTTTAATTATTAATCTGCCTTAGTCAATAAAGGCTTGTCGCTAGAGGCTTCCGTTCTGCCTAGCAGCTACCTTGGCCAAAGAAAACCGTTCAGTTATGCAATAATTAGATATGCACTGGGAAATATCCATGTTCAAGCTTTCAAGCGCCACTCACAAGAAACAAATCTGAACACAGTTACATGTAGAACATGCATAGTTTGTAGACAATGTACAGAAATGATACAATCGATTAATATCAAATACACAAGAGACACTAGAGATACCTCCTTTTTTAGAGTGCCCCCACTAGGATGAAGGAGCATAGGGGGTCACCTTTGGGCAGCAGCATTGTTATTCTGAGGGGAGTGGTAGATAGATTAGCAGATTTAAATACACTAACAAATTGAAGTCAAACTCCAGCTCACACTGCAGTTACAGTAACAGTTTTTTTGCTTTTCATTTTGGGATAAGGGATAAGTTTTCCATGATTAACCCCTTCACGCCTAAGGGTAAAACAAATCTAAATGCCTAAGCACAATTCTGCAACGATGACATGTGTTAGTAAAACCGTACATATCATCACAACTACTGTGTACATCCAGGTGGATTATACCTTGATTTTTTCAGGACAAATTGGGCTTTCATTTGGTGGTAAATGGTATTTAGCTGTGTGTTTCTTGTTCCGACCATAACCTACCTCCATAGAACAACCCAAAATAAATTCTCCAGCTCTTGACGATCGCAGCGATACCATATGTGTGTATGTTATTTATTATTTGTACCCGCAGTACAGCCCAGAAACAATAGTGCACATTTTGTTTTTGTCTTTTTTACCTAAAACACACTGACACTGACATTAACCCTAACTGACACGGATACCAATTTTTTTTTTAATCCTGACCTTTGCCCTTGACCTTTGACCCTGACCCAAACACTCACCCTGGCACTGAACTAGATCAAACCTTGATCTAGGTATTTTTCTTTATTTTTTAATATTCATTTATCTTTTTTTTTTTTTTTTTTTTTTTTTTACAAACATTTTTTTTTTCTCTCTATGCCAGGAGTTCGAGAGATACAATGTATCTCTCTCCTCCATTCATAGAGAGAGACAAAACAAGGGGGCTGGGCTGCACAGTGACTGATCACTGTGATAGCCAATCAGAGGCTATCACAGCAATCACGTAACCCGGAATCGGGTGTCCCAGGTCCCGATCATTAGAACGGGACCCGGGGCTCTCAGTGACACCGCAGTCTCTGTGCTGGGAGCACAAAGACAGGTACGCAAATATGTGGCCCCACGAAAAAAAAGCCCTGTTCCATGATTTGTGTGCCATCGGCATCAAGGGGTTAAATAAAAGCTGACCATTGTAAGTACCCATGTCACTGGTAAATGGTTTGTTTCAACACTCAAACCGATACTTTTGTAGGAGAGCTTGTTTTGGTAAAAAACAACAGACTTACTGACCAGATCACCAGATGAAAATAAAAGGAAAAAAAGCTAATAGAAAAAAACTAATGCACCCATCACATCTAAGAATTGGTAAGCTGCAATATAATACATGTTTGCTTTTGGGGCTTTTACTGCTTTAAAGGGTAACTCCACTTTTGTGGAAAAAAAATTAGCAAAAAAAAAAAATTATAATAAAAAAATGAACAAAAAAACAAATAATAATATAACACGCACAATTTCGACTCAAGTCATATTGTAATTGAACGTTATTAAAATTTACCTTTCCTTTTCAATCTGCAGCCCCTGTCATTTTCTGTAAATTGCAATGCAATATGGCTACCTGGAGGTGTTCTGTACACAGAGTGTGTACAGAACGCCCCCTGAAAACGTAATTTCCTGCTTGTGTGATTGGCTCACTGATTTTCCCAGAAGTCTGCACTAAGACACAAGTCAAATTTGTAGCATCTCCTGCAACAAAAATGTAATTTTTGGCCAAATACTCCCTATGGAAAAATCACATCTAAAGGGATGCAGACCTGCAATTTTCCTCATTAGAGCCCTGCAGGTGCAACAGCTGATTGATAATTAATCAGTCCCTCCCATACAGATTCACTCTGCACATGGACTTTTTAAACGGGGCCGGTTCATGGACCTGTTGGGGGGTCATGAATAGTTTGAAAAAATATGAACAAATTCCTATGCATACCGCACATAACTTATTTGTAGTGCAAAAAAACAGGAAAAAACAATACAATATTTAAAATGCACTGTACTCTGTAACGCACTGGACACCGCAATGCACTGTACTCTGTAACGCACTGGACACCGCAATGCACTGTACACTGTAACGCACTGGACACCGCAATGCACTGTACTCTGTAACGCACTGGACACCGCAATGCACTGTACTCTGTAACACACTGGACACCGCAATGCACTGTACTCTGTAACACACTGGACACCGCAATGCACTGTACTCTGTAACGCACTGGACACCGCAATGCACTGTACACTGTAACGCACTGGACACCGCAATGCACTGTACTCTGTAACGCACTGGACACCGCAATGCACTGTACTCTGTAACACACTGGACACCGCAATGCACTGTACTCTGTAACACACTGGACACCGCAATGCACTGTACTCTGTAACACACTGGACACCGCAATGCACTGTACTCTGTAACACACTGGACACCGCAATGCACTGTACTCTGTAACGCACTGGACACCGCAATGCACTGTACTCTGTAACGCACTGGACACAGCAATGCACTGTACTCTGTAACGCACTGGACACAGCAATGCACTGTACTCTCCAACGCACTGGACACCGCAATGCACTGTAACGCACTGGACACAGCAATGCACTGTACTCTGTAACGCACTGGACACCGCAATGCACTGTACTCTGTAACGCACTGGACACCGCAATGCACTGTACTCTGTAACGCACTGGACACAGCAATACACTGTACTCTGTAACGCACTGGACACTGCAATGCACTGTACACTGTAACGCACTGGACACTGCAATGCACTGTACTCTGTAACGCACTGGACACCGCAATGCACTGTACTCTGTAACGCACTGGACACTGCAATGCACTGTACTCTGTAACGCACTGGACACCGCAATGCACTGTACTCTGTAACGCACTGGACACTGCAATGCACTGTACTCTGTAACGCACTGGACACCGCAATGCACTGTACTCTGTAACGCACTGGACACCGCAATGCACTGTACTCTGTAACGCACTGGACACCGCAATGCACTGTACACTGTAACGCACTGGACACTGCAATGCACTGTACTCTGTAACGCACTGGACACAGCAATGCACTGTACTCTGTAACGCACTGGACACCGCAATGCACTGTACTCTGTAACGCACTGGACACAGCAATGCACTGTACTCTGTAACGCACTGGACACCGCAATGCACTGTACTCTGTAACGCACTGGACACCGCAATGCACTGTACTCTGTAACACACTGGACACCACTATGTACTGTATACTGTAACACACTGGACACCACAATGCACTGTACTCTGTAATGCACTGGACACCGCAATGCACTGTACACTGTAACGCACTGGACACAGCAATGCACTGTACTCTGTAACGCACTGGACACCGCAATGCACTGTACTCTGTAACGCACTGGACACCGCAATGCACTGTACACTGTAACGCACTGGACACCGCAATGCACTGTACTCTGTAACGCACTGGACACAGCAATGCACTGTACTCTGTAACGCACTGGACACTGCAATGCACTGTACACTGTAACGCACTGGACACTGCAATGCACTGTACTCTGTAACGCACTGGACACTGCAATGCACTGTACTCTGTAACGCACTGGACACCGCAATGCACTGTACTCTGTAACGCACTGGACACCGCAATGCACTGTACTCTGTAACGCACTGGACACCGCAATGCACTGTACTCTGTAACGCACTGGACACCGCAATGCACTGTACTCTGTAACACACTGGACACCGCAATGCACTGTACTCTGTAACACACTGGACACCACTATGCACTGTATACTGTAACACACTGGACACCACTATGCACTGTATACTGTAACACACTGGACACCCCAATGCACTGTACTCTGTAATGCACTGGACACCGCAATGCACTGTACACTGTAACGCACTGGACACAGCAATCCACTGTACTCTGTAACGCACTGGACACCGCAATGCACTGTACTCTGTAACGCACTGGACACCACTATGCACTGTATACTGTAACACACTGGACACCCCAATGCACTGTACTCTGTAACGCACTGGACACTGCAATGCACTGTACACTGTAACGCACTGGACACTGCAATGCACTGTACTCTGTAACGCACTGGACACTGCAATGCACTGTACTCTGTAACGCACTGGACACCGCAATGCACTGTACTCTGTAACGCACTGGACACCGCAATGCACTGTACTCTGTAACGCACTGGACACCGCAATGCACTGTACTCTGTAACGCACTGGACACCGCAATGCACTGTACTCTGTAACACACTGGACACCGCAATGCACTGTACTCTGTAACACACTGGACACCACTATGCACTGTATACTGTAACACACTGGACACCACTATGCACTGTATACTGTAACACACTGGACACCCCAATGCACTGTACTCTGTAATGCACTGGACACCGCAATGCACTGTACACTGTAACGCACTGGACACAGCAATCCACTGTACTCTGTAACGCACTGGACACCGCAATGCACTGTACTCTGTAACACACTGGACACCGCAATGCACTGTACTCTGTAACACACTGGACACCACTATGCACTGTATACTGTAACACACTGGACACCACTATGCACTGTATACTGTAACACACTGGACACCCCAATGCACTGTACTCTGTAATGCACTGGACACCGCAATGCACTGTACACTGTAACGCACTGGACACAGCAATCCACTGTACTCTGTAACGCACTGGACACCGCAATGCACTGTACTCTGTAACGCACTGGACACCGCAATGCACTGTACACTGTAACGCACTGGACACCGCAATGCACTGTACACTGTAATGCACTGGACACCGCAATGCACTGTACACTGTAACACACTGGACACCGCAATGCACTTTACTCTGTAATGCACTGGACACCGCAATGCACTGTACATTGAAATGCAGTGGACACCACAATGTGTAAAATTCTTGCAATGTACATAGATCTCCTAGAGGGGAATGTTTTTTTCTCAGCAAAAGTGGAGTTACTCTTTAAAGTGTTACTAAACCCAGGACTCTGCATTCACTATATCTGGTCTCCCACAGTGCACACAACATGGAAATGCAATTATTTTAGTAAATATAAACTGCTAAATACCTTTTCTCATCAGCAGTTAGAGCAGTCTTGTGACTTCTATCAGTGATCAGCAGAGCACTGGTTAAAGCTTGTAGGAGGAGTTTTCTTTCTGCTCTAGGAGGATGCAGGACCCATGGCCTCTGTCTGGACAGTGCTGATTGGCCCTGTACTGATCACATGCACTCTCCCAAGAAAAAAAAACTTATCTTGCAATACACACTAAACTGAGCATGTGCAGAATGGCTACCCAGTCAGTTTTATCAGGAGATTAGACACGGACATTTGAACAAGACGAGGAGCAGAGAAGACAGGATCAAACTGACTTTTTACACCATGCAGAGGATTAACCCCTTAGGTTCCACAGTGAGTATAACAAGCATGCTTTACTGCATATACAGACTGATTTTACTGTTGTGGGTTTAGTAACACTTTAAATGTGGAATTATATTTTCCTAACAAAATCCTATATTTTAAAAACAAGGTGTTTAACATCTTGAATCATTATCTTACCATTGTGTCAAAAGGCACACTTTCCTGCATTCTGCAGTAAACATATCAGAAAATCACTGTTAATGCCAGCAGAAGCTAGTAATATTTTAGGAGGAAATGTGAACATATCATTGATAATTGACCTTTCCATCCAAAATATGGCAAAAAATCAATAATATGACACACAAATGTTAAATTCAGCAGTCCCAAGCTATAAAACCTTGAGTTGGAGAGAAAGTCAAGTTGATAGATTAGTCAATATCATATGTGAATGAAAATACTGCAGACTGAGAACTGACAGTCCTGTGAGTCCCTTTTGAAAATATAAACCGAGATTTTCTAGACTGCACAGCCTGCAGACTTTGCTGTTCTTGCAAGTCTGAGGTCTTGGAACTGGAGTTGGTCTGGATAAACATACGCAGTCCGTTCTATGAAACCACCCTGGCAGACGTTTTCATGTCAAGATTTGTTTTTCATACTGGAGGTAACTTGTATAAGAAGCTTTGAATATCATGGTTATAAACTGAAAAATCCAGTACAAAATGTATTCAATTTTAGTTGCAAAGACATGTATACTCACGGCCCGTAAAAGACAAAATAAATTTCAAATGAAAATAATTATCCACTGAAAAATCCAGTACAAAATGTATTCAATTTTAGTTACAAAGACATGCATACTCATGGCCTGTAAAAGACAAAATAAATTTCAAATGAAAATAGTTGCACCACTTAGTATATCCCTCTTGTTCGATAAATCAAAGGGACAACATGCATCATATACTGGATCGTGCACAGTATGCCCCACAACACTTACATGAAATGTCACACTTTGATGAAACCCTTGTTTGATTGAAATAGTATGAAATTCAACTAACAATATGAAGTGAGAAAAGTTCTCTATATGCAGCATCAAGAAACATTCACAAAAAATAGATGATGTGGTCTTCACCACCTATTTGAGTACTCATCAATTCTTAGCAGTCGTAATCCTCAAGGGTACTGCTGGCATATATTCTGATTTAAAAGTCACCATCCTATATGAATGATTTTCAGGAACACATGACTACTAGTTACATTAATGATGATTAAGCACGAGATTGTGTGAAACGCGTTGACAGGTCCTGTATTCATGTTCTGGTGTTTTGTGTGTCCTATGGATTAATAAATACACGCTATATTCATCTATCCTCCGGTGTTCGGCTGACCCTTCTTCCTATTGCATGACTACTAGTTACATAGTTAGTCTGGCTGAAAAAAGACAAAAGTTCATCCAGTTCAACCATAAAAATAAAATGATAATCCTATACCCACCGTTGATCCAGAGGAAAGCAAAAAAGGCAATACATAATAATCTAAACATGGCTTCAATGGACAAATTCCCATTGTAAGGTTATATGTGTGGAGGATACAGATACTATTGGCTTAAAGTGTTACTAAACCCAGGACTCTGCATTCACTATATCTTGTCTCCCACAGTACACAGAACATGAAAATGCAATTATTTTAGTAAATATAAACTGCTAAATACCTTTTCTCATCAGCAGCTAGAGCAGTTTTGTGGCTTCTATCAGTGTCCAGCAGAGCACATGTTAAAGCTTGCTGGAGGAGTTTTAATTTTGCTCTAGGAGGATGCAGAACCCCTGATCTCTGTCTTGACACTGCTGATTGGCCCTGTGCTGATCACATGCACCCTCCCAAGAAAAAAAAACCTCTCTAGCAATACACACCAAACTGAACATGTGCAGAATGACTCCGCATGATGTGTATTATAAGGAGATAAGAGGGGGACACTGGAAGAAGGAGAGGATCAGAGAAGACAGGATCAAACAGCCTTTTTACACAATGCAGAGGATGAACCCCTTAGGTTCCACAGTGAGTATAACAAGCATGCTTTACTGCATATACAGACTGATTTTACTGTTGTGGGTTTTGTAACACTTTAATTAAAGATTTCTGAGACTTTATGTAAAGTTCTTTCAGCTGAAGACAAGCAAATCCTGAAATACAATTCAAGTAACACTGCACACTGAGCAGTTCTTCAAGCATGCATTACTGTATACACAGACTGACTTCACTGTTGTGGGTTTAGTAACACTTTAAGCCTAGTACACATGATGAGAATATTGTACGTTTTTTTTAGCATGCTAATCTTATATCGAAAATGAATAGGTTACTAAAGGTACGAAAATTCTCGTAAAACAGAATACAACTGGAGAAGTGATGTAATGTGTTTTTTACTTTCGTTGCTGAGCATGTGCTGTCTTAGTCACTCAATTTTTTATGGACAAATACTGTACTGAATAAACTAAAATTGTTCGTTCTGTTATTGTATAAGAAAAATTTTCCTGCTTGTCCCTTTGGATATTTTCACATGAACTGTCTTGATCGGCTCTGAAAGCTGAGCATTAATGATCAGATTATTGGACAATCACTCTGAAAGCAGTGGTATTCGCCCAGTAGTCTCATTGTGTGTACTAGGCATAAAGATGGTCATAGATGGGATGCGATCAGTGACTTATGGCGGGACTGCGGGACTACGGCGGACATTCTGACACTGGGGGGGAACTGACTTGGGGTCACTGACATCCCCAGTGACACCAATACAGTGATCAGTGCAAAAAAAAAACCACTGACACTGTACTAATGACACTGGGGAGGAAGGGGTTAACTTTATTATTCACTGAAGGGGTTAACTGTGTGAGGGGAGTGTTTTAGTAAGGGGCGGGGGTGTGTACTGCACAGAGACACACTGATCCGGACAGATAAACTCTTCTGTCCCGATCAGCTTGTCAGGAGCTGTCAGGGAACTGACAGAAAGCACAGCTACTGCAGCTGTGCTCTCTGTCAGTGATTGCCGCTAATCGCCGGGACACAGCCGGTAACGACCGGCTGTGACCCGGCGACTGACATCCGCGGCCGTGATTGGCAGGACAGGTAGGGCGGCGGCGCGCCTCGCGCACGCCCCCTACCTGTTTTGAAAACACACGTTTTAAAACGTGGCTTTGCCCAGCCGTGCCGCCCTGCCGCCCTGCCGCCGTGCCGCCGTATTTCTACAGTGGCTGGGCGGCATGTGGTTAATGTAGCATGCAGATGAAGCTAGCTATACACTGATAAAAACTTGGCTGGTTCAGCAGGGACTGTGTCTGCTCAACAAAAGTCAATCACTTGAAAGATGTCTGTCGAAGGGACAGAACACTTTTGTCGATCAGTGGCTGCAGCTGCTGATCGGTTTATTGACTGCAGCTAGTCCTGCTGTCAGAATACAATGTCTCAGCTAGGAGGATTCCTCCATCCACCTCATTTGTGTGGATGGAAGAATCTGTTTTTTGTTCAGCCCACTGATTGAACAAAATCAAACTACCCTTGTATCACCAGTTTAAGCCCTCGTGTACACGGGACGTTTTGATAACGCTGGTAACGTTAGCTGTGTAAAGTCATGTTTTTGCATTAGCATTTAGCGGCATTTTGCCATGATTAGCGGCGTTTTCCTGTATTTTTCCGCATTTGTGTTTTTTTTACAAACAAAAAAATTTGGGGGTGACAAAAAAAGGCCCAAAATGCCGGTTTGTGGTGTTTTACCATGTTTTTCAGTGTTTTCCAGTGTTAGAGTGTTTTTACAGCTACAAAACTCCTCTAGAAACTCACTAGTCCTGGGTTTTCTTTCCAGCCTAAAAACCTTCCAGCCAAAAAACATTGATTACAGTCTATGTGTGCATGGACACGTAGGATAACATGCTGGGGGGTTTACTAGGTGTAGAAAAAGACTCAAAAGCCAAAAACAGCAGCTGTAAAAACGTCCAGTGTGCAATGAGGACTAAGACTTGTGGAACACTCAATAAGGAGCTCACAGAGAGCAGGACATATGTATAACAAACTCAGCCCCTTGAAACAGCTCATGTATAGTAGTCTCATCCAAAGTATAGGAGCCGGACATATACTGTAGGATGTGAGCTGTGTATGTGGTGTATACCCTTATAACTGACCAGAATTCAAATAGGAGGTCAAGACAACAAAATCTATTTATTCTGCATGTTTCTTGATCCGCAAAAGGAGAACTTATCTGTTTTGCATTGTCAGTTCCATATCAAACTATGTGGATCCAACAAGGTTTTTGTCAAGTTCTGAAATTTCATTTATCCTTTAAGTGGGGCACCCACAATTTAGAATAATTGTTTATTAGTGTTGTGGCAACACAGTGAAAATGTACATACTGCATTGTCAATCATTGGTCATTATAAGGCAAAAACAATCATAGACCATATCAAAATAAAACAAGTTGCATCCAACAATAGCTTGACAAGGTTACATAGTTACATAGTTAGTCTGGCTAAAAAAAGACAAAAGTCCATCCAGTTCAACCATTAACAAAAAAAAAAAAAGGTATAATCCTACACCCACAGTTGATCCAGAGGAAGGAAGGCAAAAAAAAAACAGCAAAGCATGAACCAATTTGCTCCTGCAGGGGAAAAACATTCCTTCCTGATCCCCCAAGAGGCAAGCAGATATTCCCTGGATCAACTTTACCTATAAATGTTAGTTTCCAGTTATATTCTGTGTATCCAAGAAATAATTCAGGCCTTTTTCAAAGCAATTCATTTACATACAGATTTTTCCAAGCCCATAGACTTTACCTTACACATTAGCCGTGTGTGGGGAACTGTGTCAAACGCTTTTTCAAAATTCAAGCATACCACGTCCACTGCCACCCCTCTGTCCAAGTATACTACGTCCACCTCCACCCCTCTGTCCAAGTATACTACGTCCACCTCCACCCCTCTGTCCAAGTATACCACGTCCACCTCCACCCCTCTGTCCAAGGTTTTGCTCACCTCCTCATAAAAAGAAATCAGATTTGTTTGACAACTTCTGTCTTTCATGAATCCATGCTGTCTGTTGCTTCAAATATTTTTTTCCAGCAAGAACTCATCTATGTGGTCTTTTATTAAACTCTCCAGTATCTTCCCAACTATAGACGTTTAAACTAACAGGTCTATAATTACTTGGTAAAGATTTTGACCCCTTTTTAAATATTGGCACCACTTTGCCTTACACCAATCCAGTGGTACTATGCTAGTCATTAAAGAGTCCCTAAAATGAGAAACAATGGCTTTGAAATGACAGAGCTCAATTCTTTAAGGACCCGTGGGTGTATGCCATCCGGTCCAGGTGCTTTATTCTGTCTAATATATAGGTTATAGTAACAAACTCTTGGACAATCGGCGCTGGCCTTCTCTCAATCAGCAACTAGGTAGGATGAAACATCAATCAAAGAGAGCAGGAGTGGGTGTAGGTCCAGTCCCCCATTAGTATCGGGGCTCCCACAAATAATATGTGATACATATTGTTCTTTTGATTTATCAGGCTGTTTTCATTTTAATTGTTTTTAAGAGTTGATCTTGTGCAGGCTTAGGATGAACTAATATGATACATCTTGTACTGGATTTTTCAAATTATGACTGTCACCCCTAAAGCTTTTTCTGCAATTGCTTCATGTATGAATAGAGTAAAGGTAAAGTGAAGAGGTTTAATTTACTAAAAGCAAAAAAAGCTATTTTCTTTGCAGGGGAACTTTCACTTTGCAAGGGAATTTTCCCTAAGCTCAGCAAATGGGGTAAAAAAAAATCACTTTGCAAAGAATATGCAACCACGTGCCAGGAAAATAAAAAGAAATGATTTTTGCTTGCACATGATTCAGTGATGGAAGTCACCACATTCACTAAGCTATTCCTTTTGCAAAGTTAAAAATTACATTACAAGGTGAACAGCATATTTGTCTTATAAATTATTCTCAAGGTATTAGTGCAGTCTATAACTATTCATTTTTGTGTATTTTGTAAAGCCATACATTTCCCTCTCCTTATAGTGTGTTTTGTTAGGTCATATATTTACCTCCTCTTTTAAAATTAGAATTTTTTTCAGTGCTATCTGTCAGCATGATGTCAACAGGCATTTATTTACTGGGTGCCACATAAGCCCATATCTCCTGAATCTGGTGCAAAGATACGTGTTCTGTTGAGGGATTCCAAAACAATGGGACATTATAACCAATTATTACAGTGTTTCTTGAATTGTTCCTTTGTTTCTCATTTTTGTAGCAATGTAAATATAAAATATACCACATACAACCATTGTATGATTTACTGTAATAGAATAAAAGTTCCTCAATCATTAGGGCCATTTAAAATAGAGTTCTGTCTACTCGATTTCATAAAATCCATAGCATTCGTGACAGCATTAGTACAATTCCTCTGGGCCATTTGGGGCCTGATTTGTGCGCAGTACACTTTTTTTGTAAATAGATGGCGCTGTTGTTTATAAGAGTCTTGGGGGGTTTACAGTACTACTAAACTATATCCCACTTTAGTATCGAATTTTGTCTCTGAATGTGATTTCTGCTTAAATCTTTTTTTTTAAAGGGGTTTACAGAATTGGCCACTGGTGTGAAGTACAGCATTTATCTGTGTCAGTGTAGTGGTTTTCAGCTGACTTTTTTTGGAATTATTAAGGTAACACATGCTTCATTAGTAAACTAAAACTAGCAGAATTTTCCGCTCAGTACAAATCTTCAGCTCCATACCATTATTATTCCCCCTATGATTCCTTGGTTGCTGCTCTGAAGGCATGTTAGCCCATATCTGGTGAAAATGTCTTGTAGTTTAACATTTTTGGATACAAATTTATTATTTATTTATTTCAGGTACTTATATAGCGCCATCAATTTACGCAGCACTTTACATATATATTGTACATTCACATCAGTCCCTAACCCTCAAGGAGCGTACAATCTAAGGTCCCTAACTTGCATTCATTCATTCATACACATACTAGGGCCAATTTAGACAGGAGCCAACTCGCCTACCAGCATGTCTTTTGGAGTCTGGGAGGAAACCGGAGTACCCAGAGGAAACCCACGCAGGCACAGGGAGAACATGCAAACTCCAGGCAGGTGGTGCTGTGGTTGGGATTCGAACCAATGACCCTAGTACTGCCAGGCGGAAGTGCTAACCATTTAGCCACTGTGCTGCCCGTTTATCAATTCCTATACACAATGACTGAGGTATCCTATCACATAGACCCATATTATTATAATTATTATACAGGATTTATATAGCACCAACAGTTTGCATACGAGTTCTTAGTGAATAGAAGACAGGTTGGCTGTAGTACAATCCAGTTCCGGCTTGTCACATATATTCTTACGGCAGCGACAAGTGTAATAGGTCGGGCCTGGCAAACTTCTGTCCTCCTAGTTGTTGAAGTTTAACATAAAATATACGAAACAATGCCCTTTAAAATACTTTCAGCAATCCAGAATGACTCCTTGCCCAAATTTAAAAAAAAAAATGTCCATGGGTTTGCTGATTACCTGCCCCCCAATTTTCACATTGACTTCTTGACGGTGTAACCTATAGAGATTGGACACTACATAGCTATGAAAACTGCACATTTCTGAGTCACCCTGCCCTTATCTTGGGGTCGCCTCTGTCTGGGCCCTTGCAGAGCAGCCCCTGCATACCCAATGCCTCTGCTTTTCCCCATAACCTATGTGCACATATCTAGATTCATACGCCCCATCCCCCTCCCTGTAAGTGTACAATCCAAACGCACACGTTCTTGCGTGAAAAATGGCTGTGTGTATAAGTGGGTGCTGCAGCGACCGTGGCTGGAACCGAACAGAATCAGCAAGGGAAAATGTCACCAGCACACCAAGGATCACCAATATGAGGTCAAAAGTTTTAGTGAACGATCACATAGTTACAGCAAGGCAACGTTTCGGAGTCTCGCAGGACCCCTTCATCAGGCATGGTCACATGTCTGATGAAGGGGTCCTGCGAGACTCCGAAATGTTGCCTTGCTGTAACTATGTGATCATTCATTAAAACTTTAAGCCCCATATTGGTGATCCTCGGTGTGCTGGTGACATTTTCCCTTGCCCATCCCCTTCCCTCACACTTCACTTTCCTAGTTTTAGCTTACCACAAATGTGCCAGTTATTTTTTTCTAGTTATAGCATTATCCTTGCTATTACTTTTCAGGCACAAAAATCAAATTCTACATGATTGTAATACGATTTATACTGGGCCAGCATGATAACTGTAACATTTTTCTCCTTTGTTTTTCACCATTGTACTGTTACGATATGTTGTAAGACTCAATAAAAACCTATTAAGCAAATAGAAAAAAAAAATACCGGTAGCTGTCTTCACAGCCCGAGCATCTTTATCCACTTGTCGACTGCCCACCTGCAGTGTATGGATGGGCAGCCGCTGTAGGCAAAGCAACTTACAATGCTACCTACTTCCAGGTTTAGGGTGTGAGCATGCATGCCCCCACCCGGCTCCTGCTGTGATTGTACACAGCGGGAGCCTTTCATCAAGTCCTGACCTATGTTTAATGGCCATGACCTGTTGATCAGTTGTGTACAGCCCAGAGCTCTGTGTCAGTAATGTTCACTGGTCACTGTATTAATGTCACTGGTGAAGTCAGTTGTCAGATTGCCCGCCGCACTATTGAAGTCCCATTATAAGTCTCTGATCACCGCCATTAGTAGTATATAAAATAAATACAAATTCCATTATATATATCATAGTTTGTAGGCGCTATAACTTTCACGCAAACTAATCAATATACAGTTATTGGGATCAAAAAGATGTAGCAGAATACAGTTAGGCCAAAATTTATGACGAAATTTGATTTTCAAAATGTTTTCATTGGATATGTTTTATAGCAGAAAATAAAAAATATTGTGGTTTTTTTTTTCATTTCAAAATTTTCGGTTATATCGATTTTTTTTTTGTTTTATATTGCAAAAAATAAAACAAAATAGTGGTGATTAAATACCACCAAAAGAAAGCTCTATTTGTGTGCAAAAAATGCTATCAATTTATTTTGGGTACAGTGTTGCATGACCATGCAATTACCAGTTAAAGTATTCAATAGTAAAAAATGGCCTGGTCATGAAGAGGGTAAAATCTTCCAGAGCTGAAGTGGCTTTTCAGACTAATTCAAGAAAAGCATCCTTTGATCCATGTAAAATATAAGATCCTGTATCTTGCCATTTCAGATTTACTTTTTAATTTCTGTATTTCTGAGCTTCTGTTGTGAAATTTGAAAATGAAATGCTCCACAGTACCTGCAGCTACATAGAGCAGTGAGGGTTTCTTTAAAGCTCTTTTACTACTTGTTAAGAGTATGTAAATAATCGAATGTCCATAGTCTGAGCACAGGTGTACCTTAAAGCGGAGTTCCAGTGAAAATAAAAAAAAATAAAAGTCAGCAGCTACAAAAGCTGTAGCTGTTGACTTTTAAAAAATGGACACTTACCTGTCCCTCAATCCCGCGATGTGTCCCCGCAGCCCATTTCACTGGCTGTCCGGTGTTCATGGCGCCGGCATCTTCAGTGTGGGCACCTGACTGTGACAGCTTGCGGCTTTACAGCTGGGTGCACACTGCGCATGCGCGAGAAGCGCTGCACATTGTGAATGGTCCCATAGTCTTCTGGGTTATGTCACATGTCCCAGAAGACTAAAGGGAAAGAGGGGAGGAGAACAACTTCTGCTTCCAATTCCCTAGGCGACTACAGCGGAAGTGGGAGCGGGTACCTGTCTATTTCGGGTGCCTGCTCCCCAAAAGTGCCAATCCTTAACGGGGAGCAGGAGACCAGTCCTTAAAGTGGAACTTCCCCTTTTGGGTGCAGCTCTGCTTTAAAGAATTCAGCAGAAGTGGTCTAGGTTGCCTAAAGCAACAAAGCAGATTTCAGCTTTTACATGTTTTACTGTAGATTAGATATTGTAAGCAAATAATATATTATGATGGGTAATTAAAATGTGTTTTTGGAATAATGTACATGTACATATATTAATGCTCCTCAACAGTGTGAGTCTAGAGTAAATGTCCACATTCTAAGCACATGTGCATTCTAAATAGCTCCTCAATGATTCAAGTTTAATATCATTATTCGATCAGTTTCTGTTTTGTAGCTGCCTATTCCTGCCTGTTTCTTGGGTGATTTCCCTGATCCAGCAGGACATTGGGCCCCCAAGAATTCCAGCACTGATCACTTAGGGCATTGGTTCTCAACCTTCCTAATGCCGCAACCCTTTAATACAGTTCCTCATGTTGTGGTGACCCCCAACCATAAAATTATTTACCCAGTAATTATAATTCATGAAGTGTCGTTTTACCTCCAATACTGCTGCTTTCAACACAGTAGCTGCTTTCAACACAGTAGCTGCTTTCTACAAAGTAGCTGCTTTCTACACAATAGCTGCTTTCAACACAGCAGCTGTTTTCTGCACAGTAGCTGCTTTCTACACAGTAGCTGCTTTCAACACAGCAGCTGCTTTCTGCACAGTAGCTGCTTTCAACAGAGTAGCTGCTTTCAACACAGCAGCTGCTTTCTGCACAGTAGCTGCTGTTTACACATCGGAAATATATTTCCGATAGTCTTAGGTGACCCCTGTGAAAGGGTCGTTCGACCCCCAAAGGGGTCACGACCCACAGGTTGAGAACCACTGACTTAGGGGATTCCTGCGTGGCCACCCAGCCTGGCCTAACAAGTATGCCCAGGAGTCCTCTTATACCTGTTACAGGCTTAGCTGGCAATGAACAAATGAACAGCTGTGACCCCAATATAGAGGGCTGTTTTTTAGGGCAGGTCCCCATATAGGTTAGAGGAAGAAGCAGTTCATGCACAAAGGCTGTTTTTGAGGATTTACTAAAATAATAGAAGCAAGGTGCAGGTAATGGGTGGTGGCACACCCCTTAATGTTCCAGTTTGTAGCAAATTATGAACTATCCATGTAATTCAAAGATAACAGAGTCCAGACAGCAGATAGATGAGAAGTTCATACTTACAGAATGCCCCAGAGTCTGGCACCCCACCAAAGGGAATACGAGTAGTCCAATTGTGTATAATTCCTCCGGCTACCTCCAGCTTCTCCCCTAAGGGGAAGATGCGCGTTATATGCTTTCTTGCCTACATGCTGGTCTACCCACAGGAGAAACCGATTACCATTCTACTTGCGGTAACTACCTGTACAAACCCCAGGAACCTCTCTGCTTTCCTACTATATCCTTACCCATGACCTTCTCCTAGTACGGTGCCTAAGTCAAATCTCACGCAGTCTATTGGGGCATCTAGTAGCCAACCATGGGTGATACCACATGCCCTACCCTACATGCCTATGCTGTATATATGTTTTAGGTCAGTATAACTGGCCATTGACGCCAGAATGTTTTAGGACTGTGCTTGAATGTACATAGATTCATTATCTTCCTTGTTTTCTTTGTTCTAGTCAGAGGCTGAGTGTGAACGGACAGAACGAGATGCTTTGAAATTTGCAGAGGAGATGAATGCGGAATATTGGTCTGTCTCTGCCAAAACGGGTAACTATAACAACTGTCAGAAATCAATAGCAATTCCAATGCATCAAACAGAAAAAAACAACACATACCCAGGGCAAGGAACATCAAAATGACCATGGGAAAAATTGTGTAATTTTTTTGTTTCTTTTTTTAGGTGAGCATGTAAAGGATTTCTTTTTTCGGGTGGCAGCTCTGGCCTTTGAACAGTCCATGAAAAGGGAGCTGGAGAAGAGCAAACATATCACAGCACAGATTGGAGCTGGCAGTCTTATACGTATGTATAACCGGTCCTGCATTTTATACTGTGATTCTGTTTAGGCCAGCATTTTAAATCAGGGGAAAATCAGCATAGTTCATATAGATTCATAGATCTCTTATAGGTTAGAAGAGAAGAATGAGTTATTTGCTTCCCTGTATACTGGGTGCTGATATACGATAATGTCACCTGAGGCTCCCAATGACTCGTTTGCTTCCTTTGCATTACAATATGTTAATACTAAATCAGGACCTTATGGGAGTGAGCCAATCACATGATCAGGAAATGAGATTTCTTGGGGCGTTTTGTACACAAAACGGTACAGAACTCATGTAATATTGCCATGGCAGCAGACAAGCAGCATGTCAATTTTTTTGACATCTACAGAAAATTATAGTTGGCTGTAAATTGAAATGGGAGGATAATTTTTAATAAATGACTTGTATGTCAATTACAGTATATTTAGGGCATATAATATATTTAGAAGTGGAATTTTCTTCAGTATTGTTATATCTGCCAAGGTGCATTTTTAACTTCCATTTATTATATTATCCCTTATAAATTGCCAGAAAATGTGTTGCTAAACTGTGATACACAATTGAGCTTCAACCTATGGGGATCATTCATATTAATGTATTTGCCATGGAAGCAGACAAGGAACATGTCAATTTTTTTGACATCTACAGAAAATTATAGTTGGCCGTAAATTGAAATGGGAGGATCATTTTTAATAAATGACTTGCATGTCAATTACAGTATATTTAAGGGCATATAATATATTTCAAAGTGGAATTTTCTTCAATACTGTTATACCTGCCAAGGTGCATTTTTAACTTCCATTTATTATATTATCTCTTATAAATAGCCAGAAAATGTGTTGCTCAGCTGTGATACACAAGTGAGCTTTGACGTATGGGGATCATTCATATTAATGTATTTGCCTGCGTCTGGGCTGCCCATAGTTGGGGTCATTAATGCATCTTATTATTCATGTTCTGTTAGGTTACTTCTGTAACAAAGATACAGGCTGAGCAGAGTTGACATATCTCTTTTTTTACCCCTTTCTAGAACTTGAAGGAAATTCACCTGAGAAAAGGGAAAATGATTCCCAGCCTAACGTGAACTGTTGTTAGATTATGACTGCCTAAAGAGCTCACCACTTAATACTGTGCAGCTCTTATTGCCACCGGCCGTGTCCAGGCAGCACAGCAAACCACATGAGTTTCCTCTAAATTGTGACCAAACAATGAAGCTCAAATCCCTTCTTGGGCTTTTATAGACAACGACAAAACATCTCGAAGCCTGCACTACATTAAGATTTAAGATTTGTCTAGCCTGCAGCACAGCATTAATGTGCTCATTGCATCAGGGCCGCTCACCACCATCCCTGGCCAATTTCTGCATCAGCAAGCACAAATGTATAATCTTATATTATGCAGCTTAGATAAAAAAAAGGGGGCAATAAATAAAAATATAACTGGTGTCTAAAAAAAAATGCCAAAACCTACCATTTATTGTCTTACATGCATTTTGGAATTGTATGTAGCTGTTCTCATTTCTAAAAATAATAATTATGACATGAAAAGGTAACTGTTATTATGGTAAGGTCTGAATTTCTGCATTTCCAACGAACGGTGGCATAGGATGGCGGGGCTGCAGGCAGGCACACAGCCACCTATGCATTAGTGTTCATTTACTAAAAGAGTAGAGCATGTTCACTTTACAAAGGGAATTTTCACTTAGCTGAGTGAATAAGGTGAAGCTTTGCTGACCTCAATAATCCAATTATGTGTAAGCAAAAATCCTTTTTTATTTTTTTCCTGCACGTGATTGGCCATTCTTTCCAATTCTTTCCAAAGTGAATTTTTACCATATTTACAAAGCTAAGCGAACAATCCCTAAGTAAATTTTTCTTGCAATTTCTCCTTCAGTAAATCACCCCCATTATGTTGCAGACTGTCAGTAGACATTTTTGTGAGTAAAAAGTATTCCAGTTTCCACAGCTATTAGATTTTTGTTGATTGAATAGTGATATGTGTACTTACAGTACACTTAAAGTGTATGTTCACCTAGCACGTCATATTCCTGATGTGTCTGTTGTACCACGTACTTGTATTAAAAAGTATCCTGTTCTCTTTGTATTGCTTCCTTTGTGTGAAATACTTGGTGTTCCTGCCAGTCTCCCTGCTTTCCTGTGTCAAACTGCCCACACTAGGCATAGAAGCACATTTCCCAGCATTGTCATTTATCTGGCTAGCTGACTGGATCCCTTAGAAAAAAAGGTATTTTATATATATATATACAATATACTATTGCCAAAAGTATTGGGACGCCTGCCTTTACAGACACATGAACTTTAATGGCATCCCAGTCTTAGTTCCGTAGGGTTCAATATTGAGTTGGCCCACCCTTTGCAGCTATAACAGCTTCAACTCTTCTGGGAAGTCTGTCCACAAGGTTCAGGAGTGTGTCTATGGGAATGTTTGACCATTCTTCCATAAGCACATTTGTGAGGTCAGACACTGATGTCAGACAAGAAGTCCTGGCTCACAGTCTCCGCTCTAATCCACCCCAAAGGTGTTCTGTCGAACTGAGGTGCAGGCCAGTCAAGTTCCTCCACCCCAAACTCACTCATCCATGTCTTTATGGATCTTGCTTTGTGCACTGGTGCGCAGTCATGTTGGAACAGAAAGGGGCCATCCCCAAACTGTTCCCACAAAGTAGGGAGCATGAAATTGTCCAAAATGTCTTGGTATGCTGATGCCTTAAGAGTTCCCTTCACTGGAACTAAGAGGCCAAGCCCAACCCCTGAATAACAACCCCACACCATAATCCCCCTCCACCAAACTTTACACCAGGGGCGGACTGACCATTTGGAAACTCGGGCACTGCCCGAGGGCCCAGGGTCATTAGGGGGCCCCATGAGATGCCCCTGGTACCTTTTTCATAGGCTTTTTTGAGTTTGGGCAAGGACACAAGGGCCCCATGATCCCCTATTGCCCGGAGGCCCAATGAGTTGTCAGTCCGCCCCTGCTTTACACTTGGCACAATGCAGTCAGGCAAGTACCATTCACCTGGCAACTGCCAAACCCAGACACATCCATCAGATTGCCAGACAGAGAAGCATGATTTGTCACTCCAGAGAACACATCTCCACTGCTCTAGATTCCAGTGGCGGCGTGCTTTACACCACTGAATCCAACGCTTTGCATTGCACTTGGTAATGTAAGGCTTGGATGCAGCTGCTCGGCCATGGAAACCCATTCCATGAAGCTCTCTACACACTGTTGTTGTGCCAATCTAAAGGCCCCACAAAGTTTGGAGGTCTTTAGCTATTGACTCTGCAGACAGTGGGCGACTTCTGCGCACTGTGCGCTTCAGCATGCGCTGACCCCACTTTTTGCTGCTTTTTCCAGTTGCTTCCACTTTGTTATAATACCACTAACATTTGACCACAGAATATTTAGTAGCAAGGAAATTTCACAGATGGACTTATTACACAGGTGACAGCCTATCACGGTACCACGCTTGAATTCACTGAACTCCTGAGAGTGACCCATTCTTTCACAAATGTTTGTAGAAGCAGTCTGCATGCCTAGGTGCTTGATTTTATACACCTGTGGCCATGGAAGTGATTGGAACACCTGAATCCAATGATTTGGAGGAGTGTCCCAATAGTTTTGGCAATATAGTGTGTGTTTGTGTGTGTGTGTGTGTGTGTGTGTATATATATATATATATATATACACACACTCACCCACACAGAAAAATGTTTACCTTGCACTTCTATTTTATGGAATTTGGAATTGGTTGTTTTACAAGGTGAGGGTTCACATATACTTTAAGCTGAACGAAAGAAATATGTCAATTCCCTGATTCAAACTAAACAGAGTGGATGGAAGAATCTTTCCTGGTGGCTATTGTATTTTGAAAGTCAGCACTTGTGGTTGCCTGATCAGATGCATCCCAACATGCCAATAATTTTCTGCCCAGCACTTTCAATTATCATGTCAAAGGATGTTGAAGAAGAGGATGCCAATACGGCCACCATTTTCTCTGGTTTACCAGGAACTGGCCAAAATTCATGTAGTGTATGGCTAGCTACAGGCGGCACAGTGGCTTAGTGTTTAGCACGTCTGCCATGCAGTAAATGGGTCATGGGTTCAATTCCCAACCATGGCACCTCCTGTATGGAGTTTGCATGTTCTCCCTGTGCTTGCGTGTGTTTCCTCCCACACTCCAAAGACATGCTGGTAGGTTAATTGGCTCCTGTCTAAATTGTCCTAGTTTCATCCCTGGCCATGTGGGATCTCCTGCATGGTAGGGGTTGGGGAAAGACCTGGCAACCTACCCTGTAAAATAATTGCTAAGAAAATTCATGGAAAAGTCGCTTACGAGTGACGGTCCATGCAATCGCCAAGGGTCGGATATGACTGAATGGATAGATAGATGGCTAGCTATAAGCCAGCCATACATGGATCAAAATTCTGCCGGTTCAGCAGGGACCGGCCAAGATTTGATCCATGTATGGGAAGGCTGATTGTACCTAAGTCGATCCATTGATTGACTTGGGTACTGCCAGCCAGGGGCAGACTGACCATTTGGAAACTCTGGCACTGCCTGAGGGCCTGGGGTCAGTAGGGGGCCCCATGAAATGCCCCTGGTACCGTTTTCATAGGCTTTTTTGAGTTTGGGCAAGGACACAGGGGCCCCATGATCCCCTATTGCCCGGGGGTCCCATGAGTTGTCAGTCCGCCCCTGCTGCCAGCCTTTCTGATTTTTTCCATACAACTACTGCTGGCAGCTATAGCCGCTAGCAGTAATTATTGTGTTCTGCCAGCCAGGAAGGCTCCCCACTACCCTGCACCCCTCCACTGCTGGGAGAACACAATAGCACAATAGTGCTGCGGGTGGCAGTCATTGGGTGAATCAAGCATAAATCAAATCATCAATATCCTGCCTTACTCTGGAGTCATAAAGCCAGAACTAAACTACTAGCAGATTAGAACAAATGTTAGCTCTGCAATTCGAATATTTGTTTTTTTACCAACACCAAGTGGGCAAATGGTTTTTCAGCTTCATTGCCCCCAGCCTTAGCATGTCTTTTGTGTGATGTCTGGTATTGTTATTATAATATTAAGGCTAGCCTGTTGACTGGGATAGGTGGGAGAGGCATGAGCCAATTGGCCCATGGGAGCAGGAAATTTAAATTCAGCCCTGATTATACACAGTGCCGTCTTTTTCCACTAGTATTTTTCACTGCCGTATGTATGTGCCATCATTAGACAGTATGTTACTACAGCGGTAGAGACTGTTCACTTTGCAAAGTAAATGTTCACTGAGCTTAGTGAAAAGGGCGGTATAGCAAATACCCAGACATGCACAAGAAAAATGGAAAATAAAAATTGAGGGTTTTTTGGATGATTGATGTGAACACAGCTTCACCCTAATTGCAAAGCTTAGTAAACATTCATTTTGAAAAGTAAACATTCACTCTGTTAGGAGGAACAGTCTCTACTGTAGTAAATTATCACCCTTGTGCCTGGTAGAAATTGAATTTGACAGGTACACCAACATACGTGAATGCAGGAGAGGATCTGGGGACTGAATGTATAGGTCGATACAAAGGGCATCAAGATCTGTTACTTTTAACAGATCAATAAAAACCATTGGAAAAGAAAGACCAAGGGCAGTGCTTTTCGCAGGTCATTTTGCGTTGTTCTACACGCACGTGTTTTCACCGCATTTTGCGTTTTGTTCAGCTTTTTTTTTTTTAAAGTGGATTTTTTTTTGTTGCTGGGCAGAATAAAAATGCGGCAAAAACGCACTAACATGCATTTCAGCAGATTCTCCATTGAAATCTATTGTAGCAAAAACGCTGCTTTTTGCTTTTCAAAAAGTCCAAAAATGCAGCAGCTCAAAAAAGCATAGATGTGAATATGTCCCATGGTAAACCATGTTAAATGGATTGTAGTGCGTTTCTGCAAAAAGCAAAGTATACTAAAAAACGCATTGGCGTGAACAGAGCCTAAAGATCCCTATATATGTTTTATTTTCATTCTGCTAGTGGGCGGAATGAAAAAAAAAAACACAGTTTCCTCCATCCACATTGTTTGGGTGGACGGAGTCTGCTAGTTTTTAACACTCGGTCCACTAGCTGAATTAAAAAAAAAAAAAAAAAAGGAGTATGGCTGGCTTTACATTGTGTAAACTGGCATTTGGGCAGCACAGTGGCTAAATGGTTAGCACTTCCGCCTGGCAGTACTAGGCTCGGTTCAAATCCCAACCACAGCACCACCTGCCTGGAGTTTGCATGTTCTCCCTGTGCCTGTGAGGGTTTCCTCTGGGTACTCCGGTGTCCTCCCACACTCCAAAGACATGCTGGTAGGTTAATTGGATCCTGTCTAAATTGGCCCTTGTATATGAATGTGAATTAGGGACCTTAGATTGTACATCCCTTGAGAGTTAGGGACTGATGTGAATGTACAATATATATGTAAAGTGCTGCGTAAATTGACGGCGCTATATAAGTACCTGAAATAAATAAATAAATAAATTCACAAGTGTGTGAATTTGGTCTTTCTGCCTTTTGTTTGGACTTATACAGTCAGTTCACAGATCCTCTCCTGCATTCAATTATGCTGGAGTACCTGTCAAGTTCAACTTCTACCAGGTAAAAGGGCGATAATGTACTAAAGGAGTAGAGATTGTTTCTCTTAGGAAAATTGAATCGTCGCTGCTAGGACTTTATATTTTGACAGTAGTGGCTGCAGATAATTTGCTTAATCCACTGATCAAGGAAAATTTTCCAACTTATCCCTTTGACAGAAATCAATCAAACGATTGATTTTTGTCTAGCGGGGGAGGGCCACACACTGAAACCCTGCTGATACGGATGAATTTCAAACAGTGTATGGCCAACTTAAAGAGGTTGTAAAGGCTGAAGGTTTTTATCTAATGCATGAAGGTAAAAAACCTTCTGTGTGCAGCAGTGCCCCCAGCCCCCTCAATATAATACCTGAGCCCCATGGCGATCCAGTGATGTGAATGACAGCCTCGGCTGTCCCTGGTCTCTGCCTCCTCATTGGCCGACACAGCCAGCAGGACCAATTGGCTCCCGCTGCTGTCAATCACAGCCAGTCACCCAATGAAGAAAGAGAGGAGGCAGGGCCAAGCCGCGGCTCCGTTTGTGAATGAACACACGGAACAGCGGGTGATGCCATATCAAGCTGCTTGCTGTGGGGGCACCCGACAGGAAGGAGGGGCCAGGAGAGCCTGCGGGGGACCTGAGAAGAGGAGGATCCAGGATGCTCTATGCAAAACCACTGGTAAGTATAGACATGTTTGTTATTTTATGAAAAAAAGTTTGGCATAGTTGTGGCCGGCGCAGACCAGCAAGGCCCATGAACTCCTGTAGGGATGCCGTGTTTTCAGTAGTACTGGCAGCACATGCAGAGACTCCCGCTTTCTAGCACCAGCCAAGTAAGTGCTACATGACCAGATCTAAGGGGGTGCTGGAGTGGGCTGCACCCCCAAGATCTCAATTGCGTTCCTCCCAAAGTCCTGTGCCCTCAAACCCCCCCTATCTCTGACACTGCCTGGCTGTCTCCCATCTCTGCTCTGTACACACACAACCTGAACACACAGCACATGGTTGAAATCTGATCATCCAACTTTTCTGCTCATCAGCTATCCTTAGGTCCCATTTACACTTCGTGATTTTGAATCACTGCAATCCTGCCTGCAATTCCAAATCACACTGCAATCATGGCAAAATACACCATGCAAAGCTTGCCGTGCAAAAAGGAGCAGGAGCTTCTTTTGGGCAACAACTTCATGCAATACGTTTTGCCCGTTGATTGTGTTGTTTGACAATCGCGGCAAAATTGTACCGCGTTTGAGGTGCCATTGGAATGAATGGCACCCAAACACGTGGTGTATTTTACCACAATTGCAGTGCGATTTAAAATCATGGATAGAATCGCTGTGATTTTGCCCAGGGGCGTCCCTAGGGTTGGTGTCACCCGGTGTGGTAACACTTGCGACACCCCCTCCGACGATCCCCACAGAAAGGATCGGATCTGTGGATTGAGCATAATGGATCGGACTCCGATCCATTATGCTCAATCCGCAGATCCAATCCATCCTGCGGGGATCCAATCCATCCTGCGGGGATCGTAGGCCTACTGTACAACTTACCTTTTCGTGGAGCGGGTCTGGTGTCACCCTGTGCGGTAGGTGTCACCCGGTACAGCACGCATCCCCCGCACCTAACTAGGGACGCCACTGATTTTGCCCATGATTCAAAACCGTGAAATGTGAATGGGGCCTTATTGCTAGTGTTTTTTATGTGCGGCCCAACACAGTTCCTCTTCTTCCAATGTGTCCCAAGAGAGTCAAAATGTTGGACACCCCGGCTGGTAACAGTGCATAGGCACCACTGCCATTGAATCGCACTCCGGCAGCCATTCAGTAGTGCATGCTGTCGGTGTAAAGTGGCCCTACTTCATAGAAAGGGGAAGGAAGCAGAGACGTGGTAAACCTTGCACTGTATATTCTGATGTTTAATCAGTCTGTGCCACAACTGACACACTAGTAAGTGTTTTGTTAATATAAAAATCATGTTTTCATTATCATAAACAGCCTCAATGTAATGCTTACCAGGTTGTAAAGGGAAATCACAAAGTATAAATTGTTGTTTTTATATATAATTCCTGCAAAGTGCTTTCTGAGTTTCAGAAAGTAACAAAATGATGTTAATTTTACATTTTCTACTTTAATTTGCTGCATATTGTATTATCCATATTACTGTGTCCTTAAATACTCTTGGAGAAAAAATAAAAAAAGAATGTTTAAAGAAGCATTGTGCCTGGAAGATTTTATTTGATAAGCAAGCAAAGCTACTTGTTTTTTTTTTTTTAATTAGCCATTCAGACTGTGAGATTAGTGCAGGACATTAGCTGTGTGACCTCCCTGCATGAATCAGCAGTCCTGTGAATGGAATAATCAATTGGTGCTACGTTACCAGAGTTTGCATTGTCTGGAAATGACCAATCAGTGCTGAGTTTAATTTTTCATTGAGCCGGTATTAAACTTTGCAACCAATTGACAAAACCTGGAGCTCATAAACTAGAGCAAGGGAAAGTAGAGAGGGACCCTAAAGAGACCCTGTCGTCAGACCATTCATTTCCACACACCTTTTCCCCTCTGATTATATGTGCATTTTATATATATTATATTGTAAAGTGCTGCACAAACTGTTGACACGATATAAATCCTATATAATAATAATAATCTGTAAAATCTTCCCTTGTGTAGACATTCAAAGTCCCTAAGACTTCTGGGCACAGCCATCTTGGATGTGATATCAGCACCTCCAGCACAATCTGTGCTGTCACTCAAGTGACACTCTATAGCAGTGTTTCTCAAGCCTTTTTCAGTCAAGGCACCCTTTAAAATGATGAACAGTCCCGAGGCACCCTTTAAAATGATGGACAGTCTTGAGGCACCCCATTCTAAAATGGGGTGCCTTAAGACTGTCCATCATTTTAAAAGGGCACCCCATTCTAAAATGTGAAAAACTATTCTAATAGTTTTATATAACACATCCACACATGTAGGACACCCAACATTAGAGGTGATTTACTTTTCCAAAGCCAATACACTTTTGCACACTGGTACTGACTAGTATTCCAATGTTTCTCTTCTCCCTCACTGTGCTAATGTGACCCCAGCACTGACAGAGAGGGAGGGAAAAACTAGGATGCTGTGCAGGCAGCTGTCATCCTCCTTATCAACTGATGATGTCATTGGTTGTCAGGATGCTGGCGGCTAGAAAGTCATAATGGTGCACAATGAAAACCTGTGGCTTTGTGTAACTAGAAGGCAGACTTGTTCCACCCGCTGGCTTGTATACAAGTTTTGGGCAATTTTTAGACATTTTGCCAAGGCACCCCTGAATAAACCTCAAGGCACCCCAAGGTGCCTGGGCACCCTGGTTGAGAAAGGCTGCTCTATAGCATGCCTAAAAGATTATGTAGGGAGGGGAGGGGTGGAGGAGCTGGAGCAGCACACATAACAATTAGACACTCCCAGAAGAAGAGAGGGATGATGTACAAAGAAGAAGGGGATATACTGTGGTGCTGAACGTCCTGGAGAAGTAAAGTTTGCTAGCGAGTTTAAAAGCACATTGCAACTGAATTATAGAAAAGAAAGATAGATAATTTGTGGAAATAGAAAATACTGCATGTAAGCAACTAAAATATGTAATTTTGCCATGTTTTTATCTGCAATGTTTTAAGTTGCTGGCAAAGTCTTTTTATAGAAACTCTTTAGATTTAATCATATTTACATTTCTGATTAAATGTATTTATGAAGTTAAAAATGTTTATTTTCCATTTCAATGGGGCTGTGCTTGCAGTGCATAGGTTAACTGCTCGCTTTATCCAGGGGCTCGGGGCAAAGCTATACTTACCCTGTCCTCCAATCCTCCCGAAAACCATGCTCCCCCACATCTAGCGGTGGACTGTTCCTGCCGTTCTCACGTCCAGAGCTGGTAAATGGGCGTAATGACGTCAGGAACAGCCCATTCACAAGACCGCTAGCATGTAGGGGGGCAGGAGGGACCATTCTTGCACTTGGAGGATTGGCAGATTAGGTATGTATATCTACGCTTACTGAACCCCTAGAAAAAAACGAGCATTTAACCCATGCATTGCGGGCGTAACCCCATTGCATGGGAAAATATATTTTTTGCCCGGTATTCTTCTTTAACCCCTTGATGCCGACCGTACGCAAATATGCGGCCTCTTGGCAGCTGGGCCTTGACACCAAGCAGCTGCATATTTGCGTACCATATTTTCGATCATGTGACAGTGAATCACGGCAGTCACATGACCCTAAAACCCCGCCCCACCTCCCGGTGTCTGAAACCCCTTAAAGGGATGGAAGGCGCAGGCGTGAAGAGGCTAATATTGTTATTCTAGGTCACAATAAATAAATTCTGTTTCATTTTAGTTTTGGTTGGAGTGAGGAATGGTTAGATCCTCTGTAAGGTTTTTTTTATTGTTGTCTGTGCCCCCCTGCTAGAGAGATTTCTTAAAGCGGAGTTCCACTCGACCTATCAAAAAATAAAAGTCAGCAGCTACAAAAACTGTAGCTGCTGACTTTTAAAAAAACAGCCACTTACCTGTCCCTCGGTCCCGCGGTGTGTCCCCGTTTCACCGGCTGTCCTGTATTCCAGTAGGCCGGCATCTTCAGTATGGGCACCCGGCTGTGACAGCTTGCAGCTTCACAGCCAGGTACCCACTGCGCATGTGTGAGTAGCGCTGTGCTTCATGAACGGTCCTGTAGTCTTCTGAGACCTGTCACCTGTCCCAAAAGACTACAGGGAGGGAGGAGGGACAACTTCCATTTCTGACCGCCTAGGCCAGTGATGGTGAACCTATGGCACGCGTGCCAGAGCTGGCATGCAGAGCCATCTCAGTGGGCACGCCAGGAAGAAGAGGAAGAACGCGCTCTCCTGCGCACCCCCGGGGGCGCGCACCGGGCGATCTCCGTGATCACTGTGTCCTATGGACACAGCTGGTGACATGGTAAAAGGCCAATCACAGCGGCCTTTTACCACGTGATCAGCCGTGTCCAATGACACGCTGATCACCGGGAAATGCAAATGCCGGTTCTCGGCTGCACTTTCCTCATGCTGTCAGATCGTGAGGAAAGTACTGCCGAAAACCGGCAGTTGTCAGAGCAGGGAACGGCACCAATCATCAGGTTCACTGATCATCAGTGCCCTGATGATCGGTGCCCAGCAGTGCCACACACAAGTTCCTCCCACCTGTGCCCAGCAATGCACCCACCTGTGCCCAGCAGTGCGCCCACCTGTGCTCAGCAATGCACCCACCTGTGACCACCTGTGCCACCCACCTGTGCCCAGCAATGCACCCACCTGTGCCCACCAGTGCCACCCACCTGTGCCCACCAGTGCCACCCACCAGTGCCCATCAGTGCAGCCCAGCAGTGCTGCCAGTCAGTGCCACCAGTCAGTGCCCAGCAGTTGTGCCAGTCAGTGCCCAGCAGTGCCGCCAGTCAGTGCCCAGCAGTGATGTCAGTCAGTGCCACCTATCAGTGCTGTCTATCAGTACCCATTATCAGTGTCGCCTGTCAGTGCCGCATATCAATGCCACCTATCTGTGACACCTCATTAGTGCTACCCATCAGTGCCACCCATCAATGATGTCCAGCAGTGCCGCCGGTCAGTGCCTCCAGTTGGTGCTATCAGTCAGTGCCGCTTATCAGTGCCCATCATTTCCTGCATATCAGTGCATCATCAGTGCCTCCTCATCAATGCTCACCAGTGCGGCCTCATCAGTGCTACCTATCTGTGCCGTCTCATCGATGCCCATCAGTGCTGCCTATCAGTGCAGCCTCACCAATGCACATCAAAGAAGAAATATTACCTGTTTGTAAAATTTTAGAATAGAAGCAAAGGAAACCTTTTATGTTTTTAATTTGTTGCTCTTTTTTCATTTATAGTGCAAAAAATAAAACACCCAGTGGTGATTAAATATCACCAAAAAAAGCTCTATTTGTGTGAAAAAATGATAAAAATTGCATATGGTTACAGTGTTGCATGACTGCACAATTGTCATTGTTAAGTGCAACAGCACTGAAAGCTGAAAATTGTCCTGGGAAGGAAGGGGGTAGAAGTGCCCGGTAGGCAAGTGATTAATTCCAGTGTTGGCACTTTGAAATAAAAAAGTTGGTTTTGTGTTGCAGTTTGGGCACTCGGGCTCAAAAAGGTTCGCCATCACTGGCCTAGGCGATTGGACCGGAAGTGGGAGCGGGTACCTGTCAAATTCGGGTACCCGCTCCCCCCCACCCCCCATAGGTGCCAATCCTTAATGGGGAGCGGGGGAGCAGTCCTTAAAGCGAAACTTCCCCAATTGGGTGGAGCTCCGCTTTAATACATTCTGTCCAGGTGACACAAAATGAAGTCACTTAAGCAGTGATACAGAAAGCAACAAAATCTAAACGAAGTTATTTCCCTTTTCTACTCGACCAATAAAAGTGTTTTTACTGCTGCATGTGTTCTCACTGGAGATATTCTGCTTAGTTCCTACCTTGGTGACAAAACAGGAAGAGGGCAAAATCTGGCTACAGTTCTGCTTTAAAGATTTTTTTTTTATGGGTGAGGCTGGCCATACATTATACAATTGTCTTGAGATTTTTGCTTTAGATTGACCAAAAACCATATAATATGAGGTCAAACCTAAACAACACTTTTAATTGTATCCAATTAGGCAGGCCCTTACACTAAATAGTTGAAGGTAAATCTAAAGGAAAGTGAGCAGAAATTGGACAGAAAATTGTATAGTGTATGGCCAACCTAACAGCTTAAATTTTCTGTAATTTTCTAGTCACCTCTAACGCGATTGAAACACAGATAGTTATCACAATACATTTTACACATTTTTGGTACCCTAGATATAAGGAGCTTTCAAAATGATGTACGTTTTCCACCTGGCAGTACTAGGGTCGTTGCCTTGAATCCCAGCCACGGCAAGAACCTGCCTGGAGTTTGCACGTTCTCCCTGTGCCTGTGTGGGTTTCCTCCAGGTACTCCAGTTTCCTCCCACACTCCAAAGACATGCTGGTTGGTTAATTGGCTCCTGTCTACATTGTCCCTAGTATGTGTATGTATGTTAGGAACCTTAGATTGTACATCTCTTGAGGGTTAGGGCTCATGTACACAGAGCATTTGGAAAACTCTTCTAAATGATGGAAACTGCTGGAAAACGTAGGTTAAAAAACGTCAGTTTAGACGTGTTTGCATACCGTGTTTATGCACGTTTGCATTTAGAAGCGTTTTTAAAAGGTAACCTCAGGAGACCTTCCCAAATGCCCAGAATGCACTGAAAAATAGTAAATAATTAACTATTTTAGACATTTTGAGAGGAATAGAGAAAGCAGAAGCAGAGAGAGCAGTATGTGTTGAGATGACCTCTCTTTTCTGGTTGTATTCACTATGGATCCTATCCAGGGGCAGACTGACAACTCATGGGGCCCGCAGGCAATAGGGGATCATGGGGCCCCTGTGTCCTTGCCCAAACTTAAAAAATCCTATGAAAAAGGTACCAGGGGCATCTCATGGGGCCCCCTACTAACCCCGGGCCCTCGGGCAGTGCCCAAGTTTCCAAATGGTCAGTCCGCCCCTGATCCCATCATGAGCATAATGCAGCAGTTTCTACCATTTTTTCCTTCACGCGAAACCTGGAACTGACTGCGCTGGTGTACTAGGTCCATTTGAATACATGGAAAATGCTTTGCATGCATTTCTGATGATGAAAAAAGGCTCTGGACAGCATCTGGATATGGAACAGTTAAAAAAAGCTTCTAAATGCAAACACTTATAGACACGGTTAATCACATTTACAAGCGTTTGGCGTTTGAAACGCTGGTAAAATCTACTCCTGAATGCAAGTTTGGTGCGTTCAAAAAAACAACTGTAAACTCAACTGCCTGTAAACGACGATGTGTACATGGATACATAGGAAAACATTAGGGAGAGTTCAGGGGCTGCTGAAAAAAAACGCTCAACAGCTCCTGAACGTCAATTTAGCAGCTGCAGTGTACATGGGCTCTAGGGACTGATGTGAATGTACAATATATATGTAAAGCGCTGCGTAAATATACGGCGCTATATAAGTACCTGAAATAAAATAAAAATAAAATAAATACACACATTTGCTTTAAACCTTAAGACTCCATGCACACTAGCGTTTTTTTTACGCTCCTAGAAGCTATTATTAGCATTTTTTCTGCTCCTAGAAGCTAAACAGTGTTATCCTGTGTGTCCATGCACACTACTTTAGGCTATTAGTATTTTTTGAGCTTCAGCTTCTAGGAGCAGGAAAAAAATTGTTTTTGTTGATTTTTTTTTTAGTGTTTTTCCAGCAGAAAAAAAACACTAAATGCTTCTAAACGCTACTAAAACACTGGTAACAGCTTTTTTCTAGCTTTCTTTTTTTTCTACATTTAGTCTAAAAATGCTAATAAAATGCTAACGCTCCTAAACACTTCTAAACGCTACTAAAAATGCTACAACCAGCATTTTTTTATCCAGCAATTTTTGAGCTTACAAAAATACTAGTGTGCATGGAGCCTTAGAAATGTTACAAATGTGCTCTCACACCACCAATAAATGTACACACGCAGAATGGCAGTGGCTTTATTCATCATCAGTGTTTCATTTCTCACATTTATCTCAAGGTCTGTGCAAAGGACAAGGGGACATCAGTTGTACATGGAGGGAAGGAAATGTTAACATACTGTAGATATAGGAAGGGTTTCTTTAAAGTAAGAGAAGCAGAACATGTCTCCCAACCAGGGGCGGACTGACCATTTGGAAACTCGGGCACTGCCCGAAGGCCCGGGGTCAGTAGGGGGCCCCATGAGATGTTCCTGGTACCTTTTTCATAGGCTTTTTTGAGTTTGGGCTAGGGCACAGGGGCCCCATGATCCCCTGTTGTCCGGGGGCCCCATGAGTTGTCAGTCTGCCCCTGCTCCCTGCTTCTGAGATGGGAAAGAGCTTTGCCTTTTAGCGCAAGGTATGTAAGCAAAGGACACACCTCTTCCCCAGTCCCAGATTCCAGACTGTAAGGGTAGATGCAGGGGCAGACTGACCATTTAGGCACTCGGGCACTGCCTGAGGGCCCAAGGTCAGTAGGGGGCCCCATGAGATGCCCCTGATACCTTTCATAGGCTTTTTTGGGTGTGGTTTGAGTGTGGGCGAGGACACAGGGGCCCCATGATTTCCTATTGCCCGGGGGCCCCATGAGTTGTCAGTCCGCCCCTGAGTAGATGCAAATCTAAATCTACCTGTCCTCTGAAGCATGATCAGCATTCAGATCACACTTCAGAGGCTACTGACAGGAAGCAATGTGACACATCCTCACTGCCTGTTTTAACCCCATTTTAGCAGACAAAAGGTTGCGAGGCGTTTGCAGTGCTGCCCCATTTGCCTGAATGAGTCGCGTTTGGTGTCCATCAGTCGCTATATATTGAGTAAACTTTGCCAAGGGCACGACGCTAAGCATCACGACCACCACTTGTAACCATCCCCGTCTATTACAGCTTAAGGAAGGGTGGTTGGCGGGCAGCAAAAACACATCTCAACAGCGCATTTTTACCACCCCCTACCTGCATGTTTAAATGTAGCCATAAGCAGTCAGTGGCCTCTGAAGCATGATCCAAATGCAGATCATGCTTCAGAGGAAAGGTAGATTTAGACGCACATCTGTATTTACCCCCAAAGCCAGCCATACAAGCATTGAAATTCAGCTGGTTTAGCAAGGACTGGACGAATTTTGATCCATGTATGGGTATGCTGGTTGTACACAAGTCAATCTATTGATCGAATTGTGTACAACCAGCCTGTCTGGATTTTTCCAAATGATCGGTGCTGCCGGCTATAGTCGGAAACATTGATCTTTGTATTCTGCTGCAGGGAAGGCTTCCCCAACGGCAGGACACAATGGCATTGTGGGAGTGATTCCCCCATCCACATGTGTGGATGGGGGAATCGGTACATATTTTTTTTTTTTCTTCACCCTGCATAATGTATTACCAGCCTAAGAATAAATGTGCAGAAAATGATTGGGTAAACCAGCAAGTATTTTTCCACCACTTATTCTCCTTCATACTGGCTGTTCAAAACAACAATTTAAGGATTCAGAAGCCAGATGAAAAGTTTATCACGGTATAATAGTTATGTTAGGTAGATAATACATTGTTTAATGAAGTCTCTACCTCTAGACTAGAAAGAGGGACAAATGAAAAGGAAAGAGAGACAGAGGAACTTAGTTTGAAAGGAAGGACAGTTCCTTGAAATGAAGGACAGCTGGGAACTTCGGGAATACCCTATCATAGGTGGTATTATTAGCAAAATTGGGTGGCCACTAATGTAATTGCCATGTGCATGAGCAGGAGTTACATTGTCCCTAAGGCCCCATACACACAATATCAGACAAATGATCATCTATTTTTTTTTTTTGCATGCTAGTCAAAAATGAAGAGGTCACTAAAGCTACGAAAATTCTTGAATAACAGATTAACAATTCAGAAGTGATGTAGTGTACTTGTGTTGTATTTTCAGTACTGTACTGATTAAATGAATATCATGTGATCCAGTATTATTTATTTATTTCAGGTACATATCTAATGCCATCAATTTATACAGTGCTTTCCATATATATTGTACATCAGTCCCTAACCCTCAAGGGGTGTACAATGTAAGGTCCCTAACTCTCATACATACACATACTAGGGCCGATTTAGACAGGAGCCAATTAACCTACCAACATGTCTTTGGAGTGTGGGAGAAAACTGGAGGAAACCCATGCAGGCACAGGGAGAACATGCAAACCCCAGGCAGGTGGTGCCGTTGTTGGGATTAAAACCAACAACCCTAGTACTGCCAGATGGAAGTTGCTAACCATTTAGCCACCATGCTGCCCGTTGTACAAGAAAAACGTACTTGTCCCTTTGAATAATTTCGGATGAAAGCTGTGTACTAACAATCAGATTATATGTACGATCTAGGGGCGGACTGACAACTCATGGGGCCCCCGGGCAATAGGGGATCATGGGGCCCCTGTGTCCTTGCCCAAACTCAAAAAAGCCTATGAAAAAGGTACCAGGGGCATCTCATTGGGCCCCCTACTGACCCCAGGCCCTCGGGCAGTGCTCGAGTTTCCAAATGGTCAGTCCGCCCCTGTCCGCATCCCATAGATACCTGGACCATACACTACACTGTATAGCCATGTGTAGTATAGCTAAAAAAAACTGCTTGGAGGAAGAAGAAAAAGTTTTGAGCAAAGAAGCTTTGAACTATGAACTATGAACCAATTGCTAAAATGTGATGTTGCAAGACTGGAACAGAGCTTTTCGTTCACTTTGTTGCCTTGTGTTGGAAGTTCTGCTCCACACTTCCTCTTACGAAACAGCTGCATTCGAAAACCTGTCCCGTGACATCATCCTATATAATGAAAGTTTCAGTAAATGATTAAGGATGCAGTCAGGACCAATTTTACTGCTAATTGTTGCTAATTGCTATGCTAATCCTCTTCTCTCATTCGGAATTTCCATGTAACTTCCAGCTGGAGTTACCTGCACTGAATACATTCAAACGTATTTGTAATGCGGTGTTTGGGTAGCTTTAGTCAGGGAATATACAGAGGACCTGGCATCAAAAGTATCTCAGCCCTGTATTACTCATTATATAGAAGTGGAAGTGAGAGGGAGAGAAAGACTTCCATCTGCAGATCATCCCTTATCATGGTCATATTCCCAATGATATAATTAGAGAATTATAGCATTAAAGTGCTAGTAAAGCCACTTTGTTTATTTTTAGCTACAGGTAAGCTTTTAATTAGGGATGCACCGATACCAAGTATTTTCATACTCATACTCGTAAAATACTACCGATACCTTAACTGATAATTTGCGGTGCGATTTGCGCTACTGGATGCAAATTGCACCACAAAGATTAGCATGCGATTTGAACAGGAATGCGATTCTCATCCAAATTGCATGTGGTTTCTCCACTGCTGTGTGAACCCAGGATTGTTCACATCACATGCTATTCTTTGCAGTGCAATTTACGTCCATTAATGCAAATCGCACCGCAAAGTATCAGTACTCGGTATCAGCGCGTACTTGACCGAAATGACCAGTACTCATACTCGCCGATAAAAAAAACAGTATTGGTGCATCCCTACTTATAATTGTTATATTATTATTATACAGGATTTATATAGCGCCAACAGTTTGCTCAGCGCTTTACAATATAACGGGAGTCAATACAGCAACAATACAGATCAATACAAGAGGGTTAGGAGGACCCTGCTCCTTGGAGCTTACAATCTAGGAATAAAGCTTACCTGTAGGTAAAATGAATATCGTCTAAGTCTAGGTTCACACCTATGCAGGTTGCGTTTGAGGCATTTCTGCATTGCATCTTGTATTGCATTTGGCGTTTTTGCACTTGCGTTTTAGCTGCTTTTTTTTGTCATTTTTTAAAAAGTTTCTTGTTGCTAGGCGGATTTTAAATGCAATATGCATCAAAAACACATAAAAAACACAGCAAAAATGCAATACATGCTTTTCTGCAGCGTTCCCATTGAAGTCAGGCAGCACAGTGGCTAAATGGTTAGCACTTCTGCCTGGCAGTACTAGGGCTGTTGGTTCAGATCCCAGCCACAACGTCACCTGCCTGGAGTTTGCATGTTCTCCCTGTGCCTGTATGGGTTTCCTCCCACACTCCAAAGACATGGTGGTAGGTTAATTACATCCTAAATTGGCCTGTATATGTATGAATGTAAGTTAGGGACCTTAGATTGTACATGCCTTGAGTGCTAGGGACTGATGTGAATGTACAATATATATATGTAAAGTGACAGCACTATATAAGTACCTGAAATAAATAAATAAATCTATAGAACCAAAAAACACAACATTTTGTGTTCAAAAAAACTCTCTGACACTTTCCAAAAAATGTGTCAGGTGAAAACACAAAGATGTGAACCTGTCCCAAAAGAAATCATGTTAAATGGACTGTACTGCATTTCTGCAAAATGCTGAAGAAAATGCTTAGGTGTGAACCTAGGGTAAATGTGCACTGTTTAGGGGATTTTTTTTTTTAGAGCCAGCGCGTGTAATCTGAAGGAATGGTATACCAGTGCTGTTCATTCAGGATACTAGTGCCGTGTCCTGAAACTCCCATGCACATGCACATGCGCAGAGCTTGTGAAACCGGAAGTAAGTCTATAGAACCAAAAACGCAACATTTTGAAGGAAGGAAGACTGGGTGAAGATGGAAGCCTCTACAGCAGTGACAGTGCGCCACTGGAGGGTTTGGTTTTAAGGTATTACATAATGTGCTGGTATGTAATGCATACTAGCACATTGTGTCTTTACCTTGCAGGGGATTTTTGTTCTTGGATGCGGTTTACTACCGCTTTAAGCCTGAACTCCAGATAGATATAAAAGACACAAATGTATCCAACTCTGTGATCAAATGTATATCTAACGGCAAAAACCTTATTTCTTAGTTCTGGATGGGGGGGGGGGGTAATTAGAACACCTGTCATGTTTTTATTGCTGTCTGTGCTGTCATTAGGGAGATATACCCTCTATATTTCTCTTTTTTGTCTGTTTACCATTATCACTGAGATTGAAAGTAAATCCCACATTTTTGGATGTTCCCAGAACAGGAAAAAAAATATTCTTCTTCTCCTCGGTGGCGGCTGCTACACTGGGAAGGCTCACCGCACTGACACACTAGCTGCATATTTTGACAATGCTATATAAGTACCTGTAATTGCAGGCTATCCCCTCTTCCGTCTATCATAAATGCTTATGCCCGACTCATCGACCTTACTAACCGTTCCGTATCTGCCATCCCTCTCTGCCAATCCCTCCACTGGCTTCCCATTCCGTATCTGCCATCCCTCTCTGCCAATCCCTCCACTGGCTTCCCATTCCATATCTGCCATCCCTCTCTGCCAATCCCTCCACTGGCTTCCCATTCCGTATCTGCCATCCCTCTCTGCCAATCCCTCCACTGGCTTCCCATTCCATATCTGCCATCCCTCTCTGCCAATCCCTCCACTGGCTTCCCATTCCATATCTGCCATCCCTCTCTGCCAATCCCTCCACTGGTTTCCCATTGCCCAACGAATAAAATTCAAAACATTAACAATAACTTTTAAAGCCATTTGTAACTCTGCTCCCAATTACATCACCAATCTTGTCTCCAAAAAATCCTCTCTGCTCCTCCTGCTCTCTAGCTTCATTTTCTCCTCCTCCCATGTTCATCTCCGGGACTTCTCTAGAGCCTCTCCCATCCTCTGGAACTCTCTACCCCAATCTATCCGACTATCGCCTACTCTGCCCACTTTTAGACATTCTCTGAAAACCTATCTCTTCAGGGAAGGCTATCCCGCCTTCAGCTAATAACATAATCTTCTATTCCTCCTATCCGTTCATCCCCCACAGTTATTACCTTGTGTACCACCAGCTCCTCCCTCTTCGATTGTAAGCTCCAAGGAGCAGGGCCCTCCTATCCCTTTTGTATTGAACTGTATCGTTGCTGTATTGTCTCCCGTTATATTGTAAAGCGCTGAGCAAACTGTTGGTGCTATATAAATCCTGTATTATAATAATATCACTCAAATCGTCCTCTCCACTCTTCCTGCTCTCTAGCTCCCATGCTCATCTTCAGGACTTCTCCAGAGCCTCCCCCATCCTCAAGTGCTGAGAAAACTGTTGAATCCTATATAATAATATTACCCATATCATCCTCTTTGCTCCTCCTGCTCTCTAGCTCTCTAGTCTCCTCCTCCCATACTCATCTCCAGGACTTGTCCAGAGCCTCCCCCATCCTCTGAAACTCTCTACCCCAATCTATCCAACTATCGCCTACTGTGCCCACTTTCAGATGATCTCAGAAAACCTATCTCTTCAGGGAAGGCTATCCCGCCTTCAGCTAATAACAGAATCTTCTATTCCTCCTATCAGTTCATATAAATCCTGTATAATAATAATAATAATACATGTAATAAATAAAATAGTACTTTTCTGCATAAAGCACCCAAAAACACATAGGTGTGAACCAGGCCTAACATTTTTTTTTAATGGTGAATGTTATTGTCCTTCTGCGACTGCGCTTTTTTTTTTTCATACCGAACAGCGATCAACCATGACATCAGCCAGGAAGGATTCAGAAAATCCTATTGACTTTCTCTGTGTTTCCATAGTATTAATCAGTTGAGATCAAACTGCCTGACACCAAATTGGCCAAGTTGTTGAAGTCTGACACCAAGGACACACAAGAAACTCAATAGGCTGAGCCAATGGATGCTGCCACACCATCGGCTATTTAATTATTAAAGAAATGTGGGTTCACATTAAAATGACCTGGAATGGTTCCAATGAAACAAGGCAGATGTAGGACTTCGCAGGCAGAAGGGTGACATGTGGATGGAGTGGGGGATGTGTTGGGTGGTCACTAGTGGTGGATGAGCAGCAATAAAGGCATGTGGATGATAAAGCTGTCATGCTGTATACAGGGATGGAGCAGCAGGCTGGCTGGGACAGATCGATGCAAGCAGCAGTAGTAGTATCAGCAGCAGCAATGCACATCCCATCCCAGCCCTTCCTCACTGACATCTAGTATTCCACACACTGGGAATGACGTATGAGGGGAGGAGCCGCGCTGGTCCCGCCCCCGACTCCTAGACACACGGCCAGTGACACACAATAGAGAGGCCGAGTTCGAAGAAGAGAGAGCTGAGCTTCGGGAGGCTGGAGAGGACAGAGCGGTGTGAGGAGCACAGAGGTGACCCGCATACAAGCAGGACAGACAGGCAGACTGCTAGGACAGACCCTTCAATAGGCACTAAGGACATGGCTGTCCATACACTGCCTCCATTAATTGAGCCTGGGATACAGTGACATCTTGTCATCCACTTGGACCAGACAAAGCTCCCTTGTGGCCAGTTGTCCCTTGTCCTGGTCTGCATGTAAAGCCCTTGCGTCCTCCTGTACTAACCGTTTTTTTTCTGGAGACCAATGGTGGTGCTGAAAGCCTCATGCTGAGTCTCCTTGGTGAGGTGTCCCATTGGGGCCAGGGACAGGATGCTGGAGCCAGCGGGCTTTGCAGAGGCGTGGCGGGCGCAGTTTCCAGACGCGGAGCCGCCCCGCATGGAGCTGCGCACGGTGCGGGACATGGAGCAAGAGTTGGAGAGGTGCAGGGTCACCGTACGTAGGCTGGAGCGAGAGTTGAACCGAGAACGGTTTCGTATGATTTACCTGCAAACCCTGCTGGCCAAGGAGAGAAGAGGTTACGACCGCCAGCGCTGGGGGTTCGAGGAGAGGGATCCGCCGGGAGGAGGCGAAGAGAGGCCGGTGGGTTCCAGTCGTGAAGAGAGAGCCTTAGGTCCTGGTAGGGAAGAGAGAAGCCCAGAGGAAAGGACTAGAGGTCCGGGCCGCAGGGAACCACCTGTCGGCGCTCCGGACCTGTCTCCTGGGGATGTGACTCGGGGTCCCCGTCGACTGTTCAGCTTGACAGAGAGAGATGGGTCAGAACCCCGATCAGACCGGCTTAGAAGGGCAGCTTCTCACCCTGAAGGGAGTCCAAAAACCATCTTACCAGTAGAATCTCGGCGTGGCCGCTCTTCGGATAGCAGCTGTGGCTGGGATGGAGAATACGAGGAAGCTGAATTGAACCCTCGCTTTATTCGGGATAATGCATTGCCAGGTCCTGGCAGTCGTTGGGGGGAAGCTTGGCCACGTCGATCTGTCTCCCCTCAGAGTTTTGAGGACCTTGGGGGAGGGTATACACCAGATTGCAGCTCCAATGAGAACCTTACCTCAAGTGAAGAGGAGTTGTCCTCGGGCCCGTCTGGACGGGTGTCACCTCGGGGTCTTTGGGGTCGCTCCCCTCCTTCACCTGGCAGTGCAAGCCCCCCCACTCCACAGGCACCTGCTCGCCAGTGCCAGCTGAGAGTGTCTGAGGCTGCAATAGTTGGAGTAAGGAGAAGTGGACAGATCTGGCCAAGCTGTGTAGAGCCTTCTTCAAGAGATGGAGGCTTCCATGGAGATGGAGGTAAGAAAGAACAGATGTTTTTAATCTATTTGAAAAATGTCCGCTTGTCTTGCAACTTTTTGTATATTTATGTTCTGTGATATAATTTGTTTAACCTATGTTTATCAATGTTCCAACTTACACATAGCCAAAACATTTCACTTTAACACGTTGTAGATACAAGACGTGCTGACCTGCACAAAGCAGATAAGAGCAGCATCTGTAAACTTTGTTGGTTTCAGATTCATAATTTTCTGTTTTATGACCATTGTCAGCCATGAACTTTAGTTCAGGAGTAGGCAATCCTTGGAGAGGTGAGCTACCTGAACAACATAGAGGATAAATCATCAGGGTGCGGTGCTCTTTTATTAAGGTGATAACCCAGCGAGGTCCCATTAAAAGGTAAGGAAGGTTTGAAAGGTTCAGAGGTCAATAAGTAACACAAGGTTTAGTGATCAATAGTAATGCAAAGTTCAGGGGTCAATAAGTAAGTAACACAAAGTTTAGGGATCAATAGTAACGCAGAGTTCAGGGGTCAATAAGTAAGTAACACAAGGTTCAGGGGTCAGTAGTAACGTAGAGTTCAGTGGTCAATAAGTAAATAACACAAAGTTCAGGGGTCAATAAGTAACACAAAGTTTAGGGATCAATAGTAACGCAGAGTTCAGGGGTCAAAAGTAAGTAACACAAAGTTCAGGGATCAATAGTAACGCAGAGTTCGGGGGTCAATAATTAAGTAACACAAAGTTTGGGGGTCAGTAGTAACGTGGAGTTCAGGGGTCAACAAGTAAATAACACAAATTTTAGCGATCAATAGTAACGCAGAGTTCAGGGGTCAAAAGTGAGCAACACAAAGTTCAGGGGTCAATAGTAATGCAGAGTTCAGGGGTCAATAGGTAAGTAACACAAAGTTCAGGGGTCAATAGGTAAGTAACACAAAGTTCAGGGGTCAATAGGTAAGTAACACAAAGTTCAGGGGTCAATAGGTAAGTAGCACAAACTTCAGGGGTCAATAGTAACGCAGAGTTCAGGGGTCAATAATTAAATAATACAAAGTTCGGGGGTCAATAGTAACGCAGAGTTCAGGGGTCAAACAAATAGCACAAAGTTCAGGGGTCAATAGAAACAGAGTTCAGGGGTCAGTAGTAAGTAATGCCGAATTCAGGGTTCAGTAATAAGTAGTGCAGAGTTCAGGGATCTATAGTAAGGAATGTAGAGCTCACGAATCAGTAATAAGTAACACAGAATTCAGGCGTAAGTCATGTAGAATCCAGAGATCAGTAGTATGTAACTCAGAGTGCAGAGGTCAGGAGTAAGTAACATTGAATTCAGAGGTCAGTAGTATGCGCAAGGGTCAGTAGAAAGTAATGCAGAAGTCTGCTGTAAGTATTGTAGAGTACAGGGGTCAGGAGAAAGTAACTGAAAGTTGTATCGCACTGTGCAGGGGTTCAAGAGTAAGTAATGCAGAGTGCATGGGTCAGTAGTAAGTAATGCAAAATATTGCAGTGTGTAAGTAGTAAGTATTGCAGAGTTCAGAGGTCAGGAGTAAGTAACTAAGTGCACTGGGTAGTGGTAAGTAACACAGATCTCAGTAGTATTTAACTAGTTGCCGACCGCAGATAGCCGGATGACGGCTGCACTGCGGCCAGCCAGTTCTGAGTGGACGTCATATGACGTCCTCCCAGAACGCGCTCTGGGGCGCGCACCCGGCGATCTCCGTGATCGCTGTGTCCTACGGACACAGCTGATCACGTGATGTGGTAAAAGGCCAATCACAGCGGCCTTTTACCACGTGATCAGCGGTGTCCAATGACACGCTGATCAGAGGGAAATGCAAGTGCCGGTTCTCGGCTGCACTTTCCTCACGCTGTCAGATCGTGAGGAAAGTACTGCCGAGAACCGGCAGTTGTCAGAGCGGGGATCGGCACCGATCAGGGCACTGATGATCAGTGCCCTGATGATCGGTGCCCAGCAGTGCCACCCGCAAGTTCCTCCCACCTGTGCCCAGCAGTGCGCCCACTAGCTCCGCCCACCTGTGCCCAGCAGATCACCCACCTGTGCCCAGCAGTGCACCCACCTGTGCCCAGCAGTGCACCTACCTGTGCCCATCAGTGCCACCTACCTGTGCCCACCCACCAGTGCCACCCACCTGTGCCCACCCACCAGTGCCGCCCACTAGTGCCACCCACCAGTGCAGCCCAGCAGTGCTGCCAGTCAGTGCCACCAGTCAGTGCCCAGGGGTTGTGCCAGTCAGTGCCGCCAGTCAGTGCCCAGCAGTGATGCCAGTCAGTGCCGTCTATCAGTACCCATCATCAGTGTCACCTATCAGTGCCGCCTATCAGTGCTGCATATTAGTGCCGCCTATCCGTGCCACCTCATTAGTACTGCCTATCAGTGCCCTTTAGTGCTGCCTATCAGTGCCCATCAGTGCCGCCTATCAGTGCCCATCAGTGCTGCCTCATCAACGCACATCAGTGAAGGAGAAAAATTACCTGTTTGAAAAATTTTATAATAGAAACAAAGAAACTTTTTTTTTTTTTTTTTCAAATTTTTTGCAATTTTTTTATTTATAGCGCAAAAAGTAAAGCGCCCAGTGGCGATTAAATACCACCAAAAGAAAGCTCTATTTGTGAGAAAAAAATGATCAAAATTTCATATGGGTACAATGTTGCATGACCGCGCAATTGTCAATCAAACGGCGGCAGCGCTGAAAGCTGAAAATTGTCCTGGTAAATAAGGGGGTATAAGTGCCCGGTAGGCAAGTGGTTAAAGAGGTTCTAAAGGCTGAACGCTTTTCACCTTCATGAAGGTAAAAAAATCCGTGTGTGGCTTCCCCAACAGCCCCACCTAATATTTACCCGAGCCCAATCCAGCTATGTGCACAAGAGTAGCGGTTTTCCTGAGTCTCTCCTTCCTCATTCGCTGAGACACAGAAGTGGGAGTCATAGGCTGAACCTTTAGACCTTTAGTATCACTGTAAGCTGCCCATAGATGGATCAGAATTTGACTGGTTCAGTGGGGACCAGCTGAATTTTCGATCCATGTTTGGACACTGTGCTTGTACAGAAGTCGATCCACAGAACAACTTTTGTACAATTTCTCTCCTAGAAAATTTCTTCTCAATTGGCACTGCAGTCTGTAGTCTGCAGCACTGATCTGTTTATTCTGATGGCAGGGAAGTCTCCCCTCTTTAAGAATAAAAGGACAGAGTGGGAGGATTCCCCTATCCCTCTCCAATGTGTGGATGAGGGAATTGGGTCAGTTTTTTTTTTTTTTTTTTTCAATCTGCTGGTTGAACAAAAAAATGACCCATCTATTGCCAGATTTAATGCACAGTGCAGATGTTAGTAGTACATAACACACAGTGCAGAGGTCAGGAGTAGCTAAGTCACACCCCCCCCCAAGAAAAAATACCCCCCTTCCAGTACAAACATTCACCCCCCCCCCCCAAGCTAAAATTGCTGACAGTGCCAATCCCCCCTCCCTTTGTAACATGTACTCACCAGACCTCAAAGGCAGTGGTGCCCATCAGAGTATTGCACATCAGCGAAGGAGTAGCCTAGAACATAACTTGGCTCTGCAATACACATGGCCGCTCTGATCTGAAAGTCTTCAGGTGGGTTCAGGGACTTGCAGCTGGCACAGCGGGGTTGTGATCTACCTGTCACATGAGTACAATTGCTAAATTAGGATTGACCTGTTGCGGACCCCTGCTGTAGATGGTAATGGGTGCTCAGCATGGGCTGTGACTACCAGAAAAGGTAAATATCGAAGTTCTAATATAAACAGGCATATTGGTATCCAACAGACTTGCATGTTCACCAAAGCCTGTCCTAATGGGTATTCAGTAGACCAGATGCTGAAAAATTCCCACCCAGCTGGTAGCCACCAACATGGCACCAATATTGAGGATGGCTGCAGTAGTTGTATATTGACAAGTCACCCGGTGTTTTTGCCTATCTTACTTTTTTGCCTGAGCACTGTGTAGCGGATCACAAACCTTTTTTATTTTCAGTTTGGCCTGAGGTCCTGAAGACCGATTTCAGTTTTCATGCCTAGAGTACGTATTCTGGCACAGAGGAAGAAAACCTGTTCTGATTTACAATCATGATAGCTTATCTGGGATTCCATGTTATTTATAAATGCACTTTATTATAACTCCACCTTTCACCTTACTTAACCCCTTGTGCCTTTCATCTATGGGTCTGTGGCTTGTATGGTGGCTTGGCTGGTGACATCCTTGCTGCTTGTTTTGGTGTGGAGGACATTCTATGAATTGACATTGAAAGAATCAAGCGATTGTTTGCTTTATGAATGCATTCTGTAGTTCTCTACCTAGTAGTGCTTAAAACGGAGTTCCAGCTGAAAAAATTGTAGCTGCTGACTTTTAAAATACAGACACTTACCTGTCCCTCGGTCCAGTGATTCTCTCACTGGCTCCGTCATCTTCAGTGTGGGCACCCGGCTGTGACCGTTTCACAGCCGGGTGCCCACTGCGCATGCACGAGAAGCGCTGCACTTTGTGAATGGCCCCGTAGTTTTCTGGGACCTGTCACGTGTCCCAGAAGACTATGGGGAGAGAGGGAAGGAGGACAACTTCCGCTTCCGATCACCTTAGATGATCGCAGTGGAAGTGGGAGCAGGTACCTGTTAAATTCGAGTACCCGCTCCCCAAAGGTGCCAATCCTTAATGGGGAGCGGGGGACAAAGGCTTAAAGTGGAACTTCCCCTTTTGGGTGGAGCTCCTCTTTAACTAGGTAGAGAAATGTAGACTGCCCCAGACTTTCAAGCCATGCATATACTCTTTCTTACCAGTTTAAACAGCAGTAGGACGAGGAAAACTACTCCGACAAGCTGCTGCCTTACTGCCCTAACTTTTATATACAGAAATTCAACTACTCCTGTTTAAGAAGTTCAGGAACAAATATCATATACAGGCATCTGATGAGTCACTGGGTGTTCTTTTAGGTGCCATGCACACTAGCTACAGAAAAAACTGGATAAAAAATACTGGTAATAGCATTTTTTTTAGTAATGTTTAGGAGTTTTTTTTTTTTAGAGTTTTTACCGTACATGTAGATAAAAAAAAAAGTTAGAAAAAAGCTGTTAGGGGCGTTTTAGAAGCGTTTAGCGTTTTTTCCTGGTGGAAAAATGCTCCCAAAAATTCTACGAAAAATTTTTTTTTCTTCTGCTCCTAAACGCTGAAGGTTTAAAATTGCTACTAGCCTAAAATGGTGTGCATGGAGACATAGGATAAGGCTATGCAACTTCTAGGATCAGAAAAAAAATGCTGATAACCGCTTTAGGAGCTTAAAAGAAAAACGCTAGTGTGCATGGAGCCCTAACTTGTCCCCGTCCTACAATTTTTAAATGTAGATGTTGGACGTCAAGTACAGAGCAACTAGAATTCCCCTTAAGGCCCCTTTCACACGGGCGTTCTGTATTTTTCATCAGTTCAGTCATGTTTTTTCCAAGAAAAAAACGGATCAATTCACATCAGTTCACAACAGTTTTTCATTAGTTCACATCAGTTTTTCAGCAGTTTACGTCAGGCTTACATTTGTTTTTCATCAGTTTACATCCGTTCTTTTGTTAGTTTCCATAAGTTTTTCATCAGTTTACATCCGTTCTTTTGTTAGTTTCCATAAGTTTTTCATCAGTTTACATCCGTTCTTTCGTTCGTTTCCATACGTTTTTCATCAGTTTACACCCGTTTTTGTCCATTTACATCCATTTTTTTGTTCGTTTCCATACGTTTTTCATCAGTTTACATCCGTTCTTTCATTTGTTTCCATACGTTTTTCATCAATTTACATCCGTTCTTTCGTTTGTTTCCATACGTTTTTAATCAGTTTACACCCGTTTTTGTCCATTTACATCTGTTCTTTCATTCGTTTCCATACGTTTTTCATCAGTTTACATCCGTTCTGTCATTTCCATACGTTTTTCATCAGTTTACATCCGTTTTTATCCATTTACATCCGTTTGTAACCTTTTACATCCGTTTTTGTCCATTTACATCCGTTCTTTCGTTCGCTTCCATATGTTTTTCATCAGTTTACATCTGTTCTTTCATTTACATACGTTTTTCATCAGTTTACACCCGTTTTTGTCCATTTACATCAGTTTTTGTCCATTTACATCCATTCTTTCGTTCGTTTCCATACATTTTTCATCAGTTTACATCCGTTCTTTCATTTGTTTCCATACGTTTTTCATCAGTTTACATCTGTTCTTTCTTTTCCATACGTTTTTCATCAGTTTACATCAGTTTTTATCCATTTACTTCCGTTTTTGTCTATTTACATCTGTTCTTTCGTTTGTTTCCATACGTTTTTCATCAGTTTACATCCGTTCTTTCATTTCCATAGGTTTTCATCAGTTTACATCCGTTCTTTCGTTCATTTCCATACGTTTTTTCATCAGTTTACACCCGTTTTTGTCCATTTACACCCGTTTTTGTCCATTTACATCTGTTTTTCATGTGTTATGCTTTTTTTAACGGAAGAAAAATAGGGTTTTCATCCGTTCACAAAAACGGATGTTAACAGATGCGGGCATTAACAGATGTAAACAGATGATCATCTGTTCACATCCACAAGTCCATAGATATACATGGGTGTCCGTTTTTCATCCGTAAACGGACAGATGAAGAACGGACATTCAGAACATCCGTGTGAAAGGGGCCTAACAGCTCACACGTAAGATAAGTTTCTAAAATAACATATTTGGATGGAAGTCTTGGCCATACAATGGCCATGTACCTTATTATGCAATCTCTGAGGACAAATTTAAAATATCGATTTTATTATATCCAGTCAGGCAGGCCCTTGTGCCAAATAGTTACTGAGAAATATAAAGGAGATTGTACAATCACATTGTATAGTGTGTGTATAGTCAGCCTGGGTTCACACTGATGCGGTGCGGAATTCGCATCGGTTTGTGTGCGAATTCCGCATCATAATTGCACCCCTTTCATGCGAACCGCTGCGGGTGTGTATGTTAAGTTAACAACACCCCGTAATCGGCTTGCAAAAGTGGTGCAATGCCCAGAATCAGATCGTATAGGTGTGAATACCAATGTGATCCGATTCTAGTGAGGACAAAAAAAAAGGGTCCTGTGCCTTTTTGGTGCGGATGCGGTGCGTTTTGAGCCATACAAAATTTTGTATGGCTTAAATTGCACCACACAGAACCTGCCTGTGATTTACACAGGAATGTGGTGCAGTTCATGTGCGAAATATGCCACACCGCAGTATTGTGAATCCAGGCTTCAAACCAAACTGCAGGCACATAAAAGCACAATTCAATCCAGTTTTGTGTTTGTTGAAAAAAAAAAGACATTTATTTTTAGATACGGTTAGCAGAAATACCCAAATCTGTCTTGGTATCCACTCCTGGGTAATCTGCAGCACTGCATGCTTGGGGAGGAGTGCAGAGCACAGGGATGACCTCACCCTTTTGCTGCTGCGTCTTCATTGTGTAACCATGGGATGTGGTAGATCTGGACTGCGTTGCTTTTCTATTGCATAGCATTTAGGGTAGTCCAAGATCTGGCAGTGCTATCTGGCAGGGGTGCCTAGATCGCAGAATTGCAATTTCTTTGACAGAGAAAACAATTTGCCAATATTGTGTGTAATTGCTTTATGCCTAAAGTTTTTTACGTTTTACGCATAGTTGCATTTTGTTTCAGATTTTAGCTGTTCGATCCAGACTTTGTGAGGGCTTACGTAGGCAATGCCTTCAGAAATGAAGCTGAGTAAAGCCTCCATACTGCACAGTTTGATAGGTTATCTTTATCTGGCAAACCTGATCTGAAATTAAACCTTTTTTTATGGCTGGCATCGGCAGTTTTCTTACACAGGTCGGAGTGCAAATAAAACGCTGGAATGATGGTCAGAGTACATGAACACGTATCCAATTAACACACTTTACCCTCTTCACCCATCTGAATAGAAAACATTGTCAAACAATTCTCAAATAGATAAACTGAACACATTTTGAATACAATTTTACTAAAGGGTTCCAGAGGTGCCTGCCCACCTTTTGAGAAATATTTCAATCAATTGTAAAGGGAAAATTTGAAAAAAAAATCAACCATGTCCTACTTGTATACTACAATTGTTTTGCACAGATCAGCCCTGATTCTGCTCCTCTCGGGTCCCCTGCTGGTGCTCCTGGCTGTTCACTCTCTGCTGAGTGCCCCCGTAGCAAGCTGCTTGCTATGGGTGCACTCATGCAGGTTCACCTCCGAGCTGCACTGCCTGCATTCATAGACAAACAGTGCAGCTTGGCCCCACCCTTGCTCCCTCTCACAGGAGAGCCAATGGCTCCTGCTGCTGCCCAAGTCCCTGTGAGAAGAGGAAGAGAGGGGAGAGAAGAATGCAGCTGGCACAATGCTGGATCCCTGACAGGCTCAGGTAACCGAGAGGCGGAGGAAGTAATAACTTAGTGGGGTGTTTTTTACCTTAAAGTGTTACTAAACCCAGGACCCTGCATTCACATACTATATCTGCTCTCCCACAGAACATGGAAATGCAATTACTTTTGTAAATATAAACTGCTAAATACCTTTTCTCATCAGAAGTTAGAGCAGTCTTGTGACTTCAGCTGAGCACTGGTTAAAGCTTGTAGGAGAAGTTTTCTTTCTGTTCTAGGAGGATGCAAAACCCCTGACCCTCTGTCTGGACAGTGCTGATTGGCCCTGTGCTGATCATTTGCACTCTCCCAAGAAAAAAAAAGAAAAAAAATCTAGCAATACACACTAAACTGAGCATGTGGCTACAGGTTTAGACGTGGACATTTGAACAAGAGGAGGGGCAGAGAAGACAGGATCAAACAGCCTTTTTACATAATGCAGAGGATTAACTCCTTAGGTTCCACAGTGAGTATAACAAGCATACCTTACTGCACATACAAACTGATTTTACTGTTGTGGGTTTAGTAACACTTTAATGAAAGGAATGCAGTCAATGGACACATAAAGCACAGTTCAGCCATGCCCCTTGCTTCCTCCTCACTGGCTGTGAATGACAGCAGCGGGAGCCTGTGATTTCTTCTGCTGCTTCTGAGCCAGTGAGGAGAGAGAGAGCAGCAATGCTACTCTCGTGCACAGTGCTGGATTGAGATTGGGCTCGGGTAAATATAAGGGGGGTTGGGGAGGGGGAAGTGCATACAGAAGGGTTTTTTACCTTAATGCATAGAAATCATTAAAGTAAAAAAAATACCTTCTGCCTTTAGCACCACGTTAAGAGCCTCCTAGGAGCTACAATCCCCGGAGGGTATCCCAACATATCCAGTTGATGTTAGGCATCATCTTCTGCACCACTTGAATCTTGCTGCTGTGTGTGATGGATAGCCTGGCTGACTAAATGTGGCAATTTTAAAAACACATAGTGGGTGGCTTTGTCAGCTGCCCGAGGCCAACATCCCTCAATTGAAAAACCAAAGGTGCCCGATGGAATAATTTCAGCTGAACAGCAGCTGCATCTAGTGAGGTGCAGGTATCATTCGGGTATTTTGTCAGCTGGCGGAATGCAGTAGATGCAGCGGGAGATTCGTTCATCAGTGCTGTATAGTGTGGATGGGGGAAGCTATTAGATTCTTTCTGTTCAGCCTGCATATGTGTATGGCCAGTTTTATAATAAGGCTGAGGAAGTGGGAGAGAGCTGAACTAAAGCTGGCCATAGGCGACTCAAGCCGATTCCTGCTGAATTGAATAAAATTTGAGCTGTGTGTGACCCTGTAAGTACCACTCAGCTTGACAAAAGTCAGATGAACCAGATGGGAAATTATGGGCAGCACTTCCGCCTGGAAGTACTCGGGTCGTTGGTTCAAATCCCAGCCATGGCACCTCCTGCCTGGAGTTTGCATATTCTCCCTGTGCCTGCGTGGGTTTTCTCCGGTTTTCTCCCACACTCCAAAGACATGCTGGTAGGTTAATTGGATCCTGTCTAAATTGGCCCTAGTATATGTATGTATGAATGTGAGTTAGGGACCTTAGATTGTATACCCCTTGAGGGTTAAGGGCTGATGTGAATGTACAATGTATATGTAAAGCACTGCATAAATGGCGCTATATAAGTACCTATAATAAACAATGGGCCAACACTGAATCCATCCTATCAGATGCAGTCATTGTTCAGCAGCTCCACTGTATTCAGGCAGCTGCTGAATACAACAGCTGGCAGGGGATTCCCCACCCACACTGTTTAATGTCAATGGGGGAACTGATTTAAAATCCAACCCTGTATGGCTAGCTTCAAGATGAATTCCAGGTATGGTATATTTTTACATGGTTACATTTGTCCAACTTGAACCAATGTTACTATATGTATGCCATACTGGAGCAGACAGAGTTGTTCCAGCCATCTCCTCTTCCTTGCAAGTCCCATGCTGAGTGGATGCTCTGCTGCATTCTGAATACAAGAGGTTGGCAGCCCAGCACAGGTGCCATTCAGAGAATGCCTTGCATTTTCTAAATGAATGTCAAGCATTCTCTGATTGGTGGAGGTCAAAGGCAGGGCAGTGATGTCACTCTCTCCAGTCAGAAAACTCTCCTCTAAATGTACCTGTCAGTAAATCATGTGTGATGTGGACATTGCGGGAGACAGCAGGGGTCCTGAAAAAGACAAATCACTAGATTTCCTCACCCACACTAAGGCCCCTTTCTTATCAGGTCCGCCTGTCAGTTTTTGAGGAGGACCTGATTGGATGGTCCACGTAGCTCTGTGGACTGGCGGGTGTAAATGGACCTGTGTCTGCTTATACCTGCCTACCTCCAATCTGATTCACTAAAAATAAATGGAAGAGGATCCGTTGCCCTTCCATCTAGTGCACAGGTGTCAAACTGACGGCCCTCCAACTGTTGCCAAACTACAAGTCCCATGAGGCATTGCAAGATTGACAGTTACAAGCATGACTCCCAAAGGTATAGGCATGATGGAACTTGTAGTTTCTCAACAGCTGGAGGGCCGCAAGTTTGACACCCCTGATCTAGTGGATCAGACCGGAGGGCAGTTGGGTGTAAACGGACAGCCGGTCCATTTACATCCAACCACGCATACAGCAAAGTGGGCTCTTTCTGTGTCTGCTCTGCATAAAGTGAGCGGACATGGATTTGTTGTCAGATTCCCTGCTAAGCAAAGCAGATTCTGCCCCATGTGAAAAGGGCCTAAACATCAAGAATGGATGAATCTTGCCTACCAGCTATTGCATTCTGACAGCCAACACCTGTGGCTGTCAGAATACCTGAACAGTGCCAGCGTCTGACTTGAAGCAGGCGCTGTTTAACCAAGAATTTTCCATCCAGCTCCTTTGACAAAATTCGGTTGAAATCCGGAACGAATTTCGGACGCTTCAACCATACTGCCGCTAAATAAATTGTCCTTCTAGAGAACTCAGTCTCATTGTCCAAGCATGGGGATTTAATCCCTGGGGTAATGACATCATTGAGATTTTTCAAGGAGATGGCTGAACAAAATAGAAGCAGAAGTTTTCATTGTGTGTCATCTGCTGTTTATTGAGGATCTGTTTACAGACAGCCAGGCTGTGCTCACTATGTGGTCAGTGAACTCAGATAGGAGACTATATAATGCCAATGAGTAAACAGCCCGGGGCAGATGTCTGTGAATTGCAACCTGTGGTCAGGCAAAAAAAATATTATGGGCTGCAAGTAAATGATATTATTTGTTTCATCAGAAGTATGAATAAAATGTACATACAATGGGCCCAGCTAGGTATGGAGGACAATAGAAATATGTTTTTTTAATAAAGCTGATTACTGTTTGCTGTTGTACACTTGTGCAAAGTACTGGTTAAACTGAAACAGAAACAGTATCTCAAATGTTCCTAGTTTTGTACAGAAAAAAGAAGGCCTGGATCAAGTAACTATCGGGATTTTATTGCTGTCTATGTGGAGGGGTTATTTCACAATTTCCTGACAACAGGAAGTAAGGGAAAATCTCCAGAAAGTGAAGAAATTCCTCCTTTGTAGTTGTTTATCTAACATCAGATACGTGTTAACATTTATAGGTAAAGTTGATACAGGGAATATCCGATTCCCTCTTGGGGGATCAGGAAGGGATTTTTTTCCACTGCAGGAGCAAATTGGATCATGCTTTGCTGGGTTTTTGCCTTCCTCTGAATCAACTGTTGGTGTAGGATTATAACTTTTTTTTTTTTTTTTTTTTTATGGTTGAACTGGATGGATGTTTGTCTTTTTTCAGCCAGACTAACTGTAACTGTTAAAGCCAAACTGCAGGCAAATATGGGAAACATTTAAAGTCTAGGTAACTGGATAAATAGATGTGCTTATGCAAGATGCATATTTTTGTAAATCTCTATCTGATGATGTTATTTTATTGGATATTTGAGTAGGCTTTTGGCCTTTCATGTACCTATTTCCTGTCTATATCTTGTCGTTAGACAAGATTTTGACTTTTGAGATGTGTGTGTATGTGTATATATATATATATATATACAGTGGGGCAAAAAAGTATTTAGTCAGCCACCAATTGTGCAAGTTCTCCCACTTAAAAAGATGAGAGAGGCCTGTAATTGGCATCACAGGTAGACCTCAACTATGAGAGACAAAATGAGAAAACAAATCCAGACAATCACATTGGCTGATTTGGAAAGAATTTATTTGCAAATTATGGTGGAAAATAAGTATTTGGTCAATATCAAAAGTTCATCTCAATACTTTGTTATATATCCTTTGTTGGCAATGACAGAGGTCAAACGTTTCCTGTAAGTCTTCACAAGGTTGGCACACACTGTTGCTGGTATGTTGGCCCATTCCTCCATGCAGATCTCCTCTAGAGCAGTGGTGTTTTGGGGCTGTCGCTGGGCAACACGGACTTTCAACTCCCTCCAAAGGTTTTCTATGGGGTTGAGATCTGGAGACTGGCTAGGCCACTCCAGGACCTTGAAATGCTTCTTACGAAGCCACTCCTTCGTTGCCCGGGCGGTATGTTTGGGATCATTGTCATGTTGGAAGACCCAGCCACGTTTCATCCTCAATGCCCTTGCTGATGGAAGGAGGTTCGCACTCAAAATCTCACGATACATGGCCCCATTCATTCTGTCCTGTGCATGGATCAGTCATCCTGGCCCCTTTGCGGAGAAACAGCACCAAAGCATGATGTTGCCACCCCCATGCTTCACAGTAGGTATGGTGTTCTTTGGATGCAACTCAGCATTCTCTCTCCTCCAAACACGACGAGTTGTGTTTCTACCAAACAGTTCTATTTTGGTTTCATCTGACCATATGACATTCTCCCAATCCTCTTCTGGATCATCCAAATGCTCTCTAGCAAACTTCAGACGGGCCCGGACATGTACTGGCTTAAGCAGGGGGACACGTCTGGCACTGCAGGATCTGAATCCCTGGCGGCGTAGTGTGTTACTGATGGTAGCCTTTGTTACGTTGGTCCCAGCTCTCTGCAGGTCATTCACTAGGTCCCCCCGTGTGGTTCTGGGATTTTTGCTCACCGTTCTTGTGATCATTTTGACCCCACAGGGTGAGATCTTGCGTGGAGCCCTAGATCGAGGGAGGTTATCAGTGGTCTTGTATGTCTTCCATTTTCTAATTATTGCTCCCACAGTTGATTTGTTCACACCAAGCTGCTTGCCTATTGCAGATTCAGTCTTCCCAGCCTGGTGCAGGTTTACAATTTTGTTTCTGGTGTCCTTCGACAGCTCTTTGGTTTTCACCATAGTGGAGTTTGGAGTGTGACTGTTTGAGGTTGTGGACAGGTGTCTTTTATACTGATAACAAGTTCAAACAGGTGCCATTGATACAGGTAATGAGTGCAGGACAGAGGAACCTCTTAAAGGAGAAGGTACAGGTCTGTGAGAGCCAGAAATCTTGCTTGTTTGTAGGTGACCAAATACTTATTTTCCACCATAATTTGCAAATAAATTCTTTCCAAATCAGCCAATGTGATTGTCTGGATTTTTTTTCTCATTTTGTCTCTCATAGTTGAGGTCTACCTATGATGCCAATTACAGGCCTCTCTCATCTTTTTAAGTGGGAGAACTTGCACAATTGGTGGCTGACTAAATACTTTTTTGCCCCACTGTGTGTGTGTATATATATATATATATATATATATATATATACACATACACACACATAGACATGGTTTTCCTTTGTACAACATGTATTTAATTTCTTTTTCAATAAAATAAGTTAAAAAATAAACAAATATGGGAAACGTCTTACCGTAGAGATTTGTTTTCACATAGAATTACACAAATGCTTGAATATGGTTATATATTGACTTCCTGTAATCCTCTGTGCAGCAGCACTCAGACTGAGAAAGGGAGGGGCAGCAGACTCAATCAGCACTTTACGCAGTATACATATGCCAATTAGCTATAACATTATGACCACCCACCATAACATGACCACCCACCTAATACGAAGTCCCCCTGTTGCTGCCAAAACAGCCCTGATTCGTCGTGGCATCAATTCTACTAGACCTGAAGGTCTGCTGTGGTGTCTGGCACCAAGACGTCAATAGCAGATCACTGCCTCCGACGGCTTGCTTTCTTCCCAAAGTGCATCATAGTGCCCTCTCTTCCCCTGGTAAGTGATGAACACACACCCAGCCATCTGCATGTTGTAAAAGAAAACACGAGATCCAATTCTGATGCTCACTTGCCCAACAAACTGCAATGAACTGTGTGTTTTGACACCTTTCTATCAGAACCAGCATTAACCTTGTCAGCAATCTGAGCTACTGTAGCCCCTCTATTGGATTGGGCTGCACAGACCAGCCTTCACTCCCCATGTGCATCAATGACCCTTGTCCACCCATGACCCTGTTGTTGGTTTGCTGGTTTTCCTTCCTTGGACCACTTTTGGTAGTTCCTAACCACTTCAGAACAGGAATATCCCACAAAAGCTGCAGTTTTGGAGATGCTTTGTCCCATTCATCTACGCATTACAATTTGGGCCTCGTAAAAGTCACTGAAATATACTTGCTCAATTTTTTTTCTACTTTCATCAACTTCAGAGACAACATATTCATTTGCTGTGAAAAATATCCCACCCACTTTCAGATGCTATTGTAATAATTAATGTTATTCACTTTACCTGTCAGTGGTTCTAATGTTATGGCTGATCAGTGTATGCCGAAAGTGATCCTATAAGGCAAATAATAATCTTAAAAGAAGGTCCCTGCATTAGAAGAGCCCTTTTACCTGTGCGGTGTGCCTGCTACCTTTCCTCCATGCCAGTGTTCTAGCCTCTGTCAGTTATTTCAGCTTTTAACATTTTTTTTTTGTTTACAAACGTTTTTATTGAGAGATGGACTACAAAAATTGCACAACTTCATGAGGTATAACATACATCAAGAAAAAGCACATAGATAATGAACAGTAATATAAAACACAATCATAGAAAAATAAAGATCAAGTACATATACACACATATATATTCATGTATGTGTGTGTGTATATATACACGGGGCTCTACAAATCCCAGGCACCGGGTCAGCATATTGTTTAGAAATTGCATCCTGGCACCTGGAGTTTTGTCAGCCGTCTGCTGTCTGGCACCGGGATGCCCCTTAACTGATCTTGGGATTTGAAATTCCCACAGCTTAATCTCCTATCCGTACAGACAAGAGGCATTCTAATTGATCAGCACCATCACATGGACGGCGCTGACCAATCAGAATCCGTCCAGCTCATCCTGTCAGTACTGGGAGGGGAGGAGAGAGAGCTGCTGGGATTTCAAATCTCTGGACCAGTGAAGTGCCATCCCTGAGCCTGACAGCGGGGGATCTCGGGACACTAGTACAATGGGACTGGGGGGGGGATGGGGAGGTCATCCAGTGTAATATATATATATATATATATATATATATATATATATATATATATATAAAATGTGTGTGTTAAATGTACATCATTATTATTGTAAATAATATTGTAAACAATAAACACATACAGTGTATCTTCTCCTAAATGGTTAGCACTTCCGCCTGGCAGCACTAGGGTCGTTGATTCGAATCCTAGCCATGGCACCACCTGCCTGGAGTTTGCATGTTCTCCCTGTGCCTGCGTGGGTTTCCTCTGGGTACTCCGGTTTCCTCCCACAAGCCAAAGACATGCTGGTAGGTTAATTGGCTCCTGTTTAAATTGTCCCTAGTATGTGTATGTATGAATGTGAGTTAGGGATCTTAGATTGTACGCCCCTTGAGGGTTAGGGACTGATGTGAATGTACAATATATATGTAAAGCGCTGTGTACATTGCCGGCGCTATATAAGTACCTGAAATAATAATAATAATGTCTATTCACAAGGCAGCTGTTTAGGTTCCATTCACTCTGTTTTTTCAAATCGCAGTTGGAATTGCTGCGATTCTGCCTGCAATTTCAAAAACGCACTATAAAAGTGTGAAAATGTTCCGGAACCTTTTTTTGGGTGTCGCTTGTCCTCTGATTTTGTTTGTGCAATCGCAGAGCATTTGACATGCAGAAAAAGCACCACGATCATGAAAAAAATGTCTTGCGTTTTCAGGTGCCATTGAAATCAATGGCACCTGCAAACGTGATTCCGCATTTTCACACTTTTACAGCCTGTTTTCAAATCACGGGCAGAATCGCGGCGATTCTGGCTGCGATTAAAAAAAAATCTAGTGTGAATGGAGTCTTATTGTTTACAAATTGTGACATCCGGCAGGATTAGTGAAAAGTAACACAGCCTAGGGCTGGAGAGTTTCATGGGCCAGAAGAATGTTTGTTTCCTTCTCTAACTAAATCCACTTCTAAATGACAAAACAAGCGTAAAAATCTATCCCATGTATTTATACATTGTATTATCTCAATTTTACTGGGTGTTCAGAATGGTGCAGTCATGAAGATGTATGGTCATAAGCACTGGTAAATGGCCTGGGATGTAAAATGATTTCTCCTGTCAGGAGAAAAGCATAAATAAAATAATAAACCCCAGTGTGCGTGAAGCCTGGGTGGAAATATGTTTCATCATCTTGGCTGAGCATACTATGGCAATGCACCTGACATCACTGTATCTGTTTCCTGTCCTACCAGCCACACCATTCCACAAACATGGGAACTTCCACCATGGCCTGACCTGCTAGGATACAGTTGTTTTTTCTCCTGCTTAAAGCAGAGCTTCAGTCAAAATGTAAAAAAATAAGTCCGCTACAAAAACCGTCCCTCTATCCCTCAGTGTGCTCACCGCAGCTGGTTTCACAGGCCGCCTTCTCTCCCCAGTGCCAGCATCTTAAGTGTGGGCACCCTGCTGTGACAGCTTGCGGCTTCACAGCCAGATACCTACTGCGCATGCGCAAGAAGCTCTGCGCCTTGTGAATGGCCCCGTAGCCTTCTGGGACCTGTAATGTGACCCAGAAGACTACGGGGAGGGAAGGGGGAGGACAACTTTCACTTCCAATTGCCTAGGTGATCGCAGCGGAAGTGGGAGCAGGTACCTGTCAAAATTGGGCACCCACTACCCCCCCTCACCACTACTTCTCAAAGCTGCCAATCCGTAACGGGGAGTGGGGAAGGAAGCCTTTAAGCAGAGCTTTCCCTTTTGGGTCGACTAGGGCTTGTCATTTAGGCTCCATTTAACCCCTTCACGCCTAAGGGTAAAATAAATCTTAACACCTAAGCACAATTTTGCAATGTTGACATGTGTTAGCAAAACTGTACATATCACAACTACTTTGTACATCCAGGTGGATTATACCGCGTTTGTTTCAGGACAAATTGGGATTTCATTTGGTGGTAAATGGTAATGGATATCTCCTGATTTTTTTACATTTTTTTTTTGTTTATTATTATTACCAAAGGAAAAACATTTTTGTTGTTATTATTATTATAAAACTTTTTTTGTTTATTATTATTACCAAAGTAAAAACATTTTTGTTATTATTATTATAAAACTTTTTTTGTTTATTATTATTACCAAAGGCCCAAACTGGTAACAAAAAAATGTTTTTAAATTCAGCTGTATATTTCTTGCTACTACCGTAACCTACCAAAGAACAACTCAAAATAATTTCTCCTGCTCCTGACAATCGCAGCTATACCGTGTGTATGTTAGTTGTTGTTTGTACATAGTTACATAGTTAGTCTGGCTGAAAAAAGACAAAAGTCCATCCAGTTCAACCATAGGAAAAAAAAAAAAAAAGTTATAATCCTACACCCACAGTTGATCCAGAGGAAGGCAAAAAAAACAGCAAAGCATGACCCAATTTGCTCCTGCTGGGAAACAAAATCCTTCCTGATCCCCCGAGAGGCAATCGGATATTCCCTGGATCAATTTTACCTATAAATAACCCATACTTGTAGTCTTCTTTTTTTTTTTTTTTTTTTTTTATATCCTGCTACTTACTGGCACTGATACTAATTTAAAAATTAAAAAGTGAAAAAAATCATGACCAAAAAATAAATAAAAAACTGACCCTGACCTTTGACCTTGACCCAAGCACTAACTCCGGCACAGACCTATATCTAACCGTGATCTAGTTATAATTTTTTTTTTTAATTTTAAGTTTGTTTTTTAATTATTATTATTATTTTTTTCACACATACTTGTTTTTTTCTCTGAAAGGGTAGAGAGAGATACAATGTATCTTCTCCATTCAGAGAGTGAAAAGAAGGGGGATGGGCTTCACAGTGACTGATCACTGTGATAGCCAATCAGAGGCTATCACAGCGATCAGGTGACTCGGAATCTGGAGTTTCGGGTCCCGATTGTAACAACAGGACCAGAGGCTCTCAGTGGCACCCCAGTCTTTTGACAGGTGCGCAAATTAGCAGCCTCACAAAAAAAAACCCAGTTCTGTGAGGATGCAAATTTCCGTACGGTCGGCATCAACAGGTGCTAAGCTAAAAAAAACGCTGGAAGTAGCGTTTAGGAGTGTTTAGTGTTTTATTAGTGTTTTTACAGTACATGTAGGAGAAGAAGAAATAAGCTAGAAAAAAGCCATCAGGAGCGTTTTAATAGCGTTTAGGAATGTTTAGCATTTTTTTTTTCTGCTGGAAAAACACTCCAAAAAACTCTACAAATCAATTTTGTTTTCTGCTCCTAGACACTGAAGCTCAAAAAACGCTAATAGCTTAAATGAGTGTGCATGGACACATAGGAGAACACTATTTAGCTTCTAGGAGCAGAAAAAAATGCTAATAAAGTTTCTAGGAGCTTGAAATGCTAGTGTGCATGGAGCCTAAAGTGTATAACAGACAAAAAAAAAAATATATATATATATAATTTTTTTTTTTCTTTAAGTTGTGTACATCTCTGCAATGTACACAATTTTTTATACCTTTTAGGCGCTCAGTCACAGGTACAACAGTACTTGCTGCCACTATGAAAAACAATCTAGGCTCTAAAATGGGTTTCTTTTTTTTTTTTCTTGTTTTTTCTGTGACTTTTCCCACTGGCGAGATTACCCAGTATTTCCTGTCATTATGACAGCCTGTCAAAAGGAAAGGAGGCAAGGGTGATGGGGACACAGATGGCAATAAACCCCTCTCTACTATATTCAAAATGACTATGAATGTGTTTAGTGGGTGGGCAGTACTGTCACTAAAAGACATGGAGTATGTGGAAATAAATGGGTAATGGTGGTATATCAAGGCTGCTCAAGTTTCTAGCCATTGGATTAAATACATTACAGCTGACACCCAATATTTCTGTACAATGATCTTGTTGTCAATTTAGCTGGTTTCTTGAGATTACCTACCAGCTTTTGATCTCTGGACCGTCCTTTTTTTTTTTTTTTTTTTTTTTTTTTTTTTTCTTAGCTACCTTTTTGTGTTTATGAACCACAGATAGAATAGAGTCAGGGAGAGGCTTTTTTTTTTTTTTTTTGCTGCTACAGACCATGACTGATTCTTAGTGCACCAGCCAATACACCCGGAACGACTGAGGCAGAGCACATGACTAATCATTCATCCTATGTATTATGTTTATGGTTCGCAGTTTTAATTTAAATTAGAACTCCAGCCTTACGTTCAAGCAGTATTAACCCCTTCCTGCCACCACCTCATGGCCCAGTAGTGTCAGCCCCTCCCTACAGCCTTGATTTGCCTGCAATGCATTGAGAAGCACAGAGACCCAGTGATATCATTGAGTCGTAAATAAGGTAATGAAAATGGAAAGGTTTTATTTAAAAATGTAATTTCGGATGTTGAAGTGAGGAAAATGTAATCAAATTAAAGTTTAGCTTTAAAGTTTTGTTCACACTAGAGGTTGGGGCAGTGTTAATTTTTACACAAAATTTTGATTTAGTCCTTTCCTTTTGACTAAAATGCCATTTAGTTTTAGTTGTATTTTAGTCTTCTGAATTGTTTTAGTTTAAGGCTCCATGCACAGTAGAGGGTTTTTTTTTTGTTTTTTTTTTTAAGCTCAAAAACTGTGGACACAGAATGCTGGTAAGAGTGTTTTTAGTAGCTTTCAGAAGCATTCAGGAGCGTTAGTGTTTTATTAGCGTTTTTACAGTACATGTAGAGGGAAAAAAAGAAAGCTAGAAAAAAGTTTTTAGGAGCATTTAGCAGGTTTTTTTTTCTGCTGGAAAAACACTCGAAAAACTCTACAAAAACATTTTTTGCTCCTAGACACTGAAGCTCAAAAAATGCTAATAGCCTAAAGCAGGGCTTGAAATTTCCACTCGCCTGCTCGCCAATGGCGAGTGGAAATGGTGGTGGGGGCGAGTGTGTCCCCCAGGGCCGTCTTGCTGAGCAGGCTCGGAGCTCAGGCCGGATTTGTCATTGGCACTGGGAGCCGTCAGACTGCTCAATAGCTGAGCTCCGTGAAAGTAAAGGAAGGAGTGTGTGCTGTGCTCTCTGCCTCCCCCTAGAGTGCAGTACCTGGATCTGTGAGTGAACAACGAAGTACTGCAACTTTTTATGGGGGGGGGAGGGGGTTTGTGTGTACGTGTGTGCATGTACAATTGTACACGTGTATGTACATGTGTGTATCTGTACATGTGTCTGCGTGTATGTACATGTATGTGTGTGTTTGTACATCCGTACATGTGTCTGTGCGTGGGTATTTCTGTGTATGTACATGTATATGTGTGTATTTATATTTCTAATTGTCTGTACGTGCCTGTGTGTGTATACATGTCTGTTTGTGTGTGTGTGTACATGTCTGTGTGTGTGTGTGTGTACAGGTGTCTCTGTTTGTGTGTACAGATGTCTCTGTTTGTGTGTGTGTGTGTGTGTGTGTGTGTTGGTGGCGAGTAACTCTAAGGCCTGGCTAGTAGCTCAGGACTTGAAATTTTAAGCCCTGGCCTAAAGTAGTGTGCATGGACACCATAGGATAACAATATTTAGCTTCTAGGAGCAGAAAAAAATGCTAGTGTGCATGGAGCCTTAGCCGTATCTTAGTCGACTTAAATAGTGTTAATTCAGTCGACGAAATTACCACTGGTTGGGGGGGGGGTAGTAAAACCCTGTGGTTTTCATGCTTTTACTACCCCTATCCTCAACCCCCTTTAGTTGCGTACAGGAGTGTATACATGCCATGGCCAGAAAGCGGGATTTACACCCCCCGTCGCTCTCAGCAGGTATAGCTTCCACTAAATGTGACCCATCCAAGTGAAGGGGGCTGCTCTACCAGTGTCCTGCAACTGTGTGCAATGCATGCGATTGCAGTGTGCTAGTGCAGTGAGCAAGGAGTTAAAGCAGGCAGTGAGGAAGCAATACAATGCCTCCTTGCTGAAAAAGAAAAGAAGGTGCTATTACCCATCCAATGCTCTTCCCAGGAACTGGGCAGGTGCGTGATCCACAGTTGCTTATCCGTTCCGGAATGAAATTAAATCGATCCGCACTACCACCATTGCTGTAAAACCTTCGTTTTATTAAGTCGACCACAGTAAAAACATCACAGATACAAAGGTTGACGCATTTTGGCTGAACCTCTTCACGCCGGACACACACAAATGTGCGGCCTCCCTGCGTCTGGGCATAGACACCAAGCGGCTGCACATTTGCGGGCAATTTAAAAAAAACATATGTGCTGAGAGCGCAGACCCTGCGCACTCCCAGCACACATGTCCGGTACTCACGGAAAGGTCCCGGTCTGCTCTTTCGATGAGGACCTTTCCCGATCATGTGACCGCCATGACGACGCGTCACTGCAGTCACATGATCCCTAAACCCCGCCCCGTCCATCCCGGCTTCTGAAACTCTTAAAGGGCTGGGAGGCGCCGGCGTGAAGGGGTTAACAAGCCGTAGTCATAGGCATGGTCTTGGTTTATGACTAAGGGCTCATGTACACTGCAGCTGCTAAACTGATGTTCAGGATCTTTTGAGCGTTTTTTTCAGCAGCCCCTGAACTCTCCCTATAATGTTTTCCTAGGTGTCCATGTACACATAGTCGTTTACAGGCAGTTGAGTTTACAGTCCTTTTTTTTTTTTAACGCACCAAACTTGCATTCAGGAGTAGATTTTACCAGCTTTTCAAACGCCAAATGCTTGTAAATGCGGTTAACCGCGTTTATAAACATTTAACTGTTCCATATCCATATGCTGTCCAGAGCCTTTTTTCCTAATCAGAAATGCATGCAAAGCATTTTCCATGTATTCAAATGGACCTAGTACACCAGTGCAATCAGAGGCAGGTTTCGCGTGAAGGAAAAAATGGCAGAATGTGCTGCATTATGCTCATGATGGGATCCATAGTGAATACAACCAGAAAAGACACACAACAAATACTGCTCTCTCTGCTTCTACTCTCTCTATTTCTCTCAAAATGTCTGAAATAGTTAATTTCTTACTATTTTTCAGTGCATTCTGGGCATTTTGGAAGGTCTCCTGAGGTTATCTTTAAAAAAAACGCTTCTAAACGCAAACGTGCATAAACGCGGTATGCAAACGTGGCTAAACAGACGATTTTTAACCTACGTTTTCCAGCAGTCAGTTATCATCGTTCAGAAAAGTTTTCCAAACGCCCCGTGTACATGAGCCCTTAGGCTTGTTAAACCGAAATGTGTCAACCTTTGTACCTGTGATGTTTTTTACTGTGGTCGATTTAATAAATCGAAGACTTTAGAACAATGGCGGTAGTGCGGATCGATTTCACTTAATGCCTCCTTTCTGGCTTCTAAATGCTGCCTGAACAGTGACCTGAAGGCAGATCACTCTTCAAAGACCAAAGCTAGTGTGATTGATCCCTAAGACTACGTTCACACTAGCGTTATGTGCAGGCGGCAGAAAGGTGTTTGGGAAGCGTTTTTACCGCTTTCCAAATGCCTCGGACAATTCTGCACATTGCAGCACATGGTGCTGTTCAAATGGGAGCGTTAGCGTCACGTTGCGGCAAAACGGACACCTCTGGTCGAGTCAGGAGGCGTTGAAGCCTCCTATTCTAGTCTATATGGTACCGCTCTGCAAACGCCCAGCCGGCGTTTGCGGTGCTTTTGCAGCGTTTGCGGAGTGTTAACAGCATGCAAACTTTATTATAGGCGTTTGTGGGGTGTTTTTAACACTCAGCAAACGCCTAGCAACCGCTGCTGAACCGCACATGTGGCGTTTGCAGAGCGTTAAAAACACTCCGCAAACGCCGGACCAACGCTTGTCAAACACTATAGGGGCGTTTGGCAAGAGTTGGAAAAACAGTGAAGTGTGAACAAGCCCTAAGAGTGGCATGGCTTTCCAAGATTTTTAAATTTTTTAGCACCACTTTGTACCGCGACCCTGAATTGCACTTTATCAGCCTGTTTTTATACTGCGTATATTCTCAGGAAGGACTTTGTCAATATTTAAGGTCACTTATTTTTGCTGAGTAACTACAAAGCCATAAAAATCCTCGACACCATCCTCTAACATCTAGAAGCGGATCGCACATTTGTTGCTTTCCTTTGTGCGGCTCCATAATACACGAAGATGCTGCAGGGGGGGGGATAAGATGGGCAGATGTTAATCAGGCACATCTTGTGTAGGCCATCTGTCTGTGCTGCCGGTGATTTTCACATTTGTAGTGTGGGGGGCACCTGCTATTCCCACAGCACCCTGGACCCCTGGACACCCCAATCTGCCTGACTGCTGTTGTATTTTAGCCTTTCCTCTGACTTTGCATCACTTCCCAATTCCTGATGCTCTCAGCTGCGCCTTGGGTACCATTATGTGGGCCATCCGTAAAAGGCTCGTGCTTTTATTAGCGCATGGAAGAGTCGGTGGGGGATAGCAGAGGGAGGATGTGTGACATGAAAAAGGGAGGTCATGTGACGGCGAGGGGAGCCCGGCTATAATAAAAAGGGAGAGAGATAGAGGGAGGTCATGTGACCATGCAGGATATTTCCGGCCTAATCCCATTGTGTCCACTCAACCTTATCAGGCTTTGAGCACCTCTAGCTCTGCTAATGGCCAAGCCAGTTAAAGCTTCTTTGTGTTTGGTGTTATCCCACATTTCGCAGCCCCTCCCGCCTTCGGTTTTTTGACGTATAACAAAAAAAAAATAGACGTTCTATTAATCGGAGGAGGATCCTGAAAATCTTCGCATTTTACGATTAGAGGTGTAAAAATATTTGCAGATTTATTTTACTCTCGGACGACCTTGTTCAAGCGTATGGTTTTGAAGTGAGAAATCTGCTGTCATGTAGCTGCATTGAATGTAAATTGCTGGATTCTCCAGGTGATGAACAGAAGCTTTTGTATTGGCATCAAAGGGACCCCATTTTGTCATTGTCTTTAATCTCTGCAGTAAAGGTGTGATTATTACAGGAAAGGGATTTGTGTAGCTGAAGAGACAACAGAAACGATAAGGAAGAATTGGGGGAGCAAGAAGATAAATAATGGCCATACATGGTCCACTCCTGGCTTGATGTGCGCATTGCCTGTGACAGCGTTTGAAAATCGCGGGCAGAAACGCCCACAATACAAAACGCCTTTGTGTAAATGGGGCCTGACAGTCTGCAAGAATCAGGCCAATGGATGACGTCTGTAAGCAATAAAGAGTACTTCTACCAGTCCAATCCACTGAAAATAGGGGCAGCACAGTGGCTAAATGGTTAGCACTTCAGCCTGGCAGTACTAGGGTCGTTGGTTCGAATCCCAACCACGGCACCTCCTGCCTGGAGTTTGCATGTTCTCCCTGTGCCTGCGTGGGTTTCCTCCGGATACTCTGGTTTCCCCCCACACTCCAAAGACATGCTGGTAGGTTAATTGGATCCTGTCTAAATTGGCCCTTGTATATGAATGTAAGTTGGGGACCTTAGATTGTACACCCCTTGAGGGTTTGAAACTAATGTGAATGTACAATATATATGTAAAGCGCTGCGTAATTGACGGCGCTATATAAGTACCTGAAATAAATAAAAATCTCTGATGGATTCCAGTCATGTTCTTTTCTGTGCCGAAGAACACGCTGCTATACATTATCCACACTTTAACCACTTGCCCTCCAGAGGATTTACCCCCCTTCCTGACCAGGCCATTTTTTGCGTTACGGTGCTGCGTTACTTTAACTGGCAATTGCGCGGTCATGCAACGCTGCAATTTACATCCTTTTTTCCCACAAATGGAGCTTTCTTTTGGTGGTATATGATCACCAGTGTAGTTTTTTTTTTTTTCTTTGCGCTATAAACAAAAATTCCAACAAAAAAAGTCCAACAATTTTGAGGAAAAAACTATATTTTTGACTTTTTGCTATTAAACATGTCCATTAAAGAAATCAAATGTCTTCAGAAATTTAGGCCAAAATGTATTCTGCTACATGTCTTTGCTTAAAAAAAAAAAAGATCACAATGCGTGTAAATTAATTGGTTTATGTGGAAGTTAAAGCGTTTACAAATACAAAAACTGTAGCTGCTGACTTTTAAAATACAGACACTTACCTGTCCCTCAGTCCCGCGGTGTCCTCACCACAGCTGGTTTCACCGGCCGTCTTCTCTCCCTGGTACCGACATCTTCAATGTGGCCACAGCTTGCGGCTTCACAGCCGGGTGCCTACTGCGCATGTGCAAGAAGCGCTGCACTTTGCGATTGGCCCCGTGGTCTTCTGGGACCTGTCACGTGTCCCAGAAGACTACGGGGGGGGGGGGGGGGGGGGGGACAACAACTTCCGCTTCCAATCACCTACCAGTCAAATTTGGGTGCCAATCGTTAATGGGGAGCGGGGGACAAAGGGTTAAAGCTTCCCCTTTTGGGTGGAGCTCCGCTTTAAGTGAATAAAGAGGAATGATAGAAACGTTGCATCACTTTAAAAATGCTATTGATATATAAGATTGTGTTATTCCATATAAAATACAAATGTGTGAGATGGAACTAAAAAGCGGAGAGCTTGTGTCTGTGTGCAGAGAAGATACCTGGAAGAGTCCTGACTCAAGTGTGCGACTTGTTAATTGGACTGTAAGCGCTGGGATCTGGCTGAAGGAAGCTGGTAATGAGGTGACAGGTGTACTGTATCCAAAACAGAATGTTGTTAATCCACATGTGTGTTCCACCTGTTATCGCTGCCTGTAGTCTTCGTTCTGATTGGTTGCCAACACAGTGCGATCCCCGGGGAGAGCCAAGTGCATTGCAGGCTGATAAAATCATAGTCCAGCTGCTTCGGAATTGAAGGAGAACAGGGGCTAATGACCAGAGCACATTTCTACAGACATAGGGCTTTATCCTCTAAACCTCCCCGGTCTCCAAACTTTTCACTATGAGGGCCACATCACATATTTTACAATTATTCGCAGGCAGAAAAAAAATAGTTTTGTAAATAAACAAATTAAATTGAAATGAACTGTTTTATGGCCCTTTCACACAGGGCGGATTGCATTCCGATCAGCAAGGGAGCTACTCACAGATCCCCTGCTGATTAGAGCAGGGTAGGGCGGATGTCTGTTCAGGTTTTGCAGAGCGGACACGGACAGACCCCACTCTGCTCTAGAGGTGGCTGCCAGTAAATGGACTCCATGCTCTATTTACACATAGCTGCCTTCGATCAGGTCCGTACAAACAAAAGAGGACGCATTTCTCCTCCAAGTCTGTTTACACCCGCCTGCACATAGGAATGCATGGACTATCTGATCAAATCCACCTGAAAAACTGACAGATGAATCGGATCGCCCACGTGAAAGGACCCCTGCTTGGATTTTTTGTAATCAGTATGATATAATTTAGGGCCCTTTCACACGGGTAGACTCCACCAAGCAGATGGCCAGTCCATGTCCACTCTTCTGCAGAGCGAACACAGACACAGCCCACTGTTCTCTATGGGGCGGTCAGATGTCGACTGTCATCCAATCCTCTAGACCAGTGGTCTCCAAACTGTGGCCCAGGGGATAAATGCGGCCCTTTGCTTTTATCTTGCCCTTGGGGCACTGTTTCATCCACTGACACCAACGATAGGCCAAAATTCCTCTCAAGGATACCAAACACAAAACAATTTCTCCAAATGACACAAACAATGGAACACAATTTCTCCAAATGACACCAACAGTGGAGCACAATTTCTCTCAATGACATCAACAGTGGAGCACAATTTCTCCCAATGACCCCAACAGTGGGGCACAATTTCTCCCAATGACCCCAACAGTGGGGCACAATTTCTCCCAATGACCCCAACAGTGGGGCATAATTTCTCCCAATGACCCCAACAGTGGGGTACAATTTCTCCCAATGACCCCAACAGTGGGGCACAATTTCTCCCAATGACACCAACAGTCGAGCACAATTGCTCCCAATGACAGCAGCATTGGGACACAATTTCTCCCAATGACACCAACAGTGGGGCACAATTTCTCCCAATGACACCAACAGTGGGGCACAATTTCTCCCAATGACACCAACAGGCGAGCACAATTTCTCCCAATGACACCAGCATTGGGACACAATTGCTCCCAATGACACCAGCGTTGGGGCACAGTTCCTCCCAATGACACCAGCGTTGGGGCACAGTTCCTCCCAATGACACCAGCGTTGGGGCACAGTTCCTCTCAATGACACCAGCGTTGGGGCACAGTTCCTCCCAATGACACCAGCGTTGGGGCACAATTGCTCCCAATGACACCAGCGTTGGGGCACAATTGCTCCCAATGACACCAGCGTTGGGGCACAATTGCTCCCAATGACACCAGCGTTGGGGCACAATTGCTCCCAATGACACCAGCGTTGGGGCACAATTGCTCCCAATGACACCAGCGTTGGGGCACAATTGCTCCCAATGACATCAAAGATGGGGCATTGTTTACCTCCCACTGATCCTGGGACATTTTCTGTTCCTGATGGCCACAGTCAGATTCCCCCCTCAGGTCAGAAGGACATTAAACTGGCCCTTTTGTTTAGAGAGTTTGGAGACCTCTGATCTAGACAGATGGGGAACCGATCCCCATCCCTCTGTTTTTAGCGGATCAGATGGAATGCAGGCGGGTGTAAACGGACACATGTCTGTTTTACATCTGCCACCCCATAGAGCACAGTAGGCCGTCTGATCGGGTCCTCCTGACAAATGGACAGGGGGACCCGATCGGTCCACCCATATGAAAGGGCCCTTCAAAAAACAGAGAACTAACTTCAGTAAACAAAGTAAAGAAATGCCAAAGAAACTTGGCATCAGAGCCCCTTATATTATAGTTCCCATCAAAGCCTGCCTTCGGGCTCATGTACACTGCAGCTGATAAACTCACGTTCAGGAGCTGTTCTGCGTTTTTTTTCAGCAGCCCCTGAACTCTCCCTAATGTTTTCCTATGTGTCCATGTACACATCTTCATTTACAGTCGTTTCAGGCATTTGAGTTTACAGTCGTTTTTTTGAACGCAACAAACTTGCGTTCAGACGTCGATTTTATCAGCGTTTCAAACGCAAAACGCTTGTAAACGCGGCTACACGCGTCTAAACAGGGCAAATAGTTTTCAAGGTGCTCATATGGACAAAACACTGAACACAGGATGTTCCTACTAAGCATATCACACATTGCAATGACCAATTCACACCTCAGACCTCTACCACCCTTGGAAACAAAAGATATGTTAATGAACATTCACACCTCAAATTCCTCATGGAGACCCCCTGCCAGGTGACCTTAATGACTCCCTCCAGCAGACACCTTCACACCCTTGGAAACAAAAGATATGTTAATGAGCAACTCACACCTAAGCTAATCTCAACACCTGCTGCTGTCTCTGCTTCTACTCTCTGTATATCTCTGAAACAGTCTGAAATAGTTAATAATGTACCACTCTTCAGTGCATTCTGGGCATTTGGGAGGTTCTCTTGTGCTTATCTTTAAAAATCCACTTCTAAACACAAATGCTCATAAACGCGTTATGCAAACGCGGCTACACAGACTTTTTTAGCCTACATTTTCCAGCAGTCAGTTTCCATTGTTCAGAAACATCCCGTGTACATGGGGCCTTAGATTAGAGACCACCATTACAATGAGGGTCCCCATCAGAGCCCCCCATATATCAGAGTCCCTTCTTACAGCCCGTTTACGCTGTAATGCGATGAGGGAAATGTGTGTTCACAGCATGTAAATGCACAGCCCTTACAAGACGCACAAGGGTGCCAATGAATTGTTAATGGAACCCCAAATGCATCTCCTAAACGCAATGTATTTGAGGCCACCAGACCGCATGGTACCACAGTACCATGCAGTTTTCTGCGGTGTGATCTGAAAAAGTACTGCTTGCACTACTTTTTCCATGTTGTGCTACATTTGGCAGGCCATTGAAATGAATAGGCTGTCAAAACTGCAACACATGGGACTGCACAGGAACGTGCCAGTGTGAACCAGCCCTAATATCAGAGGGCCAGAAAAACTCTGCAGCGGGCTGGATTTGGCCCGTGGGCCTTAGTTTGGAGACCCCTGCTGTAAACAGACGTGAGCAGCACACATGTAACATGTAGATCTGTTTACACTGGTGTTTGTGGCTTTAGGAACTGTTATGCTGATGGGTGTTGCCTGGCATAGCTGCAGTATTACTCAGGATCTGACTCTCAGGGCAGTCGTTGGCATTGTGTGCCAGGCAGAGTTATTAGAAGAGGAAGAACTGCTGTTTTCCACTTCTAAAACTTCTAAAACTGTAGCTTCGTTGTAGTCATCCTGGAGACACACAAATTCTAGTCTAGTGCCTAGTCGCACGCTGTGATGTAACATATATGGAACATTAAACTGGAATAACAAGATCCCACCTTACTGGGTGACACGTGCTGTTTTTATAATCTCTGGGTGTTACTAGAACATATGGAAGCTTCAAATATTAAAGTACGGCTGCCTTGAGAGACATATGGGGCTACCATTGCTGGTCTCCTTCAGAAAATGCTACGTGCTTGGCTCTGTTTGGCTTTATTAAGGCTCATTTCACAATTCTGTGACTTGTCGTGATTTGGGACACATAAAGTCGCATGACAAGTCACAGATGATTGTTTTTGATGGCACCTGTTTGGATCTATGCGACTTAAAGAAATTCCTGTACTATGATGTGACTTGAGTGCCAAAGTTGCATCAAGTCGCATCAAAGTCGCACTCCTCTGATGCACTGGAGTCGCACAAGTGTGAACAGGGCCTTAAGACCCTGGACAAACATTATACAGGATAAAAGTGTAGCAAAGTCAGAATTCTCTAGTATTTTTTTATGTCACTGACCCATAAAAAGTAAAAAAAAACAACAGGGTGATAGGCGTATGGGTAGAACAGAAGAATCAAAGCAATCAAGTGTGGTTTAGTGCCCCTGATCAAGGGGTTCTTTGTTGAGGGATTCCACAAGCAGAGGGTAAGTCCACAGGGCAGCATTTGGGCACAGTAAGATATACACTCACCGGCCACTTTATTAGGTCCACCTTGCTAGTGCCAAGAAAATATCCCCCCCACCGTTATACCACCACCACCAATCTGAACTGTTGATACAAGACAGGATGGATCCATGCTTTTATGTTTACGCTGAATTTTGACCCTACCATCTGAATGTCACAGCAACTGGTCTGCCTGCTCTCCTCTGACATCAACAAGGCATTTTCGTCCACAAACGGCCACTCACTGGATATTTTATCTTTTTCGGACCATTCTCTGTAAACCCTAGAGATGGTTGTGCGTAAAAATCCCAGTAGATCAGCAGTTTTTCAAATACTCAGACCAGCCCTTCTGGCACCAACAACCATGCCACGTTCAAAGTCACTTAAATCCCCTTTCTTTCCCATTCTGATAATCCGTTTGAACTTCAGCAAGTTGTCCTCACCACATGTAGATGCCTAAAGTTGCTGCCATGTGATTGGCTGATTAGCAGTTTGTGTTACCAAGCAATTAAACAGGTGGACCTAATAAAGTGGCCAGTAAGGCTGGCCATACATGGGTCGATTTTCAAACGATTTTCGTTCGAAAAATGGACCTAAGAATAATTGGACGATTTTTGCTCTGTTAGTGGGGCAATGGCACCGGCCGATTTTCTTGGTTCCTCTCCATTTCGTTTATTGGGCATGCTGAAAAATTTGTGAAAGGACCAATTTTCAAAATCATTGGTGACACCATCGGATTACAGAACGAACAATGTTTTCGATTCGTTCGGAATTCAATCCATAGTGTATAACTCTTTCCCTCTCTATCCAGTGAAAACAAAATGGAGATGAGCTTTAAAGAAGAATTTTGGCCTAAAGAAAGCGGAGTCAGGAAATGTTAAGCTGGCCATTTAATGATCAAAATTCTGCTGATCGACTTCTGTTCAACCACCCTGTTGGAAAGTTTTAGCTCGATTAGCACTATAGACTCCAGTGCTGATCCGTGTATTCTGATGGAGGGGAAGTCTTCCCACTGTCAGAATACAAAGACAGTGGGGGGATTCTGAGCATCAGAATGGGGAAGAAAGGGGATTTAAGTGACTCTGAACGTGGCATGGTTGTTGGTGCCAGACAGGCTGGTCTGAGCATCTCAAAAACTGGGATTTTCATGCACAACCATTTCTAGAAAATGCCTTGTTGACAGCAGAGGAGAATGGGCATTCAATTTCAGCTGTCATTCAGATGGTAGGGTAAGAATTTGGTGTAAACAACATGAAAGCGTGGATCCATCCTGCCTTGTATCAATGGTTCAGGCTGGTGATGGTGGTATAATGGTGGGGATATTTTCTTGGCACTAGAAGGGTGGACCTAATAAAGTGGCCGGTGAGTGTAGAGCCTCAATCCAGTATTTACTTTGTATCAAAACAGGGTTATAGAGCCTCTGTCGGATTTTTATTTTAAATCTGTGCTAAAACAGGAGAAATCTCTCCAGTGGGTACGCATACTAACACAAAACACATTCTTTTTAGAATAAGGGAGGGCTAGAATTGCCAACAATGCTTGTATTGCTTTCTGTGCCTTCCTATTCCAGTGACAGCCACACACCCCATTTCTTGTATACATCAGGGTGACACGATGTGAAGAAATATGGCCCTAAAGGGGTTACAGGCAGAAGTTTTAACTCTTCCTCAATCTACCCCAAACAAAAAATGCACTTTTGGCTGGATATGCTTTAATTGATTCTCTTCTAGGTGCTTTCCTGAAAAAATGCATGTTTGGTACTGTGGATTAATGCATGTAGCTGTTTTTCTGTCAAAGAACTGAATGGGTCTGGTAGACCAATTACATAAAAGGAAAAGATGGGGGGTTGGGGTTAGAGAATATGTAAACCCAACATTTCATATTCCTGATATGTGCCTGATGTACCATCTAATGGTATGAAAAGGTATCCTGTTCTCGTGTATTGATTCTTTGGTGTTTCTGCCTCTCCCTCCTCTTTCCTATTAAAAACTGACTACACTAGACATTGGAGCACAGCGTGGTCAGTTCACTAGCTGTGGGAACTCCGTGTGCTCTCCTCCAATGATCAGACTTTTCCTGATGCACCCTTTCACTGGATCAGTGTACTGCTTTTTCTCCTCCCCTAGCTCTTATGCAGCCGAGAACAGAGAATGTGTGATCACTTCTAAAAACAGAAAAAGAATGATACTTATAATGTTTTCTATATCTATACACGTATGTTTTGCCTTTCATTTCTTTTATAAACTGAATGTTGTTTTACAAGGGGAGGGTTTCTAATCGCATTAACAAAGAGAAATGTGTACGTTTGTGGTATAAATATTGGCGTGCTTTCTCTGCACCAAATTAACAGTGTTAGAAGACATGTTCTATGTGGTGTTGCACCAGATCATGTTAAAAGTCTCTATAAATGTCTGATCACGTGTGCTAAAATAATCAAGCAATTGTTCACAGAGATGATCAGCACTGTGACAAGGAAAGCAGAGAGGGATGTGTATGGATGACCAGCAAGGTGACACAGTGCAGAACAAAGAGAATAAAGAGGAGACGAAGATTGCCTCAGATTTGTGCAAACGTTTGGGGCACACTGGAGTAAAGTTGGCCATACACTGTTAGATATTTTTCCTTCAGCCTGCATGAAAAATACCTAATAGAATTCTCCATCCACGCTAAGAATGCAAATGGATGAATCCCTTCTGCCAGGCTGTTGTATTCTGACAACTTTTGGTGGTGGCTGTCAGAATACCAGAACTGATTGTCACCTTACTCCTCCGGTTTTTCATATCAAAGGATGTCAGGAGTAAGGGGGCCACCCATATAGGCAATGAAAGGTCTGATGGGCTGAAGCGCGTTGGTGTATTTTTGGCTATCTTATCCCCAGTTGTGACTAAAGATGATCTATTTTTTAGCCGTACCTGTGGCGCTCGCCTTTTTCTACTTGGCATAGAGCAGTTTCACTTAGTGTATGGCCAGCTTTAGTATGCTCAAAACTGGACCATCGCTACCACCGTGGTATGGGCCACGTTTATCAACTTGTCACAAGAAATACGAATTAAAGTGGAACTACACTGCATCTGAGCACCACCACCAAAAATGTTAATTCATTCTTTTTAATATTCAAAGCACACTCCCCCATCCATCCATGTTCACATGTTTATTTTGCTGAGAAATCACTTTGAAAAACACCCCCCCTAGCATTTCTGGTCGTGGCCATCTTAAATAAGGGCAGATAATTCATATAGAATTTACTTCCTGAAATCCATCTGCCTATAACTCAGTCATGCAGGCATGAGGGTGTGCTTAGCTAAGAAAGCCCCTCCTCCCAACTTGAAGACTCCTGGGATGTATGACATTGTTTGCCTAACCACTTCACAACTGTGCTATAGCCGAATGACGTCTACAGCGCGGTTGTCCAGTTCTTGGAGGGCGTCATATGGCATCCTCTCGGAACACACCCTCCCAGGTACCCCCAGGGGCACACACCTCTGTGATCGCTGTGTTCTACGGACACACCTGATCACATGATGAGGTGAAAGGCCAATCACAGCGGCCTTTTATCACTTGATCAGTTGTGTCCAATGACACAGCAAATCACAGCGTGAGGAAAGTACTGCTGTTAACCGGTAAATGTCACAGAGGACATCAGTGCCCAGCAGTGCCCCCCATCAGTGCTACCCAGTATTGCCGCCAAGCAGTTGCGCCCATCAGTGCTGTAAGTCAGTGCCGCCTATCAGTGCCCATCATTGCTGCATGTCAGTGCAGCATAATCAGTGCCTCCTTATCAATGCCCACCAGTGCCGCCTCATCAGTGCAGCCTATCAGTGCCCTTCAGTGCTGTCTATCCATGCCACCTGAGTGCCCATCAGTGCTGCCTATCAGTGCTGTCTATCCATGCCACCTGAGTGCCCATCAGTGCAGCCTATCAGTGCTGTCTATCCATGCCACCTGAGTGCCCATCAGTGCAGCCTATCAGTGCAGCCCCATCAATGCACATCAGTGAAGGAGACAAATTACTTGTTTGAAAATTTCATAATAGAAACAAAGAAAAACTTCTTTTTCTTTTCAAATTTTTTGCTCTTCTTTTTTAATTTTTTTTGTGTTTATAGTGCAAAAAATATAACACCCCAGTGGTTTATAAATACCACCAGAAGAAAGTTCTATTTGTGTGAAAAAAATGATAAAAATGTCATATGGGTACAGTGTTGCATGACCACGCAATTGTCATTCAAATTGTGAGAGTGCTGAAAGCTGAAAATTGGCCTGGGCAGGTTAGGGGGTAAAAGTGGCTAGGCAAGTAACCAGGAAGTAACTGAATAAATGTTTAAAAAAAGGTCAAAACAAGTAAATATATACATTCCGATGTATTCACTAATGCTAGCAGCATAAAGACTTAAAATAGTCAATATTGATTTAGGGAGTGAAGTTCCTGAAGAAATGAACATTTTATTTGGCATGCCAATCTTCATTCGTACCCCCTTGTAGTGTTGTTGCCAATCAAACGTATGCTTTTATTCACCTAAACCTGCGGCAGAAGAATGACAGGTGGGTCTGATTGGCCTACTATCAGTGGTGTATTTAGGATTCATGCTGTCCTAGGCAACACAAAAAATTGGCTCCCCTCCACGGAGAGACCCTGACACCGAACAACACCCCCCTCCAACACGAAGAGAGCCTTATTTTGACCAACAACATCCCAGCTCCCCACCCAAGAGAGCCTACCACTGTCCCCATACACTGGCAACCCCACCCCGGTGAGAGAGAAGACACTCACTTTCACAGCTCTGGACATAGCCAGGAACAAGAATTGGGCTCTGCATACACCATCAAACAGCCCACAGCCTCTCTCAGATCCCACCTGGTCCCCATGCTGCGTGTGTCCCTTCTTCCAACCCTTCTTTCTGGGGGCAGCACTGCCCCCTGAAAAATGCCGCCCTAAGCAAATGCCTTGTTTGCCTTGTGGTAAATACACCCCTGCCTACTATAGTCACCATCTCTGGTTTTCACCCTTCAGCTTCAGTTCTTGTCATACCAGCCTCAGGTTTGGCTAGTATTACCAGTAGAGGATGATGATGATAGAAAAGGTTTAATTTCATGATGACTACCACAAGGTAATGATACAAAGCTGTGATCAGCCTACTATGGGTTGGCGTGTTGCTGAGTTTTGGCTGCCACCTTGATGTTTCCATTCGATGGCCAATTTCCTGGATTCAGGGTTTCCTGGCCGCTCACCCTGGGAGCTGTGATCACACAGATGGGTTCTGTTCACTTATCGTCGTACTGCATTCCTGTCCTGTGGCACACAGCTATTTCATGTGTGTCCATTCCAGGCATGCATCCCGCACATGTCACAGGTTACCTTTTCCCACACATGCTAACTATTTGTCTGTCTTGATGCAGTCATCACTCTTTTCATTCCACTCCCTAACCCTGTGTATGTCGCTCGCTGAGATTACATCTGTGTGAAACTGACACGGTTTCCTAACTCACCAATCAGACTGGAAAAACCACTCTCCAATTCCTATGTCGTATGTGAACGAGGAAGGGAGTGCATAGTGGGCCAAACGGTGCGGGAAAGAATGAGAAAATGTAGAAAAACGGGTCAGGAGGCCAAAAACAAACACTATGGGGCACAGGGGAATGAGTAGGGGCTCCGTCTGCTCTCTTGTGTTTCCATCGCCTCGCCTGTTGTTGCTTCATTTTCTGCATAATCATGCAGAACAGAGCTGTGATTTCACAGGGTTGGTTGCATATATGTTGTACTCAATTATGTTGTAAAGCCACGTACACAAAAGCTGGGAAAGGAGAAGGGGGGACTCTATCAGACTGACTTTGGAAAGCAGTCATGTATGGTAATTACTGTAGAAACAATATGTCACATACAAATGGATGGTATTAATTGGTTAATTACTACACAGTGTAACGGCTTCCTCCCACCAGTCTTCTTTCAGTGAAACAAGATTACAGCTTTTTTACCTTTTTAACCTTGGAAATTCCAGGTGATCGTGTACGTGATGGCATTTTTTTTTTTTTTTTTTTTTTTTTAGTTGTTTAGAGTTTGTTTATAATGTGGATTTACTGGTCTGTACAGAAAGTTGGTTTCGTAATCTGTTCACATAAGACAACTAAGGCTGCATTCACACTTGAGCGTTTTGTAGCTTGAAGCTCAAAGCTTCAAAAAATTAATTGTTCTCTATGGTGCCTGTTCACACCTAATCGCACTAAAAGGCCCCAGAGAGAACAATTGATTTTTTAAGTTTGAGCGTTTTTGGAGCTTCAAGCTACAAAATGCTAAAGTGTGAATGCAGCCTTAGGGCCTAATGCAAACTAGGTGTTTAGCCCCAGTGCAGAAGACTACGGTGTAGGAAGAAAGCATAGATGCGTTGTCCGACCCTGCTGCTGGCTGCCTGTAAAAGTCTACGAGAGACTGACAGCTGCTGCGGCTCGGTGGTGCACTCAGTGCTACTTACATTTGCTGCTGCGGCTCGATGGTGCACCCAGTGCTACTTACATTTGCTGCTGCGGCTCGATGGTGCACCCAGTGCTACTTACATTTGCTGCTGCGGCTCGATGGTGCACTCAGTGCTATTTACATTTGCTGCTGCGGCTCAGTGGTACACTCAGTGCTACTTGCATTTGCTGCTGCGGCTCTGTGGTACACTCAGTGCTACTTACATTTGCTGCTGCGGCTCAATGGTGCACCCAGTGCTACTCACATTTGCTGCTGCGGCTCGATGGTACACTCAGTGCTACTTACATTTGCTGCTGCGGCTCGATGGTGCACTCAGTGCTACTTACATTTGCTGCTGCGGCTCGATGGTGCACCCAGTGCTACTTACATTTGCTGCTGCGGCTCGATGGTGCACCCAGTGCTACTTACATTTGCTGCTGCGGCTCAGTGGTACACTCAGTGCTATTTACATTTGCTGCTGCGGCTCGATGGTACACTCAGTGCTATTTACATTTGCTGCTGCGGCTCGGTGGTACACTCAGTGCTATTTACATTTGCTGCTGCGGCTCGGTGGTACACTCAGTGCTATTTACATTTGCTGCTGCGGCTCAGTGGTACACTCAGTGCTATTTACATTTGCTGCTGTGGCTCGGTGGTACACTCAGTGCTATTTACATTTGCTGCTGTGGCTCGGTGGTACACTCAGTGCTATTTATATTTGCTGCTATGGCTCGGTGGTACACTCAGTGCTATTTACATTTGCTGCTGCGGCTCGGTGGTACACTCAGTGCTACTTACATTTACTGCTGCGGCTCGATGGTGCACTCAGTGCTACTTACATTGGTTGCTGCGGCTCGGTGGTACACTCAGTGCTACTTACTTTTGCTGCTGCGGCTCGGTGGTACACCAGCTGCTACTTACATTTTAGGGCAGTATGTGCCCAGGGATGCATGTCTAGCATACAAGCAGTCATTCAGGGCATTCATCAATGGGCACATACTGGCCTAAACATTAGTAGCTCTTGGTGCACTGTCCAGACACAGCAGCTGTAATGCCTAGTACACACGGTGAGAATATCGGACAAAAACAACATTTTCGGCGCACTCGTATGATGATCTGACCATTGGTACACAGCTTTTGAGAGCCGATTACGACAGTTTGTGTGAAATTATCCCAAGGGACAAGCACGAAAAATGTTCTCATAAGATAACAGAACGAACAAATTAATTTCTTTTAATCAGTACAGAATTCGTCTGTAAAAAATCAAGTGAACAAAACTGCGCATGCTCGAAAACAAAATATTACATTACATAATTGCGGGAAGTTGTATTCTGTCTCAAGAGAATTTTTGTACCTCTAGTAACGTATTTGTTTTTGATATGAGACTAGCATGCAAAAACAAAAAAATGGAAGATTATTTGTCCGATACTCTCATTGTGGGTACCAGTCTTAAAGTGTTACTAAACCCACAACAGTAAAATCAGTCTGTAGATGCAGTAAATCATGCTTGATATACTCACTGTGGAACCTAAGGGGTTAATCCTCTGCATTGTGTAAAAAGGATGTTTGGTCCTGTGTTCTCTGCCCCTCTTCTTGTTCAAATGTCCACATGATAAGACAGACTGAACCGGTAGTCACATGCTCAGTTTAGTGTGTATTACCAGAGAGGTTTTTTTTTTTTCTTGGGAAAGTGCATGTGATCAGCACATGACCAATCAGCACTGTCCGGTCAGAGGTTTTGCATCCTCCTAGAGCAGAAAGAAAACTCCTCCTACGAGCTTTAACCAGTGCTCAGCTGAAGTCACAAGACTGCTCTAACTGCTGATGAGAAAAGCTATTTAGCAGTTTATATTTACTAAAATTAATTGCGTTTCCATGTTGTGTGTACTGTGGGAGATCAGATATAGTGAATGCAGGGTCCTGGGTTTAGTAACACTTTAAGTCTTTTATATACTTTTACTAACTGCCAGCCTCAGGGCTGGACAGTGTGTTTGTGCCTTCTACCCGCACCTAAATGTCAGAGTCTCATACACGTGTCTAAACACCCAGTGTGCATGAGGCCTTAAAAAAAAAAAGCAGTTGAGGCACTGTAAAGGCCGTTTCACACGGGCGCCTTCTGTCTGATCAGCAGGGGATCTGAGAGCTGATAACCTGCCAATCAGAGCGGGGCGGATGACAGGTCCATGTGAACATGGACAGAGCTGGCTTTGGTCTATGGGCTACTGGGAGTAAATGGACTTTGCTGTCCCTTTTACAACCAGCTGCCTTGGATCCGGTCAGCCCAAATGGAAGAGGACGCAGTCCTCCTTCTTCTTCTTCTTCTTCTCCTTCTTCTCCTTCTCCTCCTCCTCCTCCTCCTCCCCCTCCCCCTCCCCCTCCCTCCTCCCTCCTCCCCCCTTCCCCCCTCCCCCCTCCTCCCTCCTCCTCCTCCTCCTAAAAACATCTGTTTACCCACATTTGCATACCACTTTATGCGTGTTTGAGCGTTTTTTTAAGATAACCTCAGGAGACCTTCCAGGATGCCCAGAATACACTGAAAAACAGTAAAAAAATTAACTATTTCAGACATTTTGAGAGAAATAGAGAGCAGTATGTGTTGAGATTAGCTGTTTTTTTTTTTTGTGGTGTTTGGATGTGTTCCAGCTCATTTCTGTGCAGAAATTATTGCAGCAGTGTCTAACATATTTTTTTTCATGCAAAACCTCAAAGTATGATGTACCAGGTCTATTTGAGTACCAGTAAAATGCTTTGCATGCATTTTTCATGATGAAAAAAGGTTCTGGACAGCATCTGGAAATGGAAAAGTTAAAAAAAAAATATCCAATGCAAACGCCTATAAATGCGTTTTCATACGTTTGCAAGCAGTTTGCGTTTGAAACGCTGATAAAATCTACTGCTGAGCGCAAGTTTTCTGCATTAAAAAAAACGACTGTAAACTCAACTGCCTGTAAACGACTGTAAATGATGATGTGTACATAGATACATAGGAAAACATTAGGCAGAGTTCAGGGGCTGCTGAAAAAACACTGAACCTCTCCTAAACGTGAGTTTATCAGCTGCAGTGTACATGAACACTTAAAGTTCAGCTTTTAGCCAATCACCTATGAATCCTTGGTCACCATACAATCATCAGGTTTGCAACTACCTAAAAGGTAGTGTATAGTCTTTCACAATGTCTCTTTAGATAAACAGGTAAACGAGATCAGTTTGATGGAAAGAATCTCATCAAGATGTGTTGCTTTGTAGAGCTACACAGTGGTTGTGCTTTACTGCTCCTCCTCACAATGCATGCCTATAAATCACTAGACTCACTGAAAACAATAGCCTCCTTATCTGGCTAAAGCTGGCCATACATACGTTGAAATTTCTGAACTAACTGAATTTCGATACGGGTATGGGCAGGAGGTTCTACTGATCGACTTCTATAGAACTGCCTGTTAGATTTTCCCCGCTCGATCAGCGAAGTAGGCTGATCAGTGTATTCTAGCAGCAGAGAAGACTCCCCACTGTCAGAATACAATAGCTCAGCAGGGAGGATTCCCCCATCCACAAACTGGATGGGCTTGGTTTTTTCCGTTCAGTTTACTGGTTGCACAAAAACTATATCTTCTTATGGGCAGCCTAGGCTCCTAGCTAACCAGGCATTAAAAGAAAGACCGAGAAATTGTGTTGAGCCAAGTCTAGTGGATGCTCTATAGATTCCTATATTTTAGAAAAAAGGAAAAAATATAAAGTTGATATCTAGGATAATAACTAAAAATGAAATGTTTTCTTTTAACAGACCTTTTCTAACAATGATGTGGTTTTAACTTGATTTGAATACAGTTGATACATTTTGAACATATTCTCTCCTCTTCAGATGCACCAAATTGTAGAACACCCCCAGGCACTACAGAAGAACAAAGGACACAGCATGACCTTATGCCCTATATTGATGACTCCCCCAGTTCTTCCCCCCAGCTCAGTGCCAAGAGTCGTGGTAGCAGAGACACCCTCTCCTCTGCATCTCTGGAATCCAATAAATCAGTAAGTGGGCCATTATAAACCGAGGAAGAGGAAAGTGAGCCATGAAGGAATAGACCTGTTTAGCCTTGTTCAAACTCTGTTGCTTAGTACCTTCAGGTTAGGCTTTATGGTGTCTGTTCATTTCTGTATTATATAGGAAAAAACAGATGTTATTTGACATACACTGAAAATGAGATAAGACCGTCTTCTATTGGACAGGGAGCTGTACACATGGGCCGAAAGTCATATGGTTTCTACTACCAGCTGATTTTGGCCGATATTTGGCCCATGTGTACCCAACATAAGATGAATATTTGGTATAAATTGTCAGCTCTATATAAATAACTGTAATAAATAGTTACAGCGGAGTTCCAGTGAAAATTAAAAAAAATTAAAAGCAGCTACAAAAACTGTAGCTGCTAACTTTTTAAAAAACGGACACTTGCCTGTCCCTCAATCCTGCGGTGTACCACCCCCCCTGCAGCCCGTCTCACCGGCCAACCTGTGTTCCTGGTGTTGGAATCTTCAGTGTGGGCACCCGGCTGTGACAGCTTGTGGCTTCACAGGCGGGTGCCCACTGCGCATGTGGGAGTAGCGCGTCACTTTGTGAATGGCCCCGTAGTCTTCTGGGACCTGTCACGTGTCCCAGAAGACTACAAGGAGGGAGGGAGGACAACCTTTGCTTTCGATCGCCTAGGCAATCGCAGTGAAAGTGGGAGCGGGTAGCTGTCATTTTCGGGTACCCGCTCCCCAAAGGTTCCAATCCTTAATGGGGAGTGGGGGACCAGTCCTTAAAGCAGAACTTCCCTTTTTGTGTGGAGCTCAGCTTTAAAATCTCACTGCTTTGGAATAATTCAGATTTAGTTTGAGCCTTCCAACATGTAGCAATTTCAACATTGGTACAGTCCAGCTTTACAACCTCTGTTGTCATACCAGAGGAGCTCCGTTAGCAGTCAAACAACACCCTGAATGCAGGCACATTCACATCAGAATGAAGTGCAGGAAACCCACGTTCCATGCTGGTATCCCACACCATATTCAAAATGCATTATGTGTATGATCTGCTGCTGGTGTCATTGTATTCCTGACAACACCTCAGACACAGATCGCAATCACAGTGCATTTGCCTGCATGCACACCACAGTGCTGTGCGATTTGGTGCAGTGTGTTTTTGAAAAGTCATGCTTGCACTACTTTTGATGTGATCCAGTGTGATTTATAACCCATTCACATGAATTTACTAAAAATCGCACTGCAATGAGGTGCACAGGAATTTTACAGAAATGCAGACCACATTCCTGTGCGATTCAGGTGTAAACCGACCCTGAGTCTGTCAGCAAGGCTTATCAGTAAGGAGCCATAGCTTCATGTTACTCTACAAGAATTTGTAGGGACTTTTCAGATGCTACAATGATGACTATAAAGTTTCATTAAAACATTCACTTTATTTAACCATGTCCCGCCCGCCATATGGTAATATGACGGGCGCAAGGTGGTTCTTTCGTTCTGGGAGGACGTCATATGACGTCCTCTCATTCTCACTGTGCATGCGCGGCTCAGGGAGTACGCAGCGCGGCGATCGGCAGTGCGCTGTGTCCCTCGGACACAGCGGATCACCGATCACGGTAAGAGCCGAAGATGTCGGCTTAGTCATGTGATCAGCTGTGTCCAATCACAGCTGATCACAGGTAAACAGGGAAATGCTGGTTATCGGCGTTTTGTCTCCTCACGAGCTGTCACGCTGACAGCTCGAGAGGAGAGCCGGTAATCAGTTTTCCGTGGAGGGGACATGTACACTGATCATCAGGACACTGATGATCAGTGTATCCTGATGATCAGTGTAGCCCCAGCAGTGCCACCTGTCAGTGTCTATCAGTGCCACGTGCCAGTGCCCATCAGTGCCACATCAATGCCACATATCAGTGCATACGAATGCACATCAATGCTACATATCAGTGCCCTTCTGAGCTGCCTATCGGTGTCACCTATCAGTGCCGCCTATTAGTGCCAGTCAGTGCCGCCTATTAGTGCCAGTCAGTGCCGCCTATTAGTGCCAGTCAGTGCCGCCTATTAGTGCCGCCTCTCAGTGCCATGTATCAGTGCTGCCTTTCAGTGCCCATCAGTGATGCCTGTCAATGCCCATTAGTGCCACCTACCAGTGCCTCCTCATCAGTGCCCATCAGTGCAGCCTATCAGTGCCCATCACAGCAGCCTCATTAGCGCACATCAGTGAAGGAGAAAAATCACTTATTTACAAAATTTTATAACAAAAACTAAGAAAAAACTTTTTTTTTTTCAAAATTTTCAGTGGTTTTTGGTTTAAGAAAAAATAAAAAAACCCAGAGTTGATTAAATACCACTAAAATAAAGCTCTATGTGTCACAAAAAATGATAAAAATTTCATATGGGTACTATGTTGCATGACCGCGCAATTGTCATTCAAAGTGCAACAGCGCTGAAAGACGGAAATTGGCCTGGGCAGGAAGGGGTATAAGTGCCCTGTAGGCAAGTGGATGAACAACCTTCTTTAAAAAAAAAAAAATAAATAAATGCTAAACATGGACTATAAGTCCTCATGCACACTGGACATTTTTACAGCGGCTGTTTTTGGCTTTTGATGGTTTTTCTACAGCTAGTAAACCCCCAGCATGTTATCCTATGTGTCCATGCGCACACAGACTGTAATCAACGATTTTTGTCTGGGGCATTTTTTGACTGGAAAAAAAACCCAGGAGTTTTTTAGCCGTAAAAACGCTCTAACCTGGTAAAACGCAGTAAATCGCGGCACACCAGCATTTTTGGACGTTTTTTGGGGCAAAAAAATTTTATTTGGTAAAAAAACACAGCAAAACGCTGCTAAATGCTAATGCAAAAATGCTGAAAAACTCACATTTCTGCTTCAGGACAAGTTCACACAATTCAGATGCTTGCATGGTGTGAACCGACTCTCAGTCAAAGGATAAGATCCAGTCCAGTGGAAGGCTGGCAGAACTCTTCCCTCTCAAAATGTTCCACAGACTATGATGTCCGCTTCTTTAGGAGATATACTGTATAGTAAATGTATGTAGGAGTATTGGCTATATTGCAAATAATTAGTAACCCCAACAGTTAATGAAATTTACCTAACAATAAATACAAACAAAGAGCTATACTTCAAACAGAGCTATAAGGCCCCATACACAATGGGTGTTTAGCCCCTGTGCGTAAGGCTCTGGTGTTTTAGCTGTGGGTGGAAAGCACAGATCCAGCCCCACTGCTGGTACCCATTTAAACTCTATGAGCAGCTGAAAGCTGCACCGAGTGCTACTTTAGGGCAATATGTGCCCAGGGATGAATGCTCGGAACAAAAGAAATGCTTCTAAATATTGGAGCCTTGTTCACATGGTCTGAACACCCAGTGTGCACAAATGGGACCTAAACCAGACAATACTTTGCTAATATCATTCGTTATACTGTAGAATCTTCTCCCCTCACCTGCTGTCACAATTTGAAAATAGTGCAGCTGTTCGGTGCTCTGGCCACATCATTCATTCACAGCTTCCTGAGAATGAATAGACTACAAGTACCAGAAGTCATTGCAACTGACGGCTTTTAGTTCTCAATGAACTACGAGGGTGCTGGTGAATGCCCTTGTAGTCCATTGATCTTCTGCTGTCAGGCACTTGGAAGTCTGCAAGAGCCTAAGATTGCACCCACGTATTAGTACGTGTCACTGATCTGCACAGAAACAAAAGTGTGAGATTTTGTCCAGTTTATTAGAGAGACGGATTAATAAACTGGTTATTTCTCCTTATACTTACTGTCTGCATCAATAAGCGGGATCAGCCTCTATGTGATTAGAGGAAAACAATGCTGAGAGTAGGCTGCAACTGTTAACTTCTCTTTGAAAATGCTACAGTGGATATAAAAAGTCTACACACCCCTGTTAAAATGTCAGGTTTCTGTGATGTAAAAAAAAATGAGACAAAGATAAATAATTTCAGGACGTTTTCCACCTTTAATGTGACCTATAAACTGTACATATCAATTGAAAAACAAACTGAAATCTTTTGGGGGGGGGAGTAAACATAAAAAGCTAAAATAATGTGGTGGCATAAATGTGCACACTCTCTTATACCTGGGGAAGTAGCTGTGTTCAGAATTGAGCAATCATATTCAAAATCATGTTAAATAGGAGTCAGTACACACCTGACATCATGTAAAGTGCATCTGATTAACCCCAAATAAAGATCAGTTGTTCTAGTAGGTCTTTCCTGACATTTTCTTAGTTGCATCCTACAGCAAAAGCCATGGTCCGCTGAGAGCTTCCAAAGCATCAGAGGGATCTCATTGTTAAAAGGTATCAGTAAGGAGAAGGGTACAAAAGAATTTCCAAGGCATTAGATATACCATGGAACAAAGTGAAGACAATCATCATCAAGTGGAGAAAATATGGCGCAAGAGTGACATTACCAAAAACTGGATGTGCCTCCACAATTGATGAAAAGACCAGAAGAAAACTGGTCTGGGATGCTGCCAAGAGGCCTACAGCAATATTAAAGAAGCTGCACGAATATCTGGCAAGTACTGGCTGTGTGGTACATGTGACAACAATCTCCCCTATTCTTCATATGTCTGGGCTATGGGGTAGAGTGTCAAGATGGAAGCCTTTTCTTACAAAGAAAAACATCCAAGCCCGGTTACATTTTTGCAAAAACACATCTGAAGTCTCCCAAAAGCATGTGGGAAAATGTTTTATGGTCTGAGGAAACCAAGGTTGAACTTTTTGGAAATAGTTCCAAAAGATATGTTTAGCACATAAACACTGCATATCGCCAAAAGAACACCATACCCACAGTGAAGCATGGTGGTGGCAGCATCATGCTTTGGGGCTGTTTTTCTTCAGCTGGAACTGGGGCCTTAGTCAAGGTAGAGGGAATTATGAACAGTTCCAAATACCAGTCAATATTGGCACAAAACCTTCAGGCTTCTGCTAGAAAGCTGAACATAAAGAGGAACTTCATCTTTCAGCATGACAACGACCCAAAGCATACATCCAAATCAACAAAGGAATGGCTTCACCAGAAGAAGATTAAAGTTTTGCAATGACCCAGCCAGAGCCCAGACCTGAGTTCGATCGAAAATCTGTGGGGTGATCTGAAGAGGGCTGTGCACAAGTGATGCCCTCGCAATCTGACAGATTTGGAGTGTTTTTGCAAGGAAGAGAAGTCCAGATGTGCCATGCTGATAGACTCATACCCAGAAAGACTGAGTGCTGTAATAAAATCAAAAGGTGCTCCAACAAAGTATTAATTTAAGGGTGTGCACACTTATGCAACCATATTATTATTTTAGTTTTTATTTTTACTTCCCTCCACCTAACAGACTTCAGTTTGTTGTTCAACTGAGTTGTACAGTTCGTAGGTCCCATTAAAGGTGGAAAAAGTTCTGAAATGATTTATCTTTGTCTCATTTTTTTTACATCACAGAAACCTGACATTTTAATGGGTGTGTAGACTTTTTATATCCACTGTAGTTCCCTGGCTACAATGCCAATGGAACTAGGTCTTAATCTACAGAGAGCCATTTCATGAGGTCAGCAGTGACAGTCCACATATATCCCCCATCACTTTCATTTATATGGTCACTTAACAAGGAAAATCAAGCATCCAAAATGGCTTAAATCCCCAAAGGAATGATAAAAGTCTTACGCACAAAGGACAGAAGGCACCTATAGGGTTTACACGTAGAACTGTTCCCCAGCACCAGATTAAACAGTCCTTCTTTTCCCACAGAATGAGCTGGATATTGAAAAGGGCCTAGAGATGAGGAAGTGGGTGCTGTCTGCAATCTTGGCAAGTGAAGAGACCTATCTTAGCCACCTTGAGGCTCTGCTTCTGGTAAGTCAATAGATATTTGTATGCTTAACTGTCCAATATTGTCCACAGGATCATTAGAAATCAAATAGACTGACGCTTTCTTTCCTTCTTCAGCCAATGAAACCCCTTAAAGCTGCAGCAACCACCTCACAGCCAGTTCTGACCATCCAGCAGATTGAAACAATTTTCTTCAAAGTCCCAGAGTTGTATGAAATCCATAAAGAGTTTTATGATGCGTTGTTTCCACGGGTGCAGAAATGGAGCCACCAGCAGAGAGTAGGGGACCTTTTCCAAAAACTGGTGAGTGTGTAGCCCAGAAACTAAATATAGAATGCCATCTGTGTAGAGTTTAACAAAAATATTATAATTATGGTTTTAGTAGGCCAAGATTTATGATACATCTTAATTCCCAAAAGCGTCCCTTTAACTTGGGCTAGACTTCTGTAACAATGTCTGGAATTTGCTTTGTCTGTTATATGACTATGTGTCCATAAATGAATGTGCTTCTAGCATTGTGGAGACAGGAATGGAGTTATATTGAAGCATTAATGAAACTGTTATCATAGCACACGACCATAAAAAGCATCATAGACCTTTGATTAGGAAACTTTTCTGCGAAAGATTGATGAGAGTTAGGAAGGTAAAATGTGGGTGGTATTGGATGTTATATAGCAGTTTTTTTCTTATAAAAAAAGAGAGAGTAAGAGCGCAATTGTAACTATAGGCCAGGGGTGTCAAACTCAATTTCATCACGGGCTGCATCAGCAGTATGGTTACCCTCTCAGGGCTGGTTGTGCACTAGGAGTGTGCTACATACAAAGTGCAGAGTTCAGGAGTGCGTTATGTGCAGAGTGCAGAGTTCAGGAGTGTGTTATGTGCAGAGTGCAGAGTTCAGGAGTGTGTTATGTGCAGAGTGCAGAGTTCAGGAGTGTGTTATGTGCAGAGTGCAGAGTTCAGGAGTGTGTTATGTGCAGAGTGCAGAGTTCAGGAGTGTGTTATGTGCAGAGTTCAGGAGTGTGTTATGTGCAGAGTTCAGGAGTGTGTTATGTGCAGAGTTCAGGAGTGTGTTATGTGCAGAGTTCAGGAGTGTGTTATGTGCAGAGTTCAGGAGTGCGTTATGTGCAGAGTGAAGAGTTCAGGAGTGGGTTATGTGCAGAGTTCAGGAGTGGGTTATGTGCAGAGTTCAGGAGTGGGTTATGTGCAGAGTTCAGGAGTGGGTTATGTGCAGAGTTCAGGAGTGGGTTATGTGCAGAGTTCAGGAGTGGGTTATGTGCAGAGTTCAGGAGTGGGTTATGTGCAGAGTTCAGGAGTGCGTTATGTGCAGAGTTCAGGAGTGGGTTATGTGCAGAGTTCAGGAGTGGGTTATGTGCAGAGTTCAGGAGTGGGTTATGTGCAGAGTTCAGGAGTGGGTTATGTGCAGAGTTCAGGAGTGGGTTATGTGCAGAGTTCAGGAGTGGGTTATGTGCAGAGTTCAGGAGTGGGTTATGTGCAGAGTTCAGGAGTGGGTTATGTGCAGAGTTCAGGAGTGGGTTATGTGCAGAGTTCAGGAGTGGGTTATGTGCAGAGTTCAGGAGTGGGTTATGTGCAGAGTTCAGGAGTGGGTTATGTGCAGAGTTCAGGAGTGGGTTATGTGCAGAGTTCAGGAGTGGGTTATGTGCAGAGTTCAGGAGTGGGTTATGTGCAGAGTTCAGGAGTGGGTTATGTGCAGAGTGAAGAGTTCAGGAGTGCGTTATGTGCAGAGTGAAGAGTTCAGGAGTGCGTTATGTGCAGAGTGAAGAGTTCAGGAGTGCGTTATGTGCAGAGTTCAGGAGTGCGTTATGTGCAGAGTTCAGGAGTGCGTTATGTGCAGAGTTCAGGAGTGCGTTATGTGCAGAGTTCAGGAGTGCGTTATGTGCAGAGTTCAGGAGTGCGTTATGTGCAGAGTTCAGGAGTGCGTTATGTGCAGAGTTCAGGAGTGCGTTATGTGCAGAGTTCAGGAGTGCGTTATGTGCAGAGTTCAGGAGTGGGTTATGTGCAGAGTTCAGGAGTGGGTTATGTGCAGAGTTCAGGAGTGGGTTATGTGCAGAGTTCAGGAGTGGGTTATGTGCAGAGTTCAGGAGTGGGTTATGTGCAGAGTTCAGGAGTGGGTTATGTGCAGAGTTCAGGAGTGGGTTATGTGCAGAGTTCAGGAGTGGGTTATGTGCAGAGTTCAGGAGTGGGTTATGTGCAGAGTTCAGGAGTGCGTTATGTGCAGAGTTCAGTGGTATGATGTATACAGAGTTCAGGGGTACGCTGTATACAGAGTTCAGGGGTACGCTGTATACAGAGTGCACGGTTGAAGAGTACTTGAGGGATCTGTTGAGCTATGAGCCGCCCAGAGCAAAGCTGTCCTTGTAAACACAGAAGGCTTTTTTTTTTCACAAATGACAGCAGAGAGCGGAAGGTGAGAGTCGGTGGCAGAACAGAGTTTAGACATTTTTCAGCTGAAAAACTGGGTACAAGGGCCTGTCCTGGGGGACCAGATTCGGCCCGCGGGCCTTGTGTTTTGACATATGTGCTATAGGCTATACAGTTGTTACAGTGCCAAAAGAACAGGGGGGGGGGGGCAGTACTGTCTGCCTCCATAATGGTAGCGATAGCATTCAACAGACAAATATGAAATACATTTCACAAGCTTATATGAGATTGCTGTGTTTGCAATAGCATGCTGAAGTATTTAGTGTTTTAGAAAGGCCCAGGTCTCTGTACCAGGACTGCATAAAGAAGAAAGCCCTCTCTCCAGGTTTTATACTTGCCTGCTGCCTATCCAGCAATGTATCGCTATCTAGGCTGCCAACTGGGCCCATGCTCTCTGTACTCTCCATTTACTCCTGTGGACAGTTGGCTGTTCTGTTGACAGTTAAGCTCGATAAAAAAGAATGAGAGTGCAGCATGCGTGTGTGCGCCTGACCTGGAAAATACATCCTTGCTGGATTGGTTTCAGGTGAGCAAAAGACTGGAAGGGCAACTGGGAGTGTGGGGTGAAGGGGAAGTGGTGATAGAGCTGGGGACACGATATACTGTAGGTGAAACTGCACCAAAGGTCAAAAAGTCTTAGGATTTCTGACCCAAGTCTGTCCAATCTCAAAAGCCTGACTCCTGTTATGATTTTGTAGTGGGGTCTTGTAATTTATAATTGTGTATGGGTCAAAGGATCATTTTAATGGGGGACAGCTAAGGCTTATAACAGCCTTGACAGGTATTGCATTCACATTGCGCATCTGTGGTTTGTTCTCTCTATTTTAGTCGGAATGCTTATTTGTCCTGATTTGCAATTCATATGTGACTTTCTTTAACTCATCACTCTGCATTTTTAATTTATTCTTTCCTCCTTTGGTCTTTTTAGGCCAGTCAGCTGGGTGTGTATCGCGCCTTTGTTGACAACTATGAGGTTGCCATGGAGACAGCTGAGAAATGCTGCCAGGCCAATGCTCAGTTTGCCGAAATTTCAGAGGTGTGAACATTTTTATTTTGTTTCACGTACATTTCACTTAAAATATTTTAACAATATGGAAGACACAATATAGGGAATATCAAAGTTGCTTTTGTAAATGGATGGTGATTTCTTTTGTGTGAATGATCACACATACAGTGCCTTGAAAAAGTATGCATAACCCTTGAAATTTTTCACATTTTGCCATGTTTCCATTAAAAACATAAATGTATTTTGGGGGATTTTATGTGATCAACCAACACAAAGTACACATGGCTGATGAAGGGGTCCTTGCGAGACTCCGAAACGTTGCCTTGCTGTAACTATGTGATCGTTCATTAAAACTTTTGGACCCATACTGGTGATCCTCGGTGTGCTGGTGACATTCCCCCAGACCAACACAAAGTTGTAATTGTAAAGTAGAAGGAAAATGATAAATGGTTTTAAAATTTTTTTACAAATATCTGAAAAGTGTGGGGTGCATTTGTATTCAGTCCCCCTGAGTCATTACTTTGTAGAACCACCTTTCTCTGCAATTACAACTGCAAGTCTTTTTGGGTATGTCTCTACCAGCTTTGCACATCTATAAGTAAGACAAAGTGAGCGCCCTCAAAACAGCAGCTGCAGCACCAAAGACATCCAAAACAAACCTTAATAAAACTATAAAAATAAGAAGTGCAGCGCTAGTCAAATGGTTCATAGGATATAAGATATAAAATATAAAAATTCATATGAGTTCACATAATAAGTGTAGATAAACGATCCCCTCCGTAGCATATTTCAAAAAGGCTTGTGACTGGAAACAACAGCAAAATTGCTCACTCACCAGAAGCGCATAGGTAATGTGCATGTAAATATAACCACCAAGGATCACTTAGGCAGGTGCAGTATATCAGTCGTCTGGTGATCTTCCTTCTAAGGATTGGTCAGCACAGCAGTATGTCTTGGGGTTTAAGGTAGAAATCTGCTAGGTCCAGAGGTTCCCTTTAGGATGGATGGGTGCTCAGCCTGGATACAGGGTTCCCTTCCTCTGGATACTCGGTTAGATGAGGGCTTAATAGCTCCTTTTTCAGGGAAAATGTGTTCGGTTCCGGTCTTCAGTAATCCGCCTGCCTGCTCCTCTCTGTCACCGGAGAAATACCGCCTCCAACACCCAACACTGGGCACCACCATGCGCGATAGCTTATTCACCGAAGACCTCTTAGAAGGAAGCTCACCAGACACCTGATATACTCCGCCTTCCTAAGTGATCCTTGGTGGTCATATTTACATGCTCATTACCTATGCGCTTCCGGTGAGTGTGCAATTTTACTGTTGTTTCCAGTGACCAGCCTTTTTAAAGTCTGCTACGGAGGGGATCGTTTATCTACACTTATTATGTGAACTCATATGAAGTTTTATATTTTATATCTTATATCCTATGAACTATTTGACTAGCGCTGCACTTCTTATTTTTACAGTTTTATTAAGGTTTGTTTTGGGTACCTTTGGTGCTGCAGCTGCTGTTTTGAGGGCGCTCACTTTGTCTTACTTATAGATGTGCAGACCGGAAACGAACACATTTTTCCCCGAGGAAGGAGCTATTAAGCTTACAGACGACTCTCATCTAACCGAGTATCCAGAGGAAGGGAGCCCTGTATTCAGGCTGAGCACCCATCCATCCTAAAGGGGACCTCTGGACCTAGCAGATTTCTACCTTAAACCCCAAGACATACTGCTGTGCTGACCAATCCTTAGAAGGAAGCTCACCAGACACCTGATATACTCCGCCTGCCTAAGTGATCCTTGGTGGTTATATTTAAATGTGCATTACCTATGCGCTTCCGGTGAGTGTGCAATTTTACTGTTGTTTCCAGTCACAAGCCTTTTTGAAATCTGCTACGGAGGGGATCGTTTATCTACACTTATTATGTGAACTCATATGAAGTTTTATATTTTATATCTTATATCCTATGAACTATTTGACTAGCGCTGCACTTCTAATTTTTACAGCTTCGCACATCTAGAGAGGGAAATTTTTGCCCATTCTTCTTTGAAAAATAGCTCAAGCTCTGTCAGATTGGATGGAGAGCGTCTGTGAACAGTAATTTTCAAGTCTTGCCACAGATTCTCAATTGGATTTAGGTCTGGACCTTGACTGGGCCATTCTATCACATGAATATGCTTTGATCTAAACCATTTCATTGTAGCTCTGGCTGTATGTTTTGGGTCGTTGTCCTGTTGGAAGGTGAACATCCGCCCCAGTCTCAAGTCTTTTGCAGACTCTAACAGGTTTTCTTCTAAGATTGCCCTGTATTTGGCTCCATCCATCTTCCCATCAACTCCGACCAGCTTCCCTGTCCCTACTGAAGAAAAGCATCCCCACAACATGATGCTGCCACCACCATGTTTTACGGTGGGGGTAGCATCTTCAGGGTGATGTTCAGTGTTAGTTTTCCGCCACACATAGCGTTTTGCTTTTAGTCCAAAAAGTTACATTTTGGTCCCATCTGACCAGAGCACCTTCTTCCACATGTTTGCTGGGTCCCCCACATGGCTTTTCGCAAACTTCAAACGGGGCTTTCTTTCAACAATGGCTTTCTTCTTGCTACTCTTCCATAAAGGCCATATTTGTGGAGTGCAGGACTAATAGTTGTTCTGTGGACAGATTCTCCCAACTGAGCTGTGGATCTCTGCAGCTCCTCCAGAGTTACCATGGGCCTCTTGGCTGCTTCTTTGATTAATGTTCTCTTTGCTCGGCCTGTCAGTTTAGGTGGACAGCCATGTCTTGGTAGGTTTGCAATTGTATACCAAATAAAAAAGAAAAAAGCGCCACTTACAAAAAACACCAAAATGTCAGCAGCATTTCCCACCCAAAATAAATTTTGGCAACAATAATCCTAAATAAAAAAAGGTATTCGCTAATAACAAACTTATACAAAGGTGTATATCATCATCCAAAAAACATTAGTGTTTTAAATAAATAATTATAGTGTCCAAACATAAATAAGTGTCCAAAAAATATATATATATACAGTATATCTTAAGTGACTTGAATCAATTGTGAAAAATCCACCACCAAAGGAGATTAAATGAACTCACCAGAGCTAATGGCTGGTCAGATTATAAACCAGCAACAGCGCTTGTGCTCTGGGAGCAATGAACCAATGAAAGGGGCGGCTTGATGACGTCGGTGTGATGAAACCGGTTGGGCGTAGCCTACTCGATGTGGACGTTAGAGAGCCTTGCTGTTCTGTGCTGTATGGGAGAGATCCGCGGTGAGCGTTAAATGTATCTCAACCCTTTTTTGTGATTGAAGCTGGTGTCTGTTGGACACCTTGTTTGTGAGTTTCCTTATGCCTTTTTTATTAAAGAGATAAATGAAAAAAACGTATTGCACCATTATGTTCTCTTTTTTGTCCCTGAGTGTACTGCATGCTCTCATGGAGGTATGAGAAAGAGTGGAGAAGTTCATCATAATAGCTTGGGCTGCAAAGTTGTTTGGCTGTGATTATTATTATCTGGAAGTATCTGAAACTTCACCATATCTATTTGGACATCGGGTTCATTGCTCCCAGAGCACAAGCGCTGTTGCTGGTTTATAAACTGACCAGCAATTAGCTCTGGTGAGTTCATTTAATCTCCTTTGGTGGTGGATTTTTCACAATTGATTCAAGTCACTGAAGATATATATATATATTTTTTGGACACTTATTTATGTTTGGGCACTATAATTATTTATTTAAAACACTAATGTTTTTTTGGATGATGATCTACACCTTTGTATAAGTTTGTTATTAGCGCATACCTTTTTATTTAGGATTGAGGTTTGCAATTGTGCCATACTCTGCATTTTTGAAGGATGGATTGAACAGTGCTCTGTGAGATGTTCAAAGCTGGGGATATTTTTATAACCTTATCCTGCTCTAAACTTCTCCACAACTTTATCCCTGCCCTATCTGGTGTGTTCCTAGGCTTTCATGATGCTGTTTGTTCACTAATGTTCTCTAACAAACCTCTGAGGGCTTCACAGAACAGCTGTATTTATACTGAGATTAAATTACTGTGAGGGACCGCCGAGCGGCACCACTAGCACTCCACTGGTCAGGCGCGCCCAGAACGCGGAGTCTAAGCCCCAGGGTACTTGTTCACCAGGGCCCCTGATGGTGGGGATGGACTTGTAGTACCCCGAGACCAGGTCGCCTCTACTGAGCACACCTGTCAGTGGTAGTGGTGTTCGCCAGGGGCTCCAACCAGGGAGAGCCAGATGTGAGGAGGTCGGGTGACCCCGATGGGATGGATGGATGGATGGCTGAGCAAGTGCGTAGTCAGACAGGCCGAGTCGGTATTGTAGAGGACGGTAAGGTACAAGGGAGCAGGCAGAGAATCGTCGGGTCACACGCCAGGTCAGCAGCAGGAGGTCAGATCTAATAAGGGGCATCCAGGGAGAGAGGTCAGGCAAGCAAGGGTCTGGGCAGGAGAAATCAGCAAGGTCAAAGGCAATCCGGGTCAATAACTTACTAGGCACAGGTACAGGAACACAGGAAGCAGGTAAGACCAGAAGGCAACGAAATGACAGCTCAGGGACCTTTAAATATCCCGCCCTGCGCTGCCATTGGTGCCCAGCGGGCGGCCGCGGCTTCTACTGCGCATGCGCGAACTCGAACGCCGCGGCCGGCCCGGACCTAGTGCCCGTGCGCTGGGTGGAGCAGTGCGCCTGCGCCGAGCCCATCGCGGCGGGGATCGAGGAGATCCCTGACATTGCCCCCCCCCCCTACGGGCAACCTCCGGATGCCCACCCGATCTCTCCACCACGGGTGATCACGAAGAAACCCCCGGACAAGCCTAGGTGCATGGACATTATGGGCTGGCTCCCACGAATTGTCCTCAGGGCCGTAGCCCTTCCACTTGATGAGAAATTGGGTCTGGCCCCCCCTTCGTCGGCACTTCAGGATTGCCTCCACCTCGAATTCTTCTTCCTCTTCAACCGTTACGGCCTCCGGGGGCCTGGATTCCCGTTCTGGGAAGGCATCAGGGACTACTGGTTTCAACAGGGACACGTGGAAGACAGGGTGGATCTTGAGTGTCTCAGGGAGAACAAGTTCATAGGCCACCTCATTGACCATCCGTTTGATGCAAAAAGGGCCTATAAATTTAGGTCCCAACTTCTTTGACGGGCAGAGCAACCTCAAGTTCGACGTAGCCAGCCAAACCTTCTCTCCGGGCTGCAACACCAGATCCCCTCTTCGCTTCCTATTAAAAGCCCTCTTGTAGTCCTCTTGGGCTTGACGGATGGCTTCCTGTAGTTTCCTATTGTTGGAGGTGAAGAAGGTCAGTGCATCCTGTGTCGCTGGAATCGGGCATTCCGGGACCAAGTCCGGGAGGAAGACCGGATGAAACCCATAGTTGGCGAAGAACGGGGACTGTCCAGTTGCTGAATGGCAAGCGTTGTTGTACGCGAATTCTGCCAAAGGGAGGAGTGGCACCCAGTCGTCCTGAGAGAATGATGTGTAGCATCGAAGGTATTGCTCCAGGGTCTGATTGGTCCTTTCGGTCTGGCCATTGGTCTGAGGGTGAAAAGCCGAGGAAAGGGACAGCTTGATATCCAGGGCTTTGCACAATGCCCTCCAAAACCACGAGGTAAACTGCACCCCACGGTCCGAGACGATGTCTTCGGGAACCCCATGCAGTCTAACGATCTCTCGAATGAAGACTTGCGCCGTCTCGGCTGCTGATGGGGTTTTCCGTAAAGGGATGAAATGGGCCATCTTGGACAAGCGGTCCACGACCACGAGAATTGCTGTGTGGTTCAGTGAAGGTGGAAGCTCGACTATGAAGTCCATGGAGATTTTCTGCCAGGGTCGTTCAGGGATGGGCAATGGACGTAGCAGGCCCCACGCCTTATTCCTTGAAGGCTTGTTCCGCTGGCAGATGGCACAGGAGCCCACGTAGTTCTTACAATCCTTGGCCATGTCCGGCCACCAGAAGGAACGTCGGAGAAGTTCCAGGGTCTTGACCGGCCCAAAATGTCCTGCCAGTGGATGGTCATGGCAATGTCCCAAGACTAAGGTTCGGGCATCCTCTGGCACCACAATCCGGTCCTCCCTCCATAGGAGTCCCTCCTTGTTCTGGAGGGGGGCCCCATCGGAGGTGGACATTGCTGTGGACGCTCTCAGGATCTCGGAGTGAAGGTTTGTCTGAAGGGCCAAGAAATTTCCTGCAGGAAGAATAGTGTCGGGCACTGGAATCTCCTTGGTGTCCTCGTACATGCGTGACAACGCGTCAGGCTTCGTGTTTTTCGAGCCGGGCCTGTATGTGATGTGGAACTGGAACCTCGAGAAAAACAATGCCCATCTTGCTTGTCGTGGGCGTAGACGTTTGGCCGTCCTCAGATATTCCAGGTTCTTGTGGTCCGTGAATATCAGGATGGGGTGGGAGGCACCTTCCAGCAGGTACCTCCATTCTTCTAAAGCGGTTTTGATAGCCAGTAGCTCGCGATCCCCAATGTCGTAGTTCCTCTCCGCAGGGGTAAGTTTCCGTGAAAAGAATGCTACTGGGTGGAGTAATTCCTTGGCGCCCTTCCGCTGGGAAAGGATGGAGCCAACCGCGTTTTCAGATGCATCTACTTCTAAGATGTAGGGCAGGGAGGCGTCGGGATGGCCCAGAATGGGTGCCGAGGTAAATAACCTTTTTAGTGCTTCAAAAGCTTCCTGTGCCTCGGGCGTCCATCTGAATCGCGTCCCAAGCTTGGTTAACTGAGTGATGGGGGAGACCAGACCCGAGAAGTTCTTGATGAACTTCCGGTAAAAATTTGCGAACCCAATAAAACGTTGGACACTTTTCCTGTCCGTGGGTTCAGGCCAATCTAGGATCGCTGAGACCTTCTGAGGGTCCATTGCGACCCCCGTGGTGGAGATGATCAGACCCAGAAATGTAACGCTAGCCTGTTCAAAGCAGCATTTCTCTGCTTTAGCGTACAACCCGTGCTGCCGCAACCGCCCCAACACCTTTGATACATGTACCCTGTGCTCCCCCAGGGAGGATGAAAAAATTAAAATGTCGTCTAAGTAGACGATGACAAAGATGTCCAGGAAGTCCCTAAAGATGTCGTTCACAAAGTGTTGGAAGGTGGCTGGCGCATTGCACAACCCGAAAGGCATGACCAGGTACTCAAAATGGCCGAAACGGGTGCGGAAGGCCGTCTTCCACTCATCCCCCTCCCTTATGCGAACCAAATTGTAGGCTCCCCTTAAGTCCAACTTGGTAAACACTACTGCAGTTTTTAGGCTCTGGAATAATTCAGGTACCAGTGGTAATGGGTAACGATTTTTAATGGTGACCCTATTCAGCTCCCGATAGTCAATGCATGGCCTCAAAGTCTTGTCCTTCTTTTCTACAAAGAAGATCCCTGCACCTGCTGGGGAAGTGGAGGGACGGATAAATCCCTTTCGGAGGCTATCCTCAATATAGTCCTTCAGGGCCCCTAATTCTAGCTCAGAAAGGGGAAAAATTCGCCCGAACGGAATTTCCGAACCGGGCAACAGATCAATAGGACAGTCATATGGGCGGTGGGGGGGTAGAGCATCTGCTCCCCGTTCACTGAACACATCAAGAAACTCATGGTAGGCTGCAGGGATCACTTGTTTTAGGCTGTCATCCCCTTCAGAGCACAGGAGGACCTGGGGGACCTCCGGGCCCGAAGTTCGACACAGTTCCCGACAATATGGGGAAGGGAACGAGACAACCCCAGTCTCCCAGTCAATTTGGGGGTTATGGGCCCGCAACCAAGGGAGCCCCAGAATGACTGGGAAAAGGGGTGATGCAATAGCATCCAGGCGGAGGAGTTCCCGGTGCTGACCGGCAATGGAAGTCACAATGGAAGGGGCCTCCTGGTTAACCACCCCTGACTTTATCCGGGAACCATCAGCCAAAAAGATGTGAAACCCCTTCTCCTTTGGGCGGAGGGGAATACCCTGCTGGTGAGCAAAATTGATATCCACAAAACAGCTGCATGCCCCCGAATCAACTATGGCCGTCACCTCCACGGTCCTTTCTGAAAGCTGAAAGGAGAGGGGAACAACTAAGTACTGGGACGGGTTCATATTGCCAACAGATAAAGAAGATGAGGTGAACTTACTCAGTTTCTGCGGGCAGGAACGCACCATGTGACCAGCTTCGCCGCAGTACAAGCACAGATTCTGGGAGCGTCTGCGCTGGCGTTCCTCAGGCGATAGTTTAGGCCGAGCCAGGCCTAGCTGCATGGGTTCGGGAGCATCTTCAAACGGCAGGTTCTGGGTGCTTGGCCTAGTATGTTGACTGGATCCCTGAAATGACCCCCAGGGATTTCCGCGACCCTGACCAGACCTCTCCAATCTGCGCTCCCGTAGTCTACGGTCAATTTTGATGGTGAGTGCAATCAGGTCCTCTAATGTCTCGGGCACCTCCACCCGGGCGAGCTCGTCTTTCAGAGCCTCTGATAGGCCCATACGAAACTGGTGCAAAAGTGCGAACTCGTTCCAACGAGTGTCACCCATCCAGCGCCTAAAGTCAGAGGCGTATTCCTCAGCCGCCCGCCGACCTTGTCGGAGTGCGTATAATGTGGCCTCGGCCGAGGCTGCCCGTTGTGGGTCATCATATAAGATGGCCATAGCGTTAAAGAAGCTGTCGACCGTAACCAGGTGAGGGTCATTGTTTCCCCTTAGTCGGTGGGCCCAGTCTTGGGGTTCACCCTGCAACAGGGAGACAACAAACCCCACTTTCACTGATTCCGTCAAAAAGGTCCGTGGCTGCAGTTCAAAATAGAGCAGACAGGAGTCACGGAATGACCGAAAGCGTGTGCGATCCCCATGGAAGCGCTCGGGTAAGGGTACTCGGGGTTCCGCCATAGGGAGTGATGTGGGAGGCCCAGGAGCCGGCTCATGGACTGCTGCGACCGGTGGTGCAGGAGCCGGGGCCTGTGAAACAGGAACCGATATGGTGCAGGCCTGAAACCGATTCTCGATCTGCAGACATCTGTCCTGTAATGTGTTTACAGCTTGCGTCAGGGTAGCCAGGTGCCTGCAAACCTCGTCCAACGGGGAGAGTCCTCCTCGAGGCTCAGTCATGGCCTTCTGGTACTGTGAGGGACCGCCGAGCGGCACCACTAGCACTCCACTGGTCAGGCGCGCCCAGAGCGCGGAGTCTAAGCCCCAGGGTACTTGTTCACCAGGGCCCCTGATGGTGGGGATGGACTTGTAGTACCCCGAGACCAGGTCGCCTCTACTGAGCACACCTGTCAGTGGTAGTGGTGTTCGCCAGGGGCTCCAACCAGGGAGAGCCAGATGTGAGGAGGTCGGGTGACCCCGATGGGATGGATGGATGGATGGCTGAGCAAGTGCGTAGTCAGACAGGCCGAGTCGGTATTGTAGAGGACGGTAAGGTACAAGGGAGCAGGCAGAGAATCGTCGGGTCACACGCCAGGTCAGCAGCAGGAGGTCAGATCTAATAAGGGGCATCCAGGGAGAGAGGTCAGGCAAGCAAGGGTCTGGGCAGGAGAAATCAGCAAGGTCAAAGGCAATCCGGGTCAATAACTTACTAGGCACAGGTACAGGAACACAGGAAGCAGGTAAGACCAGAAGGCAACGAAATGACAGCTCAGGGACCTTTAAATATCCCGCCCTGCCCTGCCATTGGTGCCCAGCGGGCGGCCGCGGCTTCTACTGCGCATGCGCGAACTCGAACGCCGCGGCCGGCCCGGACCTAGTGCCCGTGCGCTGGGTGGAGCAGTGCGCCTGCGCCGAGCCCATCGCGGCGGGGATCGAGGAGATCCCTGACAATTACACACAGGTGGCAATTGGTTCTTCTAGATTTTAGTTAGGGGTATCAGAGTGTAGGGGGCTGAATACAAATGCACGCCACACTTTTCAGATATTTATTTGTAAAAAAAAATGTAAAACATTTACCATTTTCCTTCCACTTCACAATTATGTACCACTTTGTGTTGGTCTATCACATAAAATGCCAATAAAATACATTTATTTTTTTGGTTGTCACATGACAAAATGTGGAAAATTTCAAGGGGTATGAATACTTTCAAGGCACTGTTAATGAAAATTAAAACTTACCTTTGATGCACTTATATGTATTTCTGGTGCAAAATCGACATGTATTTAAAAAGTGTTTTTACTTTTAATGAAAGCATGGAAGCCCTCCCCTAATCCACAGTTCTACGCAGCAGGGGACATCCCTTTAGCCAGCCATACATGGATCGAAATTCAGCTGGTTCAGCAAGGACCGGCTATATTTCGATCCATGTATGGATTAGCTGGTCATACACAAGTTGATTTATTAATTGACTATAGCTAGCAACACTGATCCTTGTATTCTGACAGTGGGGAAGGCTCCCCAATGGCAGAATACAATAGCTCAGCGGGAGTGATTCGAATGTGTGGATGGAAGAATCCGTTTATTTTTTTCAATCAATCCGCTGGTGGAACAAAAAAAAAAAATGAATCCTGTATGTCCAGCCTTAGCCATTGTGGTAACTCCTGGTTTTGCAGCAAAGTTTGCTCTTTATCAGAGTTTTTGTTTTTCAACTTTTCGCAGAAAGCGGACACAGAACTCCAGGGTAGGTACTGTGTAGTTAAAGTAGGCAACTGAGTAACAGTTCTGCTCTCCAGAAAAGGAATTACAACTGTAGATATTTACCAAAACTTGCTTGTTGGAAAAGGACACTCAATCATTTACTGTAAATTATACAATGTCAAACAGCTTTATTAAAGGGGAAATATATTTAGAAATCTCTAATATGCAAAGCATTCAGTAGAAAATAAAAATGCATACTATGGTTTCCTTTTTTAGAGAAATAAAAATTGGGCAAAATGTAATTTGATGACGCGTATTTAAACCCAAGATGCTACTAATATGAACAAAGATGCCTTTCCTCCCCTTGTAACCAAAAATACATTGTGACAAAATAAGTAGGGTCAGAGCTGGGTACCTTAGTAAGACTCCACCAGCATTACATGTTCATTGAAGTGCTTAATAAAATGATAAACTGATTACCACTTTAAATGTTTTGTTATTTTTAGAATCTGAGAGCCAGAAGCACACGAGAATCCAAGGATCAAGCAGCCAAAACCTCCCTGGAAAGTGAGTGAGCACATCAGTGAAGCAGAGGGCAGGGTTGGCATTGGTGGGGCACATTGAAAACTTCTTTCAAAGGCTAGATTGCAATTAAATTGGCAAACTTTTTGGATAGTGTTGGGTGTGACATCCTGTCTGTGCTGTGATGGTAAAATGTGTCATCATGTCTGTTTTTTGTCACCAGCACTACTCTACAAGCCAGTGGATCGCGTTACGCGGAGTACTCTTGTTCTGCATGTGAGTGACATTTGTAATACTCAGATGAGGTCTTCATCTATTCTTCTTGTATTATCTGAACATACTTTGATATTTCCATTCAGCCATGACATGCACTTTACAGTACAGTGGATAAATGGGGGGGAAAAAAATACATATATAATGCAGTCTGTCATTAGCAATAAAACAGCAGTTTTATATTACTTGTTGATCTTGCCATTATCTTTATTTGAAATATGGTGACAACTCTGTTCTGCATTGAAAATGTACAGCAGTGTTGTCACTTTATAGACAGGGTAGTGTAAGACAAGCCATGGTGATGCAATATTCTTTCCTGCAACCCGTGGTTGATAGGCGAAATGCCTTCTGCAGCGCTCTTGTTTTCTGCCAGCAGGGAGACTTCCCTGCCGAAGAACACAATGACGACTTCTGGAAGCTATAGCTGCTGGTAGTAATCACATGTACAAAAAGCAGTATTGAAGTCTATAGATAGATGAACTTCAGTACAACCAGCTTTCTCATAGATGGATCAAATCTTGGCTGGTCCCTGCTGAACATGTCGATATTTGATCCATCTATGGCCGGCTTTAGATGTAGCTTTAAATGGACCTTAATGTGAACTACTGTATACTCATCTCTATTCCAGCAATGCAGAGTCCCAAAGCTAACTCACCGGTCCATCATATCTTTGGCTGCCTTTCTTTTGGGTCCCTGATCTTTAGCCGTTTTGATTAGCAGGGCTGAGATGACATCACTCCACACATGTGCAAGAGTTCATTTATCTCGGCAGATGCCAAAATTGTACACTGAGCTGCACGATCACAGCTCAGTGTACAGTGCAAACAGGCAAGTAGGAAACGTTAATGCAGATGAGACATAGAGAGGAATTTATCAAAACTGGAGCAAGCACAATCTGGAGCAGCTGTGCATGGTAAGCAATCAGCTTCTATCTTCAGCGTGTTCAGTAACACCCCAGTCACATCAAGCCCAACTTTGAAATCGTGCGACTTACAGTGAAGTTGCACGATTTCAAAGTCGGGTGGGATGCTGATTTCGGATGCGATTTGCAAGACATCTGACAGATGTCTATTCAAATCGCACCAAAAGTAGTACATGTACTACTTTCGAAATCGGTGCGGTTCCAACCAAGTCGGAACCACACCAAGTTGACCGATGTAATTGCAGACAATAGGTTGCGACTTGGCATATGATTTGCAAGTCGCATGGCATGCAAATCGCATGCCAAGTCGCACCCAATGTGACCGTGGTGTTAAGCTTTGAAAGTGAGACTGAAGCTGATTTTTTTTGCCATGCACAGCTGCAGCAGATTCTGGCAGTTTTGATCTATCCCCCTATGATATGTCTCACTTGCATTAAAAATCCTGTTTTTTGAAGCGGAACCAAACCCTCCTATCCTTTACAACCAAGGAAGCTGCTATTTTAGCCTCTGTTTGATCTGCAGTTGCTATGATGCTGCACATGTGATCAGTTATGACACCAGCCATTTAATGGCTTCACAGTTTGGTTGAGAGCACAAGCAGCTGTGACAGTTCCCATTCACAGTATGCCTTGAATATAACTGTTTTAGGAAACCGTTAAATCGGTGGGTTTAATTCTGCTTTAAGCAAAAGAAAAACAGATTGAAGGCTAACTATAACTATCACTGAACCAGTTATAGCAACAGTTCTTTCTTTCTTTTGGAACTACAGGGTGTCCCAAAAGTCTGGACACAGTCAAAATGCATATTTTCAATAAATTTCAATAGAGTTTTCAACAACATTTTATTTCATTGGAATAATAATCAATAACATCTTCAATAACATAATCAATAACATCTTCAATGTGATTTCCACCATTTGTGATGCAAAGTTCCATGCGCTTTGCAAGATTCACATGAACCCGATGCAGTAACTCCACATTTCCGTCAATTTGAGCACATTCGTTCATGATGCGTTCCTTCTGGTGATTCATATCTGTGATATTCATTGAGTTTAGCATACCCTAAAAAAGGTCTGGTGAGCTTATAAAGTGATATATTATACACATATATTTAGCATACCCACACACAAAAAAGAAGTCCATGGGGTTCAGGTCTGGTGAACTTATATAGTGATATATTATACACATATAGTGATATTTCCTATGTGTCCAGACTTTAGGGACACCCTGTATATAATAGCTGACTGTTGTAAGCACACTTGTCAGTTAGTTTGTCCCAACTCATGCAATTGTCAATTTTGTATGATGACTTGACCTTTTAAAGGAAGTATGAAAAATTACTGCTCTACTGGCAATATTAACAGGAATACTGTTATAGAGGACTCCAAAAAAACTGATGTGTTAATGCTGCTGTTAAAACTATACCATATATAATTTTTGTGTATAGTTTCACTTAACTATTGAACTGTTAATATATGGCTTTATGATTGATATGATTTGCACATATTGTAATACTTTTTCAGTTGTTAAAAGTATTTGAGTGTTTTGACGCTTTCTTTAAATTGGTATTTCCAGGATCTATTAAAGCACACACCAACCAGTCATCCTGACTACCCACTGCTCCAAGATGCACTCCGCATTTCCCAAAATTTCCTGTCCAGCATCAATGAAGAGATCACTCCCAGGCGCCAGTCAATGACTGTACGGAAAGGAGAGGTGAGTGACACCTCAATGGTGGGTGCAGGAATTCTGACGGGTTATGATCACACATTACTGAATTATCATTAGGATACACTATATATAACTTGTCCTTTTCCCAAACTACAATTTGGAAATGTTATTAAATAACGAAAGTTACAAAAATCTAATGTAGTATTTTAAAGTGGTCTTTTGAATTGTGCATGGTTAGCCTATATGTCAGATCAAATAATCACAGCTGAATAAAACCCCCTGAAATAATGTATTTTTAGGGTAGATTCAAACCTCTGCATTTTCGTGTGTATTTATTTGCAAATGTTTGTTGCACATTCTTCGTGCATTTGTCGTGTCCTACCATTGAAGTTTATTGGGCCAAAAGCATACCTGTTTTTTTTTTTCCCTTATACATGAAAGCACAGTGCAAAAGTGTGAATGAGTCCCATAGAAAATAATGGAAATCCTCTTAGCATGCATCAGATGGGTGTTAATTTGCCCAGATGTGAATAGGGACTGATAGCTGAAGTAGTAACTGGACAGTATGAATAACCAATGTTTAAAAGATGAACTCCAGGCACATAAAAAAAAAACACAAGATAATGCAGCGCTGTATTTCTAATGCATCTTTAAATTTGTTTTTAATGCATGTAGTGTATGTTTGTGAATTTGGCTTGATAGCCTCTTGCAGTCACCGTACAGTAGAGCTCAGGCTGGAGAAGAAAGAAGCAGCAGAAAGAACAAGTCAGTTGTGCTGCAGTTCTCATGGGTAAACGAGAAGCATTCTGAAAGGAAAGGAGGGGGGATCAGTTTGCTGTTTCTCTTTTCACTGTCCAGTCACAGGATGGGGAGGTACTTTTGCAGCAAAAAAAATCAGGTTACCGGTCATGCCAGAAAAGGTTGTGCTGTGTGGCATAGCTATGTAAATCCCAGGACTGGATCAACATAAATACAGTTCCTTTCTCAAGTAAAACTGCTTCTATATTTACAGTAGTTTGTTGGGGAGATTTACTAAAACTCATAATCTGGTGCAGCTATGCATAGCAACCAATCGCCTTCCAGGTTTTATTGTCAAAGCTTAATTGAACAGGCTGATTGGTTGATATTCTGTGTGCCCCATTTTTAGCAAATCTTCTCCTCCCCCTATGTGTTTTAGCTGTTTAGTTCATCTTTAACTGTTTTTAAAATGTAAAATGTAAAATATATATATAATTATGTCACAACTATGAAAGTTATCTGTGCTACCCAACATAAAAGTCAGATATAGACCTTCATAAACATGTTAGTAACTGAAGCTACATTTGTTTTTTTTTGTTTTTTTTTACTGGACTTCATTTGTTGTCATCTTCTGAATTACTTACATTAGCTTGGGCTGAACATACGCACTCATTGGCCGCTATTGCAAACAGCAAGTCATGCAGCCTCTGTTCAATGCACAAAGCATGCACATAAGAGGTTCAGTGGTTATCCAAACAGGTATTAGTCTGAGCAATATAATCTAAATGGATGTGCCTGTAAAATGATTGTTGGTGCCTGAAATGGTGTTTGAACAGGTCAGATATTGATAACGTCCTGAGATTTTACATATTAAAGTCTACTGAGAGTGGTGCAAAAACACCCAGGCAGCCAGGATTCACCTTTTTAATGAGAGTAGTTACAAGAAGATGACCAGACGTGTTCACACTGACAGGAAACCACTATTGACCACCCAAGAAACCACTATTGGCAGGAGTGGTGTGTAGAACGGCATGTCTGACTGTATTATACTATGAAAAGTGGACAGGCTACAGCAGCAGCAGCAAGGAATGCTGGTCTTAACCCCTACCATCAAACAATAGAAAAATGTCAATGGGTAGTTTATAGATAGTATATAGATTCACTTATATAATACTGTTCCATTGCATGTTGTATTTTGCAGCATCGACAGCTCTTGAAAGACAGTTTCATGGTTGAACTTGTTGAAGGTGCCCGAAAACTGCGTCATGTTTTCCTTTTTACCGATCTTCTCCTTTGCGCCAAATTGAAAAAACAAATCGGGGGGTAAGAGGGCACTCTTCATTATAGTAGGTTTCCTACCGCTTGGTCTTGTACCACTTGCAGTATTTGAGCTATTTATGGAACTAATATATGATTTCTTTTGCTGCAGGAAAAGCCAGCAGTATGACTGTAAATGGTACATACCATTAGCAGACCTGACCTTCCAGCCTGTGGATGAGTCTGAAGCTGCTGCCAACATTCCTTTGATACAAGATGATGAGCTAGAAGCCATGAAAGTGAAAATATCCAATCTGAAGAGTGATATTCATAGAGAAAGAGTAAGCTGTGTGTGCTGTATAGTGATAAGTTAAAGTGATAGTAAATATGCCCTGTTTAATTTACATGACCCCTTCTCTTTATGTTTATGGATGATGCCGCAGTATTTAATTTTTTTTTATTTATGTTTTGAATAAAAAAAAAACAAAAAACCTAGTAGTTGCCTTAATAAAACTGGAGAGTGCAAAATCTGGTGCAGTTGTGCATGGTAACCATTCAGCATCTAATGTCAGCCTGTTCATTTAAGCTTTGACAAAAATGAAAGCTGATTGGTTTCTTTGCAGAGCTACACCAGATTGTGCACTCTCCAGGTTTAGTAAATCAACCCCTATATGTGTTTTTTCATAATCAATACATAACTGTCATTTGACCCAGCTCTTTCCCTTCTGCAGGGAGACATCTGTGGGAGGAGCTTCTAGTCCTCTGCTGCTGGTCACATGTTAAAAAAAAAGCCTTTGAAATGCAAAGAAAAAAGTATCAAACAAATATTTTAAATCATCGTACAAATATGTATTTGAACTAAATTTTGTATTTTTTATGTGCAAAAACATGGTGTGGGCTATCTATAGGGAGGTTCCGTCAATCACAGCCTTTAGCCTCCAGCCTGTGTTTTTTGTAAGCATGTGTTTACAATTACAGGGAGGTGATGCCTCCATCAATCAACATATAATACCCTGCCTCCATTGTGTTTTATCTTTTTAGTGGGCATGGAGGAGGAAGGAGGGAATGGGCTCTGATTTATTCTGAGTGTATTTGACACTATAGTCCCATGGACTGTATGGATAATAAAAAAGGAGGAAATTAACAGCTTAGAGGGAAACTGGAGCATGCTCAGTAGAGGTAGCAATAGCTGGTCTCAGTCTCAGCCTGCAACAGGGACACCGACAAGGAGGGAAGGTTAGCGAACCGCAGAATCAACCATATTTTATGAAGAATACAAAACAATCCAATTGTGACTGTGTGTATGAACAGCATATAATACAGCTGTTTTTATTGATAAGGGTTTAATGGCACTTTAAATGCATATTATATACTGTATGCTGTCAGGATATTGGGAATAATCAAATATTTGAAATAATAGAAGGGAACCATATGAATATTGTTTCAGGGAGATAATGTTATTACTTTGAAAATGATTTTATTATGGGGCAGATCACCTTTGTAAGACTGCAATACAATGATATAATTGCAGCCATACTCTTCTATTTGTGTTAATGCAGTTAATCCCTGATGGAGTTCTAGCTCTGCTGTCTTGTATGTTCTTGTATCACCCTACCTCAGTACAAGGTGGCAGGATTATTGTGGGTTTCCACAGTAGACTTGGCTTGTAAAAGCTTGTTTATATCACAATAGGAGATAGTGCTTTTGGAATGGGTAGTGTTGAGTCTAAACCCCACAATTCCCAAAGGTTGCCCACTCTTTGTTTCCTACAGCACACATACAGCCTCTTCTCCCAGTAGCACCTGGCAACTCAAAAACTCCCCACTACAAACTGTCTGCAAACCTCACCAATGGCTGCTTTTTGCTAAATGACAGTAGTACAACCTTCTCCTGAATTTAAAGAGAATTGTTTAGGATTGAAAAATGGAACTTTCCATTGGTGACTGGTTTTGAGGTTGAAAACTTGTAGGGTTGGCATTATTTGTGATATGCTACTTTTTGGGGCTGCTGACCTAAATTTGAGTATCAAGCGATGCGTATTTGCTTGTTTGGGGTCAATGATTTACAAATTGGCAAAAAACAGTAGGAATGACAACCAAACTTTTACCTTAAAAACAAGTCAACACAGCAATGTAAACCATGTTGATTAAAGCTGCCTATAGATAGAATTTTGAACAAAACGTCTTCGGAAAATTCATACAAAAATTCTCAAAACATTCAAATGTTGTTCAAAAGATTTTGTTTGCTTTTAACATTTGATTTTTGAATAATCAAACTTTCACAAACGAAAATGACGTACACTGTTAGGAATTCATTCCAGAAAATGTTTCTGTCCTGCTTCTTCAAATTTTCTCATCACTGTGGTTGAAAATGAATGTCAATTTGACCCTACTAATGATTAGAAAAACAAACTTTCGTAGAACATTCTTTTCCTAAGAATTTTCTTTCAAAATTCTACCCATCTATGGCCAGCTTAACTCTGGTTACTAGGTCATTTGTTCTACTTCGTGAGACCTGGCAACAGTATTTGGTACAGCCCTGGAGGACATTGTCTTGATAAACATTTTAAGTACATAAATCTTCTTCTAGAAAGCAAACAAAGGAGGAAAAGGCATGGATCGTCTGCGCAAGAAGCTTTCTGAACAAGAGTCAATGTTGTTGTTACTCTCACCAAGCATGGCATTCCGAGTCCACAATCGCAATGGCAAGGTGGTTCTTTCTATCTTGTTTTTAATCTACCTTGTTATGTATCCTGTCTTCTTTCTATCACTGGTACCTTATTTGTCTGATGGTGACAATGTTTTTCTTAGGGTTACACAGTGTTAACATGGTCAGACTATGAACGTGCCGAATGGGGAGAACATATCCGAGAGCAGCAAAAAAAATGTGAGTGTGTACCACAAGGGGTATACTGCATGTCATAGCCCAATAATTAAAGTGGTTCTAAAGGCTCACGGTTTTTTACTTCTATGCATTGTATGCATGAAGGTAAAAACCTTCTGTGTGTAGCAGCCCCCCAACACTTACCTGAGCCCCATCCCGATCCAGCGATGTCCACAAGAGCTTCAGTTCTCCTGCCATTGGCACCCGTTGGTGTCAGTCACAGCCAGTGAGCCAATCGGGAGAGGGAGGGGGTAGGGCTGAGCTGCGGCTCTGTATGTGAATGGACACGCAGAGCCGCGTGCGGGAGTTTGCCTGCCTGGGTGGCCCCATAGCAAGCTGTGGGAGGGAGAGGCCAGGTACACCGGTGTGGGGGACCCAAGAATCTTTTATTAAAAAAAACCACAAGACTTTAGTATCACTTTAAAATAGTTTGATTTTCTTTATTATACATAGAAAGTTTTTGATCGCTAATGAATGGCCTCCCTTTTTTTAGGCATGAAAAGTTTCTCTCTTTCTTCACTGGAAATCCAAATGTTAACAAACTCCTGTGTGAAACTGCAGACTGTCCATAGGGTTCCATTGACTCTGAGTAAGGAAGGTGAGAAAGATGTTTCAATAGGGCATGAGCAGATAATAGGTACTCATTGTATATAATAGCTTATCTGAGAAATGTAATGCCAAACTGGCAGCATGTCACACTTCTGTTCCATCTGTTTGGACTCTCCTTGGTTAAGAAAAATTTAAACAACACTGTGCTTAGTTGAAACTGAGTTTCTTTCCTTAATTTTAACACACTGTTTGCAGAGTTGTGTTGGAGAGGGACCTAAAGTAGACGTCCGCTCAAAATCTAATTGAGCTTAAACCTACCCCCATTGTTGTGTTGGAGAGTGACATAAGGTAGACGTCCAGTCAAAACCTAATTGAGCTTAAACCTACCCCCATTGTTGGGTTGGAGAGGGACCTAAAGTAGACGTCCGGTCAAAACCTAATTGAGCTTAAACCCGCCGCCATTCTAAGCCCTATGTTAACTACCTTGTACAGGAAAGATGTGTATACTTACCTAATCTAAGGGCGCTTTAGTCCGGTCACATGATCGGCTTCCAGCTCTGGCTTCAGTATAGAGGAGGGACAACGTACCACGGATGCCCCATAGTAAGTCTAACTATCCATAGGCTCTCCAGCTATTGTTGCTGCTCTCTCCTCTCCCCTAAAACCAGCCACTGGGGAGGTCACTTACTAGACCAGAGTGCCTTAGATTAGGTAAGTACACATCTTTCCTTTACTAGGTAGTTAGTATAGGACTTAGAATGGAGGTGGTTGTAGGTTTAAACTTAGTTAGGCTTTGACTGGACTTCTATTGTATGTATTGCTGATCCTTTTTGCCAGCATACCTGGTGTTTGTGGTATTTTCATTTCATTTTCTTGTCATTCATTGTTATTTTGGTGCTGTTGAAGATCCCAGTTGATGGCGTTTTTACCTTTTTGGTGAGTCGCAAACTGCTGTGAGGTCCAATAAGTATGGATGGTTGCCCATCATTTTACATTACTAACTGTACGGAAAAGACATTTTTATTATATGTTGACATTTTTTATTGCATGTTCTCTCTAGATGATGAATCTTCTGGCCTTTATGGTTTTCTAAATGTCATTGTCCACTCTGCCACTGGATTCCAGCAAAGCTCAAGTAAGTTAGCATCCACATGGCATCTTCCTATAGTCCCCTTGCACAGTACAGCAGGCTGTTTTTAAATGGGCTTAGCTTTTTTATATTGTTGTGTTTTGGCTCCAACAGATTTGTTCTGTACAATGGAAGTGGATTCTTTTGGATATTTTGTTAACAAAGCAAAAACTCGAGTCTATCGCAACACAACTGAACCTAGCTGGAATGAGGTGGGGATGATTTTGTGCACCATATATTTCCAATGTTCCACTTGGTTGTTTATTTTTAATTTGATTGTGGAGGAATATGGTACCTGTAGTTTTAAAACTGATTTTGTTCATATGGGCAGATATACATCTTCTCACCCGGGATTTCCACTGAGCAGCAGTGCAAGAGAATCATTAAACAGAATTTATTAGAAAACCACCATACAATCTGCCAGTATGAACAAGTCCTTCAGTATAGTCTTGAGTGTTTTGTGGGAAGGTGGAAGCAGTGAAATGAATGTAAACACTTAACAAATATGAGCGTCATATTTTTGTAGAGATATTGCAAATACACTGAAGTGCACTTAGCTAGTATCCAAGTACTGTGAAGGAGGAGGGCACTTGATTCTCCTTTTGATAGAGGTTTTGATGAGTTTTGAAAGTATCACATTTAAAGCCCAACTTTAGGGTAAGGGCCTGTGTCAACAGGCTTTGGACTTGTTTGACATCAGTTTGAGATGTTTCTGAAATGAGTCTGAATCCATTGACAGGTTCCTTTGACCAGCGGTTGACCTATTTCAAGCAGAATTTGTATTCCCATAAACCTGTATGGGAATGCAAAACCCCCTTGAAGCAAACCAAAGCCCATCAACACAGACCCATAGGAAGAGTTAGAACCTCGGACAGCTTTGTATTGTTGTATGTGAACCCTTTGAGAGAGATCACCCCCACCTCAGATACCTGTGATAACAGAATTTGGAAATTTATAAAAGGAATTTAGAGGAACAGGTATGACTGGGAATACAGTCATTATTTAACTCATGATACCTGTGTCCCCAGTAAAATATTGGGAATCATGGCGGTGTTTTAACAACTAATACTGGAGTTCCTAAACTTAGGTGGTCAGTATATTTTTGTTGCTGCTGTGACAAATAAATTACCATTATAGACCATTTATTTTCCAACTATTAATCACAATAGCTATTGATCACAATGTCAAAAGCGTTAAAGTGGTTGTAAAACTTCACATACACCCAGTAAAGTGACTGGCCTCAAGTGATACACAGAGATGAAACCAATCCTCCCACATAAGTTGTACCTTTCTATCTGCAGTTTTCTCTTCTATACATCTGTTAAGTCCATAATTTATAAAGCTTGTCTGAGAGTGCACAAAAAATGGGGAGGAGAGCTGAAGTTACACTCTCCAGAGCTCAGTAAGAGAGCTCTGAGTGCTGATTGGAAGGAAGAAACGCACCCCCTCAACACAGCACATAGGAACATAGCTGAGGCTGCCAATCTGCTGGAGGTCCCTCCCCATTATTCTCTTTGTGTCAGGAAAACTTGTCAGAAATTATTCATGTTGATAGCAGAGGAACAAGGCAGCAGACAGAAATGACACTTAGTGCTTTTAATTGAGACAAGTACACACTATAGAGGGATAAGTTTTTTTCATATTTCATGTCTGTTTACAATCACTTTATTGGGACAGTTGGAGGTTTGTTTGGTCTCCCGCTCATTAAGAAAAACACATACCAGCTTTAGATTTCCGCTAAATGTAACATATCTAAGGACACAGTACAATGTACATGGAAGAGCTCTAAGAGGAAAAAAAAACGTGATTTTTCTCCAAAGCAAAAATAGAGTAGACTTAAAACAACACTGCATCTGATGACAAGTATGTCAAACTAATGTCAGTGCAGGATAGAACAACTTCTGCCTGAAAGATACCAAACTTATTTGAACAATGAACATTGAAAGTACATCCAAACTATGGTTTCCAAACTGAAAGTAGGGTTAAAGTGGTTGTAAAGGCCAAAGTTTTTTTTTTTTGTTTTTTTTTTAACCTGAGCCCGATCTTGATTCAGCAGTGCTGCCCTCTCTCCCCCTCCTTCCTCAACTGAGTGAGATCAGCAAAAGCCATTGGCTCCTGCTGCTGTAAATCAAATCCAGTGATGAAGAGTGAGGGGTGGAGCTGAGTCACACTGTGTCAATGGATTCACACAGTGCAACTTGGGATCGAGCCTGCAGAAGTGCAAGCTGCTTGCTAGGGGGTGTACTCGGCATGGGGGAGGAGCCAGGAGCACCGGAGGGGGACCCCAAAAGAGGAGGATCGGAGCTGCTCTGTGCAAAACCATTACACAGAGTAAGCAAGTATAACATGTTATTAATCACTTCAAATTAACCATGTATCGAATGCATTTTGAAGGCTGCAACTGTTGAAGTTGACCTGAATTTAAAAAGTGAATTTCTGCTATGGTGTAGGGAACATTTAAAATCTAAATTGTTCCTAAGCAGTACCTTTTTTGTCCAAAATTCCTCTTAAAAAAAAATAGCAGAGCACTTTTGGTATCTAGACACTCTTGTACCTACAGCTTCATAACTGTTTATTTGCAGTGTAAGATCTTAGGCACTGTGCCCAAGTCTCCCGAGATTTGAGATGTCACTATTATGCTGCTTGCTGTTCTTGCTAGAGAAAAAGCTGTACATACAGACATGCATCTCCCAGCTCTGGCTTCATTTTTTCTGGGAATGTGCCCATCTACTGCTGCATCTTGATCTGATCACCCCCTCCTCTACCAAGCTGACAATATAGAGACACAGTCCAAAACAAGGTGTGGTTGGTCCATAATGGGGAAAAGATCAGCTGCATGCACTGTTGGCAACTTATCCTTTTGTTTTTGTTTTCTTTTTGTAACAGCTTCTAGAGTTCCTCTTTAGGATCACAGCCCCAGAACAAGCATGAAGCTAGTATAGTCAGGGGAAACTAGAAACTTCTGATTTCAATTTATCTTCCAGATCTGTACCTCAAGTATGAAAATCTCTTGATCAAATATTTTTTGGTTTTCATAAAGAGATTCCAACAGTCTTCATTTTTTTTACATTTTACCTCAACTGCTTCAGAAAGCAAAATAATATACAAGTTCTGTATTAACAGCCACTGCAGAGACATCTTTTCTGGCTGTTTCCAGTGTTGTGGCTCTAGAGATTGCCATCAAATGACATTCAGAATATAGATACAAGATCTTCAGTTCATTGAGTGCTATTGCTTTGTATATACATAGGAATTTGAAATTGAACTTGAGGGGTCTCAGACTCTGCGCATACTTTGCTATGAAAAGTTCTACAACAAGAACCGGCCTATGAGGGAGGATGGAGGGGAATGTAGTGAACGCATGGTGGCAAAAGGACAAGTACAGGTAAGCACATTGACTACAGGTTTTGTAAAAAATGTCAAAGATAAAAACGCAGTCAATAAATCAAATAATTGTTTATGATATACCATGGTGGAGATTTACCAGTCTTGCTCAGAGGTAGTGTAATACAGGATTAATGAGACAGATTTACGATGACCCTAACTAACCATTTCCTAATTTGTGTGTTTTTGTAGAAATGCCTTTCCCCCTGACTTCTCTGTCAAGATTGATGCTATCAACCTGTCCCTGCATGCCAGGGTACTAGGTGTAATCCTGGGCCCTGAACTATCCTTTCAGCTCCACATCCAATTGCTGTCCAAAGCTTGCCAGCTCATTCTCCACAACATCTCCAAAATACGCCCCTTCCTAATCAGTGACAACTCCGAGCTCCTAATTCACACTCTGGTCATCTCTCACCTTGACTACTGCAACTCTCCTTTCACGTTGGATTACCTTTACATAGACTATCCCCCCTTCAGGCCATCATGAATGCTTCTGTCAGACTCATCCACCTTACCAACCATTCAGTGTCTGCTACTCCACTCTTCCAATGCCTTCTTTGGCTTGCACTCACCCAGCAAATTAAATTCAAAATACTAACAATAACTTACAAAGCCATCCACAACTCGGGCCCTTGCTACATCACTAAGCTAGTCTAAAAATACCAAACAAATCATTCATTGTTCCTCCCAAGACCTTCTGCTCTCTAGTTCTTTTGTCACTTCCTCCCATGCTCACCTGCAGGACTTTTCCTGAGTCTCTCCCATCCCATGGAATTCCCTACCCCAATCTGTCCAACTGTCTCCTACTCTGCCTACTGTTAGATAATCCCTGAAAACCCTTCTCAGAGTAGCCTATCCACATAACAACTGTATTTCCACTTTTTTTCATCTGCTCATCCCCCACAGTTATTACCTCTTGTATCACTTTACCTTCCCTTAAAGATTGTAAGCTCTAACGAGCAGGGCCCTCTGATTTGTCCTCTATTGTATTGTAACTGTACTATCTGCCCTCACGTTGTAAAGCGCCGTGCAAACTTTTGGCGTTATATGAATCCTGTATAATAAGTGACCTGAAACCTGTCTCAGACCTCTACTTTTCGGTCTTGCACACAGGCCAGTGACCCAATTCAGTGTACTTGCCAGCATATTTCTTCTGCTTGCACAGTGTACAGCCACCTGTTGACATGAACGGCTGTGTGCTGCTGTAATCATGGGTACAGCGGTGCTATCGTAAACATAACTACAGCATACGAGCATATGCAAAAAAATCGAATTCTCTATTTTTTTGCATATGCCTTTAAGCTGTACTCATATTTACAATAATATCACCATATACATGAGTACAGCAGCACACAGCCATTAATGTCAGTAGAAGGCTGTATGCTGCACCTGGGATGTCTGGGCAGAGTAAAATACACTGGCAATTACCCTAAACATGCTCAACCACCCGTTTGCAAGATCTCTAACTTTTACAGTTGTCAGTTGTATACCAAAGAACATCTCCTTAATGAGAGACCGCTAGATTTGCAGTTTAACTGTACCTAATTCTGTAATTACCTTGCTTGAGGAATTTGTTTCCAATCTGGAGCCAGGTTACCAAATTCCTGGGAAACTCTGCTGGCTAACTTTTTAAAACATTTCTTTTTATGTGCAAGAACTTTATTTTGGTGTGAAAAGTTGATCCTTGAATTCTCTAGCATTTAGCCTACAATGCCCTAACCAGCTTTGTTTTGGCTTGCTTTCTAGCTGGACCCTCACATGGTCATGGGGAAGGATTGGCAACGTTCAGTTGTCTCTATGAATGGGGTAAGTAGCAGATATTAATGCAGATATGTTGATACATTTGTTCCCCACAAGCTGTATTTCATGGAATCTATACTGGCCACATTATCATTGACCACATTCTGCCCCACATACCCCCTTCTCAGATTGTTCTGTACCTCTGTGTAGCTTTGTTTTCACAATTACATCTTACCCTCAACCCTGATATCTGGAATATCCCACCATCCCCAGATACTGACTATTTTCTCTATAGATAGAGGTCAAGTTGTCACTGAAGTTTACAAGTCGGGAGTTCAGCCTAAAGCGTCTTCCCTCACGAAAACAGACCGGGGTGTTTGGAGTGAAAATTGGAGTTGTTACCAAGTAAGTTCATTATTAACATTGAAATACACATTTCCATCTTCATCCTTTCAATGATAAATATTTATCTATGCATCAGATTTACATAAACGTTGTTTCCTCACAGGAGGGAACGTTCAAAGGTGCCATATATAGTGCGACAGTGCGTGGAGGAAATCGAGAGACGTGGCATGGAAGAAGTTGGAATCTACCGGGTATCGGGGGTGGCTACTGACATTCAAGCTCTGAAGAATGCATTTGATTCAAGTAAGCGTACAGGTAACTCTGGTGCAGTAAGATAGACATGGTGCTGACAACCTTAATTTTCATAAGCTGGCCATAGATGGATCAAAATGCGGTTGGTTCTGCAGGGACTGGCCAAATTTCAGTTTATCCATGGCTAATCCCACTGTACAGAAGCTGATCTAATGATCAACTACTGTCAAAAAGGAGGACTGCATCTTCAATCATTGTATTCTGACCGTGGAGGAGTCCCCGCTGTCAAAATACAGAAGCACAGCGAGGAGGATTCCTCCATTCACCTCACTTGTGTGGATGGGGGGAATCCGTTTTTTTTTTGTTTGTTTTTTTTTTCATCAGCCCACTTGCTAATTAAAAAAACAGCCCATCTATGGGCTGCCTTAGTCTTATTTTTACTTTCCTGTTACATCAGTTGAGAGTGACTGTGCAGTCCAGTAGGCACTAGAGTTAGACCCAGTACACTCAGTTGTAATCACTCAGTAATAGAACTGGTCTGACACCCCCCCTCAATCTCTCAGTAATAGAATGTGTCTGACTCACCCCCTCTGTTCTCCTGCAGTACAAGTCTGTAAGGACACGTGCTGTGGGATCTGGCTTATGCTCAGTGGTAAGGCAGGAAGAAGAAGCAGGTGGGAGGGCAGGAGTGAGAAAAAAAAGGCATTTCCAAGCACAATCAGTCAGAACTCATAAAATATGGGTTACAAGGCCATACAAAATATAACAAATTTGTGCGCCTTTAGCTGGGTTTGAACACTTTTGCTGCCACGGACATATGTTATATATCAGCCAAAAGTGGGGGTTTTAACACACTGTGCCAGCTTCTACAGCTATCAAGAGTGTATGTAAATCTGACAAGCCATCTGTTGGCTGTCAGGTAGAAGCAATCCGGTGGCTGTACAGTTGCTGGATCGCTTAAACAGACCACTGGTGGTGCAGCTAGAATGAACATCGAAGTTATGCGCGAACATCACTTCTGGGTTTGGCTGTCACTTTTCCCGACTGTGGAGAAGAAAGATGCTGTTAGGGATCCGGGTATGACCAGAAATGTGTGGACTGACACAGGGAAGTAGCAGGCTTCAGGAACACAGGCGTAGTCAGGCTGGAGAGGTGGAATGGTCAGGCAGGTCGTAAGGTACTGTCAGGTGCCGCCTGGCAGTGTCTCTAGCAGCCCACAGCACGGATTTCCTCAGGGCGTGCGGTCTAAGTCCCAGCCTGCTATTCACCAGGGCCCCTGATGGTGGGGATGGACTTGGTGCAGACTGGAACCAGGTCGCGACCCCTGAGTGCGTCCGGCTGTGGTAGAGAGTACTGGCAGGGGAGTGCAGGAATGGAGTCTGATGGGAAGAGGCAGGCAGACTTACTAAAGGTGATCCGTGCGGGATGGATGGATCATCGGGTGCAGTAAGCGTAGTCAGACAGGCCGGGTCGGTATCGTGCGGGCAGCATGGTACAGGAGGAGCAAGCAGAGAGTGGTCGGGGTCACAAGCCAGGTTCAGCAGGTAACGGGCAGCGCGGTACCGAGGATCAGGCAGAAGGATGGTCAGGCAAGGCAGGGGTTCAACAGGAGACGGTCAGCAGAGGTCGGGATCAAAGCAGGGTCAGCTACGAGGCAGGAACACAGGATACCAGGTACAGGGGCTCATGGGAAACATACACCAAGGCCCTGATCACAGGCCTGGTCATTCCTTAAATACACTTCCTGCAATCAGTTTCAGGTGTTGGCTGACTGCAGGAGTGAGCTTCTGGCTGCTGAGAGCACCCGCTGGTCAGCCCTGGTACTGCAGCCCACACGGCAGGTGAGTCCCACCACCAGTGCTGAGTCCACTCCTGACAGTACCCCCCCCCCTCAAGGAGCGGCCTCAGGACGCTCCAAACAGTCCTTAGTGGGCAAAATGTTCCACCGCCCGGGTCAGGTAACTGGCTGGATATCTTACTGCGGGGAGTCAACCGGCTGGCTGGGTTTCCTGCTGGCAGACTTCTCTTTATGTAGGGGAGCCCAGGAAGGCAGGTCGCTGGACACAGGATTTCCAGGAGCAGGCTGGGAATCAGTTATTGGCCAGTTTAGCTGGACATCAGGGGCTGGCACATCAGGCTGCGCAGCGGACAGAGGCATGTCGGGTCGGTATCGTGCGGGCAGCGTGGTACAGGAGGAGCAAGCAGAGAATGGTCGGGGTCACAAGCCAGGTTCAGCAGGTAGCGGGCAGCACGGTACCGAGGATCAGGCAGAAGGATGGTCATGCAAGCCAGGTGTTCAACAGGTGATGGTCAGCAGAGGTCAGGATCAAAGCAGGGTCAGGAACACAGGATACCAGGTACAGGGGCTCATGGAAAACATACACCAAGGCCCTGATCACAGGCCTGGTCATTCCTTAAATACACTTCCTGCAATCAGCTTCAGGTGTTGGCTGACTGCAGGAGTGAGCTTCTGGCTGCTGAGAGCACCCACTGGTCAGCCCTGGTACTGCAGCCCACACGGCAGGTGAGTCCCACCACCAGTACTGAGTCCATTCCTGACAGATGCTAAAGGAACGCTATTTGTGCTCCATTAGCTTCAGTGAAAGGCAGGTAAGACTTCAGGGGTCAAATGAATTCCTAATGTCTCATTAAAGAGAACCTATCTAAACAAAATGCTGTCATATAGGGTTCTTTTAAGCGGGAAAAAAAGTGTACAAAAATTTACACCCAGCACTCACACAGCATTTAAAAAAAACTAAAATTTTTGAGCCAACCACCACATACACGCACATATGAACATAAACACATGTACACAAACGTTGATTGCTCTGCACATGTTACATATCACCACACGCTGATGTAGGAACAGTAATTCTAGGGCCCTTATTCATGGTTAACACTAAACTGATGACCTGTAGGGGCTTTTAAACCAACGCCTATGGAAAGTTTTGGATACTGAAGTTTGTCGTCGTTTCACAGAGGCGTGCAATCTTAAGGCTTGACATGTTTGATAGCTATCTAGTGCAAACTCCTCTTTTAAATCAGAAATTATGTATGTTATTTTAATAAAAGATGTTATAGTGAGCGCGACTTAAATGCAAAAAGTGTATCAATATATATATACACAAAAACGTTAGTGAGCAGCTGATACACCGTAAAGGTAACCAAGTAAAACCTCCAAATCAAACATATATATTAAATAACTGGTGCAGCGCTAAATACTAGAGCACAGTTTATACACACAATATATAAACATGCATGATATCACTCTATGGTGATCAATAAATACAAAAGTTCGGTGTAATAGTGCGGATCATGCAGAGATCCCAATTAAAGGTGAGTGGACGTCCTGATCCAAGGTGTGATGATAGGTGTGATCACACAAATAGGTGAAAAACGCACTCACCAGATGTGCGTATAATCTACGCAATATGTAATCCTGCGTCACCAGGCCATAAAACGATCATCAGATCCCAGATCAGATTGTACCCAGGTCACCATCTCAGTTCCACAGAAGTGAAGTCATCTGAAACCGCTACCAGGTATCACCACCAGGGTCCTGAGTCCTCCAGATGGGCACTGCGAATGATAGCACTCACACAGAGTGCCCAATAAGAGACCTCATAGCGTGATACTGCTTTAGATGCTTTTTATTCAGGGTTGGTTGGTGTGGGGTACATACAAAGATAAATCAAAAAGTTTACTGACCATATGCATTCCTATTGGTTAGGTATCCTGCTGCTGCTGCCTGACGCGTTTCGTGCGATGCACGTATTCATAGGGTCCAGGGCTCAACCCTACCTGGACCCTATGAATACGTGCATTGCACGAAACGCGTCAGGGGGGCAGCAGCAGCAGGACACCTAACCAATAGGAATGCATATGGTCAGTAAACTTTTTGATTTATCTTTGTATGTACCCCACACCAACCAACCCTGAATAAAAAGCATCTAAAGCAGTATCACGCTATGAGGTCTCTTATTGGGCACTCTGTGTGAGTGCTATCATTCGCAGTGCCCATCTGGAGGACTCAGGACCCTGGTGGTGATACCTGGTAGCGGTTTCAGATGACTTCACTTCTGTGGAACTGAGATGGTGACCTGGGTACAATCTGATCTGGGATCTGATGATCGTTTTATGGCCTGGTGACGCAGGATTACATATTGCGTAGATTATACGCACATCTGGTGAGTGCGTTTTTCACCTATTTGTGTGATCACACCTATCATCACACCTTGGATCAGGACGTCCACTCACCTTTAATTGGGATCTCTGCATGATCCGCACTATTACACTGAACTTTTGTATTTATTGATCACCATAGAGTGATATCATGCATGTTTATATATTGTGTGTATAAACTGTGCTCTAGTATTTAGCGCTGCACCAGTTATTTAATATATATATGTATGTTATTTATTTTTTTTAACTAATCTTCTAGTCTAAAATAATGTTTGTGTGCAAAAAAACACACAAATGGATCTAACAGCAAAAGGGTTAAAGGAAACAGATCAGAAATGCAGTGCATAAAAACAAAAAAACATAGTGTAGCACACAAGTTGAGTGAACTGCAGGAACTGGCACTGAAATTCTTTAGAGACAGAATTAGAAGAGAAGCATTCGTAAATTGTGAACTCCTGTGAATGGCTTTATCACTTTGTTTTTGACTTGTCTTGAATTTTACAATACTGAGTGAAATACGGATGATAAATAACACAGTGGTCGTATGAAGTGTGTACATAGTTACTGGTATTTTATCTTTACCTCTTTAGATAACAAAGATGTGTCTGTTATGATGAGTGACATGGATGTCAATGCCATTGCCGGAACCCTCAAGTTGTATTTTCGGGAACTCCCGGCACCACTCTTCACAGATGAACTATATCCCAACTTTGTTGAAGGAGTTGGTAAGGCTTAGTAATTCACCTTTTAAAAGTGGTTCTTTATTGTTTGAGATGTATTCAAAAATATTTAATACCTGTTTTTTTCAAGCTCCATGAATTAAGTTGTCGTTTTTCTTCAGCATTATCAGATCCTGTGGCCAAAGAGAGCTGTATGTTGAACTTGCTGTTGTCTCTGCCAGAGCCCAGCCTACTCACTTTTCTGTTCCTACTGGACCACCTGAAAAGGTAATGTGGGAGCACTGTACGTAACCCTAGTATTTGGCCGGGTATCTAAACCTGCCCTATATATCCTAATCTGTATGCTGTAGTGGGCCGTTTTGCACTTTCTGCAATATTGTGGTAAGAAAAATGTGGGCTTTAGAAGAGAAATGTATAAAATGCTTCCTGACATTTTGAATGTTTCATAAAGAGATACTCCCCTTTGCCATGGTGGTATACAACACTTGGTAGTGTATTAAAAAAAAAATGTCATAGCCATTCGCCCAGTGAAAGTGCATGTACATCTGTTTTACGTGAACACTGCAAAAAACTAATGTTATTAGGCCCTTTCCTGTGCTGGTCTGCATTTGGCCACGCAATGGTGCCAAGTATCATCTGCATTTCCTATGATACTTTGCCTGCATTACTGGGGCTTGTGCATGTAGACAGCAATTGACTGCAAAGAGTTTACAAGAGATCATCAGCATTGAGATGCAGTAAAGGATGAGCAAAGGTGAAAATGAGTCTTATGATCTGTAATTTGATGCAGGGTGGCAGAGAAGGAGAGTCTGAATAAGATGTCCCTGCATAACCTGGCTACTGTGTTTGGCCCAACCCTACTGCGGCCATCTGAGAAAGACAGCAAGATCCCTACGAATCCAACGCAGCCAATCAGCATGGCCGATAGTTGGAGTCTGGAAGTCATGTCACAGGTATCTTTCAACCCTTCGTATTTTATACTAATAGAATAAAAAGATGTAATGCTTAAAATGTAACAATTCCTATAGAAATCTAGCATTTAACCAACTCCTTCTTTTATGACTTTATAAAACTGGAAGTTTGCATCCTGTGGAAAACGTCAAAGTGTGCTATATCAACCAGGCATATTTAGAACTTAGAATATTGGGTATACACTTTATCAGGGGATATATATATATATATATATATATATATATATATATATATATATATATATATATAAAAGTATTGGTCATTTTTTTTATATCATAATAGCTCATATTTTTTATATTATAGACTCCCATATGGAATGTACTAGACAATACAGTCTTTTTACTAAGAAGTAGTTCATGAGACACGATCATACTCTTTAAAAAAGTAATTTGCAATATAGAATTCTCAATATATCCCCAATGTAAGTGTAATGAAAATGGATTCCAAATGCTGACAAATGAGTTCAAAGAAAATGTCTCCTAATATAGCTGACAGATAAGAGAGACGTCCATGGTTTGTATGGTAAATAGTTCTGAAGAAAAGGAAACCTACTGTATGTCCGCAGATATTGAACTATTTGACTACATAATATAGAATTGCCACAGACCACATTATGATCTCATAAATAAAAGGGCCACAAATTGTGGAAACCACAGTGCAAGTGCAGCAGTTCCATGTTGTACAGAAAGTAATGAATGATAGCAAGTCAGCAAATCTGACAAATTGAATTTATATATGTATGTGTGAGCCTTTTAAAGTATTCTGAGCAGGAATAGGCAGTTCCTAACGTGATGATAGAGCAAAGTCCTAACAGTTGTATAAACAATTGCATGTATATAGGTCTATGACTTTTGTGAAGTATCCTCAGCAAGAATAGCAGTTCAGCAAGTATAGGCGGTGATGACAGAACAAAATCCCAGAAACATCGCCCCGTTCTAAAGTTGGAACTTGTCATTGTAATCCCATGTTATGTAGAATGATCCAAAGGGTTACTAAAGTTTAGTGGTGTATCCATAAGTCCATCAGCTTATGTGCATATTCGTCTCTATTATGGGATTTCTGCAGAAACTGTGTACAATTCACAGGATAATTATGGATTCATCTCACTGGTGTCAATGGCAAATTGTCCCAGAAACCTTTAATCTTTTCCTGGTTGAAATGCACCATTCCATTGTTCACAGAAGTTTCTGCAAACAAATAACCTAAGTAACTACCACAATAACAAAAGGAAGAGGGCCCTATGGTACCCCCAAACCATGTGCATGCTGAACAAGCTAGATTCTTGGTTCAGGAACCCTCTGCCAATAGCAAGGAATGATTTATTGACTCCATGGGATCTGTTCACCTTCTGTCTACTCTATTTTTGGGGTTGTCTCACAGACTCGAGAGAAACGCCTTTCTGGCTGTCTTTCTTGTTTCAGATTTACCCATATTCTTTGGCAGTCTGCTTAGAATTCTGACTGTTGCGCCATGGATTCTGGTTACTAAGGAGCCTTTTTATTCCTGTTACTCTTTGAGGCTTCAGGATAGATAAAGTAAGTTGTTTTCTGCAAGTTCTCACTTTTTTGCTTGCCCCAGAGATGTCTTCTTCTTGCATAGGGGGAAATGAACGTATTCCTCAGCTCTATCTGATCTGTATTCTGCCTTACAAATTTTGGTGAGAATATTTTACATTTTATTCTCTGCCTAATTCTGTATAAAATTCTATGTACGGTACCCTAACCTTGGATATCTAGGTAGGTTCAGGAACTACTTTTAGACTCCTCGGAGGTACCTCCGACTCAAGTTGTGTTCAGAGTTCATCCTTGGTAGTCCTTACCTTGGTGAGTTGATTGTCAGGCCTGGCAGCCCTTCCATGCAGGCATCCTTTGTTGAGTTTTATAGGATCAGGTGAGCTGAGGCTTAGAGCCTTCTCTTGCCCTGGGCTGCTCTGGTCTCCCTATACCAGGACATCATTCTCAGTTTCCTATGTCTGGTCCCAGTTCTTACAGAGGAGTTCATTCTACTTGTTGCCCACACTTCAGGCTGCAAGTACTTCCCTGTTGGGAAATTGTTTTTGTTCCACTCTTCTGGTTGGATCTGGATACCAGTTTGATGCATAGTATATTACTAAAGGTTTTTTTCCTCCCATGTGGTGTCTTTTCTCACTAGTTTTGTGAGTATTCTCTTGGTTTTCTGGCATCAAGCTAACTTACCACCTAGCTTTACTCTTCCCGTGTGTGTGTGTGTGTGTGTGTGTGTGTGTGTGTGTGTGTGTGTGTGTGTGTGAACCTGGTGCCAGCATCAAGCTAACTTACCACCTAGCTTTACTCTTCCCGTGTGTGTGTGTGTGTGTGTGTGTGTGTGTGTGTGTGTGTGTGTGTGTGAACCTGGTGCCAGCTTTATGCGTTTGTCCTTCAGGTGCCTTTTGAGTCCGCAGTTGCTTGTTTATGTTGGGCCTTTTAGTAGTTGTTTGCCATTGCCCACCAATCAGTGGGACTGATTTTGGACATCCTGAAGGTGATAGACTTCCTGTGGCCTTCAATGAACAAGAAGAAAAACAGGATTTCTGTACTCAATGTGAAATCCTTTTCTTGAAGTGCATTGAGGGACAAAGGTCCTTATGCTTCTGATCATATTCTTGGTACTGCTTGCTACAAACTGAGGCATGCTGGTAGTAAGATGGGATATCCAAAAACTCCAAAGAACGGATTTTAAGAGTACAAAAATAATATTTTTATGTTCTGTGAACTGTTAGGCATAAAGACCCATATGCTAGTGAACTTATGGATACGCCATCACACCCAGTGAATCATTCACACGACATGGAATTGTGAACTGTTCGGCATAAAGACCCATATGCTTGTGAACTTATGTATACGCCATCAAACCCAGTGAATCATTCACACGACATGGAATTGTGAACTGTTCGGCATAAAGACCCATATGCTAGTGAACTTATGGATACACCATCAAACCCAGTGGATCATTCACACGACATGGAATTGTGAACTGTTCGGCATAAACAGCGAGGATCCTACATAAACAGCGAGGATGTGTGCCACCAGTGGGATATTTTCCGTACTTAGCTCTGGGGAATTTTTCTTCATATTTAGCTTTATTTTGATTTTTTTTTTTTTTAGTAAAAAGTTTCTTAATGACATCTTGAACTATCTTTCAGGTGCAGGTTCTGTTGTACTTTCTACAGCTTGACACCATTCCTACCCCAGACAGCAAACGTCAGAGCATTCTCTTCTCGACGGAAGTGTGATGTACTACGGCAGCTTATGGAGAAGCACTCGGCCTCTGTAGATCACTTAGCTAGCCTGTAATCAGTGTAGGTTGAGAGGTATAGGAGGGGGGCAGGTGGATTCCCCACCTCTATAAAACATTTAGCAATCCCTAGGAGGTTGCAATAGCAATTGTTAGCATTAAAAGTGCTATTTTTAATTTATTTATTTATACATTTTTAGATAAACCTTAGAGCAGCTGTGGGCTATGGGCTCCAAATTAACCTATAAAATGATGTATAAGATGTCTGTATCAGGAACCAAAATGAAGTTACTGCCGATTGCTCTGCCTTCAATGTGTACTGTAGGTTTTATATTTTCTTTTATTCAGCAGACTGTTTGTCACATAAAAGTAGGATCGAATTGGTTTGATGAGTAAGGAGGTGACATTGCTACAGGGCAGAGCTCCAGCTTGTCTTTGCACAGTGTTACAAGGTATAAAATGCAATAGTAATTTGTTTTTTAAATAGTATGTGTCATGATAAACTTCAGCCACTAGATGTCAAAAGAGGCCAACAAGCCAGGCCTGCTGCTGAATGAACCTTCCTAATGCTGGATTTATCTGAGGTCCACGTTTTAGTGCCGGGATTCTCCTATTAGGACTTCTTTGTGCCTGTATATGTCATAGATTTTAGAACACTTTTATTGTCTGTGGTGTTTGCTGCATGTTTTTCCAGGTGGTTTATTGAGTGATTTGTGTTGAGAGATATAGCCAAAAATGTGAGAATCAGTTTTTGTTCTGTAGAAGCAGGCTATTTTGCCCTTTGAAATAGTTTTTTGGACATTGAACTCACCGTCTTGGCCTATCAGTGGAGTCCAGAGCAGCAAGAATGAGCTGGTACATAAGAAGAGGTTATCCAATGATATGTCTACATTGGGATCTGAAGCCATAAAGTAACTTTTTATAAACGATCATTGCCATGTCCCAGCATTCGCCGGAATAATGTCCTGCACAATGCCACATTTTGAAAACGGAGCTGGTCTCTGTGTTCAGGTGCTTTACACTTTGGACTACAGGATTCACTGCCAGAAACATGGAGGCAATTCCTCCATGCTTTTAATTTCCTTGAGGTCCAGTGTCAGACATGGTCTGTACATGACGATAGTGAAGGTTGAGGCATGTAATTAATGTGGATAATGTGCCATGACGTAAGGCTGCCCTTGGCTTTTTAAACGTGGGAAGCCGCTGAGCACATCTGAGGCTTTAGTGTGCATTGTGTATACTGTGTAGAGCCACAATCCGCCTGAATGTTCTAATAGAGAAAAAGGATTGTTCACTATTTAGTAGGGTGTAGTGACTACTGAATTTAATCTCATGCTTCAGGACCTTTGTGTCGGGACCATTTCTATTCCAATGTATATGCAGCTTTTAGCCAGTTTATGGGGAACTTGCACTGAATAGCAGTTTAACTCTGTGCAAAGCTTCAGATAGCTAAATCGTTTTGGTACTTTTTAGATCTTGAGAGGTGGATCGCTGGTCACAACCCAGTCAAACGAGTTTCCATTTTTATATTAATCCAGCAATATTCATGTTTTGTGACATACTGTGCTCTGTCCTGTATACATTGTTAGGGGAAGCACTCGCTGATCTCTTGTTGTTACAAGGAGGATCCAGATGAACTAGTTCAGCTCTAACAGCAGAGACAAATGCGTTATTTCCCCTTATTTTAGTGGTAGGAAAGAGCGTCAGATTCCTGTTTTTTCTGCTTTTTTCTAAAATGGATAAATAATATTTAAAAAGGGAATTATATTGTATTTGTTAAAGTATTCAAAAGCATTTTTAGCCTCTGTTTATACACAAGCTATTCAATAAAAATAAATCTGAAATTAAATTGTGATTTTATCAATTGTGTTAAGTCCACTGAAAAGTTTGTATTCATCGCAGTTAATACAGCCTGCCTGGCAGCTGGTTTTCAGTTTTGTCATGATACTCATGCTAGGACACTGCCTTTGAATCAACAGCTTTCAGTATTGCAAAAAAAGTGTTTCCCAGTTCTTAGCACCATCCTCTGTAGTTGTCATAAAGGTAAGTGACACTGGATCAATCATGTGAGAAGAAGTTACAGTACTGCCATAGATGTACTGTGAAAGACTTGCTGAATTTAGGGCTGAACATTACATAAAATGGACATTGAAGCTTGATGCTGTCAACCAAAGCCAGTAAGCCAATGAGAGAGAGGGGGTGGGGCTGAAACGCGGCTCTGCATGTGAATGGACATACAGAGCAGAGGCTCTGGATCGAGCTGGCTTGGGTGCCCCCATAGCAAGCTGCTTGCTCTGGGAGCACTTGGCAGGAGGGAGGGGCCAGGAGCGCCGGTGTGGGCCCTTGGAAAAGGAGGATTGGGGCTGCTCTGTGCAAAGCCATTGCATAGTGCAGGTGCTGTAAGTATGACATTTGGGTTTTTGTTTTTTTTTATTGCCTTTAATATCACTTTAATGGTTCACAGCACATAAGTAGCAGCTCAATATGTATACAATATGCCCTTTCAAGGATACACTTAGTAAATTCAATTTTCTGCTCATACACAATGGGTGTTCAAAAAAAAATAAGCCATAATACCTAAAGGGTGAACAAGATATGTAACAAAACTATTGTAAGCAGATACCTTGAACAACGGGAGCATAGTCCAAATATAGTCAAAGCTAGGCCAAGACTAAGAGGAGGTCCAATGGGCCTCTGTATTTATGATCTCAAGGAATAGCCATATACACTTCATCATGCTTCAGCAGGTTGTCCAATTTTATGACAGATATACTGTTACTTAGATGACATTACCAGTTAATTGACTCCATTGCCAGAGGTGTTTAGTACATGATGTTTGCAGTACTTTATCCAGTGAGTGTTCCTGAGCAAGCAGATGTGATAGTCGGAATTATGAGAATAATCCACTTTATTGTTGGAAGTTCCTATTGACAGCTACAGATCTGGTCCTCTGCCATACTTGTCAGGGATTGGATCTGTTCACTGTCATTAACTCTGATTTACTAAAGAAGTAGAGCATTTTCACTTTCAAAGTGAATTTTCACTTTATTTTGTGCAAAGAAATAAAAAAAAAAAAAAAACAGAAATTTTGCTTGCACATTATGGGATGATTGAAGATTGGAAAAGATATTTCTAAAAGCTTTCAAGCAGCTGGTTGTCCAACGTCAGCTTCTAAATAGCAGAAAACAACAGATTCTCACCCCATATAAAGACAAATCACATATATATGCTCGCTGATCAATTTATTAGGAGCGCTTGTATACCTTTTTATTCATGCAATTATCTAGCTGGCCAATCATGTGGCAGAAGCTCAATTCATAAAATCATGCAGATACAGGTGAGGAGCTTCAGTTAATGTTCACATCAGACAACAGAATAGGGAAAATGTGATTTCCATGATTTTCACAGTGGTATGATTGTTGCTGTTAGACTGGAGTTTTTCTGTCTGTAACTGCCAACGGGCTTTAAAACTTACTTAGAATGGTGTTAACAAACAGAAAATAACCAGTGAATGGCAGTTCTGTAGATGGAAACTTTTTGTTGATGAGGGAGGTCTAGAGAGTATAGCTACACTGGCCTGAGCTGACCACCTACAGTAACTGATGAGCAGAAAATCATCTCCGAATACACAAAACATCCAGGATTGAGGCAGATGGGCTACAAAAGCAGAAAAGAACGTCAAGATCCACTCCTTTTCAGCCAAGCACAGAAAGCGGGAGGCTGCAATGGACACAGATTTACCAAAAGTGAACAGCTGAAGCCTCAAGAAATGTATCTTGGTCTGATAAATCTTGATTTCTACTGAGGTACGCAGATGGTAGGTCTATCGCTGGATCTGATTACAATAGAACACCCAGGGGATGTTGTAGAATGGGAGATTCGCGGCATGGTTGCACAGTCCCAAAGGAATTGTATAAATAAGTTAGGCACCTTAGATTGTATGCCTCTTGAGGGTTAGGGACTGATGTGAATGTACAATATATATGGAAAGCAATGCGTAAATTGATGGCGCTATAGAAGTACCTGAAATAAATAAAAATAAAAAAAATATTTGTGTAATCCAATAAAGGAAGAACTGAGGCTATTTTGAGAAACAAAAATGGAGAGACCTAACCTAGTATAATAAAGTGTTCTAATAAATTGCTCAGTGAGTGTATGCACTTGTTTCTTCCTTACTTACATGGGAATAATTTGAGTTAAATCAATTTGGTTGCTTACTGTACACTGAAGCAATTGCATTTTTTGCTTGACATCTGTTCCAAGAAAGTGCATTGAATATTTAGATTACCATTGCTTTGACATGCTTACAAAGGCAGCTCTGAGGACCAAGCATAATAAGCATAGTTGCTTACCGACTGTCAGTAAAATGTCTATTGGTAACCAATATATTCCTGCGTGGAATCTTACTGCTTAAACACTATCAAGGTTTCCCTCTTTATATTTGTGGATGTGTGTGGATCAGCTTATGATGGCCTGGTCCATACCAGACCTTTATTTTACCAGTATAGCACCAGCTAAGAAGCACTGAACTGGACAAGAAAATTAAGTGAAGCAGGTTTTATTACTTTAGTCACATTTAATTATATGTACACATATAATTAGAAAGGTAAGTTAATGCATAATTATATACTGTACAGGCAGTCCCCGGGTTACGTACAAGATAGGGACTGTAGGTTTGTTCATAAGTCGAATTTGTTCATAAGTTGAATCAGGCACTTTTATAAGCACTAACTACTAACCAAACGACAGGATATTAGATTACGTTTTTGTAATAAGGTTACAGAAAGCAGTAAAACCTCAAGAGGCTCTAAACTGGTGTTTTGCATAAGAACTGCAGCTTGGACACATGTTTGCCTTAACATATTTAACTTTTATGTTTTACATTTTACATGCTCCATTATTCTACTCTTATCTTTTAAAATTGTTGAAATTGTTGACGGAGCATAACCATATGCTTTGCAAATGGATGATGATTTTTCACCACTCTCTGATCTCTTTATTATTTCTACTTTATCTTCCAAGGAGATTGTTTTTCTTTTCTTTGCTGTGCCAGCACTTGCATCAGCTTTTTGCTTTGGAGGCATTATTGCAGGGTAAAAATACACTGTACTGTAATGTACTGTATGAGAGAACTCTGCTCTCCTTTACACAGCACACGCTGCCCCCTCCCCCCTGCACAGACGGAGGATCACTTCAGTGAGCAGCCTGACAGCCTCTCCTTTCCTCTCCCCGGAGGTGCAGACAGACAGTCTTAAATCACTTTGGAGATAGTGGGCAGACACTGCTAGCCCCACAAGTAACGAGCAATGGATGTCTCTGTCTCTTATGTCTCTCTGATGTCTCTTATCAGCTAGTCTCTTATCAGCTTGCTGCACAAGAATGCTGACAGCTTGACTTCCGGTCCCGAGGGAAGTGTACGTAAGTATGAGTATTACGTAAGCCGAATGTACTTAACTCGGGGACTGCCTGTACTTATATAAATAATGTAATGTAGTCTAATGTATTTAAAGACAATGTAATCTACAATAATATAAACATTTAAAAATATGAACAAGTAGAAAGAACTATGTAATAATGTAGTAATATACAATAAAAAATATATATAATTAACCACTTCAAGTCTGAACACTTTCACCTCCTTTCAGCCTAGGCCAATTTTCAGCTTTCAGCGCTGTCACATTTTGAGTGACAATTACTCAGTCATGCAACACTACCCATATAAAATTTTTATCATTTTTATAGACAGATATTTATTTATTTCAGGTACTTATATAGCGCTGTCCAGTTGCGCAGCGCTTTACATATACATTCACATCAGTCCCTAACTCTCAAGGGGTGTACGATCTAAGGTACCTAACTCACATTCATACATACACATACTAGGGCCAATTTAGACAGGATCCAATTAACCTTCCAGCATGTCTTTGGAGTGTGGGAGGAAACCGGAGTACCCAGAGGAAACCACACAGACACAGGGAGAACATGCAAACTCCAGGTACCGTGGTTGGGATTCGAACCAACAACCCTAGTACTGCCAGGCGGAAGTGCTAACTATTTAGCCACTGTGCTGCCCAGATATAGCTTTCTTTTGGTGGTATTTAATCACCACTGGTTGTTTTTTTTTTTTTGTTTTTTTTTTGCTATATAAATTTAAAAAATACCGAAAATTTTGAGAAAAAACATTTTATGCTTAGTTTATGCTCTACAATTTTGCAAATAAATTATCTTTCTTCATAAGTTTAGGCCAAAATATATTCTGCTACATTTTTTCGGTAAAAATAACCCAAAACAGTGTATTATATAGTCTGGTGAAAATTATACAAACTATGGGATATATATTTGAAAATTGATCAGTTAAAACCCTAAAATGCTGGACGCTGGTATGATGCATGGCAGTGATCAGGATGCTGGTATACGGTATGGCGGTGATCAGGACGCTGGTATGGTGGTGATCAGAATGCTGGTATGGGGCATGGCGGTGATCAGGATGCTGGTATGAGGTATGGTGGTGATCAGGACACTGGTATGGGATATGGTGGTGATCAGGACGCTGGTATGGGGTATGGTGGTGATCAGGATCGTGGAATGGGGTATGGCGGAGATCAGAATGCTGGTATGGGATATGGCAGTGATCAGGATGCTGGTATATGGTAGGGCGGTGATCAGGACGCTGGTATGGTGGTGATCAGAATGCTTGTATGGGGCATGGCGGTGATCAGGATGCTGGTATGAGGTATGGTGGTGATCAGGACACTGGTATGGGATATGGTGGTGATCAGGACGCTGGTATGGGGTATGGTGGTGATCAGGATCGTGGAATGGGGTATGGCGGAGATCAGAATGCTGGTATGGGGTATGGCGGTGATCAGGATGCTGGTATGTGGCATGGCGGTGATCAGGATGCTGGTATGGGGCATGACGGTGATCAGGACGCTGGTTTGGCATATGGGGTGATCAGAACGCTGGTATGGGATATGGCAGTGATCAGGATACTGCTATGGTGTTTGGTGCTGATCATGGTTCTGGTATGGAGTATGGTGGTAATCAGGATGTTAATATGGTGTATGGCGGTGGTTTTGTAAGTACTGGTGACATTGGGACAGGTGTCAGGTACTGGCTGCATTTTTTATTGTCACTACACTGGGACAGTGATCAGGGGGCCGGATAGCACTGCAGTCTGTGAGTGTACATGCACTGTGACAGGCAGTGTACACTCAGAGGCTGCAGAGAGAACCGATCTTTACTTTCTGTCAGGCATATTAAAAATGTGATTGCTGGGACTGGGCACAGCAATCACATGGTAAAACACCATGTGATCACCCACACACAGTGGTAATGTGATCCACTGTGTCCAGGTGACACACAGATCACTGGGCTATATGTTATCCTTATGCTATTTAACCACTGAACACTGTTTTTTTACATTTACTATTTGCCGACGTTTCGGCTTTGTTGCCATTTTCTTATGCCACTTTTTTATCGCCATTGACTGCGATTTTGTTTTTCTATATGTTATCTTTATGCTATATATCCACTGAACACTTGATGTTTTCTGCTTTCACTATTTGACCACTTTTCATCCGTATTACACTTGATACACATATTGTGGATTCACTCCTGTGGATATTACTTTGCACATTAGTTATATGGTTCTATGTGGATTGACCTATGTTTGGGTTTATGAGATTGTTCACTCATTTATTTATTAGTAGTGCATATTGTATACACATATTGTTTTTATTTTATTTATGTGTATTGTTTATTCAGTTTAAACAGGATAAGTAGCGCAGCACCATTTTTCTTCACACAAATGTACCTATTCGCCAGTACACCACGAATCTCGATATGATCCAAAAGGGTTTTTATTCCAAAAGCCGATCAACAGTAGAGATTAGTGCTACGCCTGCTGCGCCTAGTAGATAATAATTTTGAGTGCATGGAAGTATATACACATAATACTATGTCTTTAGTTCATCATACTTTACATATTTTGCCGGGATTATGACTTCATGGGATGCCAGATGAGGGGGTGGAATATGTTCTTGGTTTTGATTGGTGGTTTATGTATATATAGTCTGAATAATCACTACTGCACCCTTGTCATATGCCTGACGAAGGGGTCCTGCGTCGCTCTGAAACGTTGCACTTGTGATGTGATCTTTTCGGAATATAAACCTTTTTGGATGATATTGAGATCCGTGGTGTGCTGGTGAATATGTACGTTTGCTAGTCCACAAAGAGACATCCCAATCCACAAGAGACGGTAAGTCTCTTTGCTGGACTGGGATGTCTCTTTGTTGGATGGCGATGTCCCTTCTTGGACTGGGCTGTCTCTTTACTGGGTTGGGATGTCTATTTGCTGGACTCAACTGAGCAAAGAGACAACCCAGTCCAGGAAATAGACATCTACATCCAACAAAGAGACCTCTCTATCCAGCAAAGAGACAACCCAATCCAGAAGAGACATCTCAACCAGCAAGGAGGCAGCCTGTCCAGCAAAGAGCTCAACCAGTAAAGAGACAGCCGATCCAGCAAAGAGACAGCCCAATCCACCGCCGCTACAGAGCTGTCACAGTGTGCTGGCTGGTGAAGGAGAGAGGCTGCCGTTGTTCCTTCAGTGAAGCTGTGTGTGCAGCGGCCGGCCGAGGAGGTGTCTGTGTGTCCTCAGTGGCGCTTCCTGCTTGTCACTGGAGCGATCACTGGTTCTCCTCTTGTTGGCCCTACATTGGGCATAGCCACATAGCGGGAAGTGAGCAGTAACCGCGGTCTGTGTTAGCCACGTCCAGATTGCGGTCACCGCTTACCTCCCATTGTGCGGCCCGGTCATCGACGGGCTGCTCTTCTTAAGCCCCGTGGCCCCGACCCACCGGGCAGATGCCCGGTGTGTTCTATGGCCAGCCTGGGCCTGCTCTTGTTCCATAAGGATCTCTTTTCCTATTCCAGTGTGGGTAAACTTATGGAACGGTTTTTTGGTAGTGGTTTTTGCTAAAGTTTTCTCAAAGAAAACAATTCTGGATAGTGGGTCACATAATTGAATCTAATACAAAATTAATAAACTTTGACTTCACCAAGGGTCCATCCAAATTCATTGCAATCCTTTTAAAAGACAAATTAATAATATGCAGGGTTACCAGGGACCACGGTATTGGGGCAGTTGACAAGATTTTCAGTACACTTTAACCTCTCTATCCATCCCCAGACGGAAGAATCACATGTCCACCATTTGGGGAACCCTATTTATCATATATATTTATATTTAGCTTTCTGAGTCATTGGATCATTTAATTGCCACTTACCAAAATTTTCACCCAACATCCCCAAATTCCCCAAAAATGGAGCTATTCAGTTTCCTCCAGTAACACATCACAAGGAAACTTCTCAGTATTAGGAATGTTTACTGCCGACATCTATACTTTTGAACTATGTATCAAAAGGTCGAGAGTAAGCATAGCAGACATATTAGTATTACTGCTGCTCACCCTGCCAGATGACACCACCTTTTTGACACATTACACTCCTGGCAATTTGGTGGATTCCCCACCTGAGTCTCATCATCAGACCATGTACTTATTATCTTGTGGAAGTCCTGTGATCCCTCCAACTGCTTAGTTTCATTGGGCAACGGAAAGAAAGCAAACTCCCACAATCTTCTAAACCAGGTGTGCTCAACCCGTGGCCCGTGGAGTTCTCTGATGTGCTCTGCAACCTCAAACCAGGGAAGCGCATGCCTGGGATCAGCAGCCCATTGATCTGGATCTGGGCTTGCAGACCCGCCATCTTAAAGCATCAGAGCGCATTGAACCAGCGCTGGCAGCAGAGGAAACAGGTGGCCACGGAGGGAGCAGGAACTGCATAAACTGATGCTTCCTCTGTAGTGCTCCTATCTCAGGCAGAGTGATGCCAAGTGCACTTTGCGGGGGACTATTCTAGTAGTAGAAGACGATCCACAACTTCATACATGCTCTAAATATCTTCAAATGTATTAATACTTCATAAAAGACACTTGTAACAGCAGATGTTTACACGTTTCAGCCATGTTGGCCTTGTTCGCAAAGTTGTGAACAAGGCCAACATGGCTGAAACGCGTTTACATCTGCTGTAGTACAAGTGTCTTTTATGGAGTATTAATAAATTTAAAGATACTTAGAGCATGTATGGAGTTGCGTATCGTCTTCTACTAATTGTGCCTGCAGCTGAGCAACTGCTCATCCTACAGCCAACAGCTTGAGAGGATTTTCTCACATTCCAGGTTAGTAGCACCTCATTTTTATTTCATGAACCTTTTCTAGTTGTCTAGAGAGTGATGCCAGCAGAAGCTGGAAGAGGAAAAGAAGGTCAGGGTATTAAACAACACCTACTATGCTTTTGCAATGGGCATATTAGTACCAATAAAATGGTTAACAACTACTAGGCTGCTTTTACACCGATCCACGGGTGCAGTACAGTGCACCTGTAACTTTCATACAGGTTGGCTGCACTGAGCAATAGATTCTTCTATTATATCCTGAGGGTTTGGCACGCTTTCTGAAAGTGCACATAAACTCCTGGATGCACCACACCCCCAAGATATAATAGAAGTCTATGGCAAAGTGCAGCTAACCTGCAGGTGTTTGTTGAAGTTGTAATTTTTCGTCATAATTTTTCGGAAACTGAAGAAATACACTACAACGTCATCATATAATTGGTTTAGTGGTGATCATGGACACTGACTGGTAACAGTTCAGAAAAAATATTGGTTTTCAATTTATTTTTTTTATTACTCTTTTTATGGTTTTTTTATTTATGTATTTATTTTTATAACACACTACTCTAGTGTAGTGATCAGCATTTTTTTTGCACATTATAATTGCTTATGGCTATTAAGTGTAATTGCTATAAGCAAGCATTTTACTGAGAAATAAATTCAGTCAGTTTGTTTTGTTGTGACTAGCTGTGATTGGCCACAGCTAATCACATGACACAGATGGGACGTGATTGGCCCTGTCTGTACCATGCGATCAGTGTGATCAATCACAGATAGCAACACAATTGTATACAATGGATGACATGAAAGGAAGCCATCCATTGTTTACAATTCTCATGTGACCTGCTGTGATTGGTCACAGCGGTCACATGGTAACTGCAACGGGTCGCTACACAGATCAGTCATCGGCTGTGTCCGATGGACACAGCTGGTGACAGATCTCACCACAGCGCTGCCCCACAGGTGCATGCTAGGCGGCGATCCGGGAATATGTCATATGACATCTACTCGATGAAAGTCCCGCTTAACTGTCATTTTACTATAGGCTGGGCAGGAACTGGTTAAAGTGGTTCTAAGGATTAACATTTTTTACCTTAAAGTGTTACTAAACCCAGGACCCTGCATTCACTATATCTTGTCTCCCACAGTACAAACTACATGGAAGTACAATTATTTTAGTAAATATAAACTGCTAAATACCTTTTCTCATCAGTAATTAGAGCAGTCTTGTGACTTCTATCAGTGTTCAGCAGAGCACTGGTTAAAGCTTGTAGGAGGAGTTTTCTCTAGGAGGTTGCAGAACCCCTGACCTCTGTCTGGACAGTGCTGATTGGTCCTGTGCTGACCACATGCATTTTCCCAAGAAAAGAAAAACCTCTCTAGCAATGCACACGAAATTGAGCATGTGCAATGTCTCCACACCATATGTCTTATCAGGAGATGAGAGGAGCACTGGAAGATCAGAGAAGACAGGATCAAACAACATGTTTACATAAGGCAGAGGATTAAACCCTTAGGTTACTAACTGCCCAAACCAATGTCCACTACTCCATACTGTTACTACTTGACCTCTCTGCTGCTTTTGATACTGTTGACCATCCCCTCCTCCTCAAAAAACTCCACTCTGTTGGCCTCCGAGACTCTGCTCTCTCCTGGTTCTCCTACCCATCGCAGCGCTCCTTCAGCGTTACCTATAACTCTGTCTCCTCCTCTCCACTTCCTCTTTCTGTAGGGGTCCCTCAAGGTTCTGTCCATGGACCCCTTCTCTTCTCCATCTACACCTCCTCCCTTGGTCACTTGATAACCTCCCATGCCTTTAAGTACCATCTCTATGCTGATGACACACAAATCTCTCTCTCTACTCCTCACCTCACCCCTTCAGTCTCCTCTCGCATTACTAACCTACTAAGTGACATATCGGCATGGATGTTACTCCACTTCCTCAATCGAAATCTTTCCAAAATGGAGCTCTTAGTATTCCCTCCAGCCCGTGCCCCCTCCCCTGACTTCTCCATTAAGATCAATAATACAACCATCAGTCCCTCCCCTCATGCCAGGGTACTAGGTGTAATTCTAGACTCCCATCTGTTCTTTCAGCCCCAGATCCAATCGCTGTCCAAATCTTGTAGACTTCACCTGCGCAACGTCTCCAATATATGCCCGTTCTTAACCTCTAAAAACACTAAGCAACTAATTCACTCTCTTGTTATCTCTCGCCTTGACTATTGTATCTCCCTCCTCATTGGCCTACCTCATCTCAGGCTATCCCCTCTTCAGTCTATCATGAATGCTGCTGCCAGACTCATCCACCTTACTAACCGTTCTGTATCTGCCATCCCTCTCTGCCAATCCCTCCACTGGCTTCCTATTCCATATCTGCCATCCCTCTCTGCCAATCCCTCCACTGGCTTCCCATTCCATATCTACCATCCCTCTCTGCCAATCCCTCCACTGGCTTCCTATTCCATATCTGCCATCCCTCTCTGCCAATCCCTCCACTGGCTTCCCATTCCATATCTGCCATCCCTCTCTGCCAATCCCTCCACTGGCTTCCCATTGCCCAACAAATAAAATTCAAAACATTAACAATAACATATAAAGCCATTTATAACTCTGCCCCAAATTACATCACCAATCTTGTCTCCAAATATCACCCAAACGTCCTCTCCGCTCCTCCCACGATCTGCTCTCTAGCTCCCTTGTCTCTTCCTCCCATGCTCATCTCCAGGACTTCTCCAGAGCCTCCCTCATCCACTGGAACTCTCTACCCCAATCTATCCGACCATCGCCTACTCTGCCCACTTTTAGGCGATCTCTGAAAACCTATCTCTTCAGGGAAGCCTACCCTGCCTTCAGCTAATAAAGGAATCTTGATGTTCCTCCTATCAGTTCATCCTCCACAGTTATTACCTTTTGTACCACCAGCCCCTCCCTCTTAGATTGTAAGCTCCAAGGAGCAGGGCCCTCCTAACCCTTTTGTATTGAACGGTATTGTTGCTGTATTGTCTCCCTTTATATTGTAAAGCACAGAGCAAACTGTTGGCGCTATATAAATCCTGTATAATCATGATAATAATAAGGTTCCACAGTGAGTATAAGAAGCATGATTTACTGCATATACAGACTGATTCTACTGTTGTGGGATTAGTAACACTTTAATGCATTCCTTGCATTAAGGTAAAAAATGTTTAGGTAGCAGTATACCCCCCTCAGCCCCCTGTATACCTACCTGAGTCCTCTCTTGATCCAGCGCTGTGCTCATCTGTAGCTGCTCTCTCCTTTTCTCCCAACTCTCATAAGCTTCCCTCTGCTGTCGGTCATATCATGTGACGAGGACAGCGTGGCTCAGGATCAAACCTGCAGGTGTGCCACCATAGGAAGTGGCTTCCTATGGTGGCACACCGAGAAGAAGAGGATTTACGATTGCTACCTCATTCCTTTAAAGCCAAGTGCATATTAATTACACAAGTTGTGAGGCTACGTTAAGGCACATAGGGCATTAAGTGAGTTTAAGTAATGCATTAATCAGCTACAGGATATTTGTTCAGTTTAAAAGGGTTGAGGTGGCAACATTAGAAACCAGGAGCACTGGCAGGGGACACAAGAAGAGGGGGTTTGGGGCCGCCATGTGTAATTCCATTGCACAGAGCAGGTAAGTATATACCCATTTGTTATTTAAAAAATAACAGTTTACAATCACTTTAAGGAAGTCATTCCCCAAAAATAATCCATACACTATCACTACTTAATAGTCTTGTAATTTATTTTTCATGAAATAGTTTTTACTGTGTTTTGCTGCCTCCTTGTGACGTCCTCCGTGAACTCCTATTTTCTCCCTGCTTCTGTATGGAACACACAATGCACGTTAGTTGTAGTCTTGTGCACTGCTCTATGCATATTATACATCCCACAGTCCGTGGCCCCTAGTCCGTCTCAGGAATCAGTAAGAGGGTGTCTATGTTCCTACATGCAGTGGGATCATGGAGAACAAACGTAGCCACCCTCTAACAAGAAGTCGCATCACAGCAGCAAAAAAAATGAATGTAAAGATGTGGAGGAAGCTGACAGCAAAAGAAGGTAGTTTTATGAGATAAGAATATATCCTTGAACAGAATTCTTTTAGTTTAGTGTCACTTTAAAGATACACTGACTGCATTTGCTGGGAGGAAAATAAGGAACACATATGAAAGCTTCTTCTGTCTGGCATATGCTAATAATCTACTCAATAGGTTTAATACAGCTGACCACAAAAATCTCTCCTCATCAGCCAATTCTATAATTATGCTCCACCCAGCTAGCAGAAGCTGTAGCAGGATTTAATTAGGTTTTTATACATAGTTACATTGTTACAGTGGTCCAGCTTCCTCCTGGAAGCCTGGAAAACACAGGCACCATTTAGAGAACGCATTTTCTGAATGAATGCAAAGCATTCTCTGATTGGATCAGGTGGAGAGTGTGATGTCATCCCTCTGCTTCTCCACCTCAATCAATCAGAGAATGCTTTGCACTCATTCAGAAAACAAAAAATTTAATTTTTTTAATCAAAATGTCAGACTGACTCAGTTCTTTATTATATAATCAGACAAAAATAGGAGATTGCCCTACGACATGTATTTGTTGATTTTAACTGAAATATTACACAGTACTTAACAAAATACCCAGACCTGTATACATAAATCCAGGGCTTTTTTTCTCAGAGAATAGGTACAGGAACTAACCCCCTCTAAGCCACTCTTTGTCCCCGCTCTCTAGCCACCTTCAAGTGCTTTCCCTTAGTTACCCACCTTCCAGTACCCCCCATTTTTACGAAATACAGAGCAAAGTATAATTTTGTGGTGCTAAGTAATTTGTTTGGAATTTGTTAATGATAACAAAAGTAGTAAAATAGATCCTCTGCAGCCAGCAACAATAGACCCCCCCCAAATAAATAACCCACCAGCAACAATAGTTCCCCTTACAACAAAATAACCCCTCAACAACAATGTATCCCCCTTAAGCAACAATAGAGCCACCCCAGCAACAATATACATCCTTCAGCAACAATAGATTTGTTAGCAGCCAGCAACAATAGACCGCCCACAACTAAATACCCCCAAGCAACAATAGATCCCCCCAGTAACAATACACCCCCCAAGCAACAATAGACCTCAGCAACAAAAGACTTTAATTTTCTAGCACACCCCAGCACTTGCTCTTACATACATTCTGTGCTGAGGTTCTGGGACTGCATTCCCACTGAAAAAAGCTCTGCATAAATCCCTGCCCCCTGGAGAAGCTTACAATCTAATATCCCTGCTGCACCTGTACACATTTATAGGGTGGAACATGTAACATGTTCCTTATCCTGCAGCCCCCCCCCGATCCCCCCCCCTTCCTGTGACAGAAGTAAGGGGAGAAATCTCTGCACTAGCTGTCACTTATTAAAAACAGTGCGGCCATGTGTGGCTCCGCCCATATGGCCATGTCATTCATTCACAGTTTTCTGTGAATTAATGGACTAGTCCCGACAGCCCGAGAAACATCTGCTTGCCCATACGGGATGTACGAGCAAGCAGATACTCTGACAGTCTGAAGGAGACCTGCATGGTATCAGCGATCTGCTGATCGCTGGTGCATTGCTTTACAGGCTCCTACTACAAAAAATAATAAAAGCACATTTTTTTACCCGCAAAAAAATGTGCATTTATTATTTTATGTAGAAAGGTGAACTTATCCTTTAGGTTCTGGGAGAAATCCAGGGCCCGGGGTCAGTAGGGGGCCCCATGAGATGCCTCTGGTACCTTTTTCATAGGCTATTTTGAGTTTAGGCAAGGACACAGGGGCCCCATAATCCCCTATTGCCCGGGGCGCCCCATGAGTTGTCAGTCCGCCCCTGGTCCAGACATTGCTGACTGAGGAAATCTGACAACCAAGTTTTCACTCCTGGGTTGTGCACAGTGGACAGGGTTGGAATATAACGTTCTGCTCAAAATAGAATCTGATTAGCTTCATATCGAGCTGTGAGACTTCTGGTTCCTCCTTGATGGTTGATATAACTCACTGTTGTGCCATTGTCTAACCGAATCCTGGTTAAACAAGGGAATTGGAAAGTTTAGCATTGATGGGACAACCAAAACGCTCTGAGCTCCAGGAAAATTAATGGGAAACAAGTTTTTATCATCAACCAAGTACCTTGCACAGACAGAGAATCTAGGACTCATGACCATCCATCATGAAAAGCTTCCAAGCCAGTGGGAGGAAGAATTTCCATGACAGAGCTGAACTTGTGTTCAACCAGATGAGACTGGTCCTGCTTGTTCCACACTACAAGAATGTAGAAATGCTACATTTATGGTGGAGCAAAATTAGGCATGTGGAACTGCTTTGAAACAGGCCACCTGTTTAAGCCCTGAATGCTCAAAAGTGGAGGATTAAATGGCTCCTGGACTGCAGTGTCTGAACATGGAAGTGGAGAGTCTGGAGTTTGTCCTGTGGAAGGCAAACCTACGACATGGCAGTATCCTGGACCAGGCCTAGAAACTCCAAGTGAGATAGTTTGTGTGCTGACTTCAGGAGGAGATTCAGGATTCACCCAAACCTCTGCAGGGCCTAGGCAGTCCATTGGACATTGGCTGCTAGAGCCTGTGTCAACTGATCTCTCAGCATATGGTTGTCCAGATAGCACAGAATGCAACCTCCCCACAACTAAAACAAACAAAGCACAGGGGCTAACATCCTGGTAAATTGCCAAGGTGCAGTAGACCCCTCCCCCCATTTGGATGAGTAAGAAATACATCTACCCTTTTGTTACTTATTAACAGAAAGGGTGAATAATAACTAAAAACAAAGACCCCATGAAAAAGTCCTTTATTATAAAAAATACTGTATATAAACATCCCCCCTAATGTAAGCCCATCATCCTTCATGTTGTCCAGTGATGTAGATCCGATATCAGTCATGATGAACAACAGCCCATGTCCACTCCCAGTACCAAAAAACCTGGGTGACATCATTGACTATATATGGTCATGACCATATTTTGTCAATTAGGTCACTCAGGGTCCCACCTGTGTCAAAAGAATCACACGAACAGCCTTGTGCAAAGATATAGTTCATGCAGCTTGCACATGATAGCTATGGGTGAAACAATGCACATATGCTAATGTGCACATGCATGATGCATGTTGTGCATGGACGTTTTTGTGCCTAATGGCCTTTTTAAGAAGAAAATTACTGAATGGTCGTCAGAACCTGCATTTGTGTTCTGACCCGGCTTCGTCTTGACTCTGCTTGATCCCAAAATCCATTGTTGACCCCGGTTTGTGACTTCTACCTGCTGATTTGTTACCTTTTCTGCTCGTGTGATACTGACTTGGCTACCTCTGCTTTCTTGATTCTGCACTTCTGCTGCATGGTTGTCACTGATTCCTGCTTGTCTGACGATACTTCAAGATCCTGCACCTTCAAGCTTCTAGATTCCAGTCCTGCACTCACTACTTCTCCTGCACTATCCAGAGCATATTCTGGCCAGGATCTTCTACAAGTACCCGTGCCACTCTGTGCCCTTTTATACCCTGTCATCAACTCCAGGGGTAATGGGACAGGAGCTGTAAGGGAAGGCCTCTTGTCATCCTGGCCTCTACCAGGTACTTGACAGGCTGCCTTGTTTTTGATTGTGAAACAAGCCAACAGGCAGGAAGTTGTCATTTAGTGGAGGTAGTGATACTGCCAGTAAATTAATGACTTCCAGCTGCACCAACTGGAGGTTATGATGTTTGGGCAAATTGGGCTAATGTTTAAGGTTATACCTACCTTTCTTTTTTGGCATGCCTCTCAACCTTTTTGAGTTGAGAAAGAGGGACAGCTTTTAATAAATAGAATGTAACCAAGAGGTCACATGAAGGCCAAAGAAATTAATAAGATTGAAATAACAGCAAGAATATGAAGAAATTCAATAAAGGAGTAGGACTAAGTATTGGGACTACTTGTCCATGGACTTTACCATGGACCTGCCTCCCTGAGGGTTCCTCATCACTTGGGTTGTGGTCAGCAGGTTCTCGAAAATAGCACGTGTTGCTCCTCTCACACTTCTTCTCTCTTCCTCAGCTGTAGCACCAATCTTTTGCTCGAGAAATTTTCACATTGCATGGCTTCCCATCTCATATCTCAGACAGGGGAGTCCATTTCACATCCTTGTTTTGGAAGGTGCTCTTCTCTTTATATATTTTTCTTAATTTTGCATATGCATATCATACTCAAACTAATGGTCAAACAGAGAGAACAAACCAAACCCTAGAACCATTTCTCAGCTCTCCCATTTCCATCCACAATGACAATTGAGTCTCTCTTCTGCCTTGGACTGAGTTCAACCATTGTAAATTCAAGTTCCTGAGAATCTCCATTCTATGTGGTCTTTGGTAAGCACTCTCTAGTATCGGCTCCAATATCTCCAACCAGCGAAGTCCCAGTTCTGGTCCCAAGTCCAGAAATGCCTCCTCGATGCTGTCTCCTAAACAAAAAAAATTTGCTGATTGTCACTATCTCTTGGATTGGAAAGGTGATAAACTAGAGGAATGTTCTTTGACCACTGCCTGAGAAATTCTCGCTCCACGCCTTTAATCACCACTTCCCTTTGAAACCAAATCCTCAATTGGTGGGGAGAACCTGTAAGAGGGGAGGAAGTGTCAGAGTCAGGTATCTTTCGCACTCCAATTCCTGTGCCTACTCCATCTCCCATGGCCAAGGGCACTACTGAGTATTGCTTAGGGTGTCCTGACCTCATCCTGCAATACATCACAGGGTCATAAAAACTAGTATTACCACTACCTGTGACATCACAGCTCTGGGAATTTAAAGCTATTGTTGAGTGCTCCCTGACATTAGAGGAGCCACTGTTTCTCAATAATGTGATGATTGCACCTGAGTGGATTAAAGGAAAGATATTTCCACTCATCTCTTTTATAAGGACTAAGCAGCATAGGTAGGAGGAGGGGAAGGAAACATTACTGACCACACTTATTGTTAGCCTTTACTTCCACTTTAAGAATTGTGGCACAGACTGCTGCTTAAAAGAGATAGGATAAAAGACCTAAAAAAGATTTTCAAAGGTACTGATGTGTTTATAAAAACAGAGATCAGAATTGCTTGGTCTACAGTATGGTATCTTTGCCACTCACTAAGAATATCATGGACAGCGCAGAAAGCAAACTGATCCTTCAACATACTGAGCCCAAACTTTCACTAAAAGGTCAGATTACTAAACTAAAGCTGTCTTATTTTGGATAGTATGGAAAAAATCAACGCATTGAAAAACAGGATTATGATTTGAAAAGTTGAAGTGAAGTAAAGAGGATGACTAACAATAAGGAGAATGAATACAGGCATGGAAAGTATGAGCATGCCATTGCGCACTGACAACCCAAACAGAATACATAATTCTGGAGAAACACTACCCATGTGGTCATCAAGCATGGACATTTACTTGGTATGACTTAAAGAAGAATTCAAGGTATGGCATATTATGCGTAGTTACATTGATGTCTTGGACCAATACTATACCTGTGGGATCCATCTAGAAGCTGGAAATCACTGTAGTAGACACCGTGACTGCCCTGGCCACTCAGCACAGGACACGGAAGCTAGTGGAGATAAAATTGAGGAGACCCTGCATCTGTAGATGAGTGAGACAGATATAGAAAATAACTGAAGTGGAATGGCAAATTGGTGGAGCACAGATTGTAAAGATAACAGCTGACCCTAAATAGTGCGTAGAAGTCTACACATCATTACAAAAGGAGGGACAACAGAGGAGGAAAGAGGGACAAAGAGATTTCATTCTGCTAGAGGGACATTCCTGCCAAATGGGAATGATTAAGAGCTTTGGGAAGGGACTATGTATACATATATAGTGCATATAAAAAGTCTACTTTAAAGTCCCTGTTAAAATGTCAGGTTTCTGTGATGTAAAAAATGAGACAAAGATAAATAATTTCAGAACTTTTTCCACCTTTAATATGACCTAAAAAATATACAACAGAGTTGAAAAACAAACTGAAATCTTTTTTTGGGGGGGGAGTAAACATTAAAATCTAAATAATGTGGTTGCATAATGTGCACACCCTCTTATAACTGGGGATGTAGCTGTGTTCAGAATTAAGCAATCACATTCAAAATCATGTTAAATAGGAGTCAGTACACACCTGCCATCATTTAAAGTGCCTCTGATTAACGCCAAATAAAGTTCAGCTGTTCTAGTAGGTCTTTTATGACATTTTCTTAGCCGCATCCTACAGCAAAAGCCATGGTCCGCAGACAGCTTCCAAAGCATCAGAGGGATCTCAATGTTAAAAGGTATCAGTCAGGAGAAGGGTACAAAAGAATTTGCAAGGCATTAGATATACCATGGAACACAGTGAAGACCGTCGTCATGAAGTGGAGAAAATATGACGCAAGAGTGACACTACCAAGAACTGGACGTCCCTCCAAAATGGATGAAAAGACGAGAAGAAAACTGGTCTGGAAGGCTTCCAAGAGGTCTACAGCAACATTAAAGGAGCTGCAGGAATATCTGGCAAGTACTGGCTGTGTGGTACATGTGACAACAATCTCCCCTATTCTTCATATGTCTGGGCTATGGGGTAGAGTGGCAAGTCGGAAGGCTTTTCTTACGAAGAAACACATCCAAGCCTGGCTAAATTTAGCAAAAAACACATCTGAAGTCTCCCAGAAGCATGTGGGAAAATGTGTTATAGTCTGAAGAAACCAAGGTTGAACTTTGGTCATAATTCTAAAAGATATGTTTGGCGCAAAAACAACACTGCACATCACCAAAAGAACACCATACCCACAGTGAAGCATGGTGGTGGCAGCATCATGCTTTGGGGCTGTTTTTCTTCAACTGGAACTGGGGCCTTAGTCAAGGTAGAGGGAATTATGAACAGTTCCAAATACCAGTCAATACTGACACAAAACGTTCAGGCTTCTGCTAGAAAGCTGAACATGAAGAGGAACTTCATCTTTCAGCATGACAACGACCCAAAGCATACATTCAAATCAACAAAGGAATGGCTTCATCAGAAGAAGATTAAAGTTTGGAATGGCCCAGCCAGAGCCCAGACCTGAATCTGATCGAATATCTGTGGGGTGATCTGAAGAGGGCTGTGCACAGGAGATGCCCTCGCAATCTGACAGATTTGGAGTGTTTTTGCAAGTAAGAGTGGGCAGATATTGCCAAGTCAAGATGTGCCATGCTGATAGACTCATACCCAAAAAGACTGAGTGCTGGAATCAAATCAAAAGGTGCTTCAACAAAGTATTAGTTTAAGGGTGTGCACACTTATGCAACCATAATATGACATTTTAACAAGGGAGTGTAGATTTTTTATATCCACTGTAAATTGGTTTACAAATATATAATTGTGCAGTGAATAGGTGACATTTTTGCAAACATCAAAATGGTTCTAAAGACAGAAGGTTTTTTGTTACCTTAATACATTCTATGCATTAAGGTAAAAAAAAAAAATTGTGGGTGCAGCTCCTACCCCAGCACTCCTTATACTTACCTGAGCCCCATCTCGATCCAGCGATGTGCATGAAAGATGCGGCTCTCCTGGGTCTTTCCCTCCTCATCGTTCACACAGCAATAGGAGCCGTTGGCTCCTGCTGCTGTCAATCAGACAGTGAGCCAATAATGGGAGGGGGGGGGGGGTGGGGCCGAGCCACTTGTCCATTCACAGGAGCTTAGCTCAGGAGCGAGCCTGCTTGAGTGCCCCCATAGCAAGATGCTTGCTATTGGGAGCACTCGGCAGGGGGGAGGAGTCAGGACCGCCGGCAGGAGGCCCAAAAAGAATCGGTCTGCTCTGTGCAAAACCATTGAACAGAGCAGGTACGTATGACATGTTTTTTTTTTTTTAATTACAACCTTTAGAATCACTTTACAGTGACACTAAACTCTGGCTTAAATAAAAAATCTATTCAAGTCTATATTCTTAACCCACAAAGCACCTTCTATTGCTCTCAGCCACCTCGAAATCTCCAAATTCCTTTTTTTTTGCTGCTGTGCTCTTGCTTCCTGTTATAGGGTGTCTACATTTGTTTTTGATGGTCCCACTATATGTAGGAATGTAGCCACCCTCTCTTGCTCACTTCCGATATGGACTATGGGATGTGCAGTGAGCATAGAGAAATGTTCATGACCACATATAACGCGCACTGTTCGTTCCAAACAAACTGAAGTGAAAGGGAATAGGAGAGGTTCAGGGGCTCACAGAGGACATTACAAGATCGCATAAAAACATAGTAAGCAACAATTTAATGAAATGTATAGATTGCAGGGCCATTAAGTAACAGATGTGTATGGATTATGTTTGGAGAAAAAGGATATTTTTAGTGTCGCTTTACCAGTTATGGAAAAGCAGCATTTAACATAAAATTTATTATATGCTAAGTACGATTTCTGCTCTGTTTTACTCTTCTTAACTAGTTGCCGACCGCAGATAGCCGAATGACGGCTAAACTGCGGCCGACCAGTTCTGAGTGGACGTCGTATGACGTCCTCCCAGAACGCGCTCCTGGGGCGCGCACCCGGCGATCTCCGTAATCGCTGTGTCCTACGGACACAGCTGATCACGTGATGTGGTAAAAGGCCAATCATACCGGCCTTTTACCACGTGATCAGCGGTGTCCAATGACACGCTGATCACAGGGAAATGCAAGTGCCGGTTCTCGGCTGCACTTTCCTCATGCTGTCAGATCGTGAGGAAAGTACTGCCGAGAACCGGCAGTTGTCAGAGCGGGGATCGGCACCGATCATCAGGGCACTGATGATCAGTGCCCTGATGATCGGTGCCCAGCAATGCCACCCGCAAGTTCCGCCCACCTGTGCCCAGCAGTGCGCCCACTAGCTCCGCCCACCTGTGCCCAGCAGATCACCCACCTGTGCCCAGCAGTGCACCCACCTGTGCCACTCTGCAGTGTCACACACCTGTGCCCAGAAGTGCCACCTACCTGTGCCCAGCAGTGCCACCCACCTGTGCCCACCCACCTGTGCCCACCAGTGCCACCCACCTGTGCCCACCCACCAGTGCCACCCACCAGTGCAGCCCAGCAGTGCTGCCAGTCAGTGCCACCAGTCAGTGCCCAGGGGTTGTGCCAGTCAGTGCCGCCAGTCAGTGCCCAGCAGTGATGCCAGTCAGTGTCGACTATCAGTACCCATCATCAGTGTCACCTATCAGTGCCGCCTATCCGTGACACCTCATTAGTGCTGTCTATCAGTGCCGCCTATCCGTGCCACCTCATTAGTACTGCCTATCAGTGCCCTTTAGTGCTGCCTATCAGTGCCGCCTATCAGTGCTGCCTCATCAACGCACATCAGTGAAGGAGAAAAAATACCTGTTTGAAAAATTTTATAATAGAAACAAAGAAACTTTTTTTTTTTTTCCAAATTTTTTGCACTTTTTTAATTTATAGCGCAAAAAGTAAAGCACCCAGTGGCGATTAAATACCACCAAAAGAAAGCTCTATTTGTGAGAAAAAAATGATCAAAATTTCATATGGGTACAATGTTGCATGACCGCGCAATTGTCAATCAAAGTGCGGCAGCGCTGAAAGCTGAAAATTGGCATAAGTGCCTGGTAGGCAAGTGGTTAATACAGATCTATAAACTTGTACAAAGCTCTGGACCATTGTTTTCATTGTCCTTTGTTGCAGCAAAGAAGATTGGGGGTCTCAAGATGTATTCATCTGTATGTTTAATAACAATAGGAAGATGTATACTTAGGGAATGGCTCAATCCATTTCTTCCAACTTCCAGCTTGGAAGCAAAGCAGAGAAAAGAAACAAAGAGATATTAAGTAAAAACCAGCACGTTACACACATTAACACTTGTTAGGTACATTTATTATTATTATACAGGATTTATATAGCGCCAACAGTTTGTTCAGCACTTTACAATATAAAGGGAGACAATCCAGCAACAATACAGTTCAATACAAGAGGGTAAACCCTTGATTATCGGAGATAGTAACCCCTTCCCAGCCAGGGTTATTAGTACAGTGACAGTGTATAGTATTATCACTGATCACTGTATTAGTGTCACTGCTGTCAGTGGCAGTTAGTCAGTTCCCACTAAGTGTCAGTTAGTGTCAGATTGCCTGCCTCACTATCACAGTCCCCGATCACCGCAATCCCTACAGTTAGTCAGTGTCAGATTGCCCGCCTCACTATCACAGTCCCTGATCACCGACTGAAAGTCGTTGATCACCGCAATTACTAGTATAAAATAAAAACAATTCCAGTATATGTACTATTGTTTGTAGACGCTATAACTTCCATGCAAACCAATCAATATACACTTATTGGGATTTATTTTTTACCAAAGACATGTAGCAGAATACATTTTGGCCTACATTTATGACAAAATTTTATTTTTTATATTTTTATACTGGATATGTTTTATAGCAGAAAGTAAAAAGGATTTCTTGGTCAAAATTTTCATTTTTGGTTTTCCGTTTCTATAACAAAAAATAAAGCACCCAGCAGTGTTCAAATACCACCAAAAGAAAGCTCTATTTGTGTGAAATGTTTTTTTCCAAATGTAGTTTGGGTACAGCATTGCATGACCGTGCAATTGTCAGATAGAGCATTGCCAAAAAGCAAAAAATGTCCTGGTCTTAAAGATAAAATCTTCCGGACCTGAAGTGGTGAAGAGCAGCTCTCATTTGTCGTACAGAGAGACGACCTCAGTGCAGACAGATTTTGCAAAAGTATCTCTGATGCATTCTAGAAGTGGCGCAACATGAGCCAAACTGAAGTACAAATTCTAGACAGGCACATGAATTTGATGCATGCTGCTCCATTTTTAAAATGCATGAGACACTTTTCCAAAATCTGTCCGTGTTAAGGTCTATCTCTGTACGCCAAGAGAGTCTTAACCCTTCGGTGCCAGCACCTTCCGGCCCTTTAAGGGGATTGTGATGCCAGGAGGTCGGATTTAGTGTCATGTGAATGCCGTGAGTGCCTAGGGAGAATGTCACCAGCACACCGAGGATCACCAACATGGGTCCAGACGTTTTAATGAACGATCACATAGTTACAGCAAGGCAACGTTTCGGAGTCTCGCAGGACCCCTTCATCAGGAATGTGGTCACATGTGACATTCTCCCTTGCTGATTCTGTTCGGTTCCAGCCGCCGGTCGCTGCAACACCAATTTATACACACAGCCATTTTTATCGCAGGAACGTGTGCGTTTGGATTGTAAACAGTGGTGTCCCTAGGGTTGGTGTCGCCCGGTGCGGTAACACTTGGTGACACCCCCTCCGGATCTGTGGATTGAGCACAATGGGTCGGAGTCTGATCCATTATCCTCCCCAATCCGCAGATCCGATCCATCCTGCGGGGATCGTCGGCTTGCAACCTATATGGGGTAACTGATCTCTCCACGAGTTCTACGAAAAGATACGTTTTAAAGCAAGCCGATGATTCCCGCAAGATGGATCGGATCTGTGGATTGGGGAGCATAATGGATCAGAGTCAGATCTATTATGCTCAACCCTGCGGGGATCATAGGCTTGCTTTAAAACTTACCTTTTTCGTGGAGAGATCAGTTAACCCTGTATAGGTTGCAAGCCGACGATCCCCGCAGGATGGATCGGATTTGCGGATTGGGGAGGATATTGGATCGGACTCCGATCCATTATTCTCAATCCGCAGATCTGATCCATCCTGCGGGGATCATCGGCTCGCTTTAAAACTTACCTTTTCATGGAGCAGGTCTGGTGTCACCCCATGCAATAGGTGTCACCCAGTGTGGTACGCACCCCCCGCACGTACCTAGGGACGCCCCTGATTGTACACTTGCGCCGTGATTGGCTGTCACATGATTGGAAAGCTCCCGACTGCAAGTAGCGATCAGGACCTTTCTGTGAGACAAATGTGCTGGGAGCGTGCTCTCAGCACATCTTCTATTTACAATGGGCACGTAAATATGGTGCAACCGCCGGGAGGCCACATATACGTGCACTCGGTGCCAAGAGGTTAATTAGCTCCACTTTTGTAAGTTATGAACTGTATTTTCATTTAAATTTGCTGCATGCTGCTTCACTTTTAGAACGCACAGGAGACCCTTCAGCAAAATGAGTTTTTATCAATTCTGTATATGTCGTCTTGATTTTAATGCAATAAACGCATGATAAAAACACGCCATGCATTTCCAAGAAAACGCATACCACCATTTTGGTATGTTTTGGTGGATTGTAAGCTCCAAGGAGCAAGGCCCTCCCAGGGGTGGACTGAAAACTCATGGGGCCCCCGGGCAATAGGGGATCATGGGGGCCCTGTGTCCTTGCCCAAACTCAAAAAAGCCTATGAAAAAGGTACCAGGGGCATCTCATGGGGCCCCCTACTGACCCCAGGCCCTTGGGCAGTGCCCGAGTTTCCAAATGGTCAGTCCACCCCGAGCCCTCCTAACCTTCGTGTATTGAGCTGTATTGTTTCTCTTTATATTGTACAGCACTGAGCAAACTGTTGGCGCGATATAAATCCTGTATAATAATAATGTCCAGGTAATATAGAGTATGTCAGAAAACAGTTCTTTCTTGAAGTTTACAATACACAAACTCATAGACTCCGAGGACTCGTCTGTTGCCTTGGAGACGACGAACACTCCACAGTCCACACACACTACTACAACTACTCAAGCACGGGACTCCGCTATATACAGCAGCTTCTGTGGGAAGGTATGGCACAGCAGCGCATGCGTAATGATCATATCACGGCTACACCGTAGGCGGGGCAACTGTACGGCGGCTGGAGATTGGCACGCATGCGTGTTGAGATTCTCGCCGATCTGTCCGCTCGGAGCCCGTGAGCTCCGGAACCGGAAGTTTTCCCGGGATCTTCCCGACTTGGAGCCCAGCTGTCGCCTCGGGAATAGAAGAGATGTACAATGTAGGTATGGTGTGTGCAGGGCTTGTGTCATAGGGGGCAGTGTGTGTTCTCAGTGATGCCGGATAGAGGAACCATGTCCTGATGTGTGTGTACATATGTGGGCTGTGCTCCATCATAGCATGTAGTAAGAGCCATCACCTTCCCTGGCAGTGCCCCCTCCATCTCCTGTGCGATGTAGTTGGGATGGAGCACACATGCCAGGCTCTGCTGTCATCATTCCTCTCATGATTTATGTCCATGGCAGGAAGGACATCACTTTTTCTGTTTTATTGACTTGATCATGTCAATGTCTTATCCATCTGTGTGACTTCAGATTGATTTCATAGCACTGACATGGGCAGAATTTGGTCCTCTTTAAATTACATGATATAGTCTAACTGGTCAATATTGGAATCAACACCAAAATATACCCTGTCACCTTGTGCCGGAATGCAAAAATAGAAATAAACAAGAAATCCTGGCCATCTGTGTCAATGATGTGTGCCATGGCTCCATCCCATGACGTCACTTGTTCTGACTACTTTCTATTGAATGCTCCATAGTTTCTGCCCATGCTGTCTGCTCAGTCTAGTAGAGGAGTGAATACAGCTTCCACTGGGAGTTTGCTTCATCAGCCTTATGATCATTAAAGAAATAGTTTTTTTTTATTGGAAATTGATGTCTTTTGGTAAGTTGATGGAGCATACAATGCAATCTCTTCCAAAGAATAGGCGTAAGCTCTTCTAAAGTATAGACCGTAAGGCCACTTGCACACAGGTCCATCTTGTTGCAGTGCGTCCTTCCTGGTGTTTCAGTGTCGCCTGGGAGGAACAGGTGCAACTTCTGGATCCTGATGCTGGAAGGTTGCGGCTGGGCTGAAGGCTGCCCCGAGTGGTACGCTGGAAGGCTGCGGCTCGGCTGAAGGCTGCACCGAGTGGTGCGCTGGAAGGCTGCGGCTGAGCTGAAGGCTGCACCGAGTGGTGCGCTGGAAGGCTGCGGCTGAGCTGAAGGATGCACCGAGTGGTGCGCTGGAAGGCTTCGGCTGAGCTGAAGGATGCACCGAGTGGTGCGCTGGAAGGCTTCGGCTGAGCTGAAGGCTGCACCGAGTGGTGCGCTGGAAGGCTGCGGCTGAGCTGAAGGCTGCACCGAGTGGTGCGCTGGAAGGCTGCGGCTGGGCTGAAGGCTGCACCGAGTGGTACGCTGGAAGGCTGCGGCTGGGCTGAAGGCTGCACCGAGTGGTACGCTGGAAGGCTGCGGCTGGGCTGAAGGCTGCACCGAGTGGTACGCTGGAAGGCTGCAGCTGAAGGCTGTACCGACTGGTACGCTGGAAGGCTGCGGCTGAAGGCTGTACCGAGTGGTACGCTGGAAGGCTATGGCTGGGCTGAAGGCTGTACAAAGTGGTACTTGCATCTAAGTTGGCCGTAGATGGGTCAAATCCATGCTGAACCAGCCAAGTTTCAATCCATCTCTGGGCAGGCTGGTTGTACTGAGGTCAATCCATTGATCAACCTCACTACAACCAGTCTGTTGGATTTTTCTGCATGCAGCTTTAGCTTCCAGCAGTGATCCTTGTGTTCTGTGTGCAGGGAAGGCTTCCCATCAGCAGAATACAATAGCATTGCAGGAGGGATTCCCCCATCAACACTGACTGTGTTGATGGGGAAAACATGCGTTTTTCTTTCCTGCAACCACAGGTTGCCGGAAAGGAAATCAAATGATCTCTGGCTTGCCCTAAGGCCCTGTGTGTTCAGGGATGAAGGTCCGGAATGCAGGTCTGCGGGTGAGTAGGCAGCACTTTATTGCAGGAGAAACCTATGTCTCTTCTGCAACAGCATGCACTTATGTGCCTGTTCAGTCTTCTAATCAATGTACGCTGAGCTGCGCATGTGCAATGCTGGCACACTCTGCCTGTATCATTATAACTTACTCACAGGCACATGTGCAGAATGATGTCATCCTATCCCTGGCCAGTAAGTCCTCATGCGCACTGGACGTTTTTACAGCTGCTGCTTTTGGCTTCTGGTGTTTTTTTTCTACAGCCAGTAAACCCCCCAGCATGTTATCTGTGTGTTCATGCACACATAGGCTTTAATCAGTGTTTTCTGGGTGGAAAAAAATGCAGAACTAGTGGGTTTCAAGAAGAGTTTTTTTTTTAGCTGTAAAAATGCTGCAACACTGATAAAAGCTGAAAAATGCGGCTGTCCAGCGTTTTGGAGCCTGAAGATTTTGTGGGAGTAAAGCTTTGCTAAAAAACCCAAATGCTAAAAAACGCTTAAAGTGAATGCAAGAATGCTAAAAACTGCGAGAAAACGCACATTTTCATTGCAGCATTGTACAGCTAACGCTACTGGCATTTTTATAATATCCTGTGTGCATGAGGCCTAAAGAGGCCAAAATCCCAGCACCCACAAATAGCTTGGGGAGAAGATGACAGCAGCTGGTAGGAGGTGTAACTATTGCTCCTATCTCCTCTATGGAGTTGAGTATTTTAAATAGTTTTTCTCCATTTTAAATGCGATGGCAGCATTAGTTCTCATTTTTTTAAAACTTTTTTTCTCTTTTTTTTTTTTTCCACCTGGTGATCTGGCCAGTAAGTCTGTTATTTTTCAACTTCCTTTAGGGCTCGTTCACACCACAAAAATGCTCTCTGCCTACGTTTTTGCTTACAGTTCACACCACGCTCCATTTCAGTGCAGTTGCTATGACCCAGTACAGTTCTGTGCTGAAAAATGCAGCATGTTTACTTTTTTTTTTTTTTCCCCCGCACCAGAAACTTACTGCACTAGTGTGAACTAGGGCCAGTGGAATACATGGAAAACACAGTGCATGCATTTTTGATGAAAAAAAAAAAAAACGCACTGGACTGCATCTGGTGTGAATTAGCCCTTAAAGCGATAGTAAACTGCAAAACATAAAAGCAAAGAAATCTGCAAGTTAAGAGCATAATGTGCTAGTATGCATTGCATGCTATTAAAGACTTACTTGAACATGAGGCCCTCCAGTGGAGTGCTGTCATGACTCCTAGGGGCTTCCATCCTCACCTGGTACTCCTTCTGGGTTTGTGGGCTGTGGCCGTTTGACTGGCTGAGCCGCGATGACGTCACTCCCACACATGCGTGCGGGAGGATCGGCTGTGACACGACTCTCTCAATGGACGTCCATTGAGAGCGCAGTGTGCATGTGCTAGTGACAACACCAGCGCTGCAAAAGTAAATATCTCTTAAACAGTGCACATTTAGGAGATATCTACTGTACCTACAGCAGGGGTGTCAAACTGGCGGCCCTCCAACTGTTGCGAAACTACAAATCCCATCATGTTTCTGCCTTTCAGAGTCATGCTTATAACTGTTAATCTTGCAATGCCTCATGGGACTTGTAGTTTGGCAACAGCTGGAGGGCCGCCAGTTTGACACCCGTGATCTACAGGAAAGCCTTACTATAGGCTTATCTGTAGGTATAAAAAAAAAGTCACTTTGCTATCACTTTAACAGAACAAGCTGTCCAGCAAAAATGAGGGTTCAGACAAACCATTTGATATAGACAAGGGTGTTTACAATGGTCAGCTTTTAATATTTTATGCAAATACCTTAATTCCAAAAGGAACAAAACTGTTACTGTAACTGCTTATAAACTGTGAGCTGGAGTACATCTACAGATCAACATCCACAGATTGACAATGTTGCTGTCCAAAGGTGTCTCCATTGCATCGCCATCCAAAGTGGAGACATTCTAAGACAATGACGTGTTTCTGGCTAGATTACTAGGTGACAACAGTAAAGGGCAAAAAGAAAACAAATGCAGCTGCCACATCTAAGGATTGGTAAGCTGCAATATATTACATTTTTATTTTTTGGTTATTCTTGCATTCATTCTACAGCAGTGCAATAGTATGTTTTAGCGAAAGGAGATCTGAAAGAAGGAAGACTGGTTTAAGTGTATCTAAACCCAGGAACAAAACTCTATTGCAACCTGCCAGTATTCACATATGGTGGATGAATTCATTTTTTTCAGTCTTTTCCTCTAGTTTTACCTGGTGATCCTGCCACTTTTCTGTCCAATTTCTGTTCACTCACTGTTCTGTATCTGGAGGAGCAGTGTTGTCACCCCAAGTTTCCGTTCACTCACTGTTCTGTATTTGGAGGAGCAGTGTTGTCACCCCCAGTTTCCGTTCACTCACTGTTCTGTATTTGGAGGAGCAGTGTTGTCACCCCCAGTTTCCGTTCGCTCTCTGTTCTGTATCTGGAGGAGCAGTGTTGTCACCCCCAGTTTCCGTTCGCTCACTGTTCTGTATTTGGAGGAGCAGTGTTGTCACCCCCAGTTTTCGTTCACTCTCTGTTTTGTATCTGGAGGAGCAGTGTTGTCACCCCCAGTTTTCGTTCACTCTCTGTTTTGTATCTGGAGGAGCAGTGTTGTCACCCCCAGTTTCCGTTCACTCACTGTTCTGTATTTGGAGGAGCAGTGTTGTCACCCCCAGTTTCCGTTCGCTCTCTGTTCTGTATCTGGAGGAGCAGTGTTGTCACCCCCAGTTTCCGTTCGCTCTCTGTTCTGTATCTGGAGGAGCAGTGTTGTCACCCCCAGTTTCCGTTCGCTCTCTGTTTTGTATCTGGAGGAGCAGTGTTGTCACCCCCAGTTTTCGTTAGCTCTCTGTTCTGTATCTGGAGGAGCAGTGTTGTCACCCCCAGTTTCCGTTCACTCTCTGTTTTGTATCTGGAGGAGCAGTGTTGTCACCCCCAGTTTCCGTTCACTCTCTGTTTTGTATCTGGAGGAGCAGTGTTGTCACCCCCAGTTTCCGTTCGCTCTCTGTTCTGTATCTGGAGGAGCAGTGTTGTCACCCCCAGTTTCCATTCGCTCTCTGTTCTGTATCTGGAGGAGCAGTGTTGTCACCCCCAGTTTTCGTTCGCTCTCTGTTCTGTATCGGGAGGAGCAGTGTTGTCACCCCCAGTTTCCGTTCGCTCTCTGTTCTGTATCTGGAGGAGCAGTGTTGTCACCCCCCAGTTTCCGTTCGCTCACTGTTCTGTATCTGGAGGAGCAGTGTTGTCACCCCCAGTTTCCGTTCGCTCACTGTTCTGTATCTGGAAGAGCAGTGTTGTCACCCCCAGTTTCCGTTCGCTCTCTGTTCTGTATCTGGAGGAGCAGTGTTGTCACCCCCCAGTTTCCGTTCGCTCACTGTTCTGTATCTGGAAGAGCAGTGTTGTCACCCCCAGTTTCCGTTCGCTCACTGTTCTGTATCTGGAGGAGCAGTGTTGTCACCCCCCAGTTTCCGTTCGCTCACTGTTCTGTATCTGGAGGAGCAGTGTTGTCGCCCCCAGTTTCCGTTCGCTCACTGTTCTGTATCTGGAGGAGCAGTGTTGTCACCCTGATCAGAAAGTGTGCTAAGCTCGACATACACATATAGATTGTGAAGCCTGGTTGGAAGAATCTCTCTTTGCCGTCTTGCTGTGGCACCCACAGCTGTCAGAATATCCAGAAGGTTCAAACCTCCATACAGACTTGTGGCCCGGGTAAACCATGCAGGAGCCCTGATGCACTCACGTTTGCAGTGCTTTGTGGTCTTCCATAATGTAATAACTGCACTTTTTTATTGCATTTATTTTAATAAATTCTTTGCAAAGGTGGACTATGCCTTTTAAGATCTTGGAAATATTCAGTCCGTTTGTTATATGGAAGGATAGCTATGGTTTGCCATGAATTTGTCTCAGAACATCATTTTCATAGGTTAGGAATGCATTTTGTAAAATGCATTTTATTAGCTTTGCTACCTTCTATCTTGTTGATGATGTGGTTCCCTTTTGTATTGTGATAAATAATGACCCGAAGTGCAAACAAAGCTAAGATGTAAATGTGGTTTTTTTGTTTGTTTTGTTCCCAGTGATCAGTGTGTGGTGTCTCGGATTCTGGAGACATGGTGCTATTATACAGGTCTTTATTGCAGGCGCAGTCCTCTGTGATTTTGGCAAGCTTTGTTGAGATGGGGGCTGGAAGGTTTCAAATGCTTTGTTAGGGTGGGGGGTGGGATGTCAGGTGGAGCTTGTAACATTTGATGCAGACAGCAACATTAGGGGCACACAGAGCAAATGTATGATGGATTGTTAGTATTGAGCTGAGCAACTCTGTATACCATTTCACCCCCAACGTCAGGGGGTACCCAGAGGTATTAGAACCATGTGCTGAGCTGCCTCCTGTAGGAAACACTGCAACCTCCTTCCGTGTCACTTCTGTGGTTCCAGAGATGGTGGAGTCATTCACATGTGTGTTCAGGATTGACAACGATTCCCTGCAGTAGCAAAAGAAGTGAGAGGCTGACAGCAAAGGCCATTCACATGTAATCAGAATCGCACCAATTACCTGTGGAAGATTTACACCCCATGCACACTTGTGCGACTTTGGACATCAAAGTTGCATGAAAAATTGTATGCCATGTTTTCCAATGATAGCCATTCATATAAGTAGTTCATGCACTACTTTGGTCCGACTTTCATGAAACTTGAGGGCCATAAACTTAATTGTTAACCCTCAAAAGTTGCATAAAAGTCATTCCTGAATGACATGCAACAGTGGGTTCGACTTTGAAGTCACATCCAAGTGGCACCCATCCAAAGTTGCACTCCAAAGTCAGGTGACTTTGAAGTCGTACAAGTGTGAATGGAGGCTTACCCAGGACACAAAAAGTGATCATCCACAGGTAATTGTTGAATGTCTGATTACATGTGATTGGTCACGAATGGCTGTCAACCCCTTGTTGCTTTATATGGGGCTGCTTGCAGGTAACTCCTCTAAGCAGCCCAGAGAAAATTGTAGTTGGCCCCAAACACGTAGTCAATGAGACCTGTATTGCCACACATTGATTGTACACAAGGTCTTCTCTACCAGGTGGCTTTTATGATTATTTATTTATTTATTTTTTGTAATTTAGTATCCGCATTCTCTGGAAAAGAGATTTTAAGCCAGCCATACATGGATTGATGGACAGTTCACACTATGCCCCGAGCTCTGTGCGGAGTGATTTCAAGCCCATTTATTTGAATAGGCTGAAGTCTCACCGCACCATAAGTAGTGCATGCAATACTTTTGAAACACACAGCAACTGTATCGCATGGTACATTCTACCATGCAATTTGGTGCGGGCAATCTTTAAACTGACCCCCACAGCAGAACGCTAGGGCATTGTATATGGAATGCGGTGCGGGAAGCTGCACGTGACCGTGGGCTTTCCCGCATCACATTCTAGTGTGAACGAGCCCTGGAATTTGGCCAATTCAGCAGGGACCAGCCAAATTTCGGTCCATGTATAGGCAGGGAGGTCGTACAGAAGTAGATCTTCTGATTGACTTCTGTACAACCACCCTGTTGAAATTTCTCCACTTAATCAGCACAGCAGGCTATAGTCAGCAAGGTTGATGAGTGTATTCTGAAGTTGGGGAAGATTCCCCCATTAACTTGGGTGATTTTATTTATTTTTTAACCTGCTGGTTGAACAAAAAAACTTGACTCATCTATGACTAGCCTTCATATTCAGCATTGATTTCTATTTGTGTCATATCAGGGTATTTTTACTACTTAATCTCGCCTAGAGGGAAGACAAAATGACCCGCTTTATCCTCATAGTGTAGCTGTGGAATCTGTATTTAGTGTAATGGTATTTTGTCTGTGAAATGACTTCGCTACATTCCAGCATGGAGCCAGAATTCTAACCTCAGACAGTTAATTGGGGGAGGAGAGAGCTCAGCTAACAAATAGATCTCATTTCAAATCATTTGTCCCACAGCTCCCAAAGTGAAATAGATATGACTCTTTTGTAGGAATGAATTCACGTTTATGGATCAGAGGACCTCCATCATTTTGGTACATGTTCCCTATGCTCTGTACACCGTGGAATATTGAAATTCTTTTTGTCTTCTTATGTAGACAATGACTGATGGAAGAAGGGTGTAGGAGGTTATTCAGTCATCCAGCTGTAGACAACACTTTGGTCACAGGTAGCTTGATGGGTGGCCCAGGAGCACCTCAGATTCACAATATCTAAGATACAAAAATTGCATGTATGATTTCTCATAGAGATAAAGATTGACAGAAGCACAGGCTCTCATGGTGATCACAATCTTCATAAAAAGGGGGGAGGAGATCTGGATTCTTTAACACAGATTAACGATTTCCTCCAGTACTTGAGGAACTGCAAGGGGTTTATGGTTTTCCAGCAGGAAGACAGTACGTTGCTTTTTCAAATGTACTAGAGCCCATATATATGTAGACTTGTGTTGCTTTCTAAGGGAAAACTGTTCACTCAAAAGAATGGAACTCCAACTTATAAATATTTTTTTATAACATTGTATGCAAATTTACTTTAACGCTATAAGCCATGTTAGGTTGGCATGACAAGCAAGCAAAACAAACATCCTCCTGCACTCGAGGTGGATGTTTCCACAATGGAGGACCTGAGGGCTTTGACCAGTTGGGGCTAGGCAAGACTTTGCAGCCCCTAATGACTGGGGAAGCCCCAAAAGAACACTGGAAAAACAAAAGCAGAGGGTGCACCAGCCTTGTGCCTTCAAAAATCTTTTTATTGAAATAAAACAGATGTGTACTCACAAACGGCACCTAGAGCGGGTAAAATAAGTATTGAACACGTCACCATTTTTCTAGGTAAATATATGTATAAAGGTGTTATTGACAAGTTCAGGAATTAGGTTATGTGTAATAAAATGGAATGACTCAGGGAAACCGTATTGAACACATGAAGAAAGGGAGGTGCAAAAAAGGCATGGAAAGCCAAGACACCAGTTGAAATCTATCACTGATTAGAAAGCAACCCTGTCCCTTGTCAGTACAAATTAATATCAGCTGGATCTGTCTCAACTGATGGCCTATAAAAAGGTGTCTTGTTACTAAGGTGTCACACCAGAAATATCTCAAAGTGGGTCAAAGCAAAGAGCTCCCTCAAGATCTTCGCAACCTTATTGCTGCAAAACATACTAATGGCATTGCTTACAGAGGGATTTCTAAACTTCTGAATGTTCCAGTGCGCACTGTTAGGGCCATAATCAGGAAGTAAAGAGAACATAATTTCACCATAAACTGGCCACGACGAGGAGTGAAAAATTTTTTTTGCCGAAGAGTTGTCCAAGAACCACTTGTGGAGAGCTTCAGAAAGACCTGGAATTAGCAGGTACAATTGTTTCAAAGAAAACAATAAGTAATGCACTCAACCGCCATGGCCTGTATGCATGCTCACCATGCAAGATTCCACTGCTGAAGCTTGTTTAAAGTTTGCTGCAAAACATTTAGATAATCCTGTGAAGTACTGGGAGAATATAGTCTGGTCAGATGAGACCAAAATTGAACTCTGGATGCTATAACACACACCATGTTTGGAGGTCAAATAGCACTGCACATCACCCCAAAAACACCATCCCAACCCAAAGCCAAGGAAACTCAATTGGTTTAAAAAAAAAAAAAACTTAGGCTGCTAAAATGGCCCAGCTAATCGCCTGACTTGAATCCAATAAAAAATCTATGGAAAGAACTAAAGATCAGAGTTCATAGAAGAGGCTCACGGAACCTTCAAGATATGAAGATTGTATGGAAGAATATGCCAAAATCATACCTGAGCAATGCATGCGACTAGTTTCTCCATTCAGGAGGCATCTTGAAGCTGTTATTACAACAAAGGATTTTGTACAACGTATTAAAATAATTTCAGTTAGTGTGTTAAAAATATTTTTGTGTCATTCTATTACATGTAACTTAATTTCTGAACTTATTTGTTTTGCTTTCTTTATATGTATGGATTGCATGGGTTGTTACCGACATGTGGTGAAAATTTCATGTCAATGGCACCTTTAGAAATATATTTACCAAGAACAACTGTGATGGGCTCAGTACTTATTTTACTCGTATCCAGCGCATCAATATCCACAGTGGTCCGCACACTCTGGTCCACTGCACCAGCCACGGCATAAGGAGGGTACTTCCAATGTCTGACACATTTTAAGAGTAGGTACCCTCTTTTTCATGTGCTGTTTGTGAGTAGAAATCTGTTTTATTTCTTAATTAAAAAGTTTTCTTAACCGCTTCCGCAGAAATACTGCTACAGGGCGGCACAGGTGTGCAAAATCACGTGTGTTTGTGTGTGTGTGTGTGTGTGTGTGATTTTGCAGTTTCAGGTTGGGGGCACGCCGCCATTCGCGGCCTCAGCTGTCAATCACCGGGTCCTGTCTGGTGATCACCCGGCGATCTCCAAGGATTTCCGACGGGGAGAGTCCTGTATGTAAACCATACAGATCTCTCCCCTGTCAGCTCCTGCATAGCAGAGCCATACAAAGTAGTGTGCTTACAGTGTAAAGCGCCCACAGAGTAAAACCTCACACAGTTAGCCCTTTGATCGCCCCTCATGTTAATCCCTTCCTGCCCAGTGCCATACAGTGTCAGTGCTTTTTATTAGCACTGATCACTAGCACTGTATTGGTGTCAGTGACATTAAGTCAGTTCCCCCCAGTGTCAGAATGCCTGCCGCAGTCCTGCTATAAGTTGCTGATCGCTGCCATTACTAGTAAAAAAAATAAAAAAAATTCCAGTGTATATATACCAACATTTGTAAACGCTATATCTTTCACATAAACCTATTAATTTACACGTATTGGGATTTTTTTTAGCAAAGACATGTAGCAGAATACGTTTTGGCCTACATTTTTTACAAAATTTGCTTAAATTATTTTTACTGGACATGTTTATTAGCAAAAATCTAGTTTTGTTTTCAAAATTTTCGGTCTTTTTTTGTTTATAGCGCACAGGTGATCAAATACCACCAAAAGAAAGCTCTATTTGCGGGAAAAAGAAGATGTAAATTTCATTTGGGTGCAGCGTTGCATGACCGTGCAATTGTCAGTTAAAATAATGCAGCGCCATAACGAAAAAAATGGCCTGTCAGGAAGGGGGTTATTCCTCAGGAGGGCAAGTGGCTAAGGTAATGTGCAAGGCTGGCGCACCCTTTCTTTTTGTTTTCCTGGTATGACAAGCCAACAAGTGCCATAGTAGTGGCTAATTGAGTGTGCGCATGTGTGTGTGGGAAGAGTTAAATTTGTTTTTTTTTTTTGTTTGTTTTTTAAGTTTACAGTTACATTTATTGAATACTCTGGGCAACCAGAACTGTCTAATACCAGTTTGTTTCTGCCAGGCAGGAATTGCACCTACACAGTAACAATTAACACTTTTCAGCTGACGTCCTTGTAAAGCCCAGATTGAGAGCTTGTATTGTTTTATTTGCATCCCCTGAGGGTAGAGCCTGATGTGAATGTGCGTTATGTAAAGTGCTGCGTAAATGGTTGATGCCATATAAATATCTTAGTAGTAATTATGAAAGTAATTGTGTGTTTGTATAGAGATGACATATTGTGCAGTGCACTGAAGAGTACTTAGAGCCATTCCCATTGGGGTCACCTGCTCCCATTTCCCTGAAACATTTGGACAATTTGGGTAAAGCCTATTTACTGAATTTGTTTTTGTTTTTTTGGAGACATAGGAGACTGCCCAGGGGACACCACCACAAACACAGGAAAAATGTATGAACTCCTTTCTGATCATTTCCTAGGTGGTATTTGAACTGCTGACCTAGATCTATAAAGCAAGGGTGTTAACCATTTATTGGTTGTTTAGATCTGCTAGTACAGAGTAAAGGCGGCCATAGATTTTCGATTTTCTTGCCGAATTATCGGCCAATATTCATACCGTTAGTGGGGAAAAATGTTGGCCGTTAATTTTAAGAGATTTTGAAAATCGTCCAAGGTGGAAAATCCTGGGACGATTTGTTAGATCGGACGATTTTCGCAGTAATTTAAGGTCAAATCAGCCGTTCTTCTGCTGATTTGACAATAAATTGACTATGAAGAAAAAGAAGAAATAGAAGAGAGAGATTTTGCAGGAGAAGAAGAAATAGAATATCAAGAAGAAGAATAGAAGAAAAGAGGAGAAGATGAAATAGATTTTGCAGAAGACGGAGAAGAAAAAAAGTTGCAACATTGTATTTGTATGCATTTCGGATACAGATGTTTCTATTCAAGTACAAATAGATACAATGTTGTTTCTCTTCTTCTGCATAATCTATTTCTTCTGTCAAATATGCTCGATGCAGGGACACCGCTATTATATTAATTGATGGCCGTGGACGGGACTAAAACCCGCCGACTTTTTTTTTTAATTAGTGGCAACGTCAGCCGTCTGAACGACCGATTTACGACTTTTAAAAAAAAAACGGCCGATTGTCCCCACGTCTATGGCCTGCTTAAGGGTCTGTTCACACCATAGAAACAAAGTCCAGATGCGTTCCGGATGTGTTTCCACATGTGCGTTTTTGATGCATTCCGGTGCCTTTTTGATGCTTTCCAGTTCATTCCCCCCCCCCCCCCCCCTCTTTATCTTTACTTTAAGTAGGGACATGCATTCCAGTGCGTTTTTGATGCTTTCCAGTTAATTCCCCTCCCCCCTCCTTTTTTTCTTCAATTTAAATAGAGACATGCATTCCAGTGTTTTTTTTAATGCATTTTACCGCATTTCAGTGTAGTTTTGTGCAGGAAGAATGCAGCATGTTCTACTTTTTTTTTCTGCACTTGGAACACACTGGAACTGCAAGCACTGATGTGAACTATGGCATTGACAACCATATAACTTATTTTCTCTACGTTTTTGGATGCAGAAAAAAAAGCAACTGAAACACATGTAGTGTGAACTGGCCCTTAAGCTGGCTATACATGGAATACATTTCAGCTGGTTCCTGATTAAGGCCCAGTTCACACTACATGCGTTCAGTGTTTTTTTTTTTGTTTTCTTTCATGCAGGCAGGAGGGTGTGTTTAGCTGAGAGAACTCCTCCTGAAGACTCCTGGGATGTATGACATAATTTGCCTAGGCATGGAAACCAGGAAATAATTGAAGAAATTAAAAAAAAAAAAAGTATATATGATATATTTTCTCATCTATTTACTAATGCGAACAGCATTATTCAGTGTTGATTGAGAGAGCGAAGTTCTACTTTTAACCTCATGCCGACATCTCTTGAAAGAAACATCAAAGGAGACTGTCAGCCAAACAGTACCAGCATCCATCAGATGCAGCCACTTTTTGGGTGTTTGACAGCTGGTTGGGCTGGATGTCCTAATGCCATAGCCATAGCAGGAGATTCGTCCATCCATGCTGTGTAGAGTAAATGGAGGAATTGATTAGATGTAGGTTGAACAGAGACAATCTACATGTGTATGGCCAGGCTGGTATGTTTTTCTGTTCAGCTTGCTAGCTGAATGAAAGAATCTAACAGATTTCTCCATCAACATTGTATAGTGCAGAGGGCCAAATCCCCTGCTGGGCTATTGTATTCTAGGAACTGCTGGTGGTTACTGTCAGAATATCTGAACTGTAGCTGATTGACTGGAAGGGAGGAGGCCAACAAGGACACTGGAGGCTAATTCTGTCATGTACACCAGGAACCAGCCGAAATGTGAGGAGTATGTGGCCAGCTTAAAGCGGATCATCACCCTCCTCTACCACTTCCCTCCACTTAACCCCTCCTCCTCTACTCAGCAGGTATCGCACTGTTTATTTTATTTTTTATTTACCAATTTCTTTAGGGAAACAAAAAAAAAAAGTCTGGCCCCGTCTCCCCAAGCTACATGCATGGGAAGGCAGGGCCAGACTTTTTAAAAAATGGCCTTCGGCAAATGATGTGCACATTGCCTGCTGTGCCTCACCGGTTATATGTGTGACATATCTCAGGAGGCATAGGCTTCCATAAAGGAAAGTGGCGGACCTATCAGCATGTCATCGGGACTCGGGAGGCCCGCCCACTGAACATAGAAAAGTGACAGAGCAGAAAAAGACTGAGCTTGAGAGGATCTCAGTGGGACAACGCTAGATCTGCTGGATGGGTGAGTATCTGAAATTTGAAGATACCACTTTAAAGCAGAGTTCCACTCCCCCTGTCAAAAAATAAATCCGCAAACTACAACAACTGTAGCTGCTTACCTGTCCCTCGGTCCCGTGGTGTGTCCCTCGCAGCCCGTTTCACCTGCCGTCCTGTATTCCAGGAGGCTGCCATCTTCAGTGTGGGCACCCGGCTGTGATAGCTTGCGGCTTCACAGTCGGGTACCCACTGTGCATGCGCGAGTAGCGCTGCGCTTCATGAATGGTCCTGTAGTCTTCTGGGACCTGTCACGTGTCCCGAAAGACTACAGGGAGGGAGGGAGGACACCTTCCGCTTTCGATCTCCTAGGCCAGGGGTAGGCAACCTGTGGCTCTCTAGCTGTTGTGGAACTACATTTCCCATGATGCATTGCAAAGATTACAAAACTGACAGTTACAGTTATGACTTGCAGAGGCATGATGGAACTTGTAGTCCTGTGGCTCTCAGGTTGCCTACCCCTGGCCTAGGCAATCGGACCGGGAGTGGGAGCGGGTACCTGTCAAATTCGGGTACCCGCTCCCCCCCGCTCCCCAAAGATGCCAATCCTTAATGGGGAGCAGTCCTTAAAGTGGAACTTCCCCTTTTGGGTGGAGCTCTGCTTTAAGTGAGCAGGGCTATTAAAAAAAAAAAACACAAAAAAAAACAGATCCGCTTTAAGGTTACACTTTTTTTTTTTTTTTTTTTTGCAGAAGTCTGATTTTTTTTTTTTTTTTTCCTGGTTTTGTAATATAAATGTTTTGTAGTGCACAGGAATAGATGTCAGGTTTAAAAGAAACATGACAAAAGTCATCAGAAGCGTAAATGTGTTTAATAGCTGCATGTGAGCCATTTGTACATGTTAATCGGCAGTTGTGTGTGAAGGCATTGCGGATGCTGGGGTTTATTTTTGATTGAGGTGTGCCTATTATTGTATAAAGCCCTAAGTGAACATGTTCTGTATGCAGGTCTGTGACTTGCTGTACACAATAATCCCTCTGTTGTGTCTTTTGTCATTTATTACTGCCAATGTTTTCCTAGCTCTTTGAAGTGGCTTGTGGAGAACAAACCTCCCCCTCGCAGTCTTATGTCGGGCACATTTCCTATGGCTCAATCCCCTGTGGACACCTACTTGCACTTAGGAAAATCAGGCTCTCCTCCCCCCCCACAGTGCACAGATCAGCAGACAGATGTGTGTGATGTTGACTTCCAGCGCATAAACACGTATGGACAGCTGTGTTGTACAATCACAAGGATGTCGCCTGTTCGCCCAGCAGGTGACTTGACAACTCCCGATTTTTTCTTTTTAAAGCACGTACCTATGTATTTTATCGCTTTGTCTCTATTCTTCTGCTTTTTAGTGTAACACAATGCAGCAAATAGTTGGCTATGATTCCATCCCTTGTTTGTGTTCTGGTGTGCTTTGTCTATTGGAATTTTTTCATGCGTATCTGTTCCTTTATTGTGTGCGTGCAAAGAGGAGGCTTGTTTGAGCCGTTTACATCTATACCCCATGTTACTGTTCTAGCCCATGTCCAGCCACAACTGTTTGTTCTGCATAGCATGAGGGAGGTTCTAGCCTCTATCAGGTTTGTCTTGCTGTTTGCGCCCCTGTTGATTGGATTTTCCTTCACTTCCTGTTCTGTCCGACACCTGTACAGGGAATGAGGGGAAATCTCCCCAGTAAGGATACAGATCGTAACACAAATCTGACAAAGACTCTCACCTTTCCCCGCTCTTTTAAAATTATTTTATTTCTGCCTGTATTCCAGTTGGCTAGATATCCTCTTGCTTCCTCTTCTGAAATCTCCCAGATGGGGATACAAATGACAATTAAAACCCAACGAAGTTGTTTCCCAATTTATTAAAAAAAAATTTTGGTTGGAGTTTGACTTTTTTTTTTTTACAGGACACGATCCGGTGCCTGCTATGTCCTGTAAAGGATAGGAACTAAACCCTCCTATCCTTTACAGCCAAGGAAGCTGCCATTTTAGCTTTAGAATCCCTGTCGGTGCACTTGTCATTTTTTTCTCTCTTCCCAGATACATACTTGTCTTGCAGCCTCTGTGGTTGGATTAACTTTCCACTGCCAGTCTTTAGTGTGCTAGTCATGTCTGCTTAGTAGGTTCTCTTAGATTTCTACGAGGCTTTCCCTTAACCACTTCCTGTCCATCCCATGTACATAAACCGCCGGACAGGAGCAGTGCCGAAGCGGGTGCCCGTTTATAAATGGCCCCCACATTCACTGCCTGTGCGTGCTCCCTGGGAGCACGCAGCACCACGATCCGGTGCCCGATGTGTCCTGTAAAGCAGGGCTTAAAATTTAAAATCCTGAGCTACTAGCCAGGCCTTAGAGTTACTCGCCACCAACAAACACACACAAACAGAGACACCTGTATACACACACAGACACACACGCACAGAGACACATGTACACACACACACACATACAGACACGTATACACACACAGTCACGTACAGAAATGCATACACACAGATACATGTACATACACAGAAATACACACACACACACACACATGTACATACTCACATGTACACACGCACACAGACACATGTACACACACATGTACATACACGCAGACAAATGTACAGATACACACAGCCACATGTACAATTGTACATGCATACACACACAAACCCCTATAAAAAGTTGCAGTACTTTGTTGTTCACTCACAGATCCGGGTACTACACTCTAGGGGAAGGCAGAGAGCACAGCACACACTCCATGCTTTGCATTCGCTGCACTCAGCTATTGAGCAGTCTGACGGCTCCCAGTGCCAATGACAGATCTGGTCTGAGCTCCGAGCCTGCTCAGCAAGACGGCCCTGGGGGGACACACTTGCCCCCACCTTAATTTCCACTCGCCATTGGTGAGCAGGCAAGTGGAAATGTCAAGCCCTGCTGTAAAGGATAGGAACTAAACCCTCCTATCCTTTACAGCCAAGGAAGCTGCCATCTTCACTTCTGTTTGATCTTCAATTGCCATGATGCTGCACATGTGATCAATTATGACACCAGCCATGCGATGGTTTGACAGTTTGATTGAGACTACACGTAACTGGGGCAGTTAGGGCCCTTTCACATGGGCAGATCGTCCTGCAAGGTATCTGTCCGCTGAGCAGGTGGATGACAGGTCCGTATCCACTCCGCTTGTGCAAAGCAGACACAGATGCAGCCCGCTGTTCTCTATAGGGTGGTCGGATGTAAATGGACCGCCTGTCCATTTTACATCTGACTGTCATCTGATCTGCTAGACAGATGTGGAACAGATCCCCATCCTTCTGCTTTTAGCAGATTGGATCAGATCAGATGCAGGTGGGTGTAAACTAACACATGTTCATTTACATTCACCTCCCCATAGAGAACAATGGGTGGTCCAATCGGGTCCAATTGAAAAACGGACAGGAGGACCCGATCAGTCTGCCCATGTGAAAGGGCCTTTAGCATTCATGGACATGCCTTGAATACAACTGTTTTGGGAAACCATTATATCAATGAGTTTAGTTCCACATTTATTGATGATTGATGCAATGCATAAAATAACAAGGAAGCTAAAGCTTAACAGGGATGTTGAATTTGTATTGTACCTTTTAGCCCTGCTCAACCAGGGCTCACCTATCAAGCGGAAATGCTGCCGCTGGTTGCTTCCACACAGTGAAGGACTTTGTCCCCTATGTGATTGAAAAGAGAAAAAAAAGGTTTTTGGTTTTTTTTTAATTTTAAAAAAAATCAACTTACACTCAAGCACATGACATTTCCCCCCCCTCCCCCAAACCAAAAAAATAAGAATTTTGGCCCTCCCCTCACATATAGGCATGTACAACGTAAAAGCACACGCTGGGCACCTACGCATGAAAACGTTGATTGTGATACACATGTTTTATATCGCCGCGCATGCCAGAAGGAGAGCAATAATTCTTGCACCACACCTCCTCCATACGCTATACTGATGACCTGTAAGGGGCTTTAAACGTGTCGAATATAGAAAAAATAGGGTACTAAAATTCATTGCCATTTCACGAGCGCGCGCAAATTTAAGGTTTGACAAGTTGGATATCTATTTACTCGGTGTAACCTCATCTTTTATATTTTACAAAAAATAGGGTAATTTATTGCTTTTTTTTTTTGTGCCCTAAATTTTAACTTACTTGTATTTTGTACTGAAATTTTGCCGTAATATCGTGCTACACAAAACATTGGAACTAATTTAATCCCTGGACAGGTAGTTTTTTAAAAAATGTCCACACCCCTGTTAAAGGGTTCTCATTGTATTGTTTCCTCTGCATGAAATACCTGGTGACCTTGCCAATCCCCCTGCTTTCCTATTTTAAACTGACCACACTAGGCATGAGAGCATGTCCATCTCTGCATGGTCCGCTTTCTAGCTGTGCTGGGAGCTCCGCCTGCCTGTCCTCCAATGATCAGACTGTTGCTGACATATGGCAGGTGCTCTCTGCTCCTCTTTTGCATCGGCCCCCATAGCAAGCCATGTGCTATGGGTGCATGCGTGCGTGTTGCAAAACCAGGCTGTATGCGTTCATGGACCCATGGCTCCTGATGCTTCCTGAGTCTCCTGTGAGACCTAGAAGAGGGGAGAGAAGAGATGTAACCGGGCACAGCGCTGGATTGATAGAGGACTTGGGTAAGTGTTTTGGGAAGGGCACAGCAAGTGGTAAAATCGTTTTTTCATCTTAATGTAGGGAATGCGTAAAGGTACAAACACATTTTCGCTTTAGAATCACTGTCGGTGTATTTGTCATTTTTTTCTCTCTTCCCAAATGCATACTTGTCTTGCAGCCTCTGTGGTTGCATTTACAATCCACTGCCAGTCTTTAGTTTGGGCTGTCTCTTAACCACTTCCTGTCCAGCCCATGTACATAAACAGCCGGATGGGAGCAGTGCCAAAGTGGACGGGCTGTTTTATAAACGGCCCCCGCATTCACTGCCTGTGTGCGCTCCCTGGGATCGCTGTACGGGGCCTCCCCTGTGTGAGGTCCTGATTCATGTGATCACTGATTGGCCAATCAGTGATCACATGAACAGTAGTAAACAAGATGTCACTTCCTGAAATCGTTGCTTACCACTTGTGAAATCTGTGAATGATCACAGAGGCACATGGTACAAGGCTATTCACAACAGCCTTGTACCATGTGACAAGCTGTGACCAATCGCAGCTCTCATAGTATTTCTCAATGGCTGCAAGAATGCTGCCAGAGAGAAGGAGAAATTATTGCTTTTACAGCCTTTATGGGTGTTTGAATCTTAGCCGATCTCTGCTTAACCAGCCGAGATTCAAACCATCTAAGGCCAGCTTAATATACACAGAATTGTGTAGATAGGAATTAGTTATAGTAGTTTACATGGCAGCTTGATTTACCATAGGTGTGCCATCAAGGAGGTGAAAGAGAGAGGTGAGGTATCCCTGGTCAGGGATTTTTTTTTTCAGCTGTTACGCAGTTCTGGTACCTCCAGCAGCAGGTGCTGGGGTGTGCTGGAGAGTCTGTTTATACTTGCTGCTAAGGGATCTGTTGTTGCTGGAGGGGATCTATTTTTGAATGAAGTCTACTGTCACTGTGGGGCTGTGTTGCTTGGGGGGCCTTATCTTTCTGGGGGTGGCATTTTTTTTCTGGGATGAAACTAATGTTGAGGGAGGGTGTCTATTATGGCTGCTGGAGGGTTTAGAGATTTGATGTTGCTACCAGGGGTCTATTGTTGCCAGGAGGTCTGTTGTTGCTGGTTGCAGGGGATCTATTTTACTTCTTTATCTTTCCAAATTACTTCGCACAACAATATGATCCTTGGTTCTGTACACTCTAAAAGGGGTAGTACTGGGAGTTGGGTAAGGGGTAGAACCAAGGGATGATGCTTGAAGGTGGGTAGGGAGCAGAGACGGGTGACTCAGAAGGGCGAGTTCCTGCACTATTTCTCTGTTCCTGGTATGTATTATGGAGTTGGTGGTGGGGGACTTTGCAGAGACCAGATAACCTGCATGTATATGCAGTCCAGTGTGAGCAACAAACACATGTCGCAGAGTCCAAAGTTTTATTGATAAAATTGGGTCTCAGTAGAAAAAAGTAAACAGGTTTCATGGGCCAAGTGTCAGTGCCCAGGAATTTTGACTGTGCCTAAAGTTAAACTAAAGGCAAACATTTTTACTTTTGATATGCACATGTGACGGTTTGCATGCATTTTTCATGCTGTTTTTATGGCTGCCGTATGCATGAAATTCGCACAGGAAGTGCATGACCCTTCTTTTTTTTTTTTTTTTTTTTTTACACACCACAACAAAACGCATGGTAACAAAGTACCATATTAGTTTTGGCACTCACAAATTAGCAAGGTATGTTGGTGTGTTGTTGAAAGGAGAAAAAACTGCTGTATTGTTAGTGTTTTTAAATTTGCTACTTCATCTAATACTCCCCTCCCCCAGAATGACAATGCTGCTTTCCAAAAGTGCCCCCTGTGCTCCTTCGTCCAGAGTGTAGGCACTCTAATACAGAAAGGGTGTTACTGGCCAGATCACCAGGTGAAAACAGATGTGGTGACTGCATTAGTTATCTTTTTTTTAGCCTTTTTTTTTTCCTCTCCAAGGATTGGTAAGCTACAATATATTACATTTTGGGTTTAAAACCACTTTAATTTGTAGTAAATTTAATGTAGAACTATAGGCAAAACTTTTTGTTTGTTTTGGATAGAGTAATATAGGGTTATAACCCCTGTCAGTTTTTTTCCCCATTGGGAGATTTCCCTTCACTTGCTGTCCCATGGCCAAATCAAGAAATGAAAAGAAGTCCTGGCAAAGTCAGGGAATCGCTGGTTGTCACCAAGGTAACCAGAACTAGTGTTCCCCTTGACCCTAGGTTCACATCTGTGCGAGTGGTGCTGCAGCGGATCTGCACAAAAATCCGTGCAGCTGCACCACCCGCACAGAGAAATGCGGATCTGCGGGCGTGTGCCATTAATTCTAATGGTACGCCGCCCGCACTGGAAAACGCAACTGTACTGGAAACCGAGGTTCTCGTGTGGGCCTTCTTCCCTGTGTGGCACGGGAGTACATTCAAATGAATGACCCGCATGGCTGCATATATGTGAACCAGGGGTAAGAATATCTCTAACTGTTCTGGGGACAACCCAAAACATAGGATTTTCTTTTAGGCTCCATGCACACTGGGCGTTTTAATAACGCTGGTAAGCTTTACATAGCTCATTAGCTTTGTAAAGTTGCGTTAAAAACATGAGTTTTTCAGCGTTTTTGTATTAGTGTTTAGCGGCTTTTTTGCATTTTCCATGTTTTCGAGGTTTTGTTTTTTTTTTCACCAAAAAATCTAATTTTTTTTTTTTGGTTAAAAAAAAATCCAAAAACACTAGAGCGTTTTTACAGCTAAAAAAATTCCTCTAGAAAGCCACTGGTCCTGGGTTTTTTTTCTAGTCAGAAAACGTTGATTATAGTCTGTGTGCATGGATACATAGGATAACATGCTGGGGGGTTTACTGGCTGTAGAAAAAAAATTTAAAATGCCAAAAACAGCAGCTGTAAGCCCTCATGCACTCTGGACATTTTTACAGCTGCTGTGTTTGGCTTTTGATGTTTTTTCTAGAGCCAGTAAACCCCCCAGCATGTTATCCTATGTGCCAATGCACACACAGACTGTAATCAATGTGTTTTGGCTGGAAAAAAAGCCCAGGAATGGTGAGTTTCTAGAGGAGTTTTTTAACTGTAAATATGCTATAATGCTGAAAAACGCAGCAAAACGTGGTAAAATGCCGCAAGCCGTTTTTTTTGACCGAAAAAAAAAATATATTTTTTCGGGTCTAAAAAATGCAAAGGTGGGAAAATGCTGCTAAACGCTAATTTCTAAAATGCTAAAACCTCACGTTTTTGACATGATGTCAAGTGAGCATGAGGGCTTAAAATATCCAGTGTGCATGAGGACGTACATTGACTTTTGATGATAACAGTAAACAGGACAAGTAGAGAGGGTGAATCTCCCAAACAGCGACAGAGGTAGCAGAAAGAAAATAAGAACATGTTGGGGTCTCATCCATCTCGCCTCTAGGTATACTTTAACATTTATCAAAGTATGCATTTTTTATCTTTCTTACAATTACTGTCCATAACACAATACTTGAGAGAGGCCGTAATAAATCCCTAGCATCTTAGGTTGGTAATTGGATGGTGTCTTTCAACATATAGTTTACGACTTCTGTTATCAAAGAAAACATCTTCTTGTGTACTTCTTGTGTGTTTGTTTTAATGGCTTTGTGTGGGTTTTGTTCAGCTAGAATTTCTGCACTGCAACTACATCAAGAAAATAGCTGCGAAGCAGGTAAGTAAAAAGGGAAGAGAAAGGGTCACCTTCCCCCTTGGTCATCCAGAGCGTTCCCCTTCTTCTCTGTCTTTGGGAGGATAGCCCAGAAGGATAATGGTCTTTGGGTTGTAGGGCAGTGGTGTTATACAATCACATTAGAGTGTTCTGCAATCTTTGAGTGGATTTTATATATACTGTTTTAGCTCTCAGTCGTTTTGTACGTGAGTCAGGTAGCTTGAATTTCATTGTCTCCATCTTGCAGGTTCACTGTCAATATATTCCATTTTACAAATGTGGTTTAGTTCCATTATCCAGTATCTGCCTGATTGTAAAAAACTATTTGTTCTAGAACTTGCAGCATTTATTATCTGTATGAGTAGAAATTATTTGTATTATTAAAATTAATGTAATAAAAAAGAAAAGGGCTGGGTTTTCTGCATCGTTGCTAAATTCACTCATAATTTTGGATAATAGGCATCCAGAATGATTTAATTTGTTTCAATTTGTATATGCAAACCCAAAATCTGTGTTTTAGTATGTTTGACATCATGCCCCACTGTATACAATTTTTATTTATTTTTTTTTAATCTGATGCAAAGTTTTTGACATGGAAATTCTGTCAGTAACAGCACTGCTTGTTGTAGGCTGTCAACTCTAAGCCTCTGTCTCACAATAAGCAGCAGAATTTTCAGCCTGCCGTGCAAGCTACTTGGCCATTGGACTCAATAACAGGTCTGCATATGTCCTCTGAAGGAGGACATATGGCAGGCTGACAACGCTGCTTCTAAACTGCAAGGCAGCGGCTTAGGGTTGTCAGCCTTCAACAGGAAGGACTGTTACTGTTCGAATGTCCAGGTGAGAAACTTGGCAACAGATTTTCACACAATAATTTAAGAAACATACACTGTGTATATTGTAGAAGACTTTGGACATCAAATTTGGGACCCTGATAGAGTTATCTAAACCTTTAAAAGAGAAATTTGGGAATCCCAAAAAAAAAAAAAAAAATTATACTCGCCTAGATGGCTGAAGCACCGATTCCAGCTGCAGCTGTCCCCCACTGCCTCTAAGACTGAGAACTGAGCGATCAAATACAGCTGAACACTCCGCTCTTGGTTCTTAACCTATAGAAAGCTGGTGACTATCTGTCCCCGACTCTCTTCTCTGCCCCGCCCCTCTAGCACTCACTGGAGCTCTGGGCTGTGGAGAGGGCGAGAGGGGCTCTCAACAGATCTCTAATAGGCTTAGCCAGCTGCTGGTCCAGGCTCCTGGGCGGATCCCGACCATATGGTCAGGATTTTTTCTTATCCTGGGCTGGATCTGTGACGGCAGCCGACAGTGGGATTTAGCCGGCTGTCGGCTGAAGACAGGTCACATTAGTGAATAACTAACTGCATCCTGTGCCCCACAGAAGAAGTTTAGCCAAAAAAGTTTTGGCTATACTTCTCCTTTTAAAAGGAATTCCCATCCTTCAGCGTTTATAAATTGATGTGCTTATGTATTGCCTACATTCTTCCATTTCTGGTAGGTTTTGGGGTATAATCTTGGGTAAAAAGATTGGTTTTATAGGATAGGAAAGAACAGTGATGACCAGGATGTTGTTGACTTATTAGTGTGAAAATTGTTCCATTATTATTATACAGTGTTTATATAGCGCCAAAAGGTTTGCTCAGCGTTGTACATTAAAGTGGGGGGACAGTACATGAGACAATACAGTAACAATACAAGGGGTTCGAGGGCCCTGCTCTTTTGAGCTTACAATCTAGGAGGGAGGGGGCAGAGGTACAGGAGGAAGTGGCAGTGGGGGATGGAGTGGTAGGAGGAGTGGAGGAGAACGGCTGTTAGGTGAGGGTGGAGTAGGCTTCCCTGAAGAGAAGGGTTTTCAGGGTGCGCCTGAAGGTGAGGAGGGTAGGTGACAGTCTGATGGATTGGGGTAGGGAGTTCCAGAGGATGGGGGAAGTCCTGGAGAAGTCCTGCTCGGGCGTGGGAGGAGGAGACCAGGTAGCTAGAGAGTAGGAGGTCTTGTGAGGAGCGAAGGGAACGGGTAGGGTGGTATTTGGGTATCAGGTCAGTGAGGTAGTTTCGGGCAGCGTTATGAATGGCTTTGTATGTCATAGTTAGTAATTTGAATTTATTGCGTTGGGCAATCAGGAGCCAGTGAAGGGATTGGCACAGGGGGGTGGCAGAAGTGGAGCGGTTGGTGAGGTGGATGAGTCTAGCCACTGAGTTCAGGATAGACTGGAGTGGGGATAGCGTGTGTTTGGGTAGGCCGGTGAGAAGGGAGTTGCAGTAGTCTAGGCGTGAGATAAGGGAGTGTACGAGTTGTTTAGTGGTGTCTGGGGTGAGGAACATCCGTATCTTGGAGATGTTGCGGAGGTGGAGCCTGCATGAATTTGATATTGATTGGACATGAGGTTGGAAGGAAAGGTTTGAGTCCAGGGTGACACCTAGGACTTTGGCGTGTGGGGTGGGCTTGATGGTGGCGTTGTTAGTCGTGATGGAGAGGATGGGGGGGTGCGGGCTGGGGGGAAAACTAGGAGCTTGGTTTTGGAAAGGTTTAACTTGAGGAAATGGATCGACTTCCAGCCTGATATGTCGTTTAGGAGGTGGGCGATGTGGGTGGAGAGCGAGGGGGTGAGGTGAGGGGTGGAGAGGTAAATTTGTGTGTCATCGGCATAGAGGTGATAGTTGAAGCCGTGGGAGTGTATCAGTTTTCCAAGGGAGGAGGTGTAGATGGAGAAGAGAAGGGGCCGGAGGACAGAGCCTTGGGGGACCCTAACAGAGAGGGGGAGAGAAGGGGAGGTGGTAGCGTTATAGGTAACGCTGCAGGAGCATTGGGATAGGTAAGAGGAGAACCAGGAGAGAGCAGAGTCCCTGATGCCAAGGGAGTGTAGTTTAGTAAGGAGGAGGGGGTGGTCGACTGTGTCAAAGGCCACGGAGAGGTTGAGGAGTAGGAGGACTGAGTAGTGGCCATTAGCTTTGGCGGTTAGCAGGTCGTTATGGATTTTAAGTAGGGCGGTTTCGGTGGAGTGTAGGGGACGGAAGCCAGACTGTAGTGGATCAAGGAGGTTGTTGTCAGTGAGGTGGGCGCTTAGGCGTTTGTAGACTAAACGCTCAAGAAGCTTGGAAGTGCATGGCAGCAGGGAGATGGGTCTAAGGTTGTTCAGGTCAGTGGGGTCCAGGGAGGATTTTTTGAGTATGGGGGTGAATTGACCTTCATGGGGCTTGTCTACCTTTTTGAATCTGGCCTCAGGAGACACCCCCAGAGAAATCTATGGGGCTGTAATGCTTGGGTTTAGCTAGGGGAGAGAGGACTGGCACTGGATGTAAACAGTCCCCAGAGGCATCAACCTTGGATTTTGATAAGTACATAGCTGTGGAGGGGAAGGATGGGATGAAGATCAATTAGGGGAGGGAAAAAGGGGGAAAAGGACAAGATTACTTTCTTCTAAAGCCTAAGTTTAGTCAAAGAGAGAGTATGCCTCCCCTTTGGCCCAGCTCCTCCCTTCTTAGAAGCCGTACTTCTGATACATTAAATTAAATGTGGTCTGCGAATGGAGGAGGAGCAGATGATTGAAAGGTCCGCTCCATACATTCCTTTATCACGTTTCAGTCATAGAAGGTGTAGTACCTGCTTCTATGAATGGAGGACCTGGGCAGAAAGGGCGGGTATAGTTAAGCACTCACAGGCTATTTTCTTTTGTTCACCCATGGGTTTTAACGAAAAAAATAGCTTGAATTCCTCCTGGAGCACTATCATGTTCCATTGGCTGGGAGCGAGGAGCATTCCCCCACCGGCAGAATACAATGATCACTGCTGGTGGCTATAGCTGCTGGCAGTGATTGGATGAAAAAAACCTGAAAGGCTGGTTGTGATGAAGTCGATAGATGGATTTACTTCAGTACAACCAGCCTGCTTACTGACGAATCGAAATTAAGATGGTTCCTGCTAAACCAGCCAAATTTCGATCCGTCTATGGCCGGTTAATGAGTACAGTAGGTTGTGTTTTTTTTTTGTATTTTTTTTTTTTATCTTTGAAGATCTTTGAGAATGAATAACTTTACATTAAAAGCAATCTAGTTTCTTTGCATATCTCATTCAAACCTGAGTGATTTTGTAGATTGAAGCTCAAAGCTTCAAAATGCTCAAAAGCCAAAATCCCAGGCTTGTAAACTGTGTATTTTCCCACATGAGTGCTCAGGCTCCCGTAGCTTCACTCTTAAAGTTCAAAAAGGTACATGAGCTACTTTTGAAGCAGAGTGGGATGTTTTTGGCCCCAATTACTTCAATGGGAGCGCATGCAAAAATGCCTGAAAAGTAGCATTTTAAAGCCTAAACAATTTTCTTCAACTTTTAGTAACTTGCTTTCCCTTGGCTATAAAAAAATGCTCAAGCCTAAATACACCTGAGAAAACACACTAAATGCACCGGAGAAAAACACTCAAAAATGGCTTGTACACAGATGTAAATGCAGCCACAAATTCACTGTTTCATTAAGCCTACAAATGAATGAGAAAAGAAAACCACCTCTTAGATACACAGATTATCTGCTTAGAGGCTTGCACAGGCTTTTACTTGTAGGTTTTATCTCACTTTTCCCCAAATCACATTGGCTTTCTAGTTTGCTTATAAGACACCATTGGTACCTGACCTGTTCCACTTTACACTGCGATTCCATCCCTGTGTTATGCCCCTTTCACACAGACAGGCTGATCGGGTAAGCCTGTCCGTTTTCAGCCAGACCCAATTGGACTATGTGTTGTTCTCTATGGAGAGGTGGATGCAAATGGACATGTGTCAATAGAAATACATAGAGCATCTGATCAGGTCCGCCTGAAAAACTGACAGGTGGACCTGATCGGATATACACTATAGTGGTTAACTGTCTGCAGAGTCCATAGCTAAAAACCTCCAAACTTCATGCGACCTTCAGATTAGGACATTCGTGCATAGAAAGCTTCGTGGAATGGGTTTCCATGGCTGAGCAGCTGCATCCAAGCCTTACATTACCAAGTGCAATGCAAAGTCTTGGATGCAGTGGTGTAAAGCATGCCGCCACTGGACTCTAGAGCAGCTGAGATGTATTCTCTGGAGTGATGAATCACGCTTCTCTGCATGGCAAACCGATGGATGTGTCTGGCTTTGTCAGTTGTCAGAAGAATGGTACTTGTCTGACTGCATTGTGCTAAGAGTAAAGTTTGATGGAGGGGGGATTATGGTGTGGGGTTGTTTTTCAGGGGTTGGCCTTGGCCCTTAGTTCCAGTGAAAGGAACGCTTAAGGCGTCAGCATACCAAGACATTGTGGACAGTTTCATGCTCCCAACTTTGTGGGAACAGTTTGGGGATGGCCCAACATGATTGCACACCGGTGCACAAAGCAAGGTCCATGAAGACATGGATGAGCAAGTTTGGGATGGAGGAACTTGACTGGCCTGCACAGAGTCCTGACCTCAACCCGATAGAACACCTTTGGTATGAATTAGAGCAGAGACTGCGAGCCAGGCCTTCTCATCTGACATCAGTGCCTGACCTCACAAATGTGCTTCTGGAAGAATGGTCAAACATTCCCATAGACACACTCCTAAACCTTGTGGACGGCCTTTCCAGAAGAGTTTTAGCTGTTATTGCTGCAAAGGGTGGACCAATTCAATATTGAACCCTACGGACTAAGACTGGGATGCCATTAAAGTTCATGTGTGTGTAAAGGCAGGCCGACCAATACTTTTGGCAATATAGTGTATTCTAATTGGTTGTATACATTGGAAGTGAAACATCGGGCAATCTGTAATCCTGTGAAAAGGCAAAACCTTTCTCAGAAACTCATTTATATATATATATATATATATATATATATATATATATATATATATATATATTATTTCATTTTTTGTTGACTGACAAGAAACTACTGATAATACTGTACTCATCTGAACAGGCTGATTCCAGTTAGCCCTGGTTGGAAGTGATTAGTAAGTGTGTGGTACAGGAATGGAAGTAAAAGAGCTCTAGGAGGACTGATGTGTGTTTTTGTGTGTTTGTGTTTTTTCACAGTCAGCATACATAACTGTCTGTCTATGCTGCCCAGATGTTCATAAATATATTTACTATTGGACGGCTGCTGTAGATGGGGGAGGGAGAACAGGATCCCTCTTTTGTCTGTCATTTCCAAGGAATTCCAAATATTAGGGACGTTTAATGTCTGTCAGAATCCCTGCAGTCTTATGTGAGATTCCAAATAAGGAAGATATGACCACGCGATGTGAGCAGGAGCCTCGGCATCATGTGCGTGGTTTAAACTGAAATCCTTTTACCTTTTTGACCCTTCCGATGTAGGGCAGGAATAGATGACGTGCCGTGCTGAAAGTGTTTACTGATGCAAGAGTGGTGGAGTTCCATTGGATCGCAGTGATTATTTGAAAGGTGAGAGGGCGGGGAGTAGATTCTGAATTTATCCTGTAGTGTTCTGGTGGAGTGGTATCAGACAGAGTCCAGAACGGCCTTTCTACATGTGTTCTCCGAAGAGCAGCCAACCTTCCAGCAGGTACTCATTGCATTTTCCTTCTGTTTTATGTCTGGATACAGTATATGCTGATTCATATAGAGGGAAAGCTAGTGGTACAGATGGTGGAGTATATGTAGCGGCTTTCAGATGTAGCTGTCATTTATAGTACATGAATGTAAATTGTCTTGAAGTAACTACAAGAGCTGTCATTGCTGACCTCCTCCTGAAAATGTTGCCTGATTGTTACTTTTTTAGTTGCTGACCTGAACTAAATGTGCACATCTGTAATGCCTCTTTTGCATGGATGCCATAAAACGCCACTTTTTTTTTTTTTTTTTTTTGCATTAAGGTGTTTTCATTTTGCTGATATAAATGCAGCCCCTTGTTTCTAATGGGTCTGTACACACGTGTGTAAACTTGCACTGCATATAGATCCGTAAAATAAAAAAAACTACAAAAATCTGCGTTGTTAGACAGTATTTTTTGCATGTACAACACACTTCAAGAAAACCTAGAAAACATTTTTTTTTGTGTGTGTTCAAATGCGTGCATTTACTATTCAACCTATCCCTGTGTTTTTACACAGACATTTTCTGCCAGGAATTTGATATTATTATTATTAGAGGTATTTGTATAGCGCCGTCAATTTATGCAGCGCTTTACATATATTGTACATTCACATCAGTCCCTAACCCTCAATCTTAAGTCCCTATCTCACATTCATAAATACACATACTAGGGATAATTTAGACAGGGTCCAATTAACCTACCAGCATGTCTTCGGAGTGTGGCAGGAAACGGGAGTACCCGGAGGAAACCCATGCAGGCACAGGGAGAACATGCAAACACCAGGCAGGTGGTGTCATGGGTGGGATATGTTCATACATTAGTACTGTATGCAAGTACCCTAAAGTCAGAGAAATTTCTGAAGTTCTTATCTGCATTCTTGATCCTTGTCAGTGACTTGAAAGTATGGAAGCAAGAGAGTCTGCATGACAGCCAGGCATCTAGTCTTTTTCACCAGGCAAGATCAGCGATGACAGCCCTAATGCTTCCTTAAGGCTACGTTCACACTAGCATTGTGTGCAGGCGGCAGAGAGGCGTTTGGGAAGCATTTTTACCGCTTCCCAAATGCCTCTGCCAATTCTGCACATTACAGCACATGGTGCTGTACTAACGGGAGCGTTTGCGTCACGGCAAAACGGACGTCTCTGGTTGAGTCAGGAGGCATTGAAGCCTTCTATTCTAGTCTATGGTGCCGCTCCGCAAACGCCCCGGCCGGCGTTTCCGGTGCGGTTGCGACGCAGTTTCAGGGCGTTTGCGGAGCGGTAACACCATTCAAACTGCATTGTAGGCATTTGTGGGGCGTTTTTAACGCTCGGCAAACGCCTAGCAACCTCCGCTAAACCGTGCATGCGGCGTGTTAAAAAACGCTCCGCAAACGCCAGGCCAACGCTTGCCAAACGCTATAGGGGCGTTTGGCAAGCGTTGGTAAAACAGCCAAGTGTGAACGAGCCCTTATGGTAGCTATCTTTAAAATGAAGCTTGACGGTGGCAATGTTTGTAAAATGAACCATCCCGGATTACATTTTTTTTTTTTTTTTATTTGCATTCTTTATTTAACCAGACTTGCACACTGGAGACAAAACATTGATCACATAGATAGCAAGCCATTGGGTAACAGAGAATCAAACAAAAGTGTCAGTCGCAGTGAAATGTACAAAAATGACAAAAAAGGCAGTACTCTTCCGCATATCAGAGAAATCTGGGCACAAAGAGTGTATGCCACAAATGGGCCTAAAAACAGAGGACATTTGGGGAAAATCTTTCACCAATGTCAGAGTAGATTTTATACAGTCTTTGATTGCCACACAAGTATCAGGTTTTCCTTAGATGAGATCTGTTAGATTAGCTAAATGTAATATAAATACCAAAGGCACAGTGCTAAATAAAGGTGAAACATATGTGAGTGCACAGTAAGAATTACCTTAAAGTGCTACTAAACCCACAACAGTAAAATCAGTCTCTATATGCAGTAAAGCATGCTTGTCATACTCATTGTGGAACCTAAGGGGTTAATCCTCTGCATTCTGTAAAATGCTGTTTGTTCCTGACTTCTCTGATCCTCCCCTTCTTCCAGTGTCCCCCTCTTATCTCCTAATAAGACCTATGTGGAGTCACTCTGCATATGCTCAGTTTGGTGTGTATTGCTGGAGATGTTTTTTTTTTTTTTTTTGGGAGAGTGCATGTGATCAGCACTGTCCAGACAGAGGTCAGGGGTTCTGCATCCTCTTACAGCAAACAAAACTCCTTCCTTCAAGCTTTAACCAGTACTCTGCTGGACACTGATAGAAGTCACAAGACTGCTCTAACTGCTGATGAGAAAAGATATTTAGCAGTTTATATTTACTACAATAATTGCGTTTCCATGTTGTGTGTACTGTGGGAGACCAGATATAGTGAATGCAGTGTCCTGGGTTTAGTAACACTTTAACAATATATATATATATAAAAAATCAGAATACTAACTTACATTTAAACATGGCGTACAAGTGAATTAATATTGTGCTTCACACAACAGACAATATGGGGTTTATTTACAAAAGCTGGAGAGTGCAAAATCAGGCTCATTTCTGCACAGAAACCAATCAGCTTCTAACTTCAGCTTGTTCAATTAAGCTTTGTCAATAAAACCTGGAAGCTGATTGGTTTCTGTGCAGAAGTGAGCCTGATTTTGCACTCTCCAGCTTTAGTAAATAAATCCATATGTGACTGTGAACACACGTAATTGACATTCAGCGGGACATGCACAAAGCAATCTGTGATCAATCTTGGTGAGCATACAAAGTCCAGAAATGTGTTTTGTTTTTTTTGTTTTTTGGTTTGTTTTTTTTTCCAAGATGCACACAACAATGTGCAGTGTAACATTCCACCTACAGGGCTTACAAATGGATTCCGTGCAGACAGGGGATGAGAAACGCACATACTGCTTACCAGAAATCCATGGCACTCTATTTACTGAGTAGCCATAAGTGGTTGTGGGATCCAATCCCTATTACACCAAAAGGCAGGAAAGCTCCAAACTGCTACCAGATTTCACTCTTAGATCATGGAGACCGAGAAGAAAAACAAGTCTCATAATATAGTAGATAAATAAAAACGTCTTTAATAAAATAAGTATCACAAACACAATAAAACTCCTTGGCACCATAGATTAGAATAATGCTGCAGAATGAATCCGTCTCTATAGTCCGGCCAAGGGCTGCTAGGCATAATGACGTCTCCCTACGTGTCTCCCTACATATTTTGTCACACGATGACGTCATCAGGGGCGAGCCATGATTTTTTAAAATCTAATCTTAGATTAGCTAACTGTATCAGTCAATATGTAATGGGATGATGTTCCTTTTTGACTGCTAAGGACCTTCAATGTACGTCATTGCCTGTATCCTATCTAGGTAGTCAGTGACGTATAGTAAACAACATGCTGTCATGTTGCCAGCCCCATCACTGACTCAACAAAGATAAAACATTTTCATCAGGCCTTCATCTATCTGTTGCTGCTTACAAAAAGAGTGACATGCAATATGTTATACCCACAGCAGATTACTCAGCCACAAGACAAAATTAAATTCAGACTATAGGAAAGTATTAGATTCTGTGTCAGTGTTGCTCATTTTTTTTCTGTACCTTTTTTTTCTTTTTCTATTTTTTTATGACTACTGGACTTTTTCTGAACTCCTAGGGGGGCAATAACAAGCAACTCTGGTTGTTTGTACTTGTGGGTTTGATCCCTTCTCTAGTTACATTATCTCTCTCCTTGTCGCTCCCAAAGAAATTTCAACCTGTCTGTGGTCACCATTTTGGCCTTTTCAGGTAGGTGTTGAAAGTGAAATCCTTAGTGCTAATTTTCTACCTCGCCCAAGTATTTTCCAGCACCAGGTCTAAAGAGTAGATCCTGAGCAAAATTTCGATGTTTTGTTCCCCAAGCCACTTAGTTATCACTTTTGCCTTATGGCTTGGTGCTCCATCATGCTGGGAAAGGCATTGTTCGTCACCAAACTGTTCTTGGATGGCTGGCAGAAGTGACTCTCGGAGGATGTTTTTCTACCAATCTTTATTAATGGCTCTGTTCTTAGGCAAAATAGTGAGCCCACTCCCTTGGCTGAGATGCTTTACTGTTGGCATGACACAGGATTGTTGGTAGCGTTCACCTTTTTCCAGATGCCCCAAACAGTCTGAAAGGGGATTTATCAGAGAAAATGCCTTAACCCAGTCCTCAGCAGTCCAATCCCTGTACCTGTTGCAGAATATCAGTATTTCCCTGATGTTTTTCCTGGAGAAAAGTGGATTCTTTGCTGCCCTTCTTAACACCAGACCATCCTGCAAACGTCTTTGCCTTTCTGTGCTTGCAGAAGCACTCACACCTGCCTGCTGCCGTTCCTGAGCAAACTTTTCACTGGTGGTGTCCCGATCCCGCAGCTGCATCAACTTTAGGAGACGGTCCTGGTGCTTCCTGGACTTTCTTGGGCACCCTGAAGCTTTCTTCACAACAATTGAACTTCTCTGCATGAAGTTCTTGATGATCTGATAAATGGTTGATTTAGGTGCCATCTTAGTAACATCTTGCCATGAATCCCGTTTCTGCAAAGCAATGATCACTGCACTTGTTTACTTGCAGGTAAATTAATAATTGTGTCATTTTCAAAACTTTTGGCCAGGGCTGTATATCATGCCATACCATTTGACCTGACAAAGCTTCGTTTGGCATACCCTACTGACAAAAGAGAAATCAGAGGATTGCTGCCTCAAAGTTATGTAGGTACTGGATGTTTTTCTGCAGAGTTGCATGGTGGAAGTTGGCCCTAGCGATTTGACCTTAGCTGTACCATCAATGGAAGGCTGACCCCATGAACAGTGGCTTTATGAAATAATTTTATAATATATTAATAGTTATATCACCTGTTTGTCACTGCTAACCATACTCAGAAAATACAAATGAGATACCCAAGAGAATGTATTGGCTATTTGCATAAGAAACTTTAATATGCCTAGTTGCTATGGGTTTCAACACTTTCCATATAAATACATAGGATGGCTTGTGCTTGTTTTGTTTTCTGTGCTAGTTAAATTGAGAATGTTCTGGGTAGAAGCATCAGGCTGTGTAATGTTGATATCCCTTTTATCTGTAGTTTGGCATAGATCCACGGGTACTGTACAGCTCTAATTAGCTGCATGTAGACAACAGGGAGCCTTGTAAATGTTTTGTAATCTAGCAGGCCACAACAGTGCTCTAGATGTGTTTTTAAAGAACAGTTGATGATGGGCTTGCATATATATTTTAAACTGCCTCCTCAACAGTTTATCAGATCTGTCATATCTTCTTTAGTAATGGCGGTCAATGTATCTGAACACATAGAAAGATCAAAGTATAATTGAATTGCAATCTGTGTATATTTCTGCAGCAATGGTATGGGCCTGTGCTTAAGATAGTTTGTTTGTCACTGTATTCTGCACATTGGGTGAAACAGATTGATCAGTAGCTTGTTGTCGGCTTTGAATGTACCTCATCTAATACTGTATATACAGTGTGTGTGTGTGTGTGTGTGTGTGTGTGTGTGTGTGTGTGTGTGTATATATATATATATATATATATATATATATATACACTCACACAGTCAGGTCCATAAATATTGGGACATCGACACAATTCTAACATTTTTGGCTCTATACACCACCACAATGGATTTGAACTGAAACAAGATGTGCTTTAACTGCAGACTGTCAGCTTTAATTTGAGGGTATTTACATCCAAATCAGGGGAACAGTGTAGGAATTACAACAGTTTGCATATGTGCCTCCCACTTTTTAAGGGACCAAAAGTAATGGGACAGAATAATAATCATAAATCAAACTTTCACTTTTTAACACTTGGTTGCAAATCCTTTGCAGTCAATTACAGCCTGAAGTCTGGAACGCATAGACATCACTAGAGGCTGGGTTTCATCCCTGGTGATGCTCTGCCAGGCCTCTACTGCAACTGTCTTCAGTTCCTGCTTGTTTTTGGGGCATTTTCCCTTCAGTTTTGTCTTCAGCAAGTGAAATGCATGCTCAATCGGATTCAGGTCAGGTGATTGACTTGGCCACTGCATAACATTCCACTTCTTTCCCTTAAAAAACTCTTTGGTTGCTTTTGCAGTATGCTTTGGGTCATTGTCCATCTGCACTGTGAAGCGGCGTCCAATGAGTTCTGAAGCTTTTGGCTGAATATGAGCAGAAAATATTGCCCGAAACACTTCAGAATTCATCCGGCTGCTTTTGTCAGCAGTCACATCATCAATAAATACAAGAGAACCAGTTTCATTGGCAGTCATACATGCCCACGCCATGACACTGCCACCACCATGCTTCACTGATGAGGTGGTATGCTTAGGATCATGAGCAGTTCCTTTCCTTCTCCATACTCTTCTCTTCCCATCACTCTGGTACAAGTTGATCTTGGTCTCATCTGTCCATAGGATGTTGTTCCAGAACTGTGAAGGCTTTTTTAGATGTCGTTTGGCAAACTCTAATCTGGCCTTCCTGTTTTTGAGGCTCACCAATGGTTTACATCTTGTAGTGAACCCTCTGTATTCACTCTGGTGAAGTCTTCTCTTGATTGTTGACTTTGACACACATACACCTACCTCCTGGAGAGTGTTCTTGATCTGGCCAACTGTTGTGAAGGGTGTTTTCTTCACCAGGGAAAGAATTCTTCGGTCATCCACCACAGTTGTTTTCCGTGGTCTTCCGGGTCTTTTGGTGTTGATGAGCTCACCGATGCGTTCCTTCTTTTTAAGAATGTTCCAAACAGTTGTTTTGGCCACGCCTAATGTTTTTGCTATCTTTCTGATGGGTTTGTTTTGTTTTTTAAGCCTAATGATGGCTTGCTTCACTGATAGTGACAGCTCTTTGGATCTCATCTTGAGAGTTGACAGCAACAGATTCCAAATGCAAATAGCACACTTGAAATGAACTCTGGACCTTTTATCTGCTGATTGTAATTGGGATCATGAGGGAATGACACACACCTGGCCATGGAACAGCTGAGAAGCCAATTGTCCCATTACTTTTGGTCCCTTAACAAGTGGGAGGCACATATGCAAACTGTTGTAATTCCTACACCGTTCACCTGATTTGTATGTAAATACCCTCAAATTAAAGCTGACAGACTGCAGTTAAAGCACATCTTGTTCGTTTCATTTCAAATCCATTGTGGTGGTATATAGAGTCAAAAATGTTAGAATTGTGTCGATGTCCCAATATATATGGACCTGACTGTATATAAGGAAATACGTTCGTCTGACTGAAAAAAGACAGAAGTTCAACCATAGAAAAAGAAAAAAAAGTTATAATCCTATACCCACAGGTAATCCAGAGGAAGGCAAAAGAAACCCCAGCAAACCATGAACCAATTTGCACCTGCTGGGGAAAATAATTCCTTCCTGATCCCCCGAGAAGCTATCGGATATTCCCTGGATCAACTTTACCTATAAATGTTAGTATCCAGTTATATTCTGTGTATCCAAGAAAGAATCCAGGCCTCTTTTGAAGCAATCCACTGAGCTGGCCAGAACCAACTCTTGATGGAGTCTATTCCACATTTTCACAGCTCTTATTGTGAAGAAACCTTTCTGTGTTTGGAGATTAAATCTCTTTTCCTCCAGACGTAAAGAGTGCCCCCTTGTCCTCTGTGATGACCTCAGGGTGAATAGCTCTACACCGAGTTCACTATATGAACCACTGATGTATTTATACATGTTGATCATATCCCCCCTTAATCTCCTCTTCTCAAGAGAGAATAAATTCAGTTCCTCTAATCTTTCCTCCATAGCTGAGCTCCTCCATACCTCGTATCAGTTTAGTTGCCCTTCTCTGTACTTTCTCAAGTTCCCCAATGTTCTTTTTGTGAATTGGTGCCCAAAACTGAACTGCATATTCCAGATGAGGTCTTACTAATGATTTGTACAGGGGTAATATGATATCTCTCTCTCTCTCTGGAATCTATACCTCCTTTTAATACAAGAGAGGATTTTGCTCGCTTTAGAAGCTGCAGATCCTCTCCAAGTCATTAAGGTTTGGTGGCTGACGTTTGGCAACTCAAACTTCCAGCTCCCTCTAAGGATTTTCAATCAGATTAAGGTCTGGAGACTGGCTAGGCCACTCCAGGACCTCAATTTGCTTCTTGAGCCACTCCTTTTGTTGTCTTGGCCGTGTGTTTTGGGTCATTCTCATGCTGGAACACCCATCCACGACCCATTTTCAATGCCCTGGCTGAGGGAAGAAGGTTCTCACCTAAGACTTGACGGTACATTGCCACGTCCATCGTCCCTTTGATGCGGTGCAGTTGTCATGTCCCCTTAGCAGAAAAACACCCCTAAAGCAGAATGTTTCCACCACCATGTTTGACAGTTGGGATTGTGTTCTTGGGGTCATAGGCAGCATTCCTCCTCCTCCAAACACGGTGAGTTGAGTTGAGCTCGATTTTGGTCTCATCTTACTACAACACTTTCAACCAATCCTTTTCTGCATCATTCAGATATTCAGTGACAAACTTCAGACGGGCCTGAACATGTGCTTTCTTGAGTTGGGAGACCTTGCGGGCACTGCAGGATTTCAATCCTTGTCGGCGTAGTGTTTTACCAATTGTTTTCTTGGTGACTGTGGTCCCAGCTGCCTGGAGATCATTGACAAGATCCTCACGTGTAGTTCTTGGATGATTCCTCACTGTTCTCATGATCATTGACACTCCACAAGGTGAGATCTTGCATGGTGAACCAGACCTAAGGAGACTGACAGTTGTTTTGTTTTTCTTCCATTTGCAAATGATTGCACCAACTGTTGTCACCTTCTCACCAAGCTGCTTGATGGTAGTTTGGTAGCCCAGTCCAGCCTTGTGTAGGTCACAATCTTGTCCCTGACATCCTTGGACAGCTCTTTAGTCTTTGCCATGGTGGAGAGTTTGGAATCTGATTGGTTGATTGCTCCTGTGGACAGGTGTCTTTTTATACAGGTAACAAAATGAGATTAGCAGCACTCTCTTTAAGAGACTGCTTCTGATCTCAGCTTGTTACCTGTATGAAAGACACGTGGTAGCCATAAATCCTACTGAATGATAGGGGATCAAATACTTATTTCCCTCATGAACTTGCAAATCAGTGCATATTTGTTAGACATGCATTTCTTTTGAATTTTTTGTTGCTATTCTGTCTCTCAGTGTTACAATACACCTACCATTAGATTTTTAGACTGAACATTTCTTTGCTAGTGGACAAACATTCAAAATCAGCAGGGGATCAAATACTTATTTCCTTCACTGTGTGTGTGTAATATATATTTCTTAATCAGGCCCCCTGTTTGGCCAGCAACCAGCATTTTCATAAGAAGTCAGTGATGGCTTTAAAAAAACAAAACAAAAAAAACAACAAATTTTTTGCAGGTAAAAAAATGTGTTTTTATTTCTTTTCTTAGGAGTCTGCAGAGCATTGCACCTGCGACCAGCAGGTTGTCAGACTCCTGCAGACACTCAGTACAGCTGTCCACCCTTTTTGTACAGACAGGCAGTTACTGAAGTGCAGGAAGGGTAATGAACTATGAGGCGCTCATCAGAGCCCTCACAGTTCATTGGGAACTACAAGCTGTCTGTCGCAGTGACAGATGGGACTTGTAGTTCATTTACAGATCTGTATGAATAAATTATGCGGATGTGTGGGCAGAGTCCCTCTGTTTTTAAATGGGGACAACAGGTGCAGGGAGAGAATTCCTTGCCCACTGTTGCAAGGGGGGATCGGTGAGTGCAGGGAATTGTGCAGAGTAATCTGTGACATGTAATACCCTAAATACAGGTGTAGCATTTTACTAAAGGTGAACTTAGCCTTTTGAAGTCTTCTAGGACTCCGCAGTAATCTTTGATTTGCTGCTTGCAAATTTTACATGGTGGTAGAATATACAGTCAGGTCCATAAATATTGGGACATCGACACCATTCTAACATTTTTGGCTCTATACACCACCACAATGGATTTGAAATGAAACAAACAAGATGTACTTTAACTGCAGACTGTCAGCTTTAATTTGAGGGTATTTACATCCAAATCAGGTGAACGGTGTAGGAATTACAACAGTTTGCATATGTGCCTCCCACTTGTTAAGGGACCAAACGTAATGGGACAATTGGCTTCTCAGCTGTTCCATAGCCAGGTATGTGTTATTCCCTCATTATCCCAATTACAATGAGCAGATAAAAGGTCCAGAGTTCATTTCAAGTGTGCTATTTGCATTTGGAATCTGGATCTCATCTTGAGAGTTGAAAGCAACAAAGAGCTGTCACTATCAGTGAAGCAAGCCATCATTAGGCTGAAAAAACAAAACAAACCCATCAGAGAGATAGCAAAAACATTAGGCGTGGCCAAAACAACTGTTTGGAACATTCTTAAAAAGAAGGAACGCACCGGTGAGCTCAGCAACACCAAAAGATCCAGAAGACCACGGAAAACAACTGTGGAGGATGAGCGAAGAATTCTTTCCCTGGTGAAGAAAACACCCTTCACAACAGTTGGCCAGATCAAGAACACTCTCCAGGCGGTAGGTGTATGTGTGTCAAAGTCAACAATCAAGAGAAGACTTCACCAGAGTGAATACAGAGGGTTCACCACAAGATGTAAACCATTGGTGAGCCTCAAAAACAGGAAGGCCAGATTAGAGTTTGCCAAACGACATCTAAAAAAGCCTTCACAGTTCTGGAACAACATCCTATGGACAGATGAAACCAAGATCAACTTGTACCAGAGTGATGGGAAGAGAAGAGTATGGAGAAGGAAAGGAACTGCTCATGATCCTAAGCATACCACCTCATCAGTGAAGCATGGTGGTGGTAGTGTCATGGCATGGGCATGTATGGCTGCCAATGGAACTGGTTCTCTTGTATTTATTGATGATGCGACTGCTGACAAAAGCAGCAGGATGAATTCTGAAGTGTTTCGGGCAATATTATCTGCTCATATTCAGCCAAATGCTTCAGAACTCATTGGACGCCGCTTCACAGTGCAGATGGACAATGACCCAAAGCAGACTGCAAAAGCAGCCAAAGAGTTTTTTAAGGGAAAGTAGAATGTTATGCAATGGCCAAGTCAATCACCTGACCTGAATCCGATTGAGCATGCATTTCACTTGCTGAAGACAAAACTGAAGGGAAAATGCCCCAAGAACAAGCAGGAACTGAAGACAGTTGCAGTAGAAGCCTGGCAGAGCATCACCAGGGATGAAACCCAGCGTCTGGTGATGTCTATGCGTTCCAGACTTCAGGCTGTAATTGACTGCAAAGGATTTTCAACCAAGTATTAAAAAGTGAGTTTGAAATAATCATAAATGATTATTATTCTGTCCCATTACTTTTGGTCCCTTAAAAAGTGGGAGGCACATATGCAAACTGTTGTAATTCCTACACCGTTCACCTGATTTGGATGTAAATACCCTCAAATTAAAGATGACAGTCTGCTGTTAAAGCACATCTTGTTCGTTTCATTTCAAATCCATTGTGGAGGTGTATAGAGCCAAAAAATGTTAGAATTGTGTCGATGTCCCAATATTTATTGACCTGACTGTATGTAATATGTACAAAAAATCTTTCTTTATTGTGCATCATGGGACACAGAGCAGGCTATAATCATTTACTATCTTGGTTATGCGTCACCTGTAGGTGAATGGACACTGGCAGACCAAAACAGACAGGAAGTCTTTCCATATAAAACTCCTACACAGTAAGTACTTTAGTAGTTTTTTTCGCCAGTGTCTGCCTGGTCTCAAAAATGGTTGTAATAGGATCAAGGGACTGGATATCTGGATGCATTCGGATGGCTGAATGGTAAAATGAATGGTACTTGGGCCTTGTATGGAAGATGGAGGACCCAACAAGGTTTTGCCTGTAATGCGACCATTTTGACGCTGGACCCTGCGTTACGGATCTCTGTGCATTTTTCTAATGACCAGGGTGTTTTTCCGTCAGGGTGCTGTACAGGTCCAAGGGAGTGGACCCCAGAAAACCTAGTGGGACCGAGTCCTTGAAGGTCCTTAAGTGACAAGACCCACCGTGATGGGTGAAGGTTGGGTGTCTGTCTGTTAGCTGAGCCCTGTGGCAAGATGGGTAAGTTTGCCCCTTTTTTTTCTCTCTTGAAAATAGAGATAAGCAAATGAAAAAAGAGATGCATTTTTTAATACGTTCATTTCTATCTGGCGAACAAAGATTTTTTTTGGCTACACTTCATGAACTTGTGCAAGCACCAATACTGCCTATGCAGCCACAGCAGTGACAGCTTTTGTCAGGACCAGGTATCCGCAGTCTTTTTGTCCTTTTGGCTCTTTGCCACTAGAGGGTATCGGGAGAATTGTAACTTTTCTGTGTGTGTTGCTAGCCGGTATGTCTTTTTGCATTTTTGGGGGATTTCTGACGGAATTCACGTGGGGTAACCATACTTTTTTTTTTTTTCGTAGCTAAAGTCCCAATCCCCTTGCGGGATTTCGGAGCACAAGAAGAAGCACATGTTGCTTTTTGCCATGGGCGGTAGCAGCTGGAAGCTGTGGGCTGCCATCTCACTTAAGTGGACAGTGTCCTACATATGGGGCTCCTCTGAGGTTGCTGCAAGGGACACAGCAGGCTTTCCTTTGGGCATGTGGGTCCTTGTTGGGTGTGTGGTCACAGTTGGTAGTCTGGACTGGCTTCTGCTTTAGTGCTGCCATTTTTTTTTCTGTCTGGGCAGTGATAGCTGCTAATTGCTGGATTACAGCCTTGTATGATGGGGTGGTGTACTGGTGGGTTAAGTGTGTTATTGTCACAAGCCCCAGTTGCAGATTAAATATGCTTTAGAGTAAGCAATGTCTTCCAGAAATCAAGTGGGGGAACCATAGCAGGAAGGGGCATTGTGTACTGCAGTCAGGTCCTTAGGATCCAAGTCGACGTTCCACTGTGTTGGCTTCCCCTGAAAGATAATTTGGGCAATCGGAGCTGTTTCGCTTGTATGGCATTGTGGCTACTGCCAATGCGTCTGCTTCAGCATACAATACTAAAGATGATTTAGCATCAGCCTTGGCTGGATTGAAGAGTAAAATAGCTGAGATGATTTCCTCTGTCACGCAGGGCAGTAAAAAGCGTGAAAGATTCTCTCTCCCCTGATCCTCCTGTTTTGGAGCAGGAATTGGTAGAGAATATGGAGGAAGTGGCTGTTGATGAGTTGGAGGAAGGTCTAGCAGAAGACTCCATTTCTGGGGAATCAGTGCTTGAGAAGGGCCAAATGTTGTCGCAGAAATTGTTGGTCAATCTCTTACAGAAATGTTCAGCTCCGGATTCAATTTGCCGTCACTGGAGACTTCTGAGGCCTCCTATTCTTCTGTTCAATGCGGTTTCTGCAGAATTCTCAAGCATTCCCATTGTACCTATTCTTAGAGCAGGTGATATATGCTGACTGGGACCACCCAGATAGAGTTTTTGTTCCTCCCAAGAGGTTTTCGCTGCTGAATCTCATGGAGGAAAAATGTATTAAGAAATTGAGCATGCCGGTGGTTGATGCAGCTGTTTCTTCCTTGAATAAAAATTTAGCTTGTCCAGTGGACAATGCCCAAGTTTTTAAGGACCTGGCTGATAAGAAGTTGGAATCGGTGCTAAAGGCTTCTTTTGCTCTCACTGGGTCTGCTGCACAACCTGCTGTAGTGGCATTTGGCGTTTGTCAATCCCTGAAAGACCGTGTTAAATGGTTAGTTAAGATTCTTCCTGGTCAGGGAGAGTATTCTGCTGAGGAGGTGGCAGATTAGCCCTGCACCTTGTGCTTTTTGTTGTGGATGCCCTTAAGGATTCAATACAGCAAGTTTCAGGATTGTCCCTCCTGTCAGTGCACCTGCGCAGAATCTTATGGTTAAAAAGTTGGTTGGCGGAATTGCCTTGCAAGAAATTGCTGGCTGAATTTCCCTTTCATGGCCAGCTCCTGTTTGGTGATTTGGATAAGTACATCCAGAAAAGTCGGGGGGAGTTCTCTCCTACCAGTTAAAAGAAGTACGCGTCCATCGTTTAAGGGCTCAAGTACTCCTGCTGCTATTTCTTCAGCTTAAAGGCAGTTTCAGTGCCCACAGACATCTGGACATGGAGGCGGATCTCAAGGCCAAGGGGTAGAGATAGCCATGGGTTTAGAAGTCCTCTAAGGCTGGCCTAAGCACTGTGTGTATGAAGGGACTCTTTTGGGTGGGGGGAGGCTTTTGCAATTTTCAAGTGCCTGGGAGGAGGTGATCCAGGACAAATGAGTAATTTCCACGATTTCTCGGGGGTACAGACGGGAATTTCAGGTTCCTCCCCCCCTCCCTGGTTTTTGAAGTCCAACGTACCCACAAACCAGCTGAAGATAAATTCTTTATTTCAAGCTCTCGATTGTTTGCTGTCTGAAGGGGGTAATTGTGGAAGTACCGTCAAGCGAGAGGTTCAGAGTCTTCTACTCGAACCTGTTCATGGTTCCAAAAACAAACAGAGACGTGAGGCCTATACTAGATCTCAAAGCTCTGAACGTATTTCTAATTGTTCCATCTTTTCAGATGGAATCAGTCCGTTCAGTAGTAGCCTCGCTGCAGGTAGGGGATTTTCTAGCATTCATAGATATCAAGGATGCATACCTTCATGTACCAGAATTTAAACCTCATCAAATGTTAATGCATTTTGCAGTAGGAGGTCATTATTATTATACAGGGTTTATATAGCACCAACAGTTTGTGCAGTGCTTTATAATGTGAAAATTTTCAGTTCATGGCTCTGCCCTTAGGGCTTGCCACAGCCCCTCGAGTTTTCACAAAGGTTTTTGCTCCAGTATTGGCCCTACTGAAAGCCCAGGGAAAATCGGTACTAGGGTATCTGGTAAGGTCCCACCCTTTAGGGTAAGAGTGCACTCTGCCAGGAGTGGGGGGGCCTCTTGGGCAATTCACCATCAGACGTCGGTGGCTCAGGTTTGCAAGACTGCTAACTTGTTTTTAGTGCATACATTCAGGAGGTTCTACCAAGTGGATGTTAGAGCTACAGAGGATGCTACTTTTGGCTGCAGCATGTTATGGGTGGCAGAATATCTCTGATAACGCTGTCTGGGATTGGTGTCTACCTCCCCTCAAATGTATTGCTTTGGGACATCCCGGATAGTAATAACTATAGCCCGCTCTGTGTCCTGTGATGTACGATAAAGAAAATTAGATTTTTTTTCTACTTGCTTACCTGTAAAACCCATTTCTTGGAGTACATCACAGCCAGTGTATATTTACCTAATAGGTGGCATGTATCCCAGATAGTAATGATTATAGCTGCCTTTGTATCATGTGATGTACTCCTAGAAATAGATTTTACAGGTAAGTAGAAAAAATCCAATTCTATTAATTAATTTCTTTTTTGGTTCCTGTCGCTTAACAGTTCCTTAAGGAACAGAAAATTGAAGGGTTAAAATGAAAACAGGAATCGGGAGATAGTTGCAGTTTCAAGTCAGCAATCTCTTAGGCTGTTTCTTTTCAAACTGTGGTTAAAGAACACACATCCAAATGGATGGGAACTTTTCCTTTGCTAAGCATAAAAACGTTTACATATTTAATGCCGCTCTTAATGTCTGTGGTCTTTCACTATGACTATGCCTAAGAGAAGAACACGAGGAATATGTACAAAATGTGAAAGCACTCAACATAGAGTTTTTAAATGAAGTAGACCTAGATATTTATGGTATGATTTGCAAGACTCTTGGCTCCAAATATTGAGTATCTGCTTCCAACTCAGAGATTACCAGATTTTATTGGTTTCCCTGACTCTTCCTAAATCTACATGTTATGCAGACTGATCTTCATGAATACTCCAGCAGTGAAATTGACATAAGCTGCAATAATTTGTGTTCTAAATAAGGATAAATTAAGTACACTACAAATATTTACTTTGTTGTATTAATAGCATTCTTCCTTCTACACAGATTCAGCTGTAAATGCATCACAAACAGGCCTCCCAGGATGAGGAAAGCAAACAGGAGTGCAGGCTCCGTCCCCAAAGTACCTGCCACAAATAAACCACAAGGCACCGAAAGGGCAAAATCCGAGAGCAACGCACCTACTTCATCCAAGTTAACTCGCCCAGGATCTTCTTTATCAAAGGTAAAAGAAAAAGCTTTGCTAATGATATGAAAATGCCTATGTACTGTAGTGGGCACAGATGAGTTTTTACTGATCTTTAGTTTTAGATGGATCCTGCAGTGATGGCGGTTACCTATCACTGACAGGAGTGCTATTCTCGAACTGTAGAAACTAGTGCTAGTTCTAGGGCAGGTATATGACTATGCTTGCTGCTTCAGAAGTGTGCTCTGCCCTCGGACTATCATACTTCCCATGAATTGGACAGCCTCCAGCTCTGATTGGGAACTTTGACTGTAATGCATTACAGCCTTCCAGATACTTCTTTCTCAGCCTGATGGATCACCAATCAGATACACACTTGCTAGGCAGGTATGATTCTGATTGGTGGCTGTAGGGAATATCTTTGTACTGACAGTTTATTCCATCCTTTCTATATGTAAGCCATACAGGAGCCCACAGTGGTTTTGTTTGTCATATGTCTGTTCCTTCCTTGGCTACAGTACAGATCCAATGCTGCAGCTGCGGGGGATGGAAAAGTGCGGTTTTGCCAAGTATTGGTCCTGCTATATTCACAATGGCATCATTAATAACGGACAGCATTATGGTCTCTTCACTCTAAAGGAAGATACTCTCCAACTAACATAAAAGTTACGCACTGAAAACCATTACGTAACTTTAGTGGCAAAAAACATTAAATACAATGAGAATAGTGTCTTCTGTTTTTAGAATATTTTCAGCACGGTATTGGTAATACATGTAAAAATAACATTAAGTCTCTTGCACACAGTCATCTAAGGCCATAGAACGTACAATGTGCACGTATTTTTCCACATGGAAGCCTCAGCTGCTGTGTACAGCCACACATATGAATCAAATACAGAATGCATCTGTATGCAAGTATACTCCTGTACCTGCGTAAGTACGCATATGGTCATTTGCCTCTGGACCAAGTCTAGTGTATACACAAGTACTGACGTATTTACATGTACAGCCGCGTCCTGTAATTGATTTCTATAAGCAGCTGTATGCATCAGCTGTGGTTCCTGGGCAGGGAAATATGTCCAAATTGTAAAATTGTATGTCATATGGCGCCAGGTGCCCATAACCTTTAGCTGGTAATAATGGTGAACATTGCCCTGAATAGCCTAAAGATCGGATCAACTCTGTTGGGATTTATGTCTATGAGAAATGTATTCTAAGCAGGCATGCAAATAGAGTTGAGTACTAGCGTAGAAGCATGACAAGATGCTGCAAGCAACATCCAAAGTATCTGTGACTGACACACGATTCAACACCTTCTGCCTGGGGACCACTCGTGTAGGCATTTAAGACGCTGGTAAAATACGCAGACTAGAAAATGCATAAAATCTATAATGGATAAAGTTCCAGTTTGTGTACACAAACTCCCTTGATTGGTATTAGGTGGTAGTATGATTATGCATTCATTCAGTTTTCCCACCTCTGAATTTGTCCACAACAATCATATTCTCAAAGACAATCAAATGTCAATCCTTTTCAAACAGTGCTTTCTTCACATACCCTCACTTTCCAGATGATGTTCACCTCATGTTTGTATATGTACATTGTGTATTTCAGATGGTTATTTACATGGATTTTCTCTTTCCACAAGGCAAGCCCTGTTTCCCAGTAGTGTCTCGGCTTCTCCCCTGTAGCTCTCACCAGCTTGGATATCTGCTCTGTTGCTTTCGTTGCACAGGTGGATTTCCAGTGTTACATGGAAAATACAGAAAGGGCACACAGGCTGCTCCACTATTGCACTGAATCCTTTAGTATTCACTGTGCTAATTCAGTGCTATGTGCACTCTTTCTGTATTTTCTATGTAACATTGAAAATGCGCCTGTACTACTGAGGCAAGAGATCTAGTATACAACTGGGAAATGGCCATTGCCTCGTAGATAGGTAAAGTCACGTACACCACTATCAGAAGCATATATTGACTATCAACTTGAAGCCAAAACATCTGGTAAGTGACCCTGTGTGCACACTCTGAGGGAGAGAGGGAGGAAAATGCAGAGTGAGTTAAGAAAGTGCTGCTTCTCTGAAAAGGTTTTCTTTTTCAGTTTGTGTAGCAGCAGGCAAAATATTCCTGCTTTCTGGTTTTATTGTAGCTGACATTCTTTGTTAAAAACGTATATTTCTGCACTGCTTATGCAAACAAAATAATTAAGTAAGCTTCTGCAGTGAATCAGTGTGAAATAAAACATGACAAAAATTATAAACTGCAGTGTTACAATAAACTGTCCTATGCAATAATAAAATAAAACAAACATTGACCAGAATATTGTTCAAACTACACACATTTAAATAGTGAAAAACAATAAAAAAAAAGTCTATAATGGAACAAGTCTATTCAGTTTTTTCTGATTGCCAACCAGTGAAGGCCTCAAAAATCTTCGTGATCCTCCATTATAAAAAAGAGCTCCCTTAACAAAAAGTGTCCCAACCAACTGGAGAAAACACTCACCTTAAGTTACACCTTTCTTTCATGGAAAGGATATAATGCTTAATTAGGCAACCTAGCTCCCTTTCTTTGTAACACGGTCATTAAAGCTGATGTTTGGGTATGGCTTTTTTGCAGTTACATTGGTTCTTGGAGCAATACAAGTATGTATGTGCCATACCTGGCTGATGATCCCTCCAGATACTGGAAATCACTGTAGTAAGCACCACTACTACAGTGATTGTTGCTGTCTGGGTTCCATGCCAAGCCATTGCCCCGCTGCATAGTGTACACAGGGGGATGCCCTCTCGGCACAAGCACCATTCACAGAATGACTTGAATTTTTCTCAATGAATGCAAAGCATTCTCTGATTGAACAAGGTGAAGATAATGTCACCACCCTGCCTCAGTGCCATGTCCAATCAGAGAATGTTTTGCCATCATTGAGAAAATACAAAGTGTTCTCTGAATGGCAAAGGAACCAGAAGACCGTGGCAATCAACTGTAGTAGTGGTGCCTACTGCAGTGATTTCCAGCTTCCACAGAAATGGCCTATGCAAGCTGGACCAATGTAACTATGCAAAAAAATCCATACCTGGATTTCAGCTTTAAACCTTTCAGCATGGGTCAGTGGAACAACTCAAAGAAAGAGAATGTCAAATAATTTTCACATAGAGTAAGGTCCCATGCACACTGGGCATTTAGCCCCAATGCATAGATCTCGGGTTCAGCTGTAGACGAAGGACACAGGTGCATCCTCCAGCCCCACTAGAGAGTGCACCTACCAGTTCGAATGTTTAGGGCAGCATACTTCCAGGGACAAATTCTCGGAATGCAGAAGTCTGACACTAAATCTATGGATTTAAAGTGATTGTAAACCTCAGACATCAAATATGAACAAAACATATCATATCTATAGTGTGTACCTGTCTCAATCCAGAGCACAAAGTGCCATTTCTGTCTGCTGCTTTGTTCCTCTATCAGCATGAATCACTTCTGACAAGCTTTCCTGACGCCAAGATAAAAATGGTGACAGGGGAGGGCACAGACTATGATTGACAGCCTCAGCTCTGTTTCTGTGTGCTGTTCAAAGGGGGTCTCCAAACAGCTCTCAGAGAGCTTCTGAATTATGTAACTTCAGCTCCCTGCCCCCTACTTTTCATAGCTGAGAGATCCTCTTATAAATCCTACACTTTGAACATTATTTAGGGGACAGAAGGCTGCAGGAAAACAGGTACAACTTATATAGGTGGATTTGTTTTATCTCTGTGTATCACCTGAGGCCAGTCACTTCACTGGGTATATGTTGGGGTTTACAACCACTTTAACTATTACCCAAAACTGTTGCAATCAAAGCATGACGTGAGTGGTAACTGTCAAAGTTGCATATTTTCTCAACAGAACTGTCAAGCTATCAAATGGCTGGTGTCAATAATATCACATATGCAGCAACATGACAACTGCAGATCAAACCAAGGCTAAAGATGGTGGTTTCCTTGGCTGGAAAGGATAGGAGGGTTTAGTTCTGCTGGGCTGGATAGGGCACCTGTGCCCCCCATCTGCAGCTAAATGGGCTGCATGCCCAGTGTGTATGGGGCTAAATGGGCTGCATGCCCAGTGTGTATGGGGCTAAATGGGCTGCATGCCCAGTGTGTATGGGGCTAAATGGGCTGCATGCCCAGTGTGTATGGGGCTAAATGGGCTGCATGCCAAGTGTGTATGGGGCTTTACTCTTTTATTCACCAAACATAAAAATCGGTCCACTTACACAGCAAAGATTGCTTCACAGCACGTAATGAGGCTTAACAGCTTGCCTTCCTTGCTTCACAAGAGCTAGTCCTCTTGCACTCCAGGGCCAGTCCTCTTGCACTCATCATCATGTGGTACACACCATAACTCAGCCGGACAGTAGATTTACTAAAAATGGAGCACTCAGAATCTGGTGCACCTGTACATGGTTGCCAATCGGCTTCTAACTTCAGCTTGTTCAAGTAAGCTTTGGTAATAAGGCTAGGCCATGTCTCACAAAACGCAGGGAAATGGTCCCTGCACCTAACCAGAAATCACTGCCCGCACTGAGAACCGCACTACAGCGCGGTTCCCTGTGCGGGTGGGATTTCCAGTGCTGGCGGCGGTCCATTAGCATTAATGGCACCTGCCTCAAGGATCCTGCATTTTGTGTGCAGGTGGTGGCAGCTGGGAGACTAAGTGTGGGTCCCACAGCGGCTTCCACTTGCACTAGTGTGAACCGAGCCTAAAAACTGAATGCTTATTGTTTTCTATGCAGAGCTGCACAAGATTTGGCACTTTCCAGTTTTAGTAAATCCTATTCCGTCAGTCAAGACTTTGCCACGGTACTTTGTTCCCTTCTTGGACTTTTTTCACTTATTGTTTTGCCCTATTTCAGTACGGTTTAAACAGTATTTTAGGTAATGTTTACTTTTTTTTTTACTATAGTATAGAATATTGTAGCACTGCAGTTTCTAATTTTTGTTAGATTACATTCTCTCATGCTATTTTTATGGTCCTCCTTAACAGCTTTTTGGCTCACGTCAACCTTGTTAACTTTTCCCCACTTCTCTGGTATGTATTCTAAAAACTTCCACCTGCACACCCCCTTCCCATGAGATGTGGTTTTGTTTTTTCATTTTTTTTTTCGTTGTTTTTTTTTAAGGCAAGGTTTTTTTTTTTTTTTTTTGTTTGCTTTTTTTTATTCAGATAATTTACAGTGCATGAAGTTTCTTGGTAACATAGAAAAACTTGCATTGTTATCATTTTTTTAAACTCTTATTTGCTCCAAACCTTTTTTGGGGACTGTTTTGTACAATTGTGTTGTTAATGCACGATATACATTTTCTTTTGTGTTCCTGCACGGTAGACAAGCCACTAGATGGTGCTCCTGCCTTGTATTTTTTTGGCCATTGTACAATTCATATGGGAGTTTTGTATGGCTGAATATGAGTGCATACATATATGTATACAAATTCCTGGAGCAGATAGCTAATGCACCTTGAGACTTTTGTAAATGGAACCACATGTTCTCTAGCTTTGGCATGTTGTTAGCTGCTGGTTTTGAATGGTTGCAAGAAAGATTTTAGTAACCATTTTTTTTTTTTTTTTTTTTTGCATTAGATTGAGTGCTTTCTTTTCCTTTTCCTTTCCTTTCCTTTTCTTTTTCTTTTTCTTTTCCTTTTCTTTTTCTTTTTCTTTTTCTTTTTCTTTTCCTTTTGCTTTTCCTTTTGCTTTTCCTTTTGCTTTTCCTTTTGCTTTTCCTTTCCTTTTCCTTTCCTTTTTCTTTTCCTTTCCTTTCCCTTTTGCTTTTCCTTTCCTTTTCCTTTCCTTTTCCTTTTCTTTTTCCTTTCTTTTTCCTTTCTTTTTCTTTTCTTTTTCCTTTTCTTTTTCTTTTTCTTTTTCCTTTTCTTTTTCCTTTCTTTTTCCTTTCTTTTTCCTTTCTTTTTTTTTTTCCTTTTCTTTTTCCTTTCTTTTTCCTTTCTTTTTCCTTTCTTTTTCCTTTCTTTTTCCTTTTCTTTTTCTTTTTCCTTTTCTTTTTCTTTTTCCTTTTCTTTTTCCTTTTCTTTTTCCTTTAGAAGGGGTTTATTGCATGTGCGCACCCTGCCTCTTCCTTTTTAGATTCAGAATGCTGGCTGAGAGGAATTTTCTGCCACAATATCATAATTTATGGACAGACTTTCTGGCCTTGTAAAGTATTAGATCACAATACCCCTCTACATCAGGATGACTCCTCAGCTTCTGAAACAGCTGATCAAGATGAAAAGCCTGCTGCAGAAATCTCTCTGAAATCCAGGGACTCTATTGCTGTTCTTATTGAAGCTGTATGCTTTGTTTCCTATTGAAGTAACCTGAGTCTGGTTCCCCAATGGTTTCTAGTATGGGTGTTTTAGAGGTTCCTGCGCAAGCTTAGACCTTTCTGGCTCATGTGTTTGGTTAAGCTTGTCATATGTGGAGTTTGGCCTCTCCGAAGATTCCCCCCCCCCCAAAAATAAAAACATGTTTTGGCTAACTATCGTAATGAGGAAAGTTTCCTTAGGAAATGGTAATTTCTATAGCCAGATTTTACTTTAACCAGACCTTCATGGCCTCCATGAAGGGTAATCTGATGTTCAAAGGCCCGGTACAGGGAACTTGATCATCTGAGGAAGCTCAACGTCTCATCAGTATTCTGGAACTTGGCAAGATTGGGTTGTTCCTACAACACAGGACTCGTTTAATGTGATGTCACCTAACAATCCAGTGCCATAAAGGCAGTCATAAAGCAGGCACCAGAAGTCATGCCACTTTGAAAGAAACAGACTTGATGCTCTCTTGGGCAGAACTGCACATTCTGGATCTAGTCACAGCTGACGTGCCAGGCATGGAAAATTGGGAGGCAGACTTTCTCACTTGTAAGAGTCTGGATCTGGGGGAATAGGTTATCCGAAGATCTTTTAAACCCTTTGCCACAGGTGGGGAACATCAGGGGTGGATCTCCTGGCATCTAGATTCAACAACAAACTAGCCAGATTTGTCATGATAGGTCCAGAAGCCTCTAATTTTTACATTGGGTTTGGGATCTGTTTAACCCCCTTTCCCACTGGCCAGCGTTCCATCTTCTCATTTGCTGGCTTTAAAGGCAGGAGCCTTACAGATTTGGTCATCCCTACCCTTTTGAAGGGTAAGAAGTTGACTTTGGTGTCCCATTCTGGATCTCTCAACTCCTCAGAATTTTCCCCTTCTAACCTCTCAGAGATATTCCTTTGACCTTACCTGTAAGGTGGCCTTTCTTGTGGTTATCACTAGGGATGCACCGATACTGTCTGAAAATGCTCCCGATATCCAAAACTGATGCTTCGCGGTGCAATTTGCACTCAAATTGTACTGCAAAGAATAGCATGTGATTTGACAGTATGGGCTAGATGGCTTTTGATTGATCAGCACCATCACGGTGCTTACCAGTCAGACACCTTCTAGTCTGTACTGTCATCCCTGCAAGCAGAGGAGAAAGCTGCTGGGATTTAAAATCCCCAAACCTATGAAGCGGCTTTTCCTTCTGTGACAGCATGAGATCTGTGCAGGGAGGTTTCTTATGACAAGCCTGGGTTCACACAGGAGCAGTGGGGAAACCACATGCGATTCGGACAGGAATCACATTCCTGTTCAATTCGCATGCTATTCTTTGTGGTGCAATTTTCGTCCATAAATTTTGTACGGATGCAAATTGCACCGCAAATTATTGGTATTCTGTATCGTTGAGTACTTGACCGAAAGTATCAGTACTGGTACTCGCCAATCAAAAAAGGTTATTGGTGCATCTCTAGTTATCACCTCTGCAAGAGGAGTTTCCGAGTTAGAAGCCTTATCCTGTAAGGAGTCCTTAGTGTTGCACAAGGACAAGGTTTTCTTGAGGCCTAAGGCCTCCTATCTATTGAAGGTGTTTCTGCCTTTCACCTTTACTTATGTCCTGCTCCAAAGCATCCTAGGGAAATTTTTCTCCACTGTCTTGATGTGGTATGTTCAGTAAGAGTTTAGCTCTTGGCTAATTCTGCTTTTAGGAAATCTGTTTCACTTTTTCTGCTTCCTGAGGGTTTACAAAAGGGTCTCTCAATCTCTCATTCCACCATTGCTAGGTGAATCAGAAATTCTCATTAAGTCCTATAGTCTGAAGGATAGGGTACATAAGTTTCCTGTTTAAAACACATTTTTCTATGTCTGTTAGTGTTTCATGGGCATTTAGGCATCAGGCATCTGTTTTGAGGCATGCAAGGCTGCCACCGGGGCTTTTGTTCTCACAATTAAGTTTTATCGGGTGGATGCTCAAGCCTCCTTTGATTCCTGTGTCAGCTGGAAGCTGCTCATTGAGTCCTTCTTGGCCTGTTTGTTATGTGAGCCTCTTGACATTTTTTGTGGTGTTGCCCATCCCTCAGTTGGACTGCATTTGGCCATCTCATTTGTTGTCTTAAAGAAGTAAAATCTGTATTCTGGAGTGTAGTAAAGGACACAGGACCCTCCCCTCTGTACTTATGATTGCTCTGTTGCTTGCTACAAAATGGAGATAAGCTGGGAATGCTTGGGTTATATAGGTGGATGTCTCTGCAACTTTTTTTTTTTTTTTTTAACCAGTGTCCAATCATCTGAAGGTAGCTGCATGTAACCCATTAATAATAATTTTAAAAAGTCTATGTCCTGTAATCTGAAAAAATTATTTTATTGGGAAGTCAAAATTTTATACCGTGTATATATATATATATATATAATTTTTTTTTTTTTTTTTTTTTTAAAGTAGGATTCCTCCTTCAGTACATTTTCACATTTTAAGCTTCATCTAAACACAGTATAGGTTTTGCAGATATTTTAGTTTTTATTTGTATTCTTTCATTTTCTCTCCTGGATGGATTGTCCCAATCTGCCTGTAAAAATGCTCAGTTGGGTTTCGTGCTTTAGCTTCTGAGTTGCTAAATTGACAGCCCCTCCACCTCCCTTTCCTTCCTCAAGTATTGCATGGCTTGCCACTAGGGCCCTGTTCACATCTGTGTGCACCATTCACCCTGCACCAATGTGACGGATAGTATAATGAATTAAGCAGTCTGCATGTCTCTTGGAGGAAGTCAAGAAAGGCATTCTCAGGAAGTTGCCTTTCTTTGCACTCCCGCGATCTGTTGTAAATCGCATGAGCATGTGCACATTGACACATACTGTAACAATGCATTAAGGTGCTTAATGCTAGATTTTCAAGCATGACAGAGTTAGCACAATTTCCTACTTTGGAAAAAGTAAGATGATCTTTGGTCATAAATTATTTGCACAGTAAAGGTATTTTGTACTGGTTTAGTGGTTTGTGGGGAGTAGAGCTAAAGGGGAAATTTTCCTTTTATTAGGGAAGTTCTGTCTAACACAATCCTTACATAGAACAAATATAAAAAAAAAAAAAAAAAACCTCAATATTAGTTTAGTCTAAGACCCCTTTTTACATGGCTGTTCTGATTAGGTTCACCTGTGAGATTTTCAGACGGACTTAATCGGAAGGTCCATTCATCCCTATGGACAGGCGGGTGTAAAGTGACTTGAATCTGTTTACACCTGCCTACCTCCAAGTCCGATCAGCTCCACAAAAAAAAAAAAATGAATGGGATCCGTCCTCTTCCGTTTAGTTGGAACGGATCGGAGGGTAGTTGGGTGTAAACAGACAGTGGAGTTCCAGCTGCTCATAGAGCAGAGTGGGCTTTGTCCGTGTCCTCTCTGCATATACTGAGCAGACATGGATCTGTCATCCACCCACTCTTCTCCGATCAGCAGTGGATTTGTAAGCTGATCTCCTTCTGATCAGAATGGAATCTGCTCTTTGTGAAAGGGTCCTGAAACTGTTAAAACTGCAGTTGACCTAGATGATATACAGTGGGGATCGAAAGTTTGGGCACCCCAGCTAAAAATTTGTATTAATGTGCATAAAGAAGCCAAGGAAAGATGGAAAAATCTCCAAAAGGCATCAAATTACAGATTAGACATTCTTATAATATGTCAACAAAAGTTAGATTTTATTTCCATCATTTACACTTTCAAAATAACAGAAAACAAAAAAATGGCGTCTGCAAAAGTTTGGGCACCCTGCAGAGTTAATATCTTGTACTGCCCCCTTTGGCAAGTATCACAGCTTGTAAACGCTTTTTGTAGCCAGCCAAGAGTCTTTCAATTCTTGTTTGAGGTATCTTTGCCCATTCTTCCTTACAAAAGTCTTCCAGTTCTTTGAGATTTCTGGGCTGTCTGTCACGCACTGCTCTTTTAAGGTCTATCCACAGATTTTCAATTATGTTGAGGTCAGGAGATTGTGAAGGCCATGGCAAAACCTTCAGTTTATGCCTCTTTATGTAATCCCCCGTGGATTTTAAGGTGTGTTTAGGGTGATTATCCATTTGTAGAAGCCATCCTCTCTTTAACTTCAGCTTTTTCACAGATGGCATCAAGTTACCATCCAAAATTTGCTGAAATTTTATTGAATCCATTTTTCCTTCTACTCGTGAGATGTTCCCTGTGCCACTTACTGCAACACAACCCCAAAGCATGATTGATCCAACCCCATGCTTAACAGTTGGACAGAGGTTCTTTTCATTAAATTCTGTGCCCCTTCTTCTCCAAACGTACCTTTGCTCATTCCGGCCAAAAAGTTCAATTTTAACCTCATCGGTCCACAGAACTTGTTTTCAAAATGCATCAGGCTTGTCTATATGTTCATTTGCAAAGTTAAAACGATTATTTTTGTGGTGAGGACGTAGAAGAGGTTTTCTTCTGATGACTCTTCCATGAAGACCATATTTGTACAAGTATCTCTTTATAGTGGAATAGTGTACCACAACTCCAGTGTCTGCCAGATCTTTCTAGAGGGATCGTGGGTTTTGAATTGTTTTTCTCACAATCCTGCGAGCTGTTCTGTCTGATATTTTTCTTGGTCTTCCAGATCTTGCTTTAACTTCCACTGTTCCTGATGACTGCCATTTCTTAATTACATTCCGAACAGAGGATATTGACATCTGAAAACGCTTTGCTACTTTCTTATAGCCTTCTCCAGCTTTGTGAGCGTCAACTATTTTCAGTTTCAGTTTTCTGGACAACTGCTTAGAAGAACCCATGGTGCTGATTGTTGGGGCAAGGTCAGATGAGTCTGGGCATTTAAAACCTTTGAGATTGACATCACCTGGTCTTCCCAGACGATGATTGAGAACAATCCATGACACTGGCAGGTCTCAGCTTGGCAAAGGGGGCAGTGCATGCTATAAATTCTGCAGGGTGCCCAAACTTTTGCAGACGCCATTTTTTTGTTTTCTGTTACTTTGAAAGTGTAAATGATGGAAATAAAATCTAACTTTTGTTGACATATTATAAGAATGTCTAATCTGTAATTTGATGCCTTTTGGAAATTTTTCCATCTTTCCTTGGCTTCTTTATGCACATTAATACAAATTTTTAGCTGGGGTGCCCAAACTTTTGATCCCCACTGTATCTTGTATTTTGCCCCTTGTAAGTAAGCCGTCACCTGAGGCCAGTGTAGCTGATGATCTGTTAGGTGCTTTGAGGAGTCAGGCCTGAACAATTTAGGCAAAATAACTAAAGCTAAATAAGTAGGCAAATGAAAATATTTCATACATACGTCTGCAAAGTTTAAGTCCACATAAAACTGGTTCTTTTTAAAGTTTCCAGTTGATGGATTTTTCTAATTTAAGTAGATGTAAACCCAATCTATAAATTCTCATATGATCTATTTATATGTTAACATAATTTCAAAATCAACTTCCATTCTTTTTAAATCTACGGATTTCAAGAAAACGATCCTGCCCTTTGAACGTCCTTCGTTCAGGCACTTTCTGTTAAAAGGTGCTGTGCCGTTTCTCTCATTTGATGTTCTGCATGGTCACCCTGTCACATGCAAATTTACTTGAGACCAAAAGCAGCTGTGCCACTATTTATTGTGCAGATGTTTTCCTCTGTTATGACCTTGTAACCACTTATAGTGCCACTCACGGCGCTCTGCTGGTAAAAAATCCAGTGTCTCACCAATGTAAGGGTGCTGGCTGGCTTGTGTTTGATCCAGAAAGCAGTGAAGCATGAGGGGAAGAGAGTTGCTGCACATCACTAGCTCAACTGGTGGAGAAGAATGTGAGCAGCCTTGGATCTCCTCCTACATCACACCCCTCTGATGCATTTTGCCCCACCAACCGTCATGATTAGCCCCCCCCCCCCGTGGGTGGAGCAATCAGAGGGGTGTGGCTTAGGAGAAGTTCCACGCTGAGTCCATTGACATTCTTCTCCACCTATTGAGCTAGTGGTATATGATGTCTCTCGTCCTCCCCTGTTATCACTGTGTCAGTAAGCCAGGAGGCTAGAGGATGCACAATGCTTTAGTGAACATAATCCAGTTATGGTTTACATCTACCGTAGTAGAAAAATAAATTAATATCCAAACTCAGCAGAAAACCTTTAATATATTGCAGCTTATCAGTCCTTAGGCCTAGGGTGATAGTGCAGCTGCTCCATAAATACAGTACAGAGAGTGAGCATTGCCATCCTAGGATAGGACAGGAAACCTTTTTTTTTTGGCCAGATCACCAGGTGAAGATAATGGGGAAAAGCCTGGAATAAATAATGCAACGGTTATATCTAGCTACTGATCAGCTGCAGTATATTAGAGTTTTGGGTTTAGATACACTGAGAAAGTGGGATTGTATTTGTGCCTAAATCCTGAATAATAATCCTCGAGAACTAGAATTGGACAAGCCCTTACTAGAGTAAGGTTTAGAAGTCTGGCATTCTTTTTATTAATACAGTAATATTTACCAGACTATTATCTGTTTTTAGGCTAAGAGTAACGATGATCTCCTGTCTGGAATGGCCGGTGTACCACCCACAACCAACAGTGTAAAGGTAAAGAAAAGCAGTGCTGCAACAAACCCGAGTGCTGGGGCAACAATGAGTGGAACAGATGGAAAGCCCAAAAGCAGTGCAGGTAAATATATTTACATGATGAAATCCTAGAGTGGTTTCCTCAGACCCTGATTACCTATAAAATTGGCTTCAGATTTAATAGGCAATTTACAGCCTGGGTTCACACTGATGCGGTCCGGAATTCGCAGCGTTTTCTGTGCAAATTTTGCACCGCATCAGAATCGCACCCCGTTTATGCGGGGCGATTCCTGTGCGAATCACATGTGATGCACCACTCCTCATGAGTGTGAACCTAGCCTCAGAGCTGTAGAGAGTCAGGCTCTGTGGTGTTGTTTATTTGGTACTGTTTTCGCATGTTGATGTATTAGTGGAACTTGTTACAGATCAGCCAAAGTTGTACTTAAATTACCGTGTTAAATGTTTGTTTGTAGCGGTCCTATTAGAGATGTGTCATGTTAAAATTAAGTATACATGTAAATTGTACTTCCTATTTGGGCACAGGACAATGGCAGCAAGCAAATAGCTAAATCTGTTTGGCTGATCAACACCCCAGCCAAACATGCTAATTAGGTGCTGTGTAAAGTCAAACATTTTACACAGCCATTGTGAACTCTTATATTTCTCTCCACCAGAACAACTGTCTCTGCAACAAGGTCTGATTACATGCAAATTAGGTATAATGCAGCATGACCTGTGGACTAGCAGATAGTAGTGTGGGTATATTTAGGGCAAAATGGAAGTTTAGGCTGAGTGCATGCTTTAAGTTTTGCAGTCTATAATGTAAACCTGTGCCTAGACTATAGACATTAAATTATTTATATATTCTTAACAAGCAGTAACATAGCTTTAAAACAAGCCTTAACTGACCTTTCTAGCTGCATGTACTCTGAAGTAATTCATTCTCAAAGAACAGAATGAAGACTGTAAAGACAGGTATATTTACGTTAGAAGACTGGCAGGTTTCTAGCCTTCATAGAAAAGAAGAGTGGAGCTGTGATTTCAGTGCCTCTGTTGAAAGCTGACAATGAATCTATCCACAGTGCATTTAGCTACAGAGGTTAATTGGGGCTTGTTTTAAGGCACTTATACTGCCTGTTAGGAATATGTAAATACTGTATAGTCTGAGCACAGTTTAACTTTAAATATGCTAATTTGTTTTGTTTAATAATTTAGTTAAACTCCAGTGTGTCGTTTTGTGCTTTAGTATTGCTGTGTTTGCTCCACACAGGTAGTAACTCCATTAGTAAAAGAAGTGCCTCATCTGGGGCGAAGGAAGCAGGATCTTCTCGAGAAAGAGTCAGAGACAGATCTCGTCTGAATGCTAGCAAAAAACCACAAGGATCTGGTGTTAACACAGGGGAAGTGACTGCCTCAACCAAACGATCTCGAGCTCGTGCGGAGTCAGATGTCCTTCGTATGAGCAAATCCAAATCAGATAACCAGATCAATGATCGTGTTGCTCTTGAATCCAAGGTGAAGGACCTGCTTAGTCTGGCCAAAAATAAAGATGCTGAGATTTTGCTTCTTCGTACTGAACTAAGGGACATCAAAGCACAGCTTGGTCATGACATCATTGACAAGAGTCCCGAGGATCCTCCAGTAATGCAGTTACAAGAGCAGAATGCTGTAGTGCGGGAAGAACTGCAGCAGTTGAAAAGTGAGAACAGAATGCTTAAGGATCGGCTAAATGCATTGGGCTTTTCCTTGGGTCAACAAGGTGATGTTACAGAGAAGCTTTACTGTTACCAATCCATGGATATGGCTGCTGGCAGCCACAGTGACTGTGGAGGAGGCACATTGGCTTCATCAGTGGAGGGTTCTGCTCCTGGATCTATGGAGGACCTCTTAAGCCAGGATGAAAGCACCCTGACTGGTGAAAGGAGGAGTAGTTCTATGGATAATTTAGATAGTGAATGCAGTGAGGTTTACCAGCCACTCACCTCTAGTGATGATGCTTTGGATGCCCCATCTTCTTCCTCTGAATCAGAAGGCCTGCCAAGCACTGAACGATCACGCAAAGGTAGCAGTGGCAATGTGAGTGAGGTGTCAGTGGCTTGTCTAACAGAGCGAATTCACCAAATGGAGGAAAATCAACATAGCACAGCTGAGGAGCTGCAAGCTACTCTTCAGGAGCTGGCTGACTTGCAGCAGATTACACAGGAGCTAAATAGTGAAAATGAAAGGCTGGGTGAAGAGAAGGTCATCTTGATGGACTCTCTTTGCCAGCAGAGTGACAAGTTGGAACTGTTCAGCCGCCAGTTGGAGTATGCACGAGCACTTCTCGATGAGCACCATGTGCAGTACTCCTTGGATGAGGACCTCAAAAGTAGCCGTTACTTAGAGCTTGAGCAGAGATACATGGAATTAGTAGACAGTAGTCGCTTTGAGCGAGAGCAGTTGTTGGGTGTCCAGCAACACCTGAGCAACACTCTTAAGATGGCAGAGCAAGATAACAAGGACGCTCAAGATGTGATTCGAGCACTTAAGGAGCGGAACCACCACATGGAGCGCATTGCTGAAGCTGAGCAACTTGCAAAGCAGGCATTGGCAGTCACTCTAGACGAGTATAAAGCATCCCTCAATGCCGAACAGGCTGAATGTACACGTCTTAAGTCCCAGTTAGAGCAAGAGAAGCAACGAGTTGCAGAACTATACTCTATTCACAGCTCTGATGATGCAACTCACATCCAGAACCTACTGGAAAGTGTGCGTTCTGATAAAGATAAAGCAGAAACTCTGGCAGGGAACTTGCAGGAGGAGTTGCTGCATATACAGACTGATCTCAGACGTATGCAAGACGCATTTGATAAGGTAAGAATGTTGATGCTGGGTGGTATAAACATTATATTATGTTACATGTTCTATGAAATCGAAGGGTGCATTTATCTCTCTATGTAAACCGTTTTATTTTGCAAGATGTGGTGTAGTACCTGTTTGCTATTTGCTCCTGACTTTTTCTTAACTTCTTTAGCTGGAAGATGAATATAGAGCATTCCGTGAAGAAGCACAAAAACAGGTGGCAGAACTAACCATGGCACTTGATAAGGTGAGGACTGAATTGGAAGAAAAGGAGACAGAACGAAGTGACATGAAGGAGACCATTTTTGAACTGGAAGATGAAGTAGAGCAACACAGGGCTGTGAAACTACATGACAACCTCATCATATCAGATCTGGAGAGTAAGTGCTGTTCTTGCTTGCAAATGTGAAATGATTCCCCATCCACAAGGCCATTCCCCTTCAAGATTAACATTGTGAAACAGAAAAATCTTGATGGCTTTCTTTTACTTTTGACATTTAACCAGGGAATTATATTTGGTTAATTATAATTTATAACGATCTTTTATTATATATCTGGATTGAATTAGATGGACTTATGTCTTTTTTTTTTTTTTTTCAACCAGACTAACTATGTACCTATGTAACTATGTTAGTGCATCTTCCATTTTTTAAATCTAAACTCCAGGCAAAAAGCTAAATACATAGATAAAAACATATATGAGAGCTGTCAACGGTTTTCTGTTTCTGCTAGCCCAGTCCTCAAATTTACACAGCTCTTCCATACAACATGGGCTTGTCTGGCAGGGCAGATGACTCAAGCTGGCCACACACTATGCCAATTTTGGCCAGGTCCAAATGAACTAGTTGAAATGTGATGATTAGGTGGCCCTATTAGCCCATCAGTGTCACCCTTCTCTTACTTTCTGTCAAGCTAGTTTCATCTTAGCATATGGGCACTGCGGCAAAAACTGTTATACAGGAGATTTTGAGAGGCTGATACCAGGTGAAATTCAGTTTCTTGTGCTAGGTCCAAAAATGATCCCCTTTATTGATGTATAAATAAATGCAGAGCTGCAGTAATTTTTGTCTGCCTGGAGTACATCCTAAATCTTTGCAATTTTAAGATGTTCAAGACCAAATTTCTTTAAAGGGATTTCATGATTTCGAGACTGCCCAAAATATTCAGATGCCATGCAGGCCCTGATTAACTAAAATGGATACAAGGACACTTGTCCTGTGTTCATACTATTGCAAGCTGTGTGGCCCGCGTTTACTTGGGCAAGGGAGCCCATTCCTTTGAATGGGCTGCTGTGCCGCGCTTCCTGCTGGAAACCTGTTAGAACCCTGCAGTTCTTGCAATCATTCTGAGGGCTGAGATGCGTGGGGGTGCCATTCAGAATGAATGGCAGTCTTGCTCATCTCGGCTGCGGGTGGTTGTGGGCACGGGAACAGGTGGGAGCAGCCTGCAGGCTAGTGTGAACCGAGGGTCAGCGGGATATTTACCTCCGGTTCACATCTATGCAGCCGTGCGGGCTACATTTTGCACGGGCACGAAAGCCCATTCATTTGAATGGACTTCTATGCCCGTGACAGGCAGGGAAGTAGTCCCTGTACTTCTTCCGAAAACATGGTTCCCAGTACGGTTGTGTTTTCCAGTGCGGGCGTCGTGCCATTAAAACTAATGGCACCCGCGGGTCCACATTTCTCTGTGTTGGTGTTGTGGCTGCATGGATTTTTGTGCAGATCCGCAGCAGCACCACCCACACACATTTGAACCTAGGGTTACTAAAACTGGTGCTCACAGAATCTGGTGCAGCTGTGCATTTTAACCTTCTAACTTCAGCTTGTTCATTTTAGCTCTGACAATAAAACCTGGAAGCTGATTGGTTACGATACACAGCTGCACCAGAATCTGCGCACTCCAGTTTTAGTAAATCTCACCCTTAGGGTCTATTTATAAAGCAGAGAATGTGACATTCACAAATATTCAATGGTGAAGAATCGATCACTCCCATTTAAAACACTTGCTCTAGGGTGGTTCTCCACCAGAGACTATGAAATCGTCACATTCTCTGCTTTTATAAATAAACCCCAAATTGACTTGCACTGTAATTGATCAGTTTAACCAGCAGGTAGCACTGTAGGTATATCTTGAGCATGCAGTCCCCAGTCTTGAAATAGGTGAGTTGCAAATACATGACATCAAAAAAGAAAGAATTCTAAATCATTTAGCATTTTTCAGAGATTAAATAAGCAAATTAACAAAAATAAGAATGAAAAACCATTTAACATGAGTTCTTAAAGACATGGTTCACATCTGTGTTAGACCTCATGCACACTAGACATCTTCTCCTAGAGGTGTTCCACTTGGCAGCAGCACGTTGGCAAAAAAAATGCCTGACACTTGTAAAAGCACATAACACGTTTAGCTGCGTTTACCTTCATCAAGCTTTGAGGCATTAATTTTATTGAACAGAATAAATAATTTATTCTGGCCAATAAAATGAATTCATGCTCAAGCTCTAAATGCACCTAGCGTTACCACGCCTTTGCATGCATCAGATGTCTTTTTCTGTCCAAAACTCTGCTGCTCCTGGACACACTGGCAGCATTTTTTTTTCTTCCTGTAAACTCTTGACACTGAATGCTGCTAAGAGCCTATATGTGTATGGACACATAAGATAACATGCAGGGCAGTTTAGAGGCAGGGAAAAAAAGCGCAAAACGCCGCTAAGAGCAGCTGTAAAAATGGTCAGTGTGCTTGAGGCCTTATACTGCAGTCTGGGTCTTTTTACAAATTTAAAGCAACAACATTGACATGAAAATATGTTGTAATATATAGTCAGGTCCATAAATATTGGGACATCAACACAATTCAAAAATTTTTGGCTCTATACACCAACACAATGGATTTGAAATGAAACGAACAAGACGTGCTTTAACTGCAGACTGTCAGCTTTAATTTGAGGGTATTTACAACCAAATCAGGTGAACGGTGTAGGAATTACAACAGTTTGCATATGTGCCTCCCATTTGTTAAGGGACCAAAAGTAATGGGACAGAATAATCATAAATCAAACTTTCACTTTTTAATACTTGGTTGCAAATCCTTTGCAGTCAATTACAGCCTGAAGTCTGGAACGCATAGACATCACCAGACGCTGGGTTTCATCCCTGGTGTTGCTCTGCCAGGCCTCTACTGCAACTGTCTTCAGTTCCTGCTTGTTCTTGGGGCATTTTCCCTTCAGTTTTGTCTTCAGCAAGTGAAATGCATGCTCGAACGGATTCAGGTCAGGTGATTGACTTGGCCATTGCATAACATTCCTCTTCTTTCCCTTAAAAAACTCTTTGGTTGCTTTTGCAGTATGCTTTGGGTCATTGTCCATCTGCACTGTGAAGCGGCGTCCAATGAGTTGTGAAGCATTTGGCTGAATATGAGCAGATAATATTGCCCGAAACACTTCAGAATCCATCCTGCTGCTTTTGTCAGCAGTCACATCATCAATAAATACAAGAGAACCAGTTCCATTGGCAGCCATACATGCCCACGCCATGACACTACCACCACCATGCTTCACTGATGAGGTGGTATGCTTAGGATCATGAGCAGTTCCTTTCCTTCTCCATACTCTTCTCTTCCCATCACTCTGGTACAAGTTGATCTTGGTCTCATCTGTCCATAGGATGTTGTTCCAGAACTGTGAAGGCTTTTTTAGATGGCGTTTGGCAAACTCTAATCTGGCCTTCCTGTTTTTGAGGCTCACCAATGGTTTACATCTTGTGGTGAACCCTCTGCATTCACTCTGGTGAAGTCTTCTCTTGATTGTTGACTTTGACACGCATACACCTACCTCCTGGAGAGTGTTCTTGATCTGGCCAACTGTTGTGAAGGGTGTTTTCTTCACCAGGGAAAGAATTCTTCGGTCATCCACCACAGTTGTTTTCCGTGGTCTTCCGGGTCTTTTGGTGTTGCTGAGCTCACCGGTGAGTTCCTTCTTTTTAAGAATGTTCCAAACAGTTGTTTTGGCCACGCCTAATGTTTTTGCTATCTCTCTGATGGATTTGTTTTGTTTTTTCAGCCTAATGATGGCTTGCTTCACTGATAGTGACAGCTCTTTTGATCTCATCTTGAGAGTTGACAGCAACAGATTCCAAATGCAAATAGCACACTTGAAATGAACTCTGGACCTTTTATCTGCTCATTGTAGTTGAGATAATGAGGGAATAACACACACCTGGCCATGGAACAGCTGAGAAGCCAATTGTCCCATTACTTTTGGTCCCTTAACATTGTTAATTATGTTAGTTCCTCCTTCTGCACAATTAACCGCTTGCCATCCGCAAGCACTGCTACAGGGAGGCATGACTGCGCAAAATCACGTATCTATACGTGATTTACATTTCCAGATAAGGGGTGCGCGTCGCCCTACCCGTGCTGCTATTGGCGGCTGGGGATGTCAATTACTGGGTCTCAGCCGGTGATTCCCGGCCGGGACTTGGTGATCGTTGGTAAAGCTCACAGGAGAGAGACCTGTGTGTAAACAACACGGGTCTCTCTCCTGCCAGCAAGGACATGCTACTTTGTATTTCTCTGCACAGCAGAGAGATACAAGGCAGCATGTCTCCCAAGTAAAACAGCACACAATATAAAACACCCACAGCACACAGTTAACCCTTTGATCGCCCCAGATGTTAACTTCTTCCTGATCACTGTATTAGTGCCACTGGGGATGTCAGTGGCAGTTCCCACCCAGTGTCAGAATGCCCGTTGCAGTCCCGCTATAAGTTGCTGTCGCCGCCATTACTAGTATAAAAAAAAAATCCAGTGTATATATACCTCCATTTGTAGACGCTATAACTTTCATATAAGCCAATTAATATACAATTATTAGTATTATTTTTTTTAGCAAAGACATGTAGCAGAATACATTTTGGCCTAAATTTATGAAATTAGATTTTTTTAAATTTTTTTATTGGATATGTTTTATAGCAAAAAGTAAAAAATTATTGGGCTTTTTTTTTTCAAAATAGTCTGCCTTTTTTTGTTTATAGTGCAAACAATTAAAAAAACCATAGAAGTGATCAAATACTAACAAAAGAAAGCTCTATTTGTGGGGAACAAAAATGACAAATTTCATTTATGTACAGCGTTGCATGACCTTACAATTGTAGGTTAAAATAACACAGCACTGTATTGCAAACAATGGCCTGGTCAGGAAGGTGGGTAAATATTCTGGAGGTAGCCCCTTTACATCTGTGGAATATCTCCCCCTCACAGTTGTAGATTGCACCAACCTTCTAAAGATTATAAAGTGTTAGATGTAACCATCTGGTGCTACTATAAATACCATCAGCATGTAATGTCATGAATAAGGAGTCATGGACTTTATAGGCACATGCACTTCAAAAATTCAAATAATTTCATCTTTATTATAATTGTTTAAAAAAACAATCCATAAATACTTTTATGACATAGATCAGGGGTGGGCAACTGTGGCCCTCCAGCTGTTGGTGAACTACAAGTCCCATCATGCCTGTGCCTTTGGGAGTCATGCTTGTTACTGTCAGTTTTGCAATGCCCCATGGGACTTGTAGTTCTACAACAGCTGGAAGGCCATGGTTGCCCACCCCTGACATACTGTAGATCATACAATAGAAATCTGCACCCTAATTATTTTGGCATTACTACCCCCTAAAAGCCCATAGCCATGATAGTACTCAAAGGCCACAGATTACTGTGATGCTTGTTTCTTCAAAATGTAGTTTTTTTTGTTTTTTTTTTTGTTTTTTTTTTTGTCCCCAAATTCCAAATTGTAACTTGCTCCACATGTTTAGCGACAGCTACCTATATTGGTGCATCTATGCAGAAAAGCAAGAATATATTTTAACCATATATGCATGAATTACAGATTAATTATTACTAAGCAATAAAAGCATTATCACTTACCATACATCTAAAAATTGAGAAACAGGATAGAGCGGGGAAGACACATAGGTGCTGGGTCTGACAGATGGACGTGGGGTCACATCAGGGGGCTGTAGGCGGCATTCTAAAAAAAAAAACCCTTAAGTATGTAATAAGAGTATTTATATGGATGTACACAATCACCATCACATACTTACTGTTTATAGATTTGCACACAATGGCTCTTTTCAAGTAACCTAGATCAGAAATGCTACAGTAGGCAGTCACCCAAATATTAGGAGGTTTATATTAAAGCCACTGGCAATCTAAAAATATAAAAAACAAAATATGTACAAGGTGCTGCAAACACAACCAACCTATATAAAGCCAATAGCACATATCCCTGTAACATTAGTCCTTAAGCAGTTACCTGATTTTGTGATATATTGAATAACAGACATATAAATCCTCATAAATGTGGACCCCTTTGTATCAATCGTACCTACAGAGATGGACGCGGTTCAACCATTTTGCTCCAACCTCCATCTTGGCAAAGGATCATCCATCTTGTACAAATATATCTTTCCTCATTCCCCCTCTCTAAGATCCACAGTGACATGTGGTCGGGTGTGTGTTGGAAGTGCCACAGGCAGGCCAGAGCACAGCAGGGGGCTCTGAGCTATAAAACCTCTGAGCTGGGTGCAAGGCGGTCTAAGAAACTGTGTAATCTGGCACCTCGTAAAAGGATAACCCAAGCCTTCCCCTGAGTTCAAAGACATTCATACATATGTAACCGTTCCACAGATGCGTCTGCATATTAATCTACCCGCGGGTGGAATGTTACTTGTGCCTAGGAAAAGTTATGAGCCAAATTATAAGCTAGATTGGTTCTAGCTTGGGTCTCCGCGTAGACACCCCCTCCCCAAATTAGGCATTTGTCCTTGGCTTCAGAGACACCCCCTCCTGGGGGGCTATAAAATAGGCTGTCAGGCCTAAGAGTTGAAGTTGAAGAAATCTCCCTTTTAACATCAGAACCAACTTGGGAGACAGTGCCCTTTTGCTCTGAAACTTGATCTGCTTAACCCAGGACTTTTGGCAAGTACTCTACCTCTCTAAACTTCTTTCTGTTACCTTTTTGCTGTGTTATTGTTCTCCGTATTTATATGTATATTGGTTACATCTTTTCTTTTGTAAATATTTTTATTTTACCCTTTTGACCTTTTAGTAATCTTTCTTTCTGAAAGTGTTGAACTGTTTCTATAGCTCTTTAATGCAACTTATGAATTCCTGCCACTGAAGAGCACTACTATGTGTATTTAACCCTCTGTATAGCCTGTCTGCGGTGACAGTGGTATCCAGATGATTATCCAATCATCCTAGTGTTATTACTGATATTGCCGAGTTTCCTCCTTCTCTGTACAAAAAGGAGGTGGTGGCAGTGTGAAGGGTTAATTGCATAATTAACCTGACCCAGTAACAATCGCACTCAGGCTGCCGGTACATCAATTTGTGGTCCATTAGCTGGAAAATCGTTGTGCAGGGTGCAGCTGGGCGTGGCATTGTTACGCACGTGACATCGCGGTTTTAGATTGGCTAGTCCTTCGGTCACGAGTTTGGTGAGAAGGGCAGGGATCTGACGCGCGATCGTCACACTCCTCACCTAGGCTCTTGAAGGTATCCACTCTCTCCCTAGGATAGTGTGTCAGCGGGCTAGAGGAGGTGTAAGGATCATGTCCCTAACCACAGCCAGCTGGGGAGACGAGCTACAAAATATAAATCAAACAGTAGCTAAAGTGAGTATTAGGACAACAATCGTAAAACAGTGTATATCTCCATCAGTCACTTCCTCTGAATATATGCCATAATTACCTGCCTCCTATAAGTCCCTTGTTTGCTTTTCTGCCATTCTTTCGACAGGCTCACGCCTGTAATAGTACCCTGACACTCTGCTAGCCAGTTGACCCGAAAATAGTCCCGACCAGGGCGTGCACGCTGAGGTGTGATCTATGTCGCAAAAGTCTTTATTACAATTCTTAAAAAAATTTTTTAAAAAAATCCATAAAGATGAAATGGTTTAATTTTTTGAAGTGCATGTGCCTATAAAGTTCATGACATTACAACCTTCTAAAGATGGTGTGGATTCTACACAACTCCCCCATATAAATTTTCCTTAAATACTTTATTAATGCCATCTTTAGGGTTCTAACTTGGAAACATCGCCCTTCTAGAATTAAATTGGCAGTCCTACAATACCCCAAGCCTCTGGGTGGACTTGAAGCTCCAAATCCTTGGGTACAGTTTATTCCAGCCCAACTTCAACACATGACTGGTTGGGAATGCTGCATATTCCCCCTTTCTTTTTTTATCATTTTGTACATACTCCAGAACATGAGCCCATTATTAGCCTTGGAGACCACTTCTTAAAACGAATTAGTCTTACAGTCCCGTGGTGTTCCAGATGAGGAAAGTCTGGTTGAATGCTAAAAGGCTGTTAGAGATTACTGGCTATACCAGGTTCACATTTATATGGATCTCTGTGGGATAGATCCACATATGCTTCCTAATGATATTTATGTTTAAATGCTGTCTAGCTGGAAGGGGGAGTACGAGAGCTTAAACAATCAGAAGTGTATATGTTAAGATTATTATTCTGTTTGTGGTTTTGATGAGCTATTAAGTTAAATGAAAGTTCAGTGGTCCTTTACCACTTCCCGTCTGGCCCATGTATATATAAACGTCCGGATGGTGGCAGTGCAGGGACGGGTGGCCATTTTTAAATGTCCTCCCGCTTCCCTGCCTGTGCACGCTTCCTGGGAGCATGCGGCACAGCGATCTGGTGCCCGCTGTGTCCTCCAAACACCAATTGCTGTACGGGACCTCTGTCTGAGGTCCCAATCATATGATCACTGATTGGCCAATCACTGATCACATGAATAGTAGTAAGCAAGATGTCACTTCTGACATCATTGCTTACTACGTGTGAAATCTATGAATGATCACAGAGGTCATATGGTACAAGGCTGTTCACAACAGCCTTGTACCATGTGACAAGCTGTGACCAATCACAGCGCTCTCAGTATTTCTCAATGGCTGCAAGAATGCAGCCAGAGAGAAGGAGAAATTATTGCTTTTACAGCCTTCATGGATGTAAAAGCAATCTGTTTAAAAAAAAAAAAAAAAAAAATCATCACCCCCCCCCCCCCCCACAAGTAGTACAGTGTCACTATATGACACTGTAGTGCTAGGGTGACAGTATGTTAAAAAACAAACAAAATCCATAAATAGTATAAAAATGTAAAAAAAAAAAAGAATTTTTAAATTATAATTTTTAGTTAACTAATTTGGGTTATTTTTTTTTACTAAAAAGATAACTGAATACATTTTGGCCAAGATTTATGAAGAAAGATTATTTGCAAAAATTTTATAAGAAAAACACTTTTTTTTTCAAAATGTTTGGACTTATTGATTTAGCAAAAAATCCCAGTGGTGAATAAATACCACCAAAATAAAGTTTTTTTATCTGTCTCAAAAAAATGCAAAAAAATTCATATGCGTACAGTGTTGCATGACTGTGCAATTGTCATTCAAAGTGTAATAGCACTGAAAGCTGAAAATTGGCCTGGACAGGAAGGGGGTGAAAGTGTCCAGACTTGAAAGTGGTTAAAGCAGATTCTTTCACCTTGTTCATTCAGGACAAAGTGATGGTATCTTTGTAAAGGACTTCCCTGCTGCTTTTTTGCTCTCGGGTATGGGGGAGCACATGACCTGCTCACATGTCATGGTGCTGGGGTCTAAAGGCCAATCACTAGACCTGATCACTGTCACATGACCTAGCAGCTGACACTGAGGATTATTGTGCCAATGTTGATGTAGGAAGGGGCAGTAGGGGGAACACTGGCATGGTGAGTGTCAGTGGGTTTAGTGGGGGGGGGGGGGGACCTTTGCCTGGACACTGTCTTTGCCCTAAATGAGCAAGGTGACAGCGTCTCTTTAACATGGCGTGTAGAATGTGTGCAAAAATATATTTCAATAAATACTGTTAATTAGAATAATAATTATAAACGTGACACATTTTCTCTTCTCTGCTCTAACAGGAAAAAAAAATGACTGGAGTGTGGAGCTTTAATTTACTCCTAATTGTATATTCACTTATCTCTTCAAAAGGCCATTGTCCTAATTACAGTGTTTCCGAAGCAGAGTGATAGCAGCTTCTAATGACATAGTTACGAACAGTCTTTAGGTGACATCCTGTCCTGTACGTGCCATTTGTCTTAAGCTCATCTGTCTCCGTGACTGAAACAGTAAGGTTGCAGCTTTAACAACATTTGTCATCGCTGGGCTGAATTGTTACCCAGAGGAGGTGTCAAGGCTGTGCTCATTAAGTCATGCTTCACATGTAGTTATTCGCGTACGTCTAAATATTTTCTATTTCCTTTTACACCTTTGTTTATATAAATCTATCCTCAGGGTTTTACTCTTGCAAAAACATTAGCACACTGAAAGTGGATCATATACTGTTGAAAATTAATTTACTGTTCTGTGCATCCCCTTAACTATTTTTTCCTTTACTTCACAGATACTGTAAAAAAGCTGCAGGATCAGAAACATGACATGGAGCGTGAAATAAAAATACTGAACCGGAAGCTGAGGGTAAGGACACCATGCACTGCGTGTGAGTGACAGCTAAAGTGTTCATAAATATTGGCTACATGTGGCTGGATACTCCTAATTACACAGCATTTCACTGTAAGGCACATCAGTCTGCAGCAGACAAACTCCTTGAGTAAGCAGCTAATAGACAGATGTTTAACATGTTGATCACAAAAACAGCTACCCCAAATCACTGAAGGTAGTAGTCTCTGGATTCCTTATATGGCAGGCGGGAGGCGGTTAAAGCATAAGTCCACCTTTTGAAAAAGAATAATGCACATCTTTTTGCAAGTAAAAAAAAATGTGCATTTTTAAATTTTTTTCTAAGGAGCCTGCTGAGCAATGCACACGCAGTCAGCAAATTGTGGGTGCAATCTCAGGCTCCTGCAGACTCTCATCATAGCTGTCTGCCCGTACCTCGTATGGGCAGGCAGTTACTTGAGAGCAGGAAGATCAATGGACTAGAAGAGCGCTCACCATTGCCTTCATAGTTCATTGAGAACTATAAGCCGTCAGCCGCAATGGCTGACAGTACTTGTTTAGAACCCCCGAACGTTAGATATATTTTTAAGCAGAGTCCCTAGAGAATAAAATGGTGGCAGTTTTTATGTCGCACAGTACTTGAGTAGTGGTTTTTCAAATGCAATATTTTAATGAATACAGTTTAATGAATTTTAGTGACCGCAAACACAATATATTACCCATATATACAAAAAATGCAGCGCATAAAACAAATACAATGAATATGTCACAAGTGTAAATTACAATATATATCAGTGCAAACAATGCAATGTTCATAGAAAAGTCCTTCCAATGTGTATCGGTGAAAAAGTAATATGATATTGCTAATCACAACAAAGTGTCTGGTTCCACTCAGTACTCTGGGGTCCAAAAAGTGATCCACCACCACTATGCACTCACCAGAAGGCTACTTGTTAGGTAGGAATTGTAACAGAAGATCTAGGCAATCATTCTCCAATGTCCGATAGTCGGGTTGTCTCCTAGGGGAAAAGCTCACCGCACAGAGCCCAAAGATACAGTATATATAGTGTAGTATTTATTTAAAACATCCATAAAAACATTCCTTGTGGAAAAAGCTAGACAACATAGACATTAGGCATACCAAGATGGCCGCCGTTTTGAGGCACGGAACCAGCGGTGTGACTTCAGCATGTAGGCTCCACCCAAAACATTTCGTTGACATGCACATCCTCAGGTGTATGCCCATATTAGTGTAGTATTTATTTAAAACATCCATAAAAACATTCCACGTGGAAAAAGCTAGACAACATACACATGCAGCATACCAAGATGGCCGCCATTCCGAGGCATGGAACCAGCGGTGTTACTGCAGCACGTAGGCGTTTCGTTCACATGCACATCCTCAGGGGTACACCCAGTGCCGACATCTGAAAAAAAGACACCATTTAAATAGCCTGCAAAGCGCGCCTGAAATTACTGGACACCATTTTGTCATAGTCCATAATTAGAGCGATCTCAATCGGAGTATACAAAACATAAAAAGATAATTCGATCGTACTTATACTGTGTACTGTACTGCTATCATTATAAAACACTGGTGATATTTAAATACCCCACAGAATTATAGGGCGCCATTTTTTTGAAGTTTAACTCAACAGCATCCGTTCGGGCACCATTTAATTGTGGGCATTATTAAAAAAGAAATAATTAAAAATAAGCGGAAAATAAACCTAAAAATGAATGTTATCAAAGTAGCACACCAGACCTCAGTATAATGCTACATATTTAAATATACTTATGTATAATCTAATATCAGAAAATTATTAAGTCAGTGATCCATATCTCAATGAACATATAGGATGCATCACTGATTATCGAAACCAATCATACTGTAAATAAAAATCAAACTATTAGTAACTTTAAAATTAAAAAGGCAGTTTAAATCTGTGTATTATAATTAATACATTAACAGTAAGAAAATATATTAACAGTAAAAAATTGATAGCAGACATCTCAACTATTATCTATGAAACAGTTAATATCTTTATCTATATTCAAGCCATGGGGCACCAATGTAAACATATCATATATCCATTTAGTTTCAAGTTTGGATACCTCCCTACGTTTATTACACCCTTGCCAGTTGGGATGTATAAGATCAATGCCCGTAAACTTAATGCCTTGTGGGTTTCTCCTGTGGAAATCTAAAATGTTTGGATAAGAGAATGTTCTTTAAATCCTTTTTTAATATACAAATGTTCCCTAATTCAATCTCTCGTACGTCCCGTTCTTCCAATATATTTATTACAGGAACGTTCCAACAGGTATACTACATAACCGCTATTACAGGAAATAAAGGAATTGATTGTATAACTTTTGGTAATACTTATTATGCCTGTTTCCCCCTAATTGACAGATCATGCAACGGTTGCAGGGAATAAAAGCCTTTTAGGTCAGAAAAAGGAAATTTCTTTAGGGGGATTAACTACATTGGGTGCAATTTTATCCCTAAGAGTAGGAGCTCTCTGAAAGTTTACTTCGGGCTTCTCTGGTAAAAAGTCTCCTAAAACAGAGTAGTTTTTTAGTATACCCCAATGTTTAGTAAACATGTTCCTAATTTGTGAATGTTGAACTGAAAAATTAGTAATAAAGGGACAGATCATTTTAGAACGTATATTGGTCCTCTGAATGCTTAATAAGGTCTCCCTTTCTAACCCAGCTACCTGTTCGATCGTATTATCCAAGATGGCTGCTTGATAACCTTTTTCGATGAATCTCCTCTTTGTAAATAAAAATCTCTGATATTTTGTCAGTTATGTCTCATCCTTATAAATTGGCCCCTAGGTATGTTTTTCAACAAAAGTGGATGATGACAACTGTCAATTGGAATAAAGGCATTCCTATCCGTAGGTTTAAAATACGACTTGGTAATAATCCTGCTGCAAATGTTAATCAACATTAAATCAAGGAAATTTCTCTTTTACTGTATGTATGCATTAAATAAATAGTCTAAATGTTATTAAGAGTACAGATGAAATTATTCAATATATTGAGACCGTATTACCCAGTTTTTTTGTAAAGCATTAAATATGATGTTATGCTGAGTTAATAGATACCACACATCTTGTGCTTTAAAATTGCACACATCAGTGGATCGGCGACAAACTACAGTACATTATATCATCCATAGGCAATTATTTAAAAGCTTTTACAGGTTACCAGTTTAGAGTTACATAGGAGGTCTGGCCCTAGAATTATTGCTATTGCTCTGACATTAGTGATGATACCTCACGTGTGGTATGATCGCTGTTTACATATGCACGTGGGACCCATGCGTGCATTCACCTTTGCATGTAAGCACAGGGGAAGGGGGCGCATTAAACTGTTGCCTAAATATTCTTATTTAAAAAATTTTATTTTTACACTGTATCTTTATTTTTTATTTTCTGATCACTTTTATTACTATCACAAAGGATAAACATCCGTTGTGATAGTATTGTCTGACAGGTCCTCTTTTTGGCAAGATCTGGGGTCTGTCCAGGGAAGCCGATGCCGCAGGTGGCATCTTTTTTGGTCTTCCTGCAACCTGTAAAAGTAATCCGCGGCTGTATAGTTGCTAGGATTACATTTACTTGAGAGAGAATTGCCAGATGTAAAAAATGATACCGGGATCATGGTTGTAGTCTCAGCTGTGATCCCTGTATAACCACCTCGTCACCAGTATGTATATGTACAGTATGGTATTAAGGTGGTTAAATCTGTTACAAATTTGATGATGCCTTCTTTGCTAAATGTTTTCTATTGGACAAATTTTTACACCCCTGTCTTAAATGTTTTTTTTGATGATCATCACAGGAAGAATCTGCAGAATGGCGCCAGTTCCAGGCTGATTTGCAAACTGCTGTTGTAATTGCAAATGACATCAAGTCTGAAGCACAGGAAGAAATTGGAGAACTTAAACGGCGGCTGCAAGAAGCACTGGAAAAGAATGAAAAGCTTAACAAGGAACTGGAGAATGCTGCATCTCGCAAGTAAGAAAACTAGTAGCAGTCATAATAATCTGGTATTATAGTAAATTAAGAAAGTTCCTTGTGTGTGTATATCTGCTTTCTAATTTTTTTTTTTTCTCTTTATGCCTCTTTAGACAGGAGGAGGAGCGTGGTCGTGTCTATAATTACATGAATGCTGTGGAGAGAGATCTTGCTGCTTTGAGACAAGGAATGGGTCTTAGTCGCAGGTCTTCTACCTCTTCTGAGCCCACACCCACTGTCAAGACTCTTATCAAATCCTTCGATAATGCATCCTCTCCAGGTAATATTACAAATGCAATTAAAATAGTACTGAAGGGTGGAACTTTTTTTTTTTTTTTTTTAAGTAAGGGGGTCAGGTTCCTTTTTCCACCTGTGTCCCTTTTGGGGAGATTTCCATTTACTTCTTGACTCATAGCTGCATGTGAGGAAGTGAGATGAAATCCACCAAAATTGTGTCACCATTTGATGATTTTTAATCTACTATTCTGGTGACCACTCAAAATTTTTGATTTTCTTTCACTTTCAGTGATGATGGTCATCAGGATAAATAGGGGGGCACAGACAGTCAGATCTATCTGAAACAAAAAAAAAGTTTTGCCTTCAGTTACTCTTTAAACCAGTTTTGGACAGAACTCACTCAAACCATTACAGAAAATCCTGTTCTTTGTTTTATAGTCCCTACGCCTGCAACAGCAGTGGCAGCAGCTACAGCAACAACCACCATTCCCCGCACACCTCTGAGCCCCAGCCCTCTGAAGACACCGCCTGCTGCCGCTGTGTCCCCAATGCAGGTATCTACCAAACAGACGTTTGGCTTGTATTTTTATTTTAATGATATGTGTACAAGAAGTATAGTTACTGACTGCTAATGTATTTGGTTAATTCCTTAATAACAATAAAGGTTCAATAAGGGAAATGCAGTACATTTCAGTTATGAAAAGTAAACATCTGAAAAAATAGCAGCATACACCTTGAGATGTTATTTTTTAGGCTCCCTGGTTATAGAGAATAGCCATATTTGAGCAATCGGACACAGGAAGTGCACAGTCTAGGGCAGGGGTCTCCAAACTTTCTAAACATAGGGCCAGTTTACTGTTCAGAATTTCGGGGGGCCAGATTATGGGCATTGGTAGTAGAAAGTGTACTGGCATCAGTGGGATTAAACAACACATCTTTGGCATTAGGGGGAGGAATAGCTCCCCTTCACTGGTATAAGTGGGAGGAATAGTGCCCAGTTGTGCCAGTAGGAAGAATAGTGCCTCGTCATTGGTGTAAGTTTTAGGAATAGTGTCCGATTGTCGGTGTCAGTGAGAGGAAATCGTGCCCCAGCATTGGTGTCGCTGGCAGGAATAGTGTCCTTTTGTTGGTGTCAGTGGGGGGAAATAGTGCCCCATCGATGGTATCAGTGGGAGGAATAGTGCCCCATAGTTGGTGTCAATGGGATAAATAGTGCCTCATTGTTGATGGCAGTTGCAGGAATAGTGTCTTGTATCAGTGGGAGGAAAAGTGCCCCATGAGCCAGATAAAGGCAAGCAAAGGGCCACATCCGGCCCCTGGGCCGCAGTTTGGAGACCATTGGTCTAGGGCTTTAGAATGCATAAGGATATTAAGGATAAGTCTTCCTTCCTTACCAAACCTGTTGTACAGACATTTCCTTTAGCATCATGCAGGGCTTTCCTCAGACATATTTTCTCATCTTCATTTTAACATGACAGCAGTAAGAACAGAAGGTCTGCCATTACATAGGGAACTGTTGTGTCCTTTGTAGTGCCTGACATCCATCCCTCCCTTTTTTTTTTTCTCAAACAAGAGGGAGATTTAATGAATTTCTTGATTTCATTGATTTAAAGCTTTTCATCTGTACTTGGCTATGCATTTGCTATCTGGTCTCTGAGTGGCCATTCTTGCAAAGGATCCATGTGCATGTTTATGCCTGTAAAGCATTGACGGGTGAGCAGTTTTCTTATGAACATTTCTCTTCTTGACCAGACCCTGAGGTAGGAATGAAGTGAATGGGAATCTCTGTAAAGTAAGAGGAAATCCACTTTAGTATAGATGCCTCTATTAGAAGATCACCCCTCACCTCCTGTTCTAGTGACTAACATAAACGTTTGAGTTTTCCCATCAATTTGTGTCCTAGAGATGGTGAATCTTACCAGTGGGAACATAGAGTACAGTAAAAACATAACAGAAGTTTTAGCACTTCCATGCTAAAGAAAAAAGTTATAGTTTGAGATATTTTAATATTACCTGATTTGGGTGGCATGTACAAGGTTGTGCTCGTATATTCTCTGTGACATTTAGGGGTCTATTTATGTGTTCACTTATGATGCTAACAACTTTCACCTAAGATTCACACATTTTCTAATTGTTCACTTGTAAGTGTACTGTGTAAGTTATGGCATTCTGGTGCGAAAATATTTAAAATAGACTCCTTAATTTGGAAAAACAAACGAGTATGTGGGATTTTAAACGGTGTGGAAACCTACCTCCAGAAAACACTCTAAACACATAGAGCAGGTAAAATAAGTATTGAACACATCACCATTTTTCTCGGTAAATATATTTCTAAAAATGCTATTGACATGAAATTTTCACCACATGTTGGTAACCACCGTGCAATCCATACATACAAAGAAACCAAAACAAATAAGTTCAGAAATTAGGTTATGTGTAATAAAATGGAATGAGACAGGGAAAAAGTATTGAACACGTGAAGAAAGGGAGGTGCAAAAGGCATGTAAAGTCAAGACACCAGCTGAAATCTATCAGTAAGTAGAAAGCAATACTGCCACTTGTCAGTGCAAATTAATATCAGCTGGTTCATACTCAACTGATGGCCTTTAAAAAGGTTTCTCTTTACCAAAGTTTCACACAAGAAACATCTCATGATGGTTAAAAGCAAAGCGTTCTCTCAAGACCTTCGCAACCTTACTGTTACAAAACATACTGATGGGTTTGATTACAGAAAGATTTCTAAACTTCTGAATGTTCCAGTGAGCTCTATTGGGGCAATAATCCAGAAGTGGAAAGAACCTAATTTCACCATAAACTGGCCACAACCAGGTGCTCTTCACAAGATTTCTGACAGAGGAGTGAATAGAATAATCAAAAGAGTTGTCCAGGAGCCAAGGTCCACTTGTGGAGATCTTCAGAAAGACCTGGAATTAGCAGGTACAATTGTTTCAAAGAAAACAATAAGTAATGCACTCAACCCCCATGGCCTGTATGCATGCTCACCACTAAACTCATTGAGAGGAAAAAGCATGTTGAAGCTCGTTTAAAGTTTGCTGCACAACATTTAAACAAGCCTGTGAAATACTGGGAGAATATTGTCTGGTCAGAGGAGACCAAAATTGAACTCTTTGGAAGCCATAATACACACCATGTTTGGAGGTCAAATGACACTGCACCCCAAAAACACCATCCCAACAGTGAAGTTTGGAGGTGGGAACATCATGGTGTGGGGCTGTTTTTCAGTACGATAATGGCAAACGTCATGTCCTTGAAGGAAGGATGAATGGAAAAATGTACCAAGACATTCTGGATACAAATTAGCTTCCATCTACCAGGATGATGAAGATGAAACGAGGGTGGACATTTCAGCAAGACAATGATCCCAAACACAAAGCCAAGGAAACTCTCAAATGGTTTTAAAGAAAAAAAATAAAGCTGCAAGAATGGTCCAGCCAATCACCTGACTTGAATTATTATTATTTATTATTATACATGATTTATATAGCGCCAACAGTTTGCTCAGTGCTTTACATTATAGTGGGAGACAATACAGTTCAATACAAGAGTGAGTTTAGGGCCCTGCTCCTTGGAGCTTCCAATCTAGGAGGGAGGGGTGAGTGGTACAATAGGTAAAACTGTGGGGGATGGAGTGGTTGGAAGCGTAGAGGATACCTGTATTAGCAGAGGGCGAGATAGGCTTCCCTGAAGAGATAGGTTTTCAATGATTGCCTAAAGGTAAGTAGCCTCCCCTGAAGCCAGAATACTAGGTGTCATTCTAGACTCCAATCTTTCCTTCCAGCCCCAGGTCCATTCGCTGACAAACTCATGTAGACTTCACCTCCGCAACGTCTCCAAAATACGACCGTTCCTAACCCCAGAAACCACTAAGCAACATATTCACTCCCTCATTATATCACGCCTTGACTACTGTAACTCCCTCCTCACCGGCTTACCCCACCGCAGGCTATCCCCGCTTCAGTCTATCTTGAATGCTGCGGCCAGACTCATCCACCTTACTAACCGCTCCGTATCCGCCACCCCTCTCTGCCAATCCCTCCACTGGCTCCCGATTGCCCAACAGATAAAATTCAAAATGCTAACATTGACTTATAAAGCTGTTCATAATACTGCCCCAAACTACATCACCGATCTGGTATCCAAATACCACCCAAAACGTACTTTCCGCTCCTCACAAGACCTCCTACTCTCTAGTTCCCTCGTCTCCTCCTCCCATGCTCGTCTCCAGGACTTCTCCAGAGCTTCCCCCATCCTCTGGAACTCCCTACCCCAATCTATCAGATTATTACCTACTCTCCTCACCTTTAGGCGCACTCTGAAAACCTATCTCTTCAGGGAAGCCTACCCCGCCCTCAGCTAATTACTGAACTCCTCCACTCTTCCTACCACTCCATCCCCCACAGCTATTTCCTCCTGTACCACTATCCCCTCCCTCCTAGATTGTAAGCTCCAAGGAGCAGGGCCCTCGAACCTCGTGTATTGAATTGTATTGTTACTGTACTGTCTCGTGTACTGTCTCCCATTATAATGTACAGCGCTGGGCAAACTGTTGGCGCTATATAAATCCTGTATAATAATAATAGAGTAGGTGATAGAATGGGGTAGGGAGTTCCAGAGGATGGGTGACGCCCTGGAGAAGTCTTGGAGACGAGCGTGGGAGGAGGAGATGAGGGAGCTAGAGAGTAGGAGTTCTTGCGAGGAGCGGAGTGTACAGTTTGGGTGATATTTAGAGAGAAGTTCAGATATGTAAATTGGGGCAGTGTTGTGGATGGCTTTATATATCGTTGTTAGTGTTTTGAATTTTATCCGTTGGGCAACTGGGAGCCAGTGGAGGGATTGGCAGAGAGGGGTGGCAGATACAGAACGGTTAGTAAGGTGGATGAGCCTGGCAGCAGCGTTCATGATAGACTGGAGGGGGGATAGCCTGAGATGAGGTAGGCCAATGAGGAGGGAGTTACAATAGTCGAGATGTGATATGACAAGGGAGTGAATAAGTAGCTTAGTGGTGTCCGGGGTTAGGAACTGTCGTATCTTGGAGATGTTGCGGAGGTGAAGTCTACATGATTTTGTCAGCGATTGGATCTGGTGCTGGAATGACAGATGTGAGTCTAGGATTACAGCTAGTATCCTGGCATGGGGGGATGGACTGATGATTGTGTTACCAATATTTATGGTGAGGTCAGTGGAGGTGGCACGGGCTGGGGGGAATACTAAGAGCTCAGTTTTGGAAAGGTTAAGTTTGAGGAAGTGGAGTGACATCCAAGCCGATATGTCACTTAGTAGGCTAGTGATGCAAGTGGAGACTGAAGGGGTGAGGTGAGGGGTAGACAGATTTGCGTGTCATCAGCATAGAGATGGTACTTGAAGCCGTGGGAGTTTATCAATGACCAAGGGAGAAGGTTTAGATGGAGAAGAGAAGGGGTCCAAGGACAGAACCTTGAGGGACCCATACAGAGAGAGGGAGTGAAGAGGAGGTAGCCGCGTTATAGGTAACACTGAAGGAGCGCTGCGATAGGAGGAGAACCAGGAGAGAGCGGAGTCTCTGAGGCCAAGAGAGTGTAGTTTTTTGAGGAGGAGGGGATGGTCAACTGTGTCAAAAGCCACGTAGAGGTCGAGTAGTAGGAGTATTGAATAGTGGCTGTTGGTTTTTGCAGTTAGTAGGTCATTAGAGAGTTTTAGTAGGGCAGTTTCAGTGGAGTGTAGTGAGCGAAAGCCAAACTGTAAAGGGTCGAGAAGGTTGTTGTCAGTGAGGTGGGAGCTCAGACGATTGTAGACTAAGCGTTCTAGGAGTTTAGAGGCAAATGGCAGCAGGGAGATGGGTCTTAGGTTGTTTAGGTTGGTGGGGTCTAGGGAGGGTTTTTTAAGTATGGGAGTAATGTGCTCGTGCTTTAGAGGGGAGGGGAAGGCACCTGTAGAGAGGGAAAAATTGAAGATGTGAGTGAGGGAGCATAGGATGGGGGAGGAGGGTGACCAAAGGAGTTGCGAGGGGACAGGGTCCGGGGGGCAGGTGGTGAGGCGGCTTCTGAGAAGAACTTGAGGACCTCCGGTGGTAGTGAGGTCAAAGGAGGAGAGTGTTGAGGGAGGTATGGTATGAGGAATGCTAAGTGGGGTGGGTGTCTGTGTAGTGGCGATCAATAAATAATTAACCGCGCTCTAATATTACCGTGCCAATGCTATATATTATATAATACCATAGCAATACCACTAATTCATATATGCTGTGATATCATTTTATCAACTTTTCAACTGGATTACCTAAATTAATCTTGTTATATTATCCTAGTACTTAATAAAACTTAAAAATAAAAGGTGTGTAATTAAATCCAATGATGATATTTATGCAGTGTGATTATCTCGTTAAAAATAAATATATAAATTCATAAAATTCACTGTGCAAGTGTGAAAATCAACTGAATATAAATAAATAAAAAATGAAAAAATATATAAATTCATATCCAATTTGCAAATAGTGCAAAGCAAACAATAAATTGTATATATATTAATGAAAAATAAAATAAAAATAATAAAAAAAATATCAATTCATAAAGTTCAGCAGCAAAAATGTGCAAAAAAGTTTTTAGGGTTCAGCAGGAAGAAGATGTTGGTGATATACTCTCCTTTCAAGTTGCTTATGATGATGTGGATGGAAACCTACGAACTATCTTCTGAGTCTATGTAGACATGAGGTTTTCTCCCTCCTAGAGCCTCTCCTCACTTCAATGCTCAATGTATCCTCATATGACCCATAGAAGAAAGAAAATGAAGAAATATGGTGCCTTATCCAAGGTATAACAAACACTGTTTAATGTGCTCCCATAATGCATTCACAATGTTTTGAAAATCAACACGCATATAGAAATAAAACCGTGAGCTGCGGTGATGCTCAGCCTCTTAGGAGTGGCGATGTCCCAATGAATCTTGTTTTAGAAGTGCTTTGCAATCTCGTGGGCAGTGAGTGAGGTGCTGGGTGGTGGTGGGGGCGGAGAAAGTAGAGAGTTAAAGGTAGAGAAGAGCCGACGAGGACTCGAAGAGAAGGTATTGATGAGAGTGACAAAGTAGGCTTGTTTGGAATCCAATAGAAAATCTATGGAAAGAACTAAGGATCAGAGTTCATAGAAGAGGCCCATGGAACCTTCAAGATTTGAAGACTGTGTGGAAGAATGGGCCAAAATAACTTATTTGTTTTGGTTTCTTTGTATCTATGGATTCATGCCAATAGCACTTTTAGAAATAAATTTACCAAGAAAAATGGTGATGTGTTCAAAACTTATTTTACCCGCTGTACATATAAAAGCAATAATTTGTTTACAAAACTATGTTAAAAGTATTAAAATAGATAGTCATGACACAACTACATATCCAAAAGGGAGGTGCTGGTGTTTAGCAGCATAGATTCTTCAAGGGTTCATGGCATGCAGATGGATAAATGTGGAACCTTCCATGTTAGTGGCGGGATCGCGGGTTGTTTGTTTTACATTTGTTTTACATTTATCCATATTTGCTTCTTCCCTCTGAAGGCATGCGGTGTGGGGTCTCTATCAGTTCAAGCTAAATCCACATCTTGGGTTATTTTTGACATTCTACATCCAAGTGCACCCCATGAACCACTGAAGGTGTACTGCGAAACGGGCTGGGATACTAGCACCTCCCCTTTGGATATGTAGTTGTGTTATGGCTATCTATGGAGCATGCTTTATTGTCCGTGTATACTGATTTATCTGGGGAGCTTTGCAAGGTTGCTTGAACTGCTGATTAGTTGCTGTTGGATATAACTAGTTCTTTTATGGGGCACATCCCCTAATAATGTTAACATCATTTTGTAATAAAATGTATTGCTTTTACATATTTGTTTTGAGTGTTTCCTGGAGGGAAATGTTTCCACACTGTTTAAAATCCCACAATCGTTTCTTTGTTTTTTCCTGATTGATCTATTTAGGGATGTAGTACAGATTATTTAATTGAACCCATTACTTTGCCCTAGACTCCTTAATTTATTTTTGTCACTAGTACTCCCTGTAGCGAAATATCACAAGACCCTCATATATGACATCCTGTATTATGCTTTTAAAGTATGTTATGTATACAGACATGTGGCAAAACATAGCTTTGATGGTACATACTATTCTTTCTCCTTCTAGAGACATTCCATTAGTGGACCTATATCTTCTACTAAATCATTGCCAGGTTTGTCAGAAAAGAGACCAAGTTATGCTGAAATACCCGTACAAGGTATGTAGCATAGGAAAGATTGAGCATTGTGTTGCACAATGCAATTTAGATCTTTGGTGATTATAATAGAAGTCTGCACTAATCTACCTTTTCGAGAACTCATCTCTTTCCTTCTTTTTTTTTTCTTTGCAGAGCATTTGTTAAGAACTACAGCTGGCAGCAGAACAGCAGCAGCTTTACCTCGGGTTCCAGCCATAGACAGCACAAAATCCATCTCTGGTAAAATTTGAAATTCTTTGCTATGTCAATCATCAATTTGAAACTTTTAAAGGACAGGGGCATTCACCACAAATTCACTGCGTGTGATGAGTCACTGTAAATAAAACCTATTACCCAAAAGGATACATCTCCATTGAATTTTGATGAATGTCACATTTGCTGCTTTGTAAATATGTCCCTTAGTTTTTTGTTTTTTTTTAAATGTCTATTTATTTGTTACAGGGGTTTAGCACTGTCAATTTACACAGCGCTTTACATTCTGTACATTTACATCAATCCCTGCCATCAAAGAGCTTACAATCTAAGGTCCCAGTCTCACGACAACATACTAGGGCCAATTTAGACAGCAGAAAATTAACCTAAAAGCGTATCTTGGAATGTGGGAAATAACAAGAGTATCTGGAGGGAACCGACACAAGCAGAGGGAGAACATGCACACTCCATGCAGACAGGGTCATGAACAGGATAACATTTTATAATATTGTATATTTGTTTTTTGCTATTTACATGCAATCTTTGCTTTACAAGTTAACATTGTAGTTAGCTAAAAAGGACTGCACAAGCACAACCATTTCCTCCCCAAGCAGGCTAGCTGTCACTGAAACCCGACTGGTTCTCATTGAAACCGAGGTGGCCATTAGAGCTGGATTCTTAGTTTGCCATGTGCATTAAAGTACAGTGAAGGAAATAAGTATTTGATCCCCTGTTGATTTTGAATGTTTGCCCACTCACAAAGAAATTATCAGTCTGAAAATCGAATGGTAGGTGTATTGTAACACTGAGAGACAGAATAGCAACAAAAAATTCAAAAGAATTTCTAACAAACCTAGGGAGACTGACAGTTGTTTTGTGTTTCCTCCATTTGCGAATGATTGCACCAACTGTTGTCACCTTCTCACCAAGCTGCTTGGCGATCCTTTGGTAGCCCAGTCCAGCCTTGTGTAGGTCTACAATCTTGTCCCTGACATCCTTGGACAGCTCTTTGGTCTTTGCCATGGTGGAGAGTTTGGAATCTGATTGTTTGATTGCTTCTGTGGACAGGTGTCTTTTATACAGGTAACAAAATGAGATTAGAAGCACTCCCTTTAAGAGACTGCTTCTAATCTCAACTTACCACCTGTATGAAAGACACCTGGTAGCCAGAAATCCTGCTGAATGATAGGGGATCAAATACTTATTTCCCTCATGAAGATGCAAATCAGTGCATAATTTGTTAGACATGCATTTCTTTTCTGAATTTTTTGTTGCTATTCTGTCTCTCAGTGTTACAATACACCTACCATTCAATTTTTATACTAATCTTTTCTTTGTGAGCGGGCAAACATTTAAAATCAGCGGGGGATCAAATACTTATTTCCTTCACTGTATATGTGTGAATGAGCCCTCCGAAACTCCAAAATACACTAAACTGCAGTGCATAGATGTGAACCAGCCACATAGAAAACAATGGTGTTACTGCTTTCAGTGCATTAAAATGCATGAGTTTTGCTTCATGAAATGAACACTTGTGAATGAATTAATGCGTTAAAACCTAAAGAATACATCACTGTAGTGAGTCATTTTGCTGTGTGTGAACATTTCAGCTCGCACAATCAAGTTTTATAAACTGTGGACTTCTTTCAGTAAAGCTAAGAAGGATACGTAGCTAAACATTTGAAATAAGGACTTGAGCTTTACCTAGGGAGCATACAAAGAATTATATTTACTTGAATAAGTCTAGAGGAAGAAAATATAACAAAACTATTATACATTCACTTTGAAGTTGCATAGCGTTTATAATGTTAATAACGTTTTAGGAGAATGGCAGAATTACGTCATAGCATACCCATAGAAAATGAGAATTAAGGTTATTTTAGTAAATTTGAAGATATCAGAATTCTATAAACAAATGCAGGAAAAGATGGACAAGTTCAGTATGTATTAATATAAAGAGTGCCTGATTTGCTGTTGGGAAATTATTCTTTCCAGTTACAATTGTCTGTGGAAGTTATTATGTAGCTTCCAAAGGAATGTTTGGATATGTGTTCCTTGTAACATTAACTTCACTTACTAATCCATTTGTTCGCCTTCTCCTTTTGTTTTGTGTCAGTCTTTTTTTTTTTTTTTTTTTTTTACTTCCTGCGCTCAGAATAGAAACAATATTTCATAGGAAGTATCTAACCTGACCTTCCACCGGGATTTCCTGTGCTTGTTTGAGGTCTCATGAGGTGGATACAGGATAGAATTTGAATAATAATTGGTATGCTGTGAAAGTTGTTAGTTGGTATTCATCCAAGCCGCATTGTTGCAAATGAAACAAGCTTTTTATTTTCTGCACGTCTGTCATCTTTCTTTGCTACTGTAACAGAAATTGTATCACGTGCCCAAGTTGTCCTCTTGGTGCCATTATCTGACACTGAAAGCTGTTTCCTTTTATATACCGTCTGTAAGGTTATTTTTGTCCTTTTTCTAGTGTCACGCCGTAGCAGCGAGGAACTGAAACGTGACATCACTGTTCCAGATGGGAGTTCTGCTTCTCCTTTGATGTCAATGACTTCACCCTCATCACAACTATCCCTCACCTCTTCCTCCCCTACCGCGTCTGTCACACCAACTGCACGGAATCGAATTAGGTAAAAGTTTGACATAGCAGCAAACTGGCTCTTCAATGATTAGTTCATTTAAAGCTGAGCTCTAGGCTGATATAAAAGAGAGTTGCCCATTCTACTTGATTTAGGCCTCATGTACACTGGACACTTCTGAACGATGGAAACTGACTGCTGGAAAACGTAGGTTAAAAAAAGTCTGTTTAGCCGCGTTTGCATACTGCGTTTTATGAGCGTTTGCCTTTAGGAGCATTTTTTTAAAGATATACTCAGGAGACCTTCGAAAATGCCCAGAATGCACTGAAAAACAGTACAAATTATCTATTTCAGACATTTTGAGAGAAATAGAGAGAGCAGTATTTGTTGAGATTAGTTGTCTTTTTTTGTGGTGTTTGGATGTGTTCCAGCTCATTTCTGTGCAGAAATTATTGCAGCAGTGTCTAACATATTTTCTTTCATGCAAAACCTCAAAGTATGGTGTACCAGGTCCATTTGAGTACCGGGAAAACGCTTTGCAAGCATTTCTCATGATGATAAAAGGTTCAGGATAGCATCTGGAAATGGAAGAGTTAATAAAAAATTTTCAAAAGCAAATGCTTTAAAAGTGTTTACAAGCATTTGGGGTTTGAAGCGCTGATAAAATCTACTTCTGAATGCAAGTTTTCTGCGTTCAAAAAAACAACTGTAAGCTCAACTGCCTGGAAACGACTGTAAACGACAGTGTACATGGACACATAGGAAAACATTAGGGAGAGTTCAGGGGCTGCTGAAAAAAACGCTGAGCAGCTCCTAAACATGAGTTTATCAGCTGCAGTGAGCCCTTAGTTCCCACTGGGATTTGCCTGTACACAATAATGGCGCCGACATTTAACCATTAGCCGCCCGGCCAATGGCCGTTTGGCGGCTTCAGATGTGTATCTGCATTCCGGGTGCACGCCATTTGGCGTGCTCCCGCACATGCGCCGTTTGCGCTAGTGCAGAGCGGCGCAGCAGTGCGATCTGTCATCGGCCGTGCACCTCGGACACGGCCGATGCAGATCCGAGTACCGGCTCCCGTTGCTGGTACCATGTGACCTGCTGTGACCAATCACAGCAGGTCACATGACAGTTGTATACAATGGATGGCTTCATTCATGATGCCATCCATTGTATACTAGTGCCTAGCTGTGAATGGTCACAGCACATGTCATGTGATTAACTGTGACCAAATCACAGCTAAGCACAAAAAAAAAAAAAAAAAAAAAAAAAGCTGAATGAATCGATTTCATTCAGGTAAATGCTTGCTTATAGCAAAGTAATTCTTTGCTATAAGCAAATTGTGTAAAAAAAAAAAAATACTGATCACTTCCCCAAAGTAGTACAATGTTACTATGGTAACATTGTACTATTTTGGTCATAGTAATATATGAAAAAAAATCTTAAAAAAAATAAAAAAAAATGTAATAAAAAATTAAATATAATAAAAAAATTAAAAAAAAAATAAATATATATATATATATTTTTTTTTTCATACTGTCACCAGTCAGTGTCCCTGTTCACCGCCATGCCAGTTATATGATGACACTGTACTGCACTGGTGACAGTATGTAAAAAAAAAAATAGTGAAAATTTTTTTCATTTTTTCATTTTCCGAAAAATTATGACAAAAAAATACAACTTCAAAAAACTCGCTATGCCTCTTATGAAGTACGTCGGACTGTCTACTCTGCAAAAAGGGGTAATTTGGGGGATATCTGTACTATTCTGACATTCTTGGACCTCAAGAAATTAGATTGGCCGTCAGTACTTCAGGATTGATCAATTTTCAGATCTATACCATAGTTTGTGAACTCTATAACTTTCCTAAAAACTAAAAAATACATCCTAATTTGGATTATTTTCACCAAAGACATGTAGCAGAATACATCTCTGCCTAAATTTATGAAGAACAATTATTTATTTGTAAACTTTTATAACAGAAACAAAGAAAAATGTGTTTTTTTTTCAAAATTTTTGGTCTTTTTTGTTAATTTAGCAAAAAATAAAAACCCCAGTGGTGATTAAATACCACCAAAAGAAAGCTCTAGTTGTGTGAAGAAAATGATAAAATTTTAGTTTGGGTACAGTGTTGTATGACCGCGCAATTGTCATTCAAAGTGTGAGAGCGCTGAAACCTGAAAAATGGCCTGGGCAGGAAGGTGTAAAATTGCACGGTATTGAAACGGTTAAACACTCTCTCTGTGCAAACTGCTTTGTGCTATGTTGATGGTTGTGATGTCCATAGAAAATGTAATCAGGCTCCTACTTACTGCCCACTGTGCCCTCCTCCCTCGTTTGGCTCCAGATTGTAAAATGTGCTGTCTCTGTACTCCCTCACTGTTTGTGACTGTGTCTCTGCAGCCTCCCATTCCTTCCTTCTGATGTGAGGCTGGGTCTCTGCAGCCTCTTACTGCCTTTACTATGCTGTGTAACTTTCTAGACATATCTTCCAATAATATCTTCCAATATGCTGGAAAGTTCTGCTACATAAAACAGGATTCTTTTTTTTTTTTTTTTTTTTGAAAATGTCTTTTTTAATTAACAGTTGGTACAGCCATCCAGACAGTAACAAAAAAACCTGCCCATGGTGGCATTACAGAGAACAATAGGATAATTTGTCTAACATGCACAGCTAAAGTTCACCAGAAAGCAAATGAATACTAGGGCCGGTGAAGTGTAAACCACAATAGAATACTCACAGACAAACATAGTAGTAGCCCTTGGCCCACCAACCCTACAAGACTATACTTTTTATTAGGTAAAGGGTAATCCACTATTGTTGTAAAGGGGACGTGACAATGCTGTCATGTTAAAAGTTGTGTGCATACCAGGTTTATCAAACCTCCATGGCCTTTTACTTTCCAACTCCTATTCTTATACTTGCACTTTTGTTGTGCGCTGTAATTGGTTCTTTGCAAATATAGGAATCCTTTGTAAGTTCAACTAAATGCAGTTTGCCTTATCACTACTAACCAGATTAGATTCCTCCTTGGTTATTCAGAGTATATTTTTTCAGTTGCCCTTTTTTTTTATCTATGCGAACAGCAATTACATCTCTCTCCACATTTTGTTGAATTTTCTTATATATTGATTTTTGTGGGGAGGTCTTCTGTCGGATACTCAGGGCTTTGTGGAGAGAGCTAGCTCCATACAAATTTGGCTCTTTAAAGAGGAACTAAACCCTCCTGTCTTTTACAGCTAAAGATGGCACCATCTTCACCTCTATTAAAGCGGAATCTATCCTTTATCCTTTGTAGCTAAGGAATCTGCCATCTTAGGCTCCGTTTTGATCTGCAGTGCTGCACATGTGATAGTTATGACACCAACCCTTTGACGGCTTGACAGTTCAGTTGAGAGAGGACATCAGTTAACTGGCAACTGTGAAAATTCTCACTAAGAGGGTTGCCTTGAAAAACGGTTACATTTATGGGTTTATGTCCTCTTTAAAAAAATTTATACAACCAGCTTAACCACTTGCCTACCAGGCACTTATACCCCCTTCCTTACCAGGCCAATTTTCAGCTTTCAGCGCTGCCGCACTTTGATTGACCATTGCGCGGTCATGCAACATTGTACCCATATGAAATTTTGATCTTTTTTTCTCACAAATAGAGCTTTCTTTTGGTGGTATTTAATCGCCACTGGGCGCTTTACTTTTTGCGCTATAAATAAAAAAAGTGCAAAAAATTTGAAAAAAAAAAAAGTTTGTTTCTTTTATAAAATTTTTCAAACAGGTATTTTTTCTCCTTCACTGATGGGCACTGATAGGCGGCACTGATGGGCACTGATAGGCAGCACTAAAGGGCACTGATAGGCAGTACTAATGAGGTGGCACGGATAGGCGGCACTGATAGACAGCACTAATTAGGGGTCACGGATAGGCGGCACTGATATGCAGCACTGATAGGCGGCACTGATAGATGACACTGATTATGGGTACTGATAGACGGCACTGACTGGCATCACTGCTGGGCACTGACTGGCGGCACTGACTGGCACAACCCCTGGGCACTGACTGGTGGCACTGACTGGCAGCACTGCTGGGCTGCACTGGTGGGTGGCACTGGTGGGCAGCACTGGTGGGTGGGCACAGGTGGGTGGCACTGGTGGGCACAGGTGGGTGGCACTGGTGGGCACAGGTGGGTGGCACTGCTGGGCACATGTAGGTGGCACGTCTGGGCACAGGTAGGTGGCACTGCAGAGTGGCACAGGTGGGTGCACTGCTGGGCACAGGTGGGGGCACTGCTGGGCACAGGTGGGGGCACTGCTGGGCACGGGTGGGCGGAGCTAGTGGGCGCACTGCTGGGCGGAACTTGCGGGTGTCACTGCTGGGCACCGATCATCAGGGCACTGATGATTGGTGCCGATCCCCGCTCTGACAACTGCCGGTTCTTGGCAGTACTTTCCTCACGATCTGACAGCGTGAGGAAAGTGCAGCCGAGAACCGGCACTTGCATTTCCCTGTGATCAGCGTGTCATTGGACACCGCTGATCACGGGGTAAAAGGCCGCTGTGATTGGCCTTTTACCACATCACGTGATCAGCTGTGTCCGTAGGACACAGCGATCACGGAGATCGCCGGGTGCGCGCCCCCTGGGGCGCGCAGGAGAGCGCGTTCTGGGAGGACGTCATATGACGTCCACCCAGAACTGGCCGGCCGCAGTGAAGCCGTCATTCGGCTATGCGCGGTCGGCAAGAGGTTAAAGTTCCTTCCAGTCCTTTTTCCCTCCAGTAAAAAATGTGTTTAACCTTTTCAGTTCTTTGGATATGTCTAAAGTCTGAAGAGGTGAAAACAAACTCACAGCTGCTGTATCAGCTGTGAACTTGTTTCATTTTTATGCACAGTGCTCCTGGCTTTTGTGTAATATTGATCTGGACGTCTAACCTCCACTCAGTGGTTCCCGAGCTCTCCCGTTCCTCCTGAGAGCCCTGGACCAAAACAGACTCTTGTCAGGATGGCGAGCGGTGGGAGACGTGGAAACATCTGTTCCCTGAGTATGAACCCAGAAACATCCAGCTCTGACAAATTCCAAGTTCAAAGCAGTCAAAATCCCTGATTGAATACCGGGTGCACAGTAGATCAAGCACAGGACTAAGCTTGAGCTGCTGGAGAAGAAAGCTGGGGAGATATTGTGGATCTAAGAAGACCTCAGATGTCTTCATAAGCCTTACCTGTCAAGAGTACCTGGACTTGTGAACTTTATTGCTATCACAAGCGTGCAAAAAGTTTCAATAAAAACATTAGGAAAAAGAAAAAAACATTTAAAAACAGTGAAATAAATATATATTGCCACGTACGCCAGTGAGAGCAGTAATACTGGGTCTCTTATTTATGGCAAACTGAACTGATGGAACCATAAAGGCATATACATCATTACCTATTGATAATTTTGGGTACTTCATTTTTTTTTTGCCATTTTGGGGATATACACAGTTTTGAGGTTTGACATGGTATCAATTTACTCAAGACTTCCTCTTGTTTTGTACAAAAAGGAATTATTTATTTATTTATTTATTTCAGGTACTTGCGCTGTCAATTTACGCAGCGCTTTACACATATATATATTGAACATTCACATCAGTCCCCTAACCCTCAAGGGGTGTACAATCTAAGGTCCCTAACTCACATTCATACATACACACATTAGGGCCAATTTAGACAGGAGGAAACCGGAGCACCCGGAGGAAACCCACGCAAGCACAGGGAGAACATGCAAACTCCATGCAGGTTGGGAATAGAACCCATGACCCATTTACTGCAAGGCAGACATGCTAACCACTAAGCCACTGTGCTGCCACTGTGTGCACAAGCCTTCATTTTAGTGCATTTTTCCTGAAAATTTAATAGGCAGGTGCGCAAATCTTGTATGACATAAAATAAAATGCAATAAAAATTGCAGCTAGCATTTTTTTTTTATTCTGCATGACCTTTGCATTTGGAAAATATATAATATTTTGGGGATTTAGGTAATGTTATAGCAAAAATGCAGATTTTTACGTGTGAAAATTTTCCAGAGAGGAAGTGGTTAAGTACATGTGTATCCAGTCACTAATATTCTGTATCTTAGATGCTAAAATAATGTAATATACTGTGTTATATTCCCCTGCAAGGTAACGACATCGTGTGCTAGTATGTATCACATACTAGCACATTATGAAGGACTTACCCTAAAACGAAGCTCTCTAGCAGCACGCTGGCACCGCTGCAGAAGCTGCCATTTTCACCCGGTCTTCCTCCTGGGTTCTTGGGCTGCGGGCACTTGATTGGCTGAGCTGCTATGATGTCACTCGGCTGTTGCGCACGGCTCTGAAGGAATGGCACAGGTATGCCATTCCTTCAGAGCGCATACGCCAGTGATGTCACTGGTTGCTGCCCCCTAGAATATTTCCTAAACAGTGCACGTTTAGGAGATAATCATTTTACCTACAGATACGCTTTATTATAAGCTTACCTGTAGGTAAAAATTAAAAATGAGTGTACTACCACTTTAAAGCCCAATGGAAATTTCAGTTTAAAACCACTAAATACATCAAAAGGTATGCCAAGTCTTACAATTCACTTTCTTTGGAAAGTAGCCACAGCCCGAGTAGATAATCCTGTCTCCTGCCAGCACGGCGCAGAGAAGACCTTTGCTTGCTGTGTGGAAGCAGTGGTCTTTCTGCAGTTTTCTGATTGTAGAGGTTTATTACATATAAAAATTATACAGGCAACAGACACCAAGCTGCATTAGTGGTGTTTTGTGAACTATAATAATGAACACCGGTCAAGGGGCACTGCAGCGGGAGCTAGTTGAATTCTCTAGGATGTGCTTGTTTATTTGCTGATACTGTTTATTGATTGATCTATGAACTCATTATGCTGTGCTGCAAGAACAGCAGGTTGTTCCTTCTGTATTCTCTTGTACTCTTACTATTCCCTTAATGTACAGAAAGATGATCATGTTCCCCATATGTTTGTTTGTTTTTTTTTTTTTTTGTAGCAGCTTTAAAATATTACAGTTGTTAGTTTTCTTAATCTAAGCAAACATTTTCTATTTTAGGGAGGAAAGAAAAGACCCCTTGGCAGCCCTTGCAAGAGAGTATGGTGGCTCCAAGAGGAATGCTTTGCTAAAGTGGTGTCAGAAGAAGACTGAGGGATACCTGGTAAGCATGGAAATGTGAAATGAATGCTAGTGCCTTGTGAACTATTTAGACACTTTGCATATACACCCAACTGGCACTGCAGGAGTTATTAAAAAAAGAAGCTGTAGAGTGTTTTAAAAGTGCATATTTTGATTTATTGTAATGTTTGCCCTAATGTCAATTTTGGTTTGAGTTTCCCTTGCGTGGCAGGAAAGAGATGTAAGGAAGTTCATGGACAGTTAAATATATAGGGCATGCACCACAAAAAACATTATCGCAAAGTGCTTTGTGCAATGGTTTCCAGCTGTCAGCGTCCACTGGTCTCCAAATCTGTATACTTCAAAAGAATGTTACCTGCACCAAGGGCTTCAAGAAATTGTACGAGCTTATTGCTTCAAAAGCAGCTGTGCGCTTGCGTTTACTTCCTTCAACAGGGTTTTAGCTGTTAAGCTTCCCATTCACTTCTCCATCTTATTTAACTACCTGGTGCATTTACAAAACAGAGAGCGGTGCATGTTTATTTCTGCAGAGTTGTTTATAATTGGCACTTGAGAAATCACCTTTGGTGCGCATTAGATGGCTCAGATCAGACTCTGTGTACAGAGCTAAATCAAGCAGCTCTGTACCTTGTGATCGCTGTGACGACCAATCACATTAATCACAAATGTAAACAGTATAACTGTTTACAGTGGAGAGCCTGCCCTGTAGGAAAGGGAGGAATGAGGAACCATCTGATCTCCAGCCTTTCTCAGTATGTGATTTCTATGTTAAACCTTTATCACCCCTTATGACCTGTACATTAACCCTTTCAATGCCTCCCTCTGTTCATGACCTGTACATTTCATGATGTGCTGTATATAGTGCACCATTAACAAGCTCTGTGTGTTAACCACAGTCAGAAATGAATCTGGGTACAGTGTTGCCTGACCCAGTCATCATCAAGCTGTCATGTAGCTGAAAGCTGTCCTAGCAATGGCCTGGTATTACTGTCAAAGAGGTTACAATGTATTTTATTGGACTTTTAGTAAACAAGTGTTTAAAAATGTACACAGTTTCATTTTATAGTAAAGGAGGCAGACCTGCACCATATGTGATAGTAATTTTGCTGCTGATAGGTACCCCTTATGGAGACACAAAGGGGTTTATTTACTAAAGCTGGAGAGTCCAAAATCAGACTCCCTTCTGCATAGAAACCAATCAGCTTCTAACCTCAGCTTGTTCAGTGAAGCTTTGGCAATGAAACCTGGAAGCTGATTGGTTTCTATGCAGAAGGGAGTCTGATTTTGGACTCTCCAGCTTTAGTAAATAAACCCCAAAGGGTCTATTACACCCCTAATGTCTCTCCTACACTTTCTTGATCTGCTTCTTACCTGGCTGCTCAAGCCAGGAGTTGACAGTTCAGAATCGGGAAGTGCATGCTCAGAGCTGGACTTTTTTTGGGATCATCCCTTACAGGGTAACAGATGTTCCTCAAACTTTCCCTGTTTTTCATCCTCACAGCAGACTTCACAGAACGCCTACAATTTAGTTAGCTAGAAGTGCTGCTTTTGTTCTGCTCTCTGATCCAGTGTCACTTTGTTACTGCATGAATTTGTTACTCTGCCCATAAAACATCTCGGTGGCCAGTAGAGGCATTCAGAGGAATGGCATTTAATGCGGTTGATGAAGTTTAATCATGAAGCCAAGGCAAGTCAAGCCCCAATACCAACATGAAACTAAATCTGAGAGGGGCAAAAAAAAGAAAGCAGGCATGGATGTTTTCAAGTACTTACCCTTGCATTGCTGTGGTGGGAACAGGCTCCATTGACATAAGTGGATTCTTTAACTACTGTGCAGCTTGCCCACATTAGAAAATGCTTCAGACTGTGTGGAATCACATGGAGTGTAAACATGTCTCTGAGCTAATAACATTCATGTATACCTCTAAATAACTTTAAATCTATAGATTCCATTTAAATGTGGATCTGACCCTGAACAGGTGTAAGCAGATCGTTAGGCTGGTTAATTAGGTCCTGGGTTATTAAGCAGCACTCTCCCTCTCCCGGGAGCGGATGAGGGATAGTTACCGGGATACATGTAGCTCCATCTGTCCACGACCAGGAAGGAATTAACAATTGCTCTTTGCATACACAGATGGTAGGTTGGTAACTCCTGCTATTTATGCTTCTCGCTGTTTTTGCACTAAAACAGTTATTTCAAGAATGGCAATTTTTTTTTCCTACCATCTTTATATGAGCAGTGAGATATGACTAACCTTATGTATTTTAAAAACAGATGCTGTCAACAGGCTTATAAAATGTACTGAAGCAGTTGTAAAAATATTCCAAATACTAAAAGATGTTTTTTCAATATCTTAACTTTTTTGTTGACTTCAATAGATTTTTGTCTATTTGCAGTGTAAAGATTCAACTGTTGATTTTATCCTTTTGTACATTTTTTATCAAAAGACAAAAAAATAAATAAATAAAAAGGTTCAACTGCCTTGTACACAGTAATTACACTGTTCTTGGAGCAGATTGCTTTTTTTTATTTGTGTTTTTTTAATTATTTTTTGTGCTGTATGATTAGGAAAAAAAAATAATTTTATGTTATGCACTAAAAATGTTCTCCTTTTTATTGTTATTACTCTTATCAGCACTGTATCATATAATCAGTGTGTCCATTAAAAAGTAAAATCTATATATACAGTGAGGAACAGAAGTATTTGAACACCCTGCGATTTTGCAAGTTCTCCCACTTAGAAATCATGGAGGGGTCTGAAATTCACATTGTAGGTGCATTCCCACTCTGAGAGACAGAATTTAAAAAATAAATTCAGGAAATCACATTGTATGATTTTTAAAGAATTTATTTGTCTTGCACTGCTGAGCATAAGTATTTGAACACCTTAAGAAACAGCAAGAATTCTGGCTCTCAAAGACCTGTTACTGTGCCTTTAAAAAGTCCACCTCTACTCCACTCATTAATTAACTTAGCAGCACCTGTCTGAGCTCTTTAAAGACACCTGTCCACCCCACAGTCAGTCAGACGCCAAATACTACCATGAGCAAGATCAAAGAGCTGTCAAAAGACAAAAGAGACAAAATTGTGGATCTCCACAAGGCTGGAAAGGGCTACGGGGCAATTGCCAAGCAGCTTGGTGAAAATAGATCAACTGTTGGAGCAATTGTTAGAAAATGGAAGAGGCTAAAGACGACTGTCAGTCTCCCTCGGACTGGGGCTCCATGCAAGATCTCGCCTCGTGGGGCATCACTGATAAGAAAGGTGAGGAATCAGCCCAGAACTACAAGGGAGGAGCTGGTCAATGACATGAAGAGAGCTGGCACCACAGTTTCAAAGGTCACTGTCGGTAGAACACTACGCCGTCATGGCTTCAAATCATGCATTGCACGGAAGGTTCCCCTGCTCAAGTCATCACATGTCCAGGCCCGTCTGAAGTTTGCCAATGACCATCTGAATGATCCAGAGGAGGCATGGGAGAAAGTCATGTGGTCAGATGAGACCAAAGTAGAACTTTTTGGTCTAAACTTCACTCGTCGTGTTTGGAGGAAAAAGAAGGATGAGTTGCATCCCAAGAACACCATACCTACTGTGAAGCATGAGGGTGGTAACATCATGCTTTGGGGGTACTTTTCTGCGAAGAGGACAGGACGACTGCACTGTATTAAGGAGAGGATGAATGGGGCCATTTATTGTGAGATTTTGAGGAACAACCTCCTTCCCTCAGTCAGAGCATTGAAGATGGGTCGTGGCTGGGTCTTCCAACATGACAACGACCCGAAGCACACAGCCAGGATAACCAGGGAGTGGGTCCGTAAGAAGCATATCAAGGTTCTGGAGTGTCCTAGCCAGTCTCCAGACCTAAATCCAATATTTGAACACCCTGCAATTTTGCAAGTTCTCCAACTTAGAAATCATGGAGGGGTCTGAAATTCCCACTCTGAGAGACAGAAATTTAAAAAAAAATGCAGGAAGTCACATTGTATGATTTTTAAAGAATTTATTTGTCTTGCACTGCTGAACATAAGTATTTGAACACCTGGGAAAATCAGTGTTAATATTTGGTACAGAAGCCTTTGTTTGCAATTACAGAGGTCAAACATTTCCTGTAGTTCTTGACCAGGTTTGCACACACTGCAACAGGGTTTTGGCCCCTTCCTCCACACAGATCTCCTCTAGATCCGTCAGGTTTCGGGGCTGTTGCTGTGCAACACGGAGTTTCAGCTCCCTCCAAAGATGTTCTATTGGATTTAGGTCTGGAGACTGGCTAGGCCACTCCAGAACCTTGATATGCTTCTTGCGGAGCCACTCCTTGGTTATCCTGGCTGTGTGCTTCAGGTCGCTGTCATGTTGGAAGACCCAGCCACGACCCATCTTCAATGCTCTGACTGAGGGAAGGAGGTTGTTGCTCAAAAACTCACAATAATTGGCCCCATTCATCCTCTCCTTAATACAGTGCAGACGTCCTGTCCCCTTCGCAGAAAAGCACCCCCAAAGCATGATGTTACCACCCCATGCTTCACAGTAGGGATGGTGTTCTAGGGATGCAACTCATCCTTCTTTTTCCTCCAAACACGACGAGTGACCACATGACTTTCTCCCATGCCTCCTCTGGATCATCCAGATGGTCATTGACAAACTTCAGACGGACCTGGACATGTGATGACTTGAGCAGGGGAACCTTCCGTGCAATGCATGATTTGAAACCATGACGGCGTAGTGTTCTACCGACAGTGACCTTTGAAACTGTGGTCTCAGCTCTCTTCATGTCATTGACCAGCTCCTCCCTTGTAGTTCTGGGCTGATTCCTCACCTTTCTTATCATCAGTGATACCCCACGAGGTGAGATCTTTCATGGAGCCCCAGTCCGAGGGAGACTGACAGTCGTCTTTAGCCTTTTCCATTTTCTAACAATTGCTCCAACAGTTGATCTATTTTCACCAAGCTGCTTGGCAATTGCCCTGTAGCCCTTTCCAGCCTTGTGGAGATCCACAATTTTGTCTCTGGTGTCTTTTGATTTCCTGAATTGTTTTTTTAATTCTGTCTCTCAAAGTGGGAATGCACCTACAATGTGAATTTCAGACCCCTCCATGATTTCTAAGTGGGAGAACATGCAAAATCACAGGCTGTTCAAATACCTCTGTTCCTCACTGTATATATATATGTATGTATGTATGTTTTGTTTTTTTTACAAAGGAAATAAAGCAGGGCACCAGATTAGTGTATGGTTAAAGACAACACTGTAATTCCATTTCTCACTTACATCTGAAAGACCTGTAGACTGCTCCAGGTGTCAGAGTGGTAGTGAGATATACAGCTCACTGCAATCTGGATGAACTGATAGGACTGCAGGGCTCAAGCAGGGACCCGCTGCAAGATGATAGATCAGCGGCATCTCTCCTCTCATTCATGGCACTAACAGGAAGGCAGACAGGAGAACATGACAGGCTGGGAGAGGTGGGAGATGGGATTTAGAGCTGTCAGGTGAGAGTGGGCAGAGCCAGCCGGGGAACTGCTGATGGCAGTGGAAGAACAAACGAGTGGGGAATATTATTATTAAGTATGGCTCAGGGGTGAGAACATAGGTAAGATTTAATAAATGGCCATGCCAGCAACTCGGATCCATCCTTACACAGGAAATAAATTGTAGTAACAAGGCAAAGAACAAACAACAATAATACAGTGTTTATAAGCTAAAATAACAATGTGTAAACAATTAACATTTTCTAAACAGATCTACCGCACATGTAAAATATCAGATATTAAAAACAATAACAAAATATGGTAATAAATAAACTGGTGTGTGAACCCTCAAATAAATATATGTTTACATAGAAAAGAGATTCTTAAAAACGTGCTTTTTATAAGTATAATGCATATATAAAAAATATGCACATCATAAAAAATACGCACATCATAAAAAAGGGGGAAAATTATATATTAAAAATTGCAAAAGCTAAAAATAACCCAAGGATATTTTATTATAGTACTAATCTCCAATTCTTCATTTAAACCTCTGGGTGCCAAGGGTTTTTGGATATTTACCCTGAACACCTTGGCACCCAGAGGTTTAAATGAAGAATTGGAGATTAGTACTATAATAAAATATCCTTGGGTTATTTTTAGCTTTTGCAATTTTTAATATATAATTTTCCCCCTTTTTTATGATGTGCATATTTTTTATGATGTGCGTATTTTTTTATGATGCGTGTATTTTTTTATATATGCATTATATTGATAAAAAGCATATATTTTTTAATTTTCTATGCTTAAATATATAGTTCTATGAGGGTGTACACACCAGTGTATTTATTACCATAATTTTGTTATTGTTTTTAATATCTGATATTTTACATGTGTGGAAGATCTGATTACAAATTGTTAATTGTTTACATGTTGTTATTTTAGTTTATTAATACTGTATTCTTGCTATTTGCTCCTTGCCTTGTTACTACAGCTTACATGCTGTGTAAGGATGGATTCGATCCAGCGGCTGCATTGGCATTTATTTAATCTTACTTGGTTCTTACCCATGAGCCACACTTAACACTGATATTCTCCACTCATTTGTTCTTCCCTTGCCGTCATCAGTTCCCCGGCTGGCTCCACCCATTCCTACCTGATTGGCTCTAGCCAGCGGCTGTGACAGCTCTGAAATCCCATCCTTTTCCAAGATGGGCCAGCATGAAAAAGGCATAAGAACGTCAGAAACGCATTGCGGTCCACCCCCCCACTGCCTGTCATGTTCTGTCTGCTTACCTGTTAGTGCCGTGATTGAGAGGAGAGATGCCGCTGATCTATCATCTTGCAGCGGGTCCCTGCTTGTGCCCTGCAACCCTATCAGTCCGTCCAGATTGCGGAGAGCTGTATATCGCACCACCACTCTGACACCTGGAGAAGTCTACAGGTCTTTCAGATGTAAGTGAAAAATGGTGATTTTTTTAACCATACACTAATCTGGCGCCCTGCTTTGTTTCCTTTGTATGCTGGAGGGGGATTACCCAGATCCACTGGCTAGGAGCTGCCGGACAAAGTGTGTTTCTCTCATCCACTTTTCCAGCCATCCACCACCCTACTTGTGAACTCTATGGATTATTCACTGTGGATTTGTGCACAAGTTGTAATGGTTACTGTATAATTTTTTTTAAACTGCCTTGTGGAATTTTTTGGTCTTTTTGAGGTAGTTTAATTGTACAAATAAAATCGACAATAAAACAAAAAATCAATAAAACAATTCTGTTGTGTGCAGAATTACCTCATATGTTATTTACAGTAAAACTGATAAGGTCTGAAAGAAGTGGAACACAAGAGTTTTTATTCATACTGTTTTGCCAAGTGATTGCTGGCCAATCTGAGTTTTCTGTAACCAGGGGATACAACATTTTCTGAACTTTAGCCATTCAGGGTGACTTTTTTTTTTTTCATTCTGTCAGCATCCAACATATGAGGTGGATGGAGGAATTCCCTCCCCTGGGCATTGTATTCTAGCAGTGGAACCCTTTACTGTCAGAATATGATGATTAGCAGCTGCAGCTCCTGGTCAAGTTTCCATTGTGTCCCTTTTACAGAAGTCAATCAACCGATTTGTCTTCTGCAGGGTAAGGATGGAAACACACAATCAAAATATGGCTGCTCCTTGTTGAACTGGTCGAATTTCGATCCGTGTATGGCCAGCTTTGCGCTATCAAGCATCCTGATCTCTGAGCTAGGAGCACACACAGGAATGCACATCATGTCAGAACAGAATGTTAGGCAGTAGGTGTACAGACTCCGGTGATGAAGGTGTTAGTGAAGTTGGCTTTTGAAGCATGTATCAAACAAGGCCATAGTTATTTTTTAATATGATCTGTTTAAATGTTTGCTGAATCACTTCGCATTCAACACGGTTTGTAATGATTAAAGTGATTCTGAAGGCTTATTTTTTTTTTAAAGAAAAAATAACAAACACCGGGAACCCCCCCCCCCCCCCTTCCCTTGCCGGCGCTCCTAGCCCTCCCCTCCTGTCGGGTTCCCCCACAACAAGCAGCTTGCTATGGGAGCACCCATTGCTTTGTGGGTCCATTCAGAGACGGAGGCATGTCTGAGCCCCGCCCCTTCTCTCTTCTCATTGGCTCACTGGCTGTGATTGACAGCAGTGGGAGCCAATGGCTCCTGCTTCTGTTTCAGCTAGTGAGAAGAGGGAGTTTCAGGATAGCCGAGACTCCAGTACACATCGCTGGATCGAGAGGGGGGTTTAGGTGAGTATTGGGGGGGATGCTGCACAAAGGAGGGTTTTTACCTTCATGCATAGAATGCATGAAGGTAGAAAACCTTCAGCCTTTAGAACCATTTTAGGTTGGACTGTAGCTGTGAAGGGAGGCCTAAGGACAGATCTGATGGGCAAATTGAATTGTAGTCATGTGACTGGCAGGGGTTATGCTTTGAAAGTTTTGACAATGCATTAAGGTATGATTTGTAGTCCTGTGGAGTATTTGTTGCTGTGCTGGAAGACATCGGTTTCTTTTCAGCTTGACGTTCTGACTGTGGATTTGTTTGTAACAAGCATCCTCCCCTGCAGCAGAGGACTGACAGTATATATGACAATAAAAGCTTGGAAATCCTTCGTGTAGAGATCATGTGACTTCCTGAGGAGGAATAAAGGCATTGTGTAAAGGAAGCATAGAGTGCAGAAAGGCGTCTTCCTGTTCGGTAGCACTAGACTTTGGATAAAACATTTACACTGGATAGAAGTAGTTGGGTGAGAACAGAACCGTTTAAGCAAAATGGTAGCATCTTATTTCCTGCCAGTTTTAGTTTTTGTGTGAGCAACAAGTCCTTATAATCTTGTTATCAATTTTTTTGCACAAAATATTATGAGGCTAAGCTGGTGCAAGAGGCAGGACTTGTTGCATCCTCTGGGTAGTGCAGCCCTAAATTGTCAAGACACATTCAAAGGAATTCATCAAAAACTGGAGGAGAGAGAATCTGGAACAGCTGTCCATGGCAACCAATCAGATTCTGTCTTTCATTTTCAAAGTTTAACTGAGTAAGCCGAAGATGATTGGTTGCTATGCACACCTGCTTTAAATTCTATCTGCTTCCGTTTCAATAAATTCCTTTTGCACCACATGTGCCGGTTGGATATGTATATTTTCTACATTGTCAAGTTGTTTGGAATCTTTTTACACTACTGCTTTGTATTTATAATGTTGGATCAGGTATGCTTACCTTTTTCTGTATGGAACTGAATACAGTATAACAAAGTGTGCTTTCAAATAAGTCCTTTTGCTATCCATACACCATTTCAAGGACAGTTTGGACTGTTCTCAGTCTCATAATTTTAAGCCACCAAACACCAGCTGCTTGTTCATAATTTTCTAACCCAAACAGCTGGGTACACATGGTTCAAAAACTGGCCGGTTCAGCAGAAACCGGCTGAACTCCAATCTGTGTGTAGCCCTCCTGGTGTGACAGAAGCCATTCATTAGGTAGAATGGGCAATTTGATAGTTGGGTTTTTCCCAAAAAGGTTTTCACCCCTCCTAGAATCATTGCCAATAATTACCTATATTCAGTGGAGAAAGAATTACTTAAAAGTGGACTCTTCCAGTAGTAGACTCTGCTGTCTTAGTCTTAAGCAGACCTCTTATTGTGCCTATAGAAGATGTTCTTCCATATATGAATTCTGCAGACAAAAGATTTTAAATGATTTTTAACAGCTCTTTACACTCGCAGGTCCAGCCCTGCAGTCGGCTATTGCTGCATTCTCAATTTGTGAAACTTCACCTAATTGGACTAGGGCAATAAATGCTCAACAAGATCCTAACATTCAGGATGGTATGCTAGCAGAACATTTACAAATGGTGCCTTCCTCAGTTTTCTGTTGATGTCCTAGAAAAAGTCACAAATTTCCAGAATGGTTCAAATTTCTGCCCATATGCACAGACTTTAAAAGTCTGGTCAGCTAACACTGCCTATAAAAGACACCCCTTTGCCCTTTGAAGGAGGAAGTGTTTGGTGAGGCACTTGACAAACTAGGAAATGTCTTTCTCCCACACTGAAAGGCTCCAAAGCTCACCTCTTCAGCGGCTTTTACCTCCTCAAAGCACCGCTTACCTCAGGCTCCACCTTCCAAACTACAACTCAGCCCTTCCTTTTGGCGCAAGGCTTGGAAAACAAAGCCTGCTAAGTCTGCCACAAAGCCCTCTCCAAAATGAAGGGGCGCCCTCACTCCTAAAAGCTGGAGGAGTCTGTCATAGTTTGCATTCTTCTAGGTCACAGATGTCCCAGACCTTTGGGTTCAGTTGGTGGTTTCAGAAGGTGGAAATTAGAATTCAAAACTCTATCCCCTCATCATCTTCTTCTCTCAAACCAACCAAAATCTGCTCAAGGGCCGTCAATTTTAAAAACTGCTCTGAATCATCTCTTTTCTCAGGAAGTGGTTGTTTCCAGTCCCTCTGGAGGACTGGTTGAAAGGATTCTATTCAAACCTGCTTGCAGTATCAAAACCCAGTGGAGGGAATTTGTCTTGTCCTGGACCTAAAATCCCTAAACAAGTACCGTTTATGTTTCCAAGTTTTGCATGGAATGTGCAGAATCAGTTTATTGCCTCTTGGAAACAAGATGGATACCTGGCATCAGTAGACATTTAAGATGTCTACCCACACATTTTCACTTTACCCACCTAATCAGCACTTTCCAATTTTTTCGCACTGCCATGCAGCTTATCCTCTGCACCCAGAATATTGCACCCAGTTCTCAAATCCAGGGCATCCATGTTTCTGGGTACCTAGACAGCCTTCTTTTAAAGGATTCATCTTGCTCACAACTGTCTGCAAATGTCAGTAGCAATAAAATTGGCTTTAAACACGTACAAATTTTTTGTACCGCCATTCAGCTTATCCTCTGCATCCAGAAAATTCCACCCAGTTTTTGCCCTGTTAAAAACTTAGGGCATCCAGGTTACCGAGTACCTAGACAATCTTCTTCTGAAGGATTCATCTTACTCACAACTGTCTTCAGATGTCCAAAGGACTATACAGATTCTTCAGACTTTCTTTTGGATAATCAACTTCCAAATGTCTGCTCTTCAGCCTTTCCTGTGTCTGGAATATCTAGGCCTCATCCTAGACACCGCCCAGGCATGAGTCTTCCATTCTACCAAACAACCTTCTCTCTGTAAGGTCTCATGCTCAGACTTTAAGATTACAAATTCTCCATGGGAGTTCTAAGCCTCATGGTTGCCTCTTTCAAAGCTGTTCCCTCTGCTCAGTACCACTCAAGGCCCCTGCAACACTACATTCTCTTGGCCTGGAACAAACAGTCTGTCTCTTGACTTCTCAATTGCTTCTCATCAGCCAAGTAAGAAATTCCCTAGCTTGTTATACTGCCAATGCAGCACTAGAAATGGTAAAGCCTTTTCTCTGACCATCATGGTTGATAACAGATGTCAGCCTCAAAGGCTCACAATTCAAGGAACCTGGTCATCCAGGGAAGAAAAACTCCCCATCAAAATCTTGAAGCTCATAGCAATAAAATTGGCTCTACATCGTTGGACCCCCTTTTCTCCAGGGACACTTAATCAGGGTGGAAACGGACCATGCCACAACAGTGATCTATATGACTCATCAGGGGCAACCAGAGCTTAGGCAGCCTTGAAGGAAGTCAGTCTAATCATCTTCTAGAAAGAAAATCACTTCCCAGCAATCTCTGCTTTTCACAGCCCAGGTGTGGATAGTTGGAATGTGGATTTCCTCTGTTGTCATCACCTGGACAATAGAGAATGGTCCATCCATCCAGACATCTTCAATCTCCTGTGTCAGAAATGGGATTCCAAAGATGTGGACATCCTGGCCTCCAGGCTCAACAATAAGTTGCCCCTATTTGTATCTAGGACCAAGGATACACTAGCACTGGCATCTGATACTTTGGTAATCCCATGGACTCAGTTTAGGTTAATATATGCTTTCCCTTCAGCTCTGATTCTTCCGTGACTGCTTTCAAGATAGAGGAAGAGAAAAAAACAGTGATTCTCTTTGCAAACTGACCTAGGAGAACCTGGAACACAGACATAAAACTCTTAATAGATGACCCCTGGCCTCTCTCAAACAGACCAGACCCACTGTTCTAAAGCCCCCCCTTTATCATCCTGCATCTCAGTTACTGGCTTTAACGGCATGGCTGTTGAAGTCCAGGTCTTAAAGGGGCGGGGGTTTATCTGACTGTCATGCATACATTACCTAATGCCAGAAAAGCGCTCTGACACTGGGATTTTTGCCAAGGCTGCATGGACTCATCGGTCTCGATCGTGTCCTAGGCTTCTCCACGATCTTCTGTGCATTATGATTTTGATGAGGTCTCTTCCTTCCCTTCTTCCCGTAGCTTTGGTAATGTATTAATTCTGTGGTGTGACGCTGTCAAAAGATGTGTTCATGCTGTGATACTCACATTACTATTAATGTGTGTTATTATGCAGATTGTGATGACCATAACCTGTGTGTTGTGTGATAATAAAAGTGGAGGTTTTGACAGTGCAAGAATACTGCAGTTGGTTTCTGTTATTTCTTGGGGTGTTGAGTGAATGCTGCATGATGTGCCAGGGCAGCTTTACACTTTGTAGTGTGTCTCTCACATGCTTAGAAACAATGGTATAAGGCTGGTTGACCTTACCTGTGTATTGTGTGTTACTTGCTTTTGGTTTTTGTGTTCAGCCTTATATTACAGTGTCTCTCTCTTGTAAGGAGTCCTTCCTAATCCTTCACAGGGACCCCCCTTCCCCCAGGCTCTTTCAGCAGCACATTTTTTTTCTATGTTGTTAGGCCTGTTGGTAGGGTTCTGTTTACCTTGCTGTTGCCCAGACTTCTGACTTACCTGTAAGTTCTGTATAGACAGAACAGAATATAGGCAAGCTTCTCCTCTGTCCCTGTGTTGTTCTGCATTGCTTGCTTAAAAAAAAAAAAAAAGATCTTACAAAATGGGAGTTGTAGGTACATGCCCAAGGTGGGCATCTCCAAAAATTGGGCCTAGTAATATCTAGCCCGAGTCCTTTGCACAGCTCCAAGATACAAAATTTACAAGCTGCTGATACTGTTTTGTTTTTTTAGGTTGGTGTCAGATAAATTTAGCTTCATGTTTTCAGTTTTGGAAGAAAGTTTGGAGGGGAAAGATGAATGTAACAGACAGATTCAAGGGGAGCACAAAGACGGGGGAAATGTAGAGACTTAAAGAAAAAATCAGCATTAACGTTTTTTTAAAAAAAGCTAAAGCTGTTGGCATCGGAGTAGGTGAACATAGGAACCGACTGGGACACCAAATTACTACAGGAGACATGCAACTTTATAATGTTGGAAATTCTATTTTCCATTTCTTGTTTTTTATATAAAAGATAGGTTAGTACATTTGTATTGACGACCGCAGATAATTCAAAAAAGAATTGAAACTCAGACAAAAAAAGTTGAGAGCAATAAACAAATTAACCACCTCCCATCCAGCTGTTGTATATAAACGGCCGGACAGTGGCAGTGCAGGGTCGGGTGGCCTTTTATAAGCGGCCTCCTCGCCCCCTGCTTGTGCACGCTCCCTGGGAGCTCGCAGCACCGCAATCCGGTGCCCACTGTGTCCTCCGGACACAGTGGAACACCGATCGTCGTACAGGACCTCTCTGCGAGATCCCAATCATGTGATCACATGCAGAGTAGTAAGCAAGATGTCACTTCTGACATCATTGCTTACTACGTGTGAAATCTGTGAATGATCACAGAGGTCACATGGTGCAAGGCTATTCACAACAGCCTTGTACCATGTGACAAGCTGTGACCAATCACAACTCACACAGTAGTTCTCAATGACTGTAAGAATGCAGCCAGAGAGAAGGATAAATGATTGCTTTTACAGCCTTTATGGGTGTAAAAGCAATCCGTGTATAAAAAAAAAAAAATCTTCATCACCCCCCACAAGTATTACAGTGTCACCATGGTGACACTGCACTGCTAGGGTGACAGTATGTAGAAAAAAAAAAAACAAATAATATAAAAATGTAAAAAAAATGTTTAAAAATGATTTTTGGTTATAAACTACTTTTGGGGTTTTTTTTTTTTTTGTTTTTTTGTTTTTTACTAAAAAGATAACAAAATAAATTTTGGCCAAGATTTATGAAATATTATTTATTTGCAAAATTTTATAAGAAAAATGCTTTTTTAAAAAAATTTTTGGACTTTTTCCATTTACATAGCAAAAAAAATAAAAATCCCAGCGGTGAATAAATACCACCAAAATAAAGATTTATCTGTCTCAAAAAAATGCTAACAAATTCATATGGGTAAAGTGTTGCATGACCGCGCAATTGTCATTCAAAGTGTGATAGCACTGAAAGCTGAAAATTGGCCTGAACAGGAAGGGAGTAAATGTGTCCGGACTTGAAGTGGTTAAATATTATAGAAAATTGGGGCAGACTCAATGAACCATTTTATATGCTATTGTTCTCATTTCTATATTTCAAAGCTTAGATTTTGAGCTGAAAAATTGCAGGTACTGTAGTTTGGGGTATGTTAGCCATAAAACCACTGGTCTAAATGATGGATGGAAGATTAATTAAAAGCCAAATTTGGCATCATAGAAGTGTTCCACTGAGTATTCTTACAGCCAAACCTATAATAGTCCTGAAGAACAAAGTTCTTCCTTTTTGTTTCCATGATAGAATTGAGCAAGTCTGTTCATGCCCATTGCTTTCTCACCCCTGTGACCTCTGTGAATGTGCTGGTTTGTACGTGTGAAATGCAAATTCTGTACATGAGCTGTTTTCATTAGAACACTTTAAAGTCTGCAGAAGGATGAGTAGTATGCATTCAGGTGCAAGGTATCCCTCACGCCTAAAACAAACCTCATTGAAAGGGTCAGCTGTTACCTTTGCAGTCTTTGTTCCTCTAATTAATCATTACACTTCAGTTAATTCTAGAACTGTCTCCATGATATATAGGGCTTAGGGTGCCCTCCAGTTCATTTTAGAACTATCATTATACTAGAAAACTTATAGCTGAACTAAACAATTTAATGGTTTCCCAAAAGAAAGCTCAAGTTAGAAATGTTATTAAATCTTTAATCAAACATACCAGTCATGCCCTCTGTAGTGTCTTCATTTACAGTTTGCTATCGAACGCATTTGCAGTGTCTGCTACATTCAAGTTATTCCTCTGGTGATAACTGTCACAGTTGCCTTTGTACCTAGGTTAGCTCTTAACCGATCTTCTAGGCCTTCAAATGGCTGGTGCCATAGCTGGCCATGTGTCCAACACCAAATCTAAATAGAGCCTAAGATTGCACCAACATTAGCAGATAGGAGATTAGAAGGGTTTAGTTCTGCTGTAAAACATAAAAGGAATGGGGATGCTGGAATAATGACTTTACATTGCTAGACAACTTTGTTAGAGTAGCTCTGTAAATATAGGTAGCTGTAAGAAGGGTCCAATATCATTAAAAAAGCACATTTCTAATGTGAAGGAAAGGGGAAGACCTGTATCATTTTCAAAAAATGTTTTATTATAGGTAGTAAAAAGATTTTATTTTTATTTTTTTTTTAAGAATTTGTCTAGTGGTGAATAAATAATATATAATCGCCGTTTAGTCTTTACTCACCTTTTAGGTGATTGGTCACTGGCAAAAAAAATAGCTTTAGCGACATCCTGTATAAAAACTTCCCACTCCCAGCTAACCTACTCTGATAGTGGACATGGGCTTTTCATCATCTATTATCTGTTTGCCAGATTTGCAAGGCTACCACCAGGTCTGAACTTCAGGGAAAAGAAAAATGATCCCCTGCAATGGGGCTGCATCCATGTGAGAGGGGTAAATGATCGTTTAGGTCTGGCGGGGGGGGGGGGGGGGGGGTCACAAAACGTAGGCCTACTCTACCCAATCCTCTGCTCCCACAGGATTCCACTAGCCTATCAGACCGGTCCCCATAGCCTTTACTTCCTTGTGTATCAGCTGTCACTGAGGTTATCAAGTCCAATGCAGATCCCCTAGTGCCTGGATGCCAAAGGACAGTGCACTGCTGGAGCTCAATTTTGTTCTGGCAGCAGATGAAAACCGTAATGCTGTGGAACATAGTTGATGCTATTACACTATGATTCAATGCACACAGCAGCCACATCACTTAGGAATGGAAATCGTTCTCTTGGCTCAAACATACATAAAGTAATAGGACACATGGACTTTAGCTTTAAAGGTTAAAGTTCTGTGTCCTGTACTTTACAATTGAGAAAATAGGGTTTTTGCCCAACCAGTAAAATCAGTTTCTTGGAGTGCAGTGCAAGACATGGGTTCCTCTGCTGTGTGTGTGTGGGGGGTGGGGTTATATAGGGGATGTCCCTTCAGATTTATTTTTGCCAGTGTCCAGTCACCTGAAGGTAGATGCATATATAGCCCATGTTAAACACCAAACTCCTGTTTTCTGTACTGTACGACTAAGGAAATAGCATTTTTGACTTACCAGTAAAATGTTTTTCTTAGGTTACAGTACAAGACACAGGTTTCCCCCCTCTGTTCTTTGTTATGATCTCCCTATTACTTTTCTATAAAACAGAAGATAGCTGCATATAACCCATGGTTAAAGAATAACGTCTTGTGTACTGTACTCAAAGAAAGGGATTTTACTGGTAAGTCAAAATTGCTATTTTGTTTGAATGCATGATGTATCTCATCACAGAATGGGCAGATTTTCATAAGGTTTTTGGGCATTCTGGTCCCATAAGAGTCTCGGGACTGATGGTAGCCTTCTTTAAGACAATACTCTTTGCCTGATTTTACCCAGACCTCTGCAATACTATGTTCTGTTATTATGGAACAAATCACTCCTTTCTCTGAACAGGCTGATACCATTGACGCCAAAGACCAGGCTGTCCCTGGTTTGGTAGCTCTTATGCAGGGAATCTCCCTTGTGGTTTCCTTTGTCCACTGTAACTCTGGTGGATCTGAAACTGGTGCTGTCTGTGCTTCAGAAGCCACCCTTTAAGGAAAATAATCACTCTACTCTTATTCCTTTTTTTGTAGCTATTACCTCTGTGAAGTGAGTATATGAACTGGCAGCTTTATCGTGCCAAGAACCCCTTTTGATCTTGCATAGGGAAAAGGTGAGGTTGAGGCCCAGGGCTTCAATCTTGCCTAATGAAGTCTGTGCATTTTATCTTAAAGTGGTTCTAAAGGCATTTTTTAGGACTAAAATAAAATAGTTTATTCTTACCTGCTCTGTGCAACGATATTGCACACAGTGGTCCCTTACCCCTTATTTAGCGCTCTTGTGCTCCTTCTTTCTGGGGGGATCCCCAATAGCAAGCCAATAGTGTGCTGTGGGGGCACCTGCATGGGCGTGCTGCTAGCAAGCTGTGCTTTGTGGGTTCATAAAGGCTCACAGTGTGACTCAACCTTGCCCACCTCTGCTTCCTCCTCACAGGATTTGACTGACAGCAGCAGGAGCCAGTGGCTCCCGCTGCACTCAGAGTTGCCCGTAAAACCAGGAAGAGAGCAGTGCTGCTGCACACAGGACAGCGCTTGATCGAAGGGGAAGCCAGTTAAGTGTTTGGGGGGGAGGCAGGGTGTTGGCGGCATGGGACCAGCTGAGCAGAAGTGCAATAGTGTGTGTATGCGTGCGTGCGTGCGTGCACACCCAACCAAAAAGGTAAGCATGAAAAAACAAAAAAAAAGGGTTGGGTGATGTTCATCTTTAAGATAGTACAGCTCTTCCACTCTACAAAGCAGCTATATTAATAGTTTGAATAAAAATCATACCACACTATAGTGTATCTGTGTCACTCTCGTTATTTGCTTTTTACTGCTGCTTGATATTATTTACATTTTGTCATTTTAAAACCTAATAACGCAGTTGTGAATTAACAAATCATTTTCATGCATTGGAGATGTCCAAAAATGGAATCCTCGTTCTCTATAGATATCATTCTGTGATCAGTAAATAGCTTCCATAGGCTCCTTTGTCTCCTTTTTAAGGTCATACACCTTCTGCTTGTCTCCTCAGATAACTGTTGGTTACAGGGACTCCTCAGCCAAGCAGGCAGGCTATGGCTACTGTGTGTGTATCAGGGTGTGCGCGTCTCAGCACGTACAGCTGTATGAGAGGCAGGAAGTAAATTCTTTATTATTATTGCTATTATTTTAGTTTCTTCCCAGAAATGAATTTGACCCAGGGACGGGTGGGGGAAGAGAAGACAAGGCAGTAGGAGGGAACTTCCTGCACATTTTGAGGAGATTGCTTTGCTTTGTTTTAGCGCACACCGATAAAACCTCAAGGACATGCATCACAGAGCAGTACCCTGACCAGTCTTCTTTTATCAGCAGGTATAATGATAAAGACCGAAGGAACAAATACTTTAAATCATTGTTGAATAACCTAGGGGACCAGTGTAAATAGCATTTGGTTGTGTTCAGATCCGTACAGTGGTTCTGAAATAAAATGACATTTTTTTTCTGTCTGTGCTGGCTTTAGCTCCACCCCAGACCCAGGCCCAATTTATGGGCATTCCCATAAGAGGAGTTGCAGCCATTACCAAAGCCATTGCACTCTCTTTATTATGGAGATTTCCAATTAATCTTGCAGTCCTGTGCCTCCTTTGCCATCTTTCATATAAAGAAAATACTTCTTTGTATAGATCTAGAAAGACTTCCTTTTATTAACAGAAATTTATACCCAGGTCCAACCACCAGATATTCAGAGGAGAGAGACTGCACCTCTAATTGTAGCCTATGTTGTTGTGAATGACTGTGCTGGAGAGGAGCATTGTCATTTACACAAGCCCTCAACTATGGCACCAGTTCCTACTTTAGATTCTCTCACTAGAATAGCAGGTAGGTGGGTCTTGGCTCAATTGTCTGGCAGAAACTATAGTAGTAGCTGGTGTGAGTTATTGTAGGCTTGTGTTTTTGTGCATATCAGTGTTCATCTGCAGCGTGGTCATTCACAGCACAAGCCAACAGTTATTACTCTAGTCTCTCCAAAAATCTCAGGTGGCTGGCGGGCGGATCTTGGCTTGGTCTTTCTCTTCAGTGCAAAAAATGTGGCAGAGGAGGCACAGGGCTGCACCTTTATATGGATAACTGCCAATGTTCCATTATGTTCTGGTAGCTTTCAGAGGAGGCTAGGGTTATGCAGACTCTGCGTTGTCTTTCAGGACCCCTCTCCTCCTGTGCTGTCAGTCAAAACTAATTATAGGCTCAACTCCTGCATTCAGCGTGGTGAGACAGCGGTGAGGAGGAGATGGCACACTTTTGGCCATATTAACTCAACAACTACTGCACACATTTGAACATGACCAAGTGCTATGTGTACACTGGATTCCCTTGGGGGAATCGACAAAGATTTTCAACTTCTTTTAGAGATTTCGTACTCACAGAGAATGGGTTGTAACAACGCACTGTGTGACTTGTAGAAAAAGTGCACCAAGCAAAGAATCATTGTGCACTCTTACTGTTGTAGCCCTTATTGTGTTGGTGCACTGCAGTTCATTAACACACAAATTGATTATTACCTACAATGTATTTAGTGCTTGTGTATGATTTGTGTGTACTGAGATTTTTTTTTTTTATTGTCAGACACTGATCACAGCTATTTATTAGTGAGTCACAGTCAACATCCAAGGCCTAGCAGGATAAAGCTGGATTTGAGTCAACAGAAAGAGCCTATCTAATGATCCCTCCCTTACTGTGTTAAATAAAAGTTTGTTTTTTTTCCCTCTGACTTTGCTTTATCATTGAAATATTCAAGCAACTCAATTCTTTGGTGTCAATACAGGGTTTCCAGAAGAAGTATCCCTAGCAGGGCACCTTTATATATGTCTTCCTGTACATAGGTGCCCAATAAAGCTAGTGTTGGCAGGACTGTTGGTGGTGTCGGGGGAGCAAAGAACATCCCCGTCATCGCTGCAGCATTGTAATATAAAGGAAAGCTGCATTGCTATGCTGTTAGTTTTGTATGACTGCGAATACAGCAATGGCAGATGTGTAAGGGCTCATTTACACTTGCTTTGTCTTTAACACACATTAAAGCCTACTAGTTCAACATGCTTTTTTATGTGTTTCTTTATCGTACATCTTGGGACACAGAGCAGGCTATTCATGACTATGTGGGTTATATGCCACCTATAGGTGAATGGACACTGGCCAATCAATCAGAGAGGAGATCCTCTCTTATATAATACCTCTTACACAGGAAGTACTTCAGTTTATTTTGCCAGTGTCTGTAAGGTGGATGGTTAGTGAAAGTGTTGCATGTGCTGTAGGAGCATACCTGAAGGTCCAGAACAGTTCCATTAGTGAATCAGGGACTTTAATCGGATCCATTCAGAAAGCTGTTAGCCAATATGGATGGTACTCAAGCCTTGCTGGATAAGGAGAAGAATCCTTATCCAGGTTTTAGCCTGTAATGCAGTCTTACAGCGCTGGACCCTGCATAACGGAACCCTGTGTAGTATAATACTGACCAAGGTGCTTTCCAGTGGGGTGCTGTACAGGTATGAGGCAGTGGCCCCACATTATTGGGACCGAGTCCTGGAAGATCTGTATGACAGCCCACCGTGATGGATGAAGTTTGGACTCCTGCTATGATTCAGGGTCCTGGTATAATTTGCATACTTTTATATCTATGTGCCTCCATAGCTGCTTGCTTGTATAACTGTAGACCAAGATGGCTATGGATCCCTTGGACTGCATAGTTAGGTGACTATATAGTTGCTGCCTTTTTCTATGGACAGCAGTCCCTGCCGTATCTGTCAGACTTGCTGCCTCAGGGTCCTATATTGCACCCAGCTTTACAGCTGCTAAATTTGACCGCATGGCTATTGAAACCCAGATCCTAGAGGATAGGGGGCTATCGGATTTTGTCCTCCCCATTATGTTGGCTAGAAAGATATCTCTAGGAACATATATTACAGAACTTGGAAGGCTTACATTTCCTGGTGTGAGGTCTGGAAATGGCACCCATGAAAGTATGTGATTGGTAGGATTCTGTCATTTTTTTCAAACTGGGTTGAAGAAGAAATTGGATGTTGGTACTATTAAGGTGGTGCTGCGATCTCAACAGACTTTTTACCAGACGTTTCTAGTTTTCATCTCAATAAGGACATCGCTTTGCCTTCATTCTTTCCTAGGCCTTAGTCAGCAAGAGAAAGATCTCTGCATACCTTGGATGTGGTACACACTGTAAGGGTCTTCTTGAAGGTGGCGGCACAGGTCAGGAGGTCAGATGTTCTGTTTGTGCTACCAGAGGGGCCTAGGAAGGGGCAGGCGGCATCCAGGGCGACTTCCACATTTGGATCTGCCAATTTATCATTCAAGCCTATGGTTTGAAAGGTAAGGTCCCACCCTTTCGGGTGAAGGCACACTCTACCAGGAGTGTGGGGGCATCAGGAGTCGTGGGGGCATCAGGTGTCATGTGGGGGCATCAGGTGTCATGTGGGGGCATCAGGCGTCAGTATCTCAGGTTTGCAAGTCCACTACATGGTCTTCAGTTCACACATTCACAAGGTTCTACCAGGTGGATGTCAGAGCCGCAGAAAATTCTGCCTTTGACCAGTGTTTTACGGACGGCTGGGTAGGTCCTGAGGGATTATTGATGGTGGCCTTCATGGTTTCACCCTCCCCTCCAATTTCTTTATTGCTTTGGGACATCCCACATGAATAGCCTTCTCTGTGTACCGTGATGTATGATAAAGAAAACTGGATTTTTTTCTACATACTTACCTGTTATTTCTTGGAGTACATCACAGGACACAGAGGTCCCACTTTTTGGAATTTCGTTGTTTGCTACAAAAACTGAAGTATTTCCTGTGTAGGAGGGGTTATATAAGGAAGGACCTCCTCTCTGGTTGGTCGGCCAGTGTCCATTGACCTATAGGTTGCAAATAACCCACATAGGCATGAATAGCCTTCTCTGTGTCCTGTGATGTACTCCAAGAAATGGATTTTACAGTTATGTACAAAAAAATCAATTTTTTTTAATGCTTTAGTGATGCTTTTGTGAAGCTTTAATGAAGCTTAGAAAATGCCTTGTATGTGTTTTTGATTTTCCATTTGTTTTGAAGGGACCCAGTAGTACCAACACTCATTAGTACCCCTGTTCAGCAGATCCTCAGCTCATTGGTACCCTCAGTCAGCAAATCCCCTGCTCAATAGTACTCCCAGCTCTGCTGATGCCCTACTCAGTAGTAACCCCCAGCTCTGCTAATCCCCGCTCAGTAGTAACCCACAGCTCTGCTGATCCTCTGGTATGCTGATCCTCCAATCTCTAGTCCCTGCTTACCTCCCGCCATATTGCTCCCACACTACACACCACGTGTGACATTGCTAGTTTTTCCTGCTCTGGTCTGTCAGCTCTGCTGATCCTCTGCCTCTTAGTCCTCGCTCTTGGTCTTTGCTCACCTTCCGCTATAGCATTCCCATGTTGCACACCCTACATGTGTCGTCTGCTAGTTGTTCTGCTCCAGTCCGTACCCTGATCACCTTCCTGCTGCTCCATGTTGCACACCAGATGTGACATCTGCACCAGACATTTTCAGAATATTTACACGTGAACCGAAAGTGACTGCTGATAATGTCTTTGTTGGTTTCCAAGTGCATCTTGGGATATCTAATAGCTGCAATACCTCCAAAACAAAGCTACATTAACTGTGAATAAAAGCCCCAGGTCCTGTCAGCAAGCTTTGTTATAGACTTCAGTAGAGGCTTTGGAGACGCTTTGAAGCACCAAGAAAGCGACATGGGGTGTAATTTTTGAAGAAAAGCAAATGCAACGTGTAAACAGGACTGTAAGCTTACCATTTTATTTAGTGACAGGAGCTTTGATTGGCTTTCAGAGTGCTTTAAAAAAGCATGTCCAGTGTCACATTTTAAAGCAAGTGTAAACAAGCCCTAAAGAGGCAAGTGACCATGGAGTAGAAGATGGGGGTGTTCCCTACTTTCCTTGTGATTTGTCCCCTACATGGCTGGCACTGTGTTTATCAATAGCAGCCAGCAGAAACACCGCTGTTCTGCTGCCTTGCTCAGTGCTGTCAACATTCACTCACCTTCTCTGAGCCTGAGAGCAGTGAATAAGGCAGCAGTGTTTCTGCTCTCTGCTGGCTTCCCTTTTTCATGCCCTGTTTGGCAGGTGCAGTGATTGCAGAGGTTGGCTCAACACTTTAACTTGTAGCCTGAGCAAAACCTAAACAACAGTCTTTCCTTTCACTTCCACAGCGAGCTAAAAGTCAGCAGATATAGTTATGTAAAGTTGAGCGGTAAGCAGCACACCGCTGTACTGCTACCTTCCTCCGTGCTCTCAGTTCAATCACAAAACACTGAAACCTCTTCCTCCTTCCGCCTAACAGTCTGCTGTGTCTGCAATACCCACAAAAGAACCTTCATGTCGTACAGCTGAATGGGAGGCAGTGCACAGAGAAGCTGGTCAGAGGGAGGAAATGAAACCTTGCCACTGTCAAGGTGTATTTTAAAGTTCTTTTACTGCTTGTTCATAATATGTAAATACTTCAAATTACATAGTCTGGGTACAGGTTTGATTTAATGTTGCTTTCTTTTGCAATGTGGTAATTCATGATAATGCATTATGCTTGCATTAGTGTTGAGGTACCAATCATTTTAAATGACACCCCAAAACAGTAAAGCAATACACTTGAATTGCAGCTTACTACAAAACATGTTGTCATGCTACTGTGCATAATGGTGTGCTGCAGTGCAGTTTGAGGTGCACTGACAGCTCATTCAGAAAGAATGGACTGCCTCAACACAACTCGTCATTTGACATGCACTGCAACATCAGTCAGCCCTAGATTAGGTTTATTTAAAAGTCATACAACCCACACAGAAGAAATTTAGATAATCTTGATGCAGTTTAATATACTGTTACTGACCATACATGAAAGAATCTATTTATTTGGAAAGGAACAATCAGAGCCGCAGATAACATCTTCCTTCACCCAACATGTGCATCTGCAGTAATCTAGTGAGTGTCGGGCAACTCCCCATTACTATGCTACAATTGCCTGAGTTACCTGTGTTTGCTAGTTTTCCATTGGGGGCTAACCAAGAACTGTGCAAACTTTTTCAATTTTCTTTATCTTTTGACACACCAGGTATTTTTCCTTAGCTTAGTGACTGTGGTGGAAACTCACTTTGGACAGAAATTAAAACCAGTCCCCCACCAAAGTTGGAATAGTTATGTGCAAATGACACATATATTATCACAAAGATCTGGATAAAAGTCTACATAAGCCTGGAAGTGCTTATGCTTGGTGAAACCGGAGACCAAAGAGTAGAGAGTCCTTCACCTTCCACCCAATCACACAGCCTCTTACCAGAGGATTTGACCACCTGAAGGATTGGTCAAATAGCGCAGTTATCAGGCCCAGGAGATGTACCATAGGCTTCAAAATAAGTCTCCCCGAAGATCCAGATTGTATACAAGATTTCCTCTGAACAATAAGATCTCAGGTGGCAGATGACTAGCCCGCCACGCAGTAAATACCACAGAAAAGAAGAGTAACCACTCATTATAGTAAATTAGAAAATTATTTTGGTTTATTCAGAGTATTGCACTTACAGTTACTGGGATAAACAATGCCATATCAATGTAATGCTTCCATCCAACAAAATGGCCGCGGTCCGTGGCGGTGCATAATGACGTCACGTGTTGTAGCTCCAACCTACGCATTTCGTCATGCAGAGGCCGTTGCTCCTGACGCCATCCTCTGTATGAAATGCGTAGGATGGAGCTACGACGCGTGATGTCATCACACACCACGGCCATCTGAGATCTTTGTTTAGAGGAAATCTCGTATACAATTTGAGTCTTTAGGGAGACTTATTTTGAAGCCTATGGTACATCTCCTGGGCCTGATAACTTCTCTGTTTGACCAATCCTTCTGGTGGTCAAATTCTCTGATAAGAGGCTGTGTGATTGGGTGGAAGGTGAAGGACTTTCTCTACTCTTTGGTCTACAGTTTTACTAAGCATCAGCACTTCCAGGCTCACATAGACTTTTATATAGATCCTTGTGATAATGTGTCATTTGCACATAACTATTCCACCTTTGGTGGGGGACTTTTGAAATTTCTTTTACTGCCATATTTATTTAAAAGCGCTGCTTTTTGACACCTAAGCACAGGTTTTTCTGGGTAATTTCATTTTGGAAAGAATATCAAATCACATGTAAGCAAGCTCCAAGGAGCAGGGCCCTCCTAACCCTCTTGTATTGAACTGTATTGTTTCCCATTATATTGTAAAGTGCTGAACAAACTGTTGGCGCTATATAAATCCTTTGTAATAATAATGTAAGGAAGCTAAAGGGCATGTACATGATCGGATGATGGAAGTCAGCAGAGATCATTTGCTAACCTCTGGGGAAAATTCTGTTGTAAACTGATTAGCTTGTTTGCCTTTAGGATGTCAACCCCCCAGTGTTTGAAAATCATCTTGTTTCATGTATTGCTACTTTGCACTTTAATTTATTTCACCAGCACTCCTCGGTTCCTTGGATTTCTGTCCATTTGGTCATTATGATAGCAATTACATGATCAGTAACTAAGCTGTTTTGGTTCCCAGTAGCTGTATCTGACTGCAGTGGGGAGATGCTCCTGATGATCCTAAGAATGGGGCATTGGGCTGAGGAATATTACTATTGGGATTGAAGGAGGAAAAAGGTTACAGAACTAGCTGTATTAGAACATATTTATTTGATTTGCTAATAGTTCTACTTGATGATTTATTAATTAAGCACTGAGCTGCATTTGTGTGCCTTCTCTATCTGACTAGAGTTTACCTTTAAAAAGTTTAAGTTTCTGTCTACCTTTTATCTGAATGTTCTTTATGAATTGTTTTCCGTTGTTTTAGAATATCGACATCACAAACTTCAGTAGCAGCTGGAACGATGGTCTGGCCTTTTGTGCTTTGCTGCACACATATCTTCCTGCCCACATTCCATACCAGGAACTGAGCAATCAGGACAAGGTAACACAACTGTTTGCTTGTTATTACATTTTCTTTAATACAAAGCAATAGAGGCCTTTGATTACTCTACACTTGGAAAATCTCTTTCTGTTTTGCTTTCTTTCTTCACAGAGGAGAAATTTTACATTGGCCTTTCAAGCAGCTGAAAGTGTAGGCATCAAGTCTACCCTGGTAAGCTTAGGAACAGCTTTACTGTACAGTTTATACATTTTATTTTACAATGTTTATGTTCATGCAGAATCATACATTTTCTGGTATTTTTCAATTACAGGACATTAATGAGATGGTACGAACAGAGCGACCGGATTGGCAGTGTCTCATGACATATGTTACATCAATTTACAAATACTTTGAAACCTGAACATCTGTCAAGCCTGGTGTGCCGTTACCTCCTCCATCTGGAAAACACTTCCTTGTGTGAGGAATACACAAAGGCTTTACCGATGTATCGAACAGCCCTGTAATATGAAGAACTTTGTAGTGTTTTCACTGCCCTTCGTCTTCTACCGATACACCAGTCTGTACTTGGACGTACATCTTTATACACAAGCTAAGGGTCATTCTCATCCTTACCAGTGCCCTTTGTACAGCACAGGCATTGTACAGATACTTTCAGCTTACAGCAACTCAGGCTGCAGCTTGTGCCAAGGCAGTAGAAGTGACGTGGGCAAATCGTTTTTTTTGGTCATGTTTTCCTAGTGCCTTAGCAATGTGTGCACCTTACAGCTGCTCTGACCACTTGTCACACATTGATATCCACCAAAGCACATGGTGTGCCAACATCTTAGCTGCTGCCTTCTGGATCCTGATTGTCTTTTTTCTTTGTGCCTGTAACACTAAGTGTTAATACATGTGAATGTTGAGCTACATCTGTGTGTCTGTCGGCGTGTCCTTCAGTTCATCCCTATCAAAGCAGAAACCGACAGATGTCATATTGCTGCATGTGGATCTGCAGAGTAACCATAGCTAAGGTTAATTCCAAATTTAGGATTTCATATTACTTCAAGGGACTTCGTTGACAAACTTTCACAAGATGTCTGTCAGGTATGAGTGGCAATTCTTTTTAAAAGCTGTCCCTAATTGTTTTTAAAATGCAGGGACTCTTACAGAACAAGAATGTTGTGTTGGCTTTCTGGGCACAATAGACACCTTTTAGTAAATGTATACAATCAGACTGCACAAGGACATTTAAGCATAGTCTTTTCATGCTCAGCTTGGATTGTGTTGGCCTAAGAGCAATCCACTCTATTTGTTTATGGCAATTTTGTGAAATTACTTCCGAATTTGATTTCATACAATAAAAATAAAAATTCTGTTTTAATTAGCAGCCTAGTGAGCGGACAGGCCACGATGGTAGGGATTCTGCATTTTTATGGGCAACATCTGTATATTTTACTGTATTTATCTTATTGCAAAGGGCCAGTGCAGAATTCACAACCAAACCATTGTTCAGACTTGATAACAGTTGATAGCAGTGTCTAATTTGAAGAAGAAAAAAAAAAGGACCAAAATGGGAGAACCAGCTCAGTATTAGTATCTGATTCTTTGGTCAAGAGGTTAAAATCCATTTACAAATTCACCAGTCTCGTGTCAACAGAATACACCACATATGTATCACATTGCCTGCCTCTCCTCACTGTGGTTACATACTTGCAGCTATGAATGTTATTCTTTGATTCTTGGCACTGAGGGTTAAATGTTATTCCCAGACTTCTCATTGCCAGACTCAGAGGTATGATATTAGGTCAACTATATAGGGCATTCATTGTTAAATACCATTTACAGTGACTTACAATACTATAGACAGTTTATTTTATATTGTAAATTTTTTCCAAGCTAATTTATTGTTTTGCTATATTTCTTAATGTCGCCGGACAACTGTAGGTTAACAGTTTGCCAAAAAAAGTTTTTTGTTTTTTTTACATGACTTTCAGAAAGAGCATTAAGATCTGTTCATGTGTTTTAATAAATTGTTCTGCTGTTATTGGATATAAAATTGGAACTCCAGGCAAGGGGATTTTTTCAGTTATTGGTCTGTAAACAAAAGTTACTTCTGACAAGATAATTGGGTCCAAGAATACAAGGAGTTCTAAGAATGGTCGGGGACGACGACAGGGCAGAGTAGACCACATCAGCCAGTGGTACAGCAACAGCTGTACTATCCAGAAAAAACAAAAGGGTGTATTTCAAAAGACAGAGAAAGCACACACCTAATCAGAGGTACATTTTTACAAATCAGTAACTGAAAAAAATCCCTCTGTCTGGAGGTCTGCTTTAAGGTGTGCCTGTCACCCATGCACAGTGGAGGTGTCTAAACCAGTTTAAATTTGTAAGGTGTCCTGTGGGCTGGACCAGTATGCCAAAATAATGCAACTAGTTGCTACTAAATTGGCAGGCTATTATCACTGCTTCCATGATGGCCTAATGATCGTGATAGACAAATATTCATCACTTCACCCAATATCTTTGCAATTTTTGGACATGCATCCAAGAATGAAATCATCTTGCAACAGTGCTGCATTAAACAGATTACACTTTTCCACTTTTGGAATCCTTGGCACAAGTGGTGTGCTGTCCCTGGTAGTTACACCTGTGCTACTGGTAGGTTTAGTGGTCATTTTTAGTCTTCTTGCTCTTCAAGGAAGCCACTTCAAATTTAATGTGATTATTGACAATAACAAAACTGTTTCCTTCTTCCTTTTAGTGATAAGCTGATTTCGAATGATTAATAATTGCAGGCCTTCCTAGCAAACAAAGGTGGCGTGAGGTCTCTTAGATGTGATAAGTTGCCCACTACTGGCCTGCATGCTTAGTAATACTGACCAACCTCACAAAATGACTGCCGCCTCTTTGCATATGGGACAGGTACACTTTAAATGTTAAGTATTTTAATAAACTGCCTTTAAACTGGCAGACCTTTCTAGTAGCCAGACTTTGCATTGGTAATTCTAAAGCTTTAACCACATCCTGTAAGTGGATCCCCAACCAAGTACAAAGCAGTTACAGAACGTACATACAGTTATCTGCAGGCCTCTCTGCTAGCAAGGTGTTAATGGCAGTCTTATTATTTTATTAATAATATTATATAAATATATATATAATACATATGTTATACCTAAACATGCATTGGCTTTGCGATGCAAAAGGGCATTTCTGAAATAAAAGTAAGCTTTGATTTCTTTTTTTTTTGTTCTGTTTTCTTGGTTGTAGCTTTATTAGTCATTTACTTTAACCAAGGTATAAACACAGTCACTCCACTCATTAAAGCTCTAACAAATCTATATCTGGGCAGTCTATGCTGTTGTTAACAAATGTAAAGTGATTGTCACACATGCTTAAAGCTGAAATCAGCTAAATATGCTGATCAAGTACATATAATGGATTTTTATTACTGCAAAGTATTTGTATTTCTTTTCATCCAGTTATTAAGTTTATTAACTGTGTCACACATCACATAATTTTCTGGCAAAAGACCTGATCATGCAGTTAAGTAACACTTACATGTCCTGTCCCTCCCCGCAGCCTGTGATTGGACTGTGAAAGAAGCAGCAGCAAAATGATGAGTTCATCTGTATTAGCATGCTCTTTGTTAGCAGAACTGCCTGGATTTTTGAGTAGATTTTCCCTCTACCACTCTGAGCTTTGCTGTACAAGAGACTTGATATGAAGTTAAATTCAGATACTTACACTGTTTGGATTAAAAAAATAAATATATATATATATATATATATATATATATATATATATATATATATATAATCTCCATATCCACACGCTGTATTGCCAAAAGTATTGGGACACCTGCCTTTACCCGCACATGAACTTTAATGGCATCCCAGTCTTAGTCCGTAGGGTTCAATATTGAGTTGTCCCACCCTTTGCAGATATAACAGCTTTAACTTTTCTGGGAAGGCTGTTCACAAGGTTTAGGAGTGTGTCTATGGGAAGGTTTGACCTTTTTTCCAGAAGCACATTTGTGAGGTCAGGCACTGATGTTGGACAAGAAGGCCTGGCTCGCAGTCTCCGCTCTAACTCATCCCAAAGGTGTTCTATCGGGTTGAGGTCAGGCCAGTCAAGTTCCTCCACCCCAAACTCACTCATCCATGTCTTTATGGACCTTGCTTTGGCACTCCTGCAAACCGCCAAACCCAGACACATCCATCGGATTGCCAGACAGAGAGGCGTAATTAGTCACTCCAGAGAACATGTCTCCACTGCTCTAGAGTCCAGTGGCGGCGTGCTTTACACCACTGCATCCGATGCTTTGCATTGCATTTGGTGAAGTAAAGCTCTCTACACACTGTTGTGCTAATCTGAAGGCCAAATTAAGTTTGGAGGTCTTTAGCTATTGACTCTGCAGACAGTTGGCGACCTATCACTGTACAACGCTTGAATTCACTGAGCTCCTGAGAGTGACCCATTTTTTCACAAATGTTTGTAGAAGCAGTCTGCATGCCTAGGTGCTTGAGTTTATACACCTGTGGCCATGGAGGTGATTGGAACATCTGAATCCAATAATTTGGAAGGGTGTCCCAATACTTTTGCCAATATAGTGTGTACACACGCACACACAACCCCATTCAATTTTGTTATGTTGCAGTCTGATACAAGTATAAATTAATTTTTTTTTCTCAATCTACACTCAGTACTGAAAGCAGAGTTTTAAAAATGTTTGCAAATGTATGAAAAAGGAAAAACTGAAATGTCATATTGGCATAAATATTCAGACCCTTTGCAACATCACTTGAAATTTAGCTCAGGTACATCCCCTTTCTCTTGGTCATAATTTGGAAAGGCAGACACCTCTCCATAAAAAACCTCACAGCTGACAATGCATACTGAATCAGAGCAAAACCCTTGAGGTCTAAGGAATTGTCTGCAGAGCTCAGAGACAGGATTATTGCAAGGTACAGATCTTGAGAAGGCTACAAAAAAATTTCTGCTGCACTGAAGGTTCCCAAGAGCACATTGGCTTCTATAATTCTCAAATGGAAGAAGTTTGGCACAACAGAGACTCTTCCAGGAGGTGGTCACCTGGCCACACTAAGCAATCGGGGAAGACTTGGTATTAGAAGTGACCAAGAACCCAACGCTGACGATGACTGAGATCCTGTGTGCAGATGGGGCAAAGTTCCAGAAGGACAACCATCATTGCAGCTCTCCACTGATCTTTGGCTTTATGGCAGAGTGGCTAGATGGAAGCTTCTCCCAAGTATATAAAAGCCTGCTTGGAGTTTGCAAAAAGCACCTGAAGATCTGGTCTGATGAAACCAAGATTGAACTGTTTGGCCTAAATTCTAAACGATATGTCTGAAGGAAACCAGCTCATTACCTCATTCCCAAAAGTGATGCGTAGTGGTGGTTGCATCATGTGGTGGTGTTTTTCAGCAGCAGGGATTGGGAGACTGTTGAGGATTGAAGGAAAGCTAAATGGAAGCAAAGAACAGAGATATCTTGACCTCAGACTGGGTCGAAGGTTCACTTTCCAATATGCCAACTATCCTAAGCACACAGCCAAGACAACACAGGAGTGGCTTAGGGACAACTCTGTGAATGTCCTGGAGAGGCCCAGCCAGAGCCCTGAATCGAACCTTTTTATACATCTCTGGAGAAACTTGAAAATGGCTGTCCATAGACAGTCCCTGTCCAACCTGACTGAGCTTGAGAGGATTTTCAAAGAAGACTGGAAGAAAGTCCCCCACTCCAGGTGTGCAAAGCTTGCCACTCCATAGCCAATAAGGCTTGAAGCTGTAATTGTTGCCAAAGGTGCTTCAAAAAAGTATGAGTAAAGGGTCTGAATACTTAAGTACATGTGATATTTCAGTTTGTTCTTTTTAATTAAATGCACAGACATTTTTAAATGTATTTTTTCACTATGTCATTATGGAGTATTGAGTGTAGATAAATGAGAAAAAAATAAATTTAAACAACAGTAGTTTTAGGCTGCAACATAACAAAAAAAAAAGCCGCACTATAAACAAAACAGGCTGACAATTTTAAGAAAATAAAAACAATATTTTTGACTTTTTGCTATTAACCACTTTGAGTCCAGACACTTTCACCCCCTTCCTGCCCAGGCCAATTTTCAACTTTCAGTGCTATCACACTTTGAATGACAATTGCACGGTCATGCAACACTGTACCCATATGAACTTTTTCTAATTTTTTTTAGACAAAACTTTATTTTGGTGGTATTTATTGACCACTGGGTTTTTTTATTTTTTTGCTATATAAATGAAAAAGTCCAAACATTTTGAAAAAAAAAAGTTTTTCTTATAAAAATTTGGCAAATAAATAATCTTCATGAATCTTGGCCAAAATGTATTCAGCTATCTTTTTAGTAAAAATAAATAACCCAAATTAGTTTATAACCAAAAATTTATAATTTTTCAAAAAAAGTTTTACATTTTTATTTTATTTTTTTTTATATTTTTTTTTTTTTATTTTTTTTTAACATACCGTCACCCTAGCAGTACAGTGTCACCATAGTGCCACTGTACTACTTGTGGGGGGTGATGATTTTTTTTCTTCTTTTTTTTTGCACTGATTGCTTTTACACCCATAAAGGCTGTAAAAGCAATCATTTCTCCTTCTCTCTGGCTGCATTCTTGCAGCCATTGAGAAATATTGTGAGAGCTATGATTGGTCACAGCTTGTCACATGGTACAAGGCTGTTGTGAATAGTCTTGTACCATGTGACCTCTGTGATCATTCACAGATTTCACAAGTAGTAAGCAATGATGTCAGAAGTGACATCTTGCTTACTACTATTCATGTGATCCCTGATTGGCCAATCGGGGATCACACGAATCGGGACCTCAGACAGAGGTCCCGTACAGCGATCGGTGTTCCGCTGTGTCCCAGGGAGCGAGCACAGGCAGTGAATGCGAGGGCCGTTTATAAACGGCCACCCGCTTCGGCACTGCTCCCGTCCGGCTGTTTATGTACATGGGCCGGACAGGAAGTGGTTAAAATGATATATTGAAGGTGAGCAGGTTTTTCACCTGGTGTGCTGGAAGTGAACACACCTATGTTATACGTGAAGGTGCATGTGTCACGGAGATTCAATTGGATGTTTACATTTTAGACTTTGGTTATACAGTATATATATTTTTGCACTAATTGAGATTATATGCTGTTTTAGGGTACAATTGCTTATGTTGCGTTGCAGTTTTATTTTCATTAGTTTATATTAGGGGGAGTAGAAATTCACTAACAAGTGTTCAGCTTGCTATACAGTATTGATTTTATTTATTCACTGTGGTTTGTATTGGTATATATTTGTATACTGTACATAGTTGCGCTGATTACAAATTTGGGATATTTTTAGCATATCTTTACATTTATTAACATTAAGCCTGGGTTCACATCTGTGCGGTATGGTATATCGCATGTGAGTCGCTCAGGAACCACACTGCATTCCTGTGCAAATCGCATGCGACTTGTGTGCGGTGTGATTGGAGCCATACATTTTGTTTGGCTCTATTCGCACCGCACCAAAAACGTGCAGGACCCTTTTTTTGGTCTGCACTAGAATCGGATCGCATGGGTATTCACACCTATGCGATCAGATTCTGCACATCACACTGCGCTTTGCGGACTGATTTTGGGGTATTGTTAACATACACACCCGCTGCGGTTCGCATGAACGGGGTGCGATTCTGATGCAGTGCGGAATTCACATTGAAAACACTGCAAATTCTGCACCGCATCAGTCTGAACCAGGGCTTAACCTCATTTGCCACATACTTGCCCTATTAAACAGTGAATTGAGGTCGGCTTGTAAGTTGGAGACATCCTGTAAGGACGTTATTCCACTGCACAACTTGGTATCATCTGCAAAGACTGAAATGGGATTTATAATCCCAGACCCTATATTGTTTATAAATATATTAAAAAGTAAGGGTCCCAACAATGAACCTTGGGGTACACCACTGATGACCCTAGACCATTCAGAGTATGAATCATTAATTACTAATCTCTGAATACGATCTTTTAGCCAGTTTTCTATCCATCTACATACAAATTTTTCCAAGCCCATAGACTTTACCTTACACATTAGTCATATGTGGGGAACTGTGTCAAACACTTTTGCAAAATCCAAGTATACCACGTCCACCGCCACCCCTCTGTCTAAGGTTTTGCTCACCTCCTCATAAAAACAAATCAGATTTGTCAACTTCTGTCTTTCATGAATCCATGCTGTCTGTTGCCCACAATATTTTTTTTCCAGCAAGAACTCATCTATGTGGTCTTTTATTAAACTCTCCAGTATCTTCCCAGCTATAGAAGGTAAACTAACAGGTCTGTAATTACTTGGTAAAGATTTTGATCCCTTTTTAAATATTGGCACCACATTGGCCTTATGCCAATCCAGTGGTACTATGACAGTCAAAAACAAACAAACCAGCACTCAAATCTTCATGCAGACTAAAAGGTATTCGTAATGCCAAACGGAGAGGTGCAGCCCTTCAAAGATCAGGAAATCTGGATACTGATAAACAAAAGCAAACAAGGGCGCTCTCTCGTCATGCATTACCGTAGTCTACCACATATTTATTGAAAAAACAAATGGCTCTGAAGAAGGGAGTTCGTCTACCGAAAGGCATCAGCTTATCCCTATTTAGGGTGCAATATTGCATTGGACTGATATTGCGGACCACCTGTTCTGTTTTTATTCTCTTTTGGTTTGTGAGTATATATTTATTTGTTTTTTTCAATAAATATGTGGTGTACTACGGTAATGCATGATGAGAGTGCGCCCTTGTTTGCTTTTGTTTATTGGTACTATGCCAGTCATTAAAGAGTCACTAAAAATTTGAAACAATGTCTTTGAAATGACAGAGCTCAATTCTTTAAGGACCCGTCGGTGTATGCCACCCAGTCCAGGTGCTTTATTTTGTTTAAATATTTCTGGATTATATAAAATTTGAGCCATTGTGGATCATCTGAAGCTGTGTCAATACCATGCCCAAGAGCTCCCCCATGCTCCTTATATACACAGAGCTGAAGAAGGTATTTAATATATTTGCCTTCTCTTTGTCCCCAGTCACCCACTCTAGATTATTTTGTAAAGGGCCTACATGCTCAGACCGAACCTTTTTATTATTCGCTTTGAATTTTTGTGGCCCTGATTTCCTTTTTTACATATTCTGTTGTATTTCTTGTAACAATTAAATGATGATAGCGTTCCTTCATTTTTGTATTTTTTAAAAACTCTTTTCTTATTATTAATAGCTACTTTAACTTTGTCCATGAGCCACAAAAAAGGTTTTATTTTTAGCCTTTTAAACTTATTGCCCATGGGAATATATTTTGCAGTGTGTTTACATGCAGTCATTTTTGAAGAATTCCCATTTCTGTTTTGGGGTCACTGATGACAATATTCCCTCCCAGTCTAAGTCTTGGAGAGCAGCCTTCATCCTTTGAAAAATTTGCTCTTTTAAAGGTGAGTGTTTTTATCTTTCCAGTATGTGCTTGTTATTTACAGGGCGTACAACTACTGCAGCTACGACATGTGTACACCCCTGGCCACTGCAGCTAAAGGAGGTGCAGTTAAGGCGAGGTGGTAGAAACCCATCAAAACTATGGGATTTTACCACCCCCCAAACTGCAAATGTATATGAACCCTTACTGTTCTGAGCCCCCTATAAGACTGTTTTCACACTGATATGCTACGGTGTATCTGCGACCTTCCTGGGTTAGCTGCAGTTTGCCATAGACTTCTATTATACCCTGCAGATGTGGTGCACTTTCTGAAAGCACACCAGAACTGCATTCAGACCCGCAGGATATAATAGAAGTCTATGGCTACGTGCAGCAACCCTGCACATACACTGCACTGCACTCGTGGTGTGGGAAAACCACAGCACATCAGTGTGAAAGCAGCCCTATACTATTATGCCCAGTGTATTGCTTCACACTGACCTGAAGACCTCTTCTTTCCTGCTGCCGACACCACTCCGGAGGTGGAGTGTAGTTAGTATCACTCCGCATGGGGCAGGAGCCAGCACTACAGTGGAGGCAGCGACTCTTGCTCCCTACTACAGCTCCAACTTTACAAGTAGTCCCTCTGCATTGCACTCTGATGCTCTGGGATGGTGGCTCAGCAAGCCCTGACCACGATCTACAAGTTGCTGAACCATGGCTTACTGTATGTTGTGTCTGCTCAATTATAGGTCACATGTAAGCCTCAGATCACAAAGTATAACTCGCAAAGTATTTTTTATTACCGTGCATTATTTGCTTATTTTAACAATCATACTTAACTTCCCCCCAGTACGGTAAAGATTTTATTCAAAGGGATCAGCTGAATCTACTGCATGAACATTATATTGATGGTTGCAGTGTTCTGTATGCAAAAGATTATTGCAGGGGTTTTTACATGTGCTGTAATAACGCTGTCTTTTGGCTGGCAATGACGTTTTTGAAGTGTCTACTGTAGAGTAGGGTTTGATGTTCTACTCGAACATTGGTCATTTGTGTGCTCGGTGAACACACAAAAGGTGAGGCCATTTGGTGGGCTGGTCACCAGCTGCGCCCCATAATGCACTGCACCCTGACAGTGCATTGTGATTGGCCAAAGCAATGCACAGGACCACAGGTTAGATGCAATGCTTTGGCCAATCACAGCACATAATGACATCACAAAGGGGTGGGATCACCAGGTGGCTCCACACCTTAGATATTTAAGAGCTGGCAACCTGGCGCCGCTGTCAGATGGCTGCAGCCAGCGTAGAGACGGAGCATTTCTTTTTTCGGGTCAGCGGTGGCTGGCATCATGATTGACATTGGATCTACTTCGGGGGGGGGGCTTTTTTTACATTTTTGTTTTTAATAAAGGATGTGTTAAAAACTGTCTTTTGTCATTTTTTACAGTACACTTTTTTTCTTAATGAATGAGTAGCGGTACCATGTACCCCATACTCCTTCACAATGTGGGGAGGCGGCTTGTTAACCACTTGCCCTCCAGAGGGTTCCCCCCCCTTCCTGACCAGGCCATTTTTGCGATATGGTGCTGCATTACTTTAACTGACAATTGCGCAGTCATGCAATGCTGTACATAAATGAGATTTGTAATTTTTTTTCCCACAAATAGCGCTTTCTTTTGGTGGTATTTGATCACCTGTGCATTTTTTATTTTTTGTGCTATAAACAAAAAAAGACAATTTTGAAAAAAAAAAAAAACAATATTTTTGACATCCCATAACATTTTTTTAAAAGAATCAAATTTCTTCATAAATTTAGGCCAAAATGTATTCTATATTAATTGGTTTACGTGAAAGTTATAGCGTCTACAAATGGCTGTGTATATACTGGAATTTAAATTTTTTTATACCAGTAATGGCGACAATACGCGACTTATAGCGAGAATGCGGCGGGCATTCTGACTCTGGGTAGGAACTGACTAACTGCCACTGACATCCCCAGTGACATTAATACAGTGATCAGTGCTAATAAAAAGCACTGACACTGTACTAATGACACTGGGCAGGAAGGGGTTAATATCTTGGGCGATCAAAGAGTTAACTGTGTGCTGTGAGCTTTGCCGACGATTACTGTGTACAGGAATGGAAATCGCCGGCTGGGACCCAGTGATTGACATCCCAAGCTGCTAATAGCAGCGCGGGTAGGGCTGCACACGCCCCCTAACCAGAAATGCAAATCACACGTGATTTTGCGGAGCCGTGTTGCTCTGTAGCAGTACTTCTGCTATAGGGCGGATGGCAAGTGGTTAAAGGGGGCTTCCAGATTCTGGCTCGCCCCCCACATTTTTGGCATTAAGACGCTGCATTACTTTAACCGACAATTGCGCGGTCATGCAATGCTGCACCCAAATTAATGTCCTTTTTGTGAACTGAGCTTTCTTTAGGTGGTATTTTATTGCCTGTGCGTTTTTATTTTTTGCACTATAAGCAAAAAAAGACCAACAATTTTGAGAAAAACACAATATTTGGACTTTTTGCTATTAAACATGTCCAGTAAAAAACTTTAAAAAATCAAATTTCATCATAAATGTAGGCCAAAATGTATTCTGCTACATGTCTTTGCTAAAAATGAAATCCCAATATGTGTAAATTAAATGGTTTACGTGAAAGTTATAACATTTACAAATGGCGGTATAGATCAGGGATTTTCCTACTACTAATGGTGGTGATCAGCAACTTTTAGTGGGACTGCGGCAGACATTCTGACACTGGGGGGAACTAGGTGTCACTGACACCTTAGTGACACCAATACAGTTATCAGTGCTAAAAAAAGCACTGACAGTGTACTAATGGCAATGGGTAGGAAGGGGCTAATGTGAGGGGCGATCAAAGACTTAACTCTGTGCTGGGAGTGTTTTACTAGGGGGCGGGGGGGGGGGGGGGTTTCTTCACAGTAAGCACACTGATCTGGATGGCTGTACTGTGCACAGCCATCCTCCTGAGCAGTGTGCTCAACTTGACAGGGAGGTTTGTAGGAGGTAAACAAAACAATCTTCCTCACCGTCGGAGATGCTCGGTAATCACTGGGCGCCGGCGGGTAATTACCAGCCGGGACCCGGTGATTGACATCCGCGGCCGCGAATGGTGGTGCGGTTAGGGCGCATGCGTGGCTCTCGCTCGCCCCCTATCTGGAAATGCAAAATGACGTATATACATGTGATTCTGTGCACAGGTGCCGCCCTGTAGCAGTATATCTGCTATAGGGCGGTCCTTACGTGGTCAAAGAATCTTTTCACTACTAAAATACCGCATGTCCTAATATATAACTCGTGTCATATTTTAGTAGCTTTTATCGCATACTTTGATGCAGGAAGATACCGCTTAGTGAATTGTCCCGGTTCAGTTTGCAGTTAAACGTTTGTTAGGCTCGAATGGACTGACGAAATGGACTGAACAGGGGGGTATTCGGACCATCACTAGTCTACTGCAAAGAGCAAAAACAAAGCCAACATTACAACTTATGAAATAATGATTCATGAGAAATAAATGCTTTCAATATTTAATGGTCATTGTGATTCCACACCTTTGAGATATTAGTTTGTGACTTAAACATTAATGAGAGAATTATCATGAGATAAAGTAATAAATGCATGTAGAAAATACAATTAACGTGGATCAGGGGTGGGAGGAAGTGCGGGGTTGTGGTCCTGTTTGTGTACCACGTATGGGAATAATGTGTAACTAGAAGTAACAGAGCTGTTTTTATTACTTGTATACAGAAAGAAAATATACGTCCACTGAAATATAATAAAAACCTGATCGTCCGAAACCTTCACCTGCAGTTTATGCAAAGGTAAAAAACCTTAATAAAGCATGGTCCATCATGCTCCAATGAGGTATATGTTTCTTCATGATCTCCAAAGCCCACCTCTGGATCAATATTCTAAAATGTTGTTTCATATAAATATTCGTAGCGGTTTATATTTTATAGATTTAAAATCCAGACAGGTAATATGTTTTTTGGTTTTTTTTTTAACCCATGTGCTAAAGTTAGTAGTGTGACAGAGATGCATGGTACCAGTATTCCCTGTTCACTTGGCACGTTTCTGTAACAAGTTACAACTTGGAAGTAATGTCTGACGGGCAGTGCAGAGGTGGTGGAGTGAACAGAGAATGCTAGTATGTATTAGGCTGTCATTAGATTAGAATGAATAAACAGAACCTATCTGACCTTATCTGAGTCCCTTCTTACATCAAGAGTCCTCATCAGAGTTCCCACTTACATCAGGGTTCCTATAAGAGTCCCCCCTTACAGCTAGGTGTCCTCATCAGAGTGCCCCTTACATCAAATGTCCACATCAGTGTGCCCCCTTACATCAATTGCCCCCTCAGAGTGTTCCCTTTCATAAACCTCCATCAGAGTCCCCCCTTACATCAACTGTCCCCATCAAGTGTCATGGATTAGTAAATGCATTCTCAAAGATCGGGGGGCACCCCCCTAGATCCAGGCCTGCCCAGCCCTCAAGACCACTTACTGGATCATAACTAGTAACAAGCACACCAGTTCTGAGAGATCTGAATGCTGCCATAGCTGACCACTTTTTAACATGCTAGTTGCCTGGCTTTTAATGTGGACATTTATACCCTTTTACTAAAAATCTCATCAGCATGCAGCTCTGCATGCTGATATGAAATCATCTTACATTCATTAGTTCAACTTTTTATTTTTCTTTTAACTAATGACTGTTTTTCCACTTCCTGGTTTCTTGAGGCACTGGCGATGTAACCAGGGTCTCAGAGATGCATCCTGGGAAGGCTACATCACCAGTGCCTTCTGTCTCAGCTGATATGCGCTCCTACTACATGTTCTAGGAGGCAGAACCAGTGTGCTAGGAAGTAAAGTGAGATGGATTCATCTGCCCTTAGTGAAAGTGGCCACTGTGAGAAAAATGGACAGGAAAAAAAATGGTATGCAAAGAATAAAAAGCGTGCAATGATCTGCTTGTAGATTGCCATTACTAAACATTTTTTAAAGTGTTACTAGACCCAGGACCCTGCATTCACTATATCTGGTCTCCCACGGTACACACAACATGGAAATGCAAATATTTTAGTAAACAGAAACTGCTAAATATCTTTTTCTTATTAGTAGTTGGAGCAGTCTTGTGACTTCTATCAACGTCCAGCAGAGCACTGGTTAAAACTTTCAGGAGGAGTTTTCAGTCTCCTCTAGGAGGATGCAGGACCCCTGACCTCGGTCTGGATAGTGCTGACTGACCCTCAGCTGAACACATGCACTCTCTAGCAATACACACCAAACTGAGCATGTGCAGAGTGACTCCAAACCTCTGTTCTATCAGGAGATATTTAGGGGACATCGGAAGAAGGGGAGGATCAGAGAAGAGAGGATCATACAGCGTTTTTACACAATGCAAAGGATTAACCCCTTAAGTTCCACAGTGAGTAGAACAAGCATGCTTTACTGCATATACAGACTGATTTTACTGTTGTGGGTTTAGTAACACTTTAACGTTCCTTTGTTAAGATAAGGGTGACGTTCTTCTTTAAGATCTATTGACTTTAATACTTTGAGTATTGACCTGGAAACACATACAGAACAGAAGTGTTGGAGAAAAGCTGGAACATCCTACCTACATTCCTGTTCTGAGACAGCAGCTCAAAGCTAACGTGTTTACAACCAAACAGCTAGTATCTTCAATAATAGAGGTTAAGCATGGCAGCCTCCGTGTTTCAAAGTGGATCTGCAGGCTCACCACCACTCAGCCCTTCCTCTGCTCTCTAACTAATCCCTAGCATAGAAAACAGTATCTATTCTATTGCCCTTTTTACTTCTCTGTTTGCAGGAGGTGGGATCCTTCTTCAAGGTTTCTGATTATGTGACATGAACATTTGTTATTTGAAAACACAGCAAACTCTGTACTCCCGCGTTTCGGGATGGACTCGGCTAGGATTGTGGTAACATCACAGATATTCTGGAAAATGCACTCCTTGCTGCCCTCAACAGACCGGGGTAGTCCAATGGCACTGGATACAAAGAGAAACAAACAGAGGGCGCACCGGCCTAGTGCATTATCTTAAAAAAATTTTTATTGGAAGGATAAAAAGTAAGTATTGTACTCACAATAGGCAAACAGGTCAAAGGCACATCACTCTAAACAGCGGTGTCCAATCCACATAGCATATAAAGCCAAAAAAAATGGAACCCTGGACTTCCAACAGGCTAACGCGTTTCGAGGTCTCAACCTCTTCCTCAGAGCCTTATATGCTATGTGGATTGGACACCGCTGTTTAGTGTGATGTGCCTTTAACCTGTTTGCCTATTGTGAGTACAATAACTTTTTATCCTTCCAATAAAACTTTTTTTCCGATAATGCACTAGGCCGGTGCGCCCTCTTTTTGTTTTTCTTTGTACACTTCTTATTTGGTCAAGAGAATGGCTTTGAATGAAGAATATTTTTTTTTGTCAAAAAAAAGTTTAAAATAAATCCTTCCAACACTATGAAGAGCACATGTAATGCTTCTAAATATTAATTTAAAGGATACGTTCAACCAATATTCAGGGTGTAACATGTTCGGAAAGCACTGGCCCCCACTCCCTGCTGATCCCCCGCTTTGACACCTAGCGGGGGGGATCTTCGCTGTGGTAGTTCATTGAATCTTCCTGTCAGTATATCTGCTTGCCCGTACATCCTGTATGGGCAAGCAGATATACTGACAGATCTGCATTAGACCTGCATGGCACTAGCGATCTGTAGATCGTTGGTACAATTTTTTACCTGCAAAACAATGTGCATTTGTTATTTTTTATTTTATATATATATTTTTTTTTTACCAAAAGGTGAACTTATCCTTTAAGTGTGTATTTGCATAAAGTGACTATAAAGATTTTAAATAAAAGCCACACCGGTAAAAGAAGACTGAATATTCACACCACCTGCTGCCCATGCAGCTGAATGCCACTTTGATTCTGCCAAATCTCATACTGAAGCCACAGAAAAACGAATACTTCTGGGAGTGGTTGTCTTCTGAGCTACCTGCAGGTCTCGCTGCTTGCTCCTGCTGACCCCCACATTACTACTGTATACAGATTGGGTGGAGGACATGATCCTGCATATTGCACAAAAACAGAAGAGCACGATGTGTTTCAGAGTTAATCAGGCCATGAGCCAAAATGGGAGGCATTTTCTGTTTTCATCCAAGATCTGCTTTGCTCAAATGCTTGTTCGAACAACGATTTATGTATTTCCACGTGTTCAGTTAATAAACTAGATTGTGCAATCATAGGGTGGGAATATTTTCTAAATGCTTTGACATCATGAGTCTAATTGCACACAGCATTAGAAAGTGTTGGGCAGGATATGGTTAGAGATGTTTTTCTTTTACATCTGTTGTACCAAGACGGTGTTGGTGATATTAGAGTGCAATGTGTGATTGCCCATCACCAAGATTATAAAAAATCACTGGCTGACTTTTGAATTCTTTGCTGTGTGCGTTACTTATGTAACAGGTCTACCCATTTCTCGCCCTGTTCGTTATCTTGCTTTATGTCAACATCCTGTTCAGAAAAGGAAAAATAATAATCACAGCACAAAGTGTTGGTTTCATTGTGAGCATACCTTTATTCCTACTAACCCATATAAAGAGGTTTTGTTTAACTCTCTAATTAAGTGGTTGGTTAAACAAATTGAAAATAATTTGATTCCATTATTACAAGTAATGGTTTATGATCTAAGAGATACACCTTCCAAATTTATGGGCTTGGCTGTTTCCAGCAAAGAGACTGTCAATACTACAACACAGTAGATTTTGGTCAACTGCGTATTTCCAACCTTGTGGCAAGTTTGTGGAAGGCTGTTTACTGTTCCATCTTGACTTTGTCCCTGTACACCAGTGGTCTCCAAACTGCAGCCCTTTGCTTGCTTTTATCTGGCCCTTGGGCACATTTAATCCACTGACACCAACAAACTCCTCCCAATGTGGGGCACAATTCCCACCAATGACACCAACGATGAGGCACAATTCCTCCCAATGATACCACGAATTGGGCCCAATGACATCATCGATGGGGCACAATTCCTCTTATTAACACCAAAGATGGCGCATTGTTTACTCCCACTGATGCTGCGTCATTTTCTGGTCCGGCCCCCCTAAAGTCTGTAGGACAGTAAACTAGCCCTTTGCTTAGAAAGTTTGGAGACCCCTGCTGTACACAAAGCAAGATCTAACAAGTTTAGTACGGAGAAACATTTGCCTGCACAGACTCCAGAAATGAACCTATGAAACATCTTGGATACATCCATATTTACCATGAGGCAATCAAGGCGTTTGCCTAGGGCGGCATTTTTCAGGGGGAAGGCGCTGCCCCAAAGCAGAAAAGACACATGGGTAGATCTAATGCCCCAAAAAAGGCAACTGCAACTCTGCTTTACTCACAGACTAATCAAGTATTAGTGTCCCGACTGGCTGAGACCCATTTTTCACTTGTTCCACTGCTGCCACCTGGTTGCTAGGAACACCTGGCATCTAGAAACCAGTGACTTCACATTACCTAATGTAGATTGAGGCAGAGGCCGCAGCATTCAGAGCGAAGGAGGATTTTACTTCCTCTTCCTCTGCTCCTAGTGGTTAGCTCCGTCCACCATCTCCAGCATCTACGGCAGCATTGCTCACAGGAAAGGGAACTGAATTTGAGTCTCGACTCTGAGGTGAGGCCGGGCACCGGGGATGGAACCATTTGTGCCAATGCTGAGGGAACCAGGCAGAGACCTATACAGAGAGGACAGTAGATGACACCCTTTGGGGGATGGAGGAAGAGGTCACATCCTTAGATCTCAGGGGTTCATGCTGGGATTTGTAGCCCTTCAATTGGGAGGGGTCACATCCTTTGATCTCATAGGTTCATGCTGGAACTTGCAGTCTTTCACTAGTTGGGGAGGTGTCACATCCTTAGATCTCGGGGGTTCATGCTGGGACTTGTAGTCTTTCACTAGTTGGGGGGGTGTCGCATCCTTAGCTCTGAGGGGTTCATGATGGGACTTGTAGCCCTGCAATTGGGAGGGGTCGCGTCCTTTGATCTCAGGTGTTCATGCTGGGACTTGTAGTCTTTCAGTAGTTGGGGGGGTGTTGCATCCTTAGCTCTGAGGGGTTCATGCTGGGACTTGTAGCCCTTCAATTGGAAGGGGTCACATCCTTTGATCTCAGGGGTTCATGCTGGGACTTGTAGTCTTTCACTAGTTGGGGGGGTCGCATCCTTAGCTCTGAGGGGTTCATGCTGGAACTTGCAGTCCCTCAATTTTGGGGGGGTCACATCCATAAATGTCAGGGGTTCATGCTGGGACTTGTAGTCAGTCCTTCACTATTTGGAAATTGGTGGTTGATGTCCTCTGCTCTGAGGGGGTTCATGCTGGGACTTGTCTGCACTGCTTGCACTTTAGTTCCTGGAGGCCATGGTGGTACAAGTCCCCTAGGGGCCCTGAAGTTTTCTTTAGCGCCCCCCCGGCCCTTGGAGCTCACATGCGGAGGTGAACGCATGTGACGGTTCCAAGCGCGTGCATACGGCAATTGTCCCACATGTGAGGTATCGCCACGAATGTCAGATTGTGAGCAGTAATTCTAGCACCAGACCTCTTGTGTAAAGCTAAAGTGATAACCTGTAAAGGCTGTGAAAGCCTCACCTATGGATAGTAAAATGTAAGCCATTTGCCAACATTGCATGGGTGTGCACAGTTTTAAAGAGTGACATGATTGGTATCTATTTACTTGGCATAACATAATCTTTTATATTTTACCAAACAATTACACATTATATTGTGTTTTTGTGCATTAAAATTGAAAAAAAGTGAATTTTTTTTGTATTTTAACCACTTCCAGACCAGACACTTTTACCCCCTTCCTGACCAAGGCAATTTTCAGCTTTCAGTGCTATCACACTTTGAATGACAATTGCGCGGTCATGCAACGCTGTACCCATATGAATTTTTTACTATTTTTTTGAGACAGATAAAGCTTTATTTTGGTGGTATTTATTCACCGCTGGGATTTTTATTTTTTTTTTTGCTATGTAAATGAAAAAGTCCAAAAATTTTGAAAAAAAAGTGTTTTTTTTAATAAAATTTTGCAAATAACTAATATTTCATCATACATCTTGGCCAAAATTTATTCCGTTATCTTATTAGTAAAAAAAATTAAAAAATCCAAATTCGTTTATAACCAAATTATAATTTTTAAAAATTTTTTTTTACATTTTTAATTTATTTTTTTATATTTATTTTTATTTTTATTTTACATACTGTCACCCTAGCAGTACAGTGTCACCATGGTGACACTGTACTACTTGTGGGGGGTGATGAAGATTTGTTTTTTTTTTTTACACCGATTACGTTTACACCCATATAGGATGTAAAAGCAATCATTTCTCTTTCTCTCTGTCTGCATTCTTGCAGTCATTGAGAAGTACTGAGTGAGCTGTGATTGATCACAGCTTGTCACGTGGTACAAGGCTGTTGTGACTAGCCTTGTACCATGTGACCTCTGTGATCATTCACAGATTTCACACATAGTAAGCAATGATGTCACAAGTGACATCTTGCTTACTACTTTGCATGTGATCACTGATTGGCCAATCAGTGATCACATGATCGGGACCTCGTACAGAGGTCCCGTCCGACGATCGGTGTGTTACTGTGTCTGGAGGACACAGAGGGCACCGGATTGTGGTGCTGTGCGTTCCCAGGGAGTGCGCACAAGCAGGGTGCGGGGAGGCCGTTTATAAACAGCCACCCGACCCTGCACTGCCACCCGACCCTGCACTGCAACCGTCCGGCTGTTTATATACAACGGCCGGTCGGGAAGTGGTTAAATTAAGTTTAAAAGAGCACTGCACAAATACTTTGTGACATAAAAAATTGCAACACCCACCAATTTATTATCTGGGGCTTCTGCTTTAAAAAAATGTATAATGGTTGGAGGTTCTAAGAAATTTTCTCGCAAAAGAATCTGCCTGTATGTAAACAAAAAGTGCCAGAAAAGCCATGTGGTTACAGAAGTATTTATGTAGCTCTACAACAGTTTTCTTACAATGATAAACATTAATGTCTGTGTGCATACATGTATGTCATTAAAAAATGATTCCTTTGCAGTGTGATTTTTCTAGATTTCAGATGTTTTTTCTGCCTTCTGTTGGTATGAGGAAATATCCGCACATACACCAATCCCTGCATTGTAAGGTTGCACACCCCCATAAGATTGAAGACTCCTTACAAATGCCAATTTCTGCCTGGTTCTCCTTAAACAACAAGAATAGCTTGCGTCATCACAGGCGCCAAATATTGTTTGTGTCTCAGTAACTAAAATGAGCCTTTCAAGTATCCTAACCCCTTAGTTCATGGGATTGTAAATGTAGTTTTAATTCTGTATCTGATCTGCATCAATTTATAATAAAAAGGGTAATTGGCTTCTTAAGCGCTAATATAACATCCCTTGGGAGATGCTTGAGCATCTTTGTTCTTGCTTTATATAGACTTTCTTTTAAAATTAGCAAATGTTTTTCTTTTATATTTCTGAAATAAATATTTCACTTATGAAACTACAGCCAGAGGGCAAAATGCAGCGGATGAACAAAGAAAACCTGGGTTCAATATTCTTCATGAAATCATTTTCATATAGATCTGGACAAATATTTTTTCCACATTTGTCATCAACAGTGTTTCCAGACAAGTGTCATACAAGTACAAGCTTCTACTGGGGCACCCATTACTGCAGGGGTGTCAAACTCCATTTCATCGTGGGCCATATCAGCATTATGGTTGCCCTCAAAGGGCCAGTTGTATCTGTAAGACTAGATGTCAAGAGCACCCCACCCCCATTACATCATATGTCAAGAATCTCACACCCTCCCTAACATCACCGTATACCCCTTTCAGGGGCAGAGCTGAAAGGCAGAAAGTGCAGGTGTCAGACACCGCCTGGCGGTACCGCTAGCAATCCACAGGACAGGATTCCCCAGAGCGCGGAGTCTAAGCCCCAGTCTGCTTGTTCACCAGGGCCCCTGATGGTGGGGATGGACTTGGAGCAGACAGTGACCAGGTCGCGGCCCCTGAGTACACCCACCGGTGGTAGAGGGATCCGCCAGAGGTATATACTGGTAGAGAGCCTGACGTGAAGAGGCGGGAAGGCCTGAGCAGTGGTGACCGAATCTGTACAGGACAGATGGATGGCAGAGCAGCAAGTGTGGTCAGACAGGCCGGGTCGGTAACAGTGGGGACAGTGCGGTACAAGGAAGCAGGCAAAGAGTAGTCAGGTCACTCGCCGGGTTCGGTAACAGGAGTTCAGATCAATAGGGATATCCAAGAGAGTAGTCAAAACGAGCCAGGGGTCAGAGCAGAAGATAGTCAGGATCAAGCAAGGTCGGCAACAAATCAATCAGCAGATACACAGGAACAGGGTAAATAGACCATACGGCAACCAGTGTCTGTGCAGTGCTGGTTTAAATAGTGCACCCTGCGCTGTCATTGGTGCCAGGCGCACGTACGCAATCGTGAGTGCGCATGCGCGAGCGCCGTTGCCGCCTCGGGCGCCCAGGTCCTAGTGCCTGCTGATTAGGGCGTATTGGCATTCTGCGCATGCGCAGACCCGTGCACCGTCGCGCTTGCTGACAGCAGGGTTTGCAGGAGGACCAGAGGAGGAGTGAGTTACTAGAGTCTGCTGAATGCTGAGACTAGGGGAGGCAGAGATGAGGGGGTGCTACAGCTGCACTAAGAAGTGCAGGATTTGGCAGAGGAAACAAGGTGGGGGCAGAGACAAGGGGTTACCTGCAAGAGAGGTGCAAGGGCCACATGAAATGGCCTGAAGGGCCGGATTCGGCCCACGGGCCTTGTGTTTGACACCTGTGCATTACTGTCACCTGCAATAGGCTAGCTGCTTTACTATTCTAATGTAAAGCAGCTACAACCTATAACTTTTACTGAAGCTTTAGTAAAGTTTCAAATACTTGACAGAGGTTCTAGGTATTTGCCACTCTATATGTCACTTAAATTAGAAAAAATGGCTGGAGTTACATTTTAAAACAATGGAAATGTAACACTGTAGTGGTCAAAAGCCTATAAGGAAACCAATATATGGGCAGTATATTTTTGGGATGTGAATATACTGAACACATTAGAGATAAGAACCTGAAGTATTGGCATCATAGAGATCATTGCCAGAAGATTTTCTTTCTATAGTATAACGCTGGGTTCACACCAGCCCGCAGGTTGGTTGCAGGTGCAGGAATCACATCTGTTCCCACACCCGCAACTGAATTGCGCTGCTCTTGCGAGATTCGCAGGGCTGCTATTCATTCTAAAAGGCACCCCCAAGCATTTCAAACCAGAGCACAATTGCAGGTGCTGGAACCACAGAGAAATTGCATGGTCTTTTCTGACCTTTTTTTAAAAAGGCGCATACACCTTTTTTGTGCGGGACATTCAAATGAGTGGGCTGCCATGCCCAAGCAAACGCAAGCCACACTGCCTGCACTAGTGTGAACCACCAGGCATAAAGTTATAGTACACATAGAGTACTTGTATCCTAATGCCTGGTTAATACTAGTGAGGGCCATGCGGCACACGTTTGCTTGGGTGCAACAGGTCTATTCATTTCAATTGGCTGCTGTGCCGCATGTCCTGCACAAAAAGGTGCATGCACCTTTTTAAAAATGTGGTCACAGGGAAAGTGCATGGTCTTTTTGAGCATGCTGTTTCCCTGCAGTTTATGCACCTGTGATTGCGTTACTGGCTGAGATACATGGGGGTGCCATTCAGAATGGCAGCCTTGCGCATCTCGCAAGAGCGCATTTCGGCTAGGGTGTGGGAACAGCCTGCGGGCAAGTGTGAACACAGTATGAAAAAAGATGGTCTGTGACCTGACTTTTCTTCAGAGTGACAGTACTTTGCAGAACTGGCTGATAAAAATGTAACCCTTCCCAGTAAAACTTGCCCAGTACTGTTGTTTATACCATATGATGGTAAAGGTGATTTCCAACGCCAATTACCATTCACACATGCCCATGTTTGTTGAGAGTACCACTACTACATGCAGCTTTCTACAGACCAACTGATGTTACCCACACTACTATCGCTCTGAGGCTGAGCACATCCTAATTATTTCATGAGCATTCCATTTTCTCCAGCCCATCTACTAGATAAGTGGTTTGACATGAGGTGTTGACTATAATACCCGTTGCTCTTTTTTCATCTTTTGGATGCACTTTAAGAACATTTTAGTGTGCATCCTAAGCTTGATCGGATTTTCACCCTACACTTCACAACCACATGGCTCATGTTGAACTGTAACCAAGATAAATCATTGGCACTAGTTCTACATTGCAAGTTTTTTCTCTTCCTCATAGTGTCTGCTTATTTTGCAGAAATAAATAAATAAATAAGAACCAACCGAATATCCAGAAATGGGCATAAAACTACTGACATAAAGCCTAACTTGAGGAGGAATAGAAGATATTTTGGAAATGTTCAGGTCCTGCTGTGATGAGGAATTTCTGGCTGATGAGTTGAATCTTACAGTGTGGTAAATACTATTCCAGCTAATAGTTAGAACCTGTCTTATATACTGTATACAGCTATATCTACTCCAGAGCATACAATCATCTTCCAAATGATCAAACCATTGAAAAAAGTGGTATAACAATGGTTTATCTCAGAGAAGATCACATCAGAAGAGACCAATGTGAAATATGAAAAAAAAAATAAATTTCTGCTCTTTCTTGTGTAATGCCAGTCTCTCAAAATTAGACAGGAAGATATGCGCACATAAAAATGATAAAACAACATTGTAGGAAACGTTATTGGTCTAAAACAGACCAATACTAGCCTATGAAATCTAGAATATTCCTGCTATACTGCCATGTTAAACTAGAAATAGTATACCAAGTAAATGCTCTCTCTGTTCTGCCAACACCAGTGCTTTGAGATTTCACTGGCAAAAAGCCACTGCAGCTACATCATAGGTATTGGTCACATGATCTAAGTTTGGTTATACTTTCTCATTGCTCCCTAAGCCCTACTCCATAATTACCATGGATTCTATACACTTTGCAGTGATGATAGCCAACTGGATATGGTTCAGGGTCTTTTTGCTTCGCTGGGCTTCTGGTGCCTCCCTGAGCCTTTAAGGATGAGTGGGCTTCCTCTAGGTATACTTGCCCTTAATCTATCCATTTCTATATATGCTTGCTGCAACATGGAGGTTTCTAATAGATTGGAGTTAGGCCCTCACTATACAGAGGTGCCTTGACGAAGCACTGTGGCTATCACATATGTGCATAAATGTGCAACAAAAACCTTTGTTTTTATCTCAAATTGTTAGAGTGTAACAATCTAAAACATTTCTAAAATTATAGAAAGTGTACAAAGAGAGCATCACAATTGTGTAAATAAAATTTGGAGAAAATCCTGAGACAGGACATAATAAAGACAATGACCCTTACCTTCTATTTTTTTTTTGCTGGCTAGCTGGTAAGTATGCTGGGAAATATATTTTGCTTGGTGTGTCCAAAGCCCTTCCAGGTGATCCTTGCTCTAAAAACTAGTTGAAATTTCTAGTGATTGCCATTGCTGTGTAGTATGATGGCCAAGCAGCCTACAACAGCTGTATGCAATTTGAAAAAATGGATCTATATTTTTAGGTTGTATCTGTGCTATAAACAAGGTTGGCCCAGGGACATAAAGTAATGGTTTGCCCACTAAGCTAAATAAGGAATAACTCCCTTATTTCTCGAATTTGTCATGGAAGTGGGACATATAGATATATTCTTCTTTAAGAAGGCTATACAGTACTCCAAAAAGGGTTTAAAAGCCTGACATTTAGGCCAAAAGGACTAAACCCAGACCCGCTTTATTGTTTTTACTAAATTGGCACTAGTCTTTCCAAGGAGGAACAGCTCTGAAAAAATATATTTCAGATGAATATTTCTTGTTTCTCACCATTCATGAAGGCATCAAAATTCCCAATCCTATCATTATTAACCTATTTTTTTCATTGGTCCTAATGACTGTTGGTGACTTAAAGCTGGCTATCAGGGACTGCTGCAGCCATAGGCTTGAGGTTACCAATTGTGGGCCTCACTGTACACATGCTGTTATATACACATAACACTACTAAAGTGCAAGTGAATTGTGATGTTAAGTGTATTTACTGTTTAATATAATACATCCATAGGATGTCATTCACACCTGAGCATTTTGAGGGGCATTTCTTGATGAGCTGAGCATCAAGATTCCCATTGTAATCAGTGATGACAGTTCACACCTGAGAGTCCTGTGGCTTGAAGCTTGAAAAAGACATAAGCTTATTTGGGGCAGAGTTGCACATTTTTGGCTGCTATAGTCTTCAATGGCAGCATTTGAAAATGTACAATTTCTTGTCCCTTCTCCTCCTAGTAACTAGCTTTCCATTGGCTAAAACAACAAAAGAAAAAAAGTACAAAAAAGCTTCAAAATTGCCTGAATATGCTAACACTTAAGTGCGAATGGGACTAAAATAACAAGTGCTATCAGAGTGTTTTGTGGGCTAATTGAATTTGGGACCTCAATTCATAATACATTACAAGATCGGAAGTACTGCTCTTATCTATTTCATTATTTATTGTTTTTATAAGACATCTGTAAACCAGATAATCATATGACCTATCTGAAATTTTAGACATTTTAAAATGCATCAGACTAAGAACATAATGTTTTAAGGTCTAGAGAACAGCAACAAACACACGTAACCCTTAGCAAATAATGTGGTCCCAGATCTCAGAGGGAGGACGTGACTGTACTGTGGACAGGCTACTGATGACAATTACATGTGAAATCCAACAAAAATCCCCTGCAAAGAAAAAAGTTTTACATTTATAATCCCCTGCAAAGAAAAATAAATAAATTTAAGTGCCAGTCTTTAAAAGAAATCTACTGTATCCTCAAAATGCTTCCTTTCTGCTTTGGTGGCCAAGCTGACACTACATTTTGGCCTGGAATATTAAGTTACATCTTATAATAGGGTAGAACTTCATTGGGCAACAGAAGATACAAGCAGGGCCATGGATAAGGGGGTACCACTGGTCCTCCTGTACAAGGCCCAGACTAGCAGGGGAGCCCAGGCAGCTGGATGAATTGGATGTGGGCAGGGAGGGTGATCTTCACAGCGGGGGGGAGGAGAGCAATTGCTGGAACCGATCCCCTGTATGGCTCTCTCTGCATCACCTCCTGGTGCATCATACATTTCCCCATGCTGCCCAAGCACCCCTGTGTGCCCCACCACCCCCGTAATGCTGCTGGCTTCTCTCCTCTCCTTCCCAGCTGCAAGCACACTATAGGATCCTTAGGACAAAGAATGGGGGAAGGGTCCGTAAATATATCACATTTACCAACCCCTTCCTTTCCTGAATGAACACAAGTTATTAGTATCGATCATTCACTGTGTTTATTCATAACTGAAGCATAGTAAACTGTGTTTATGTGGGGGCCCTGTCATGTTGGCTTTATGGGGCCCCGTGGTTTTTTACAGCAGCCCTGGATACAAGGCAGTAATTCAATGCAGTTTTGTAGATTGAATCTTCCGGAGGAGTTTGACTTAAATAACCTCTATTGCTTAAAGTGATTGTAAATCCTCACATATACCCAGTGAAGTGACTGGCCTCAGGTTATACACAGAGATTAAACAAATCCTCCTACATAAGTTACCATAGATGGTTTGAATTCCAGCAGGTTCATTAGGGACTGGCCAAGATGTGAACCATCTATGAGAAGGTTGGTTGTACCCAATTCAATTGTTACATGAAAAAAAAGCCTATTGGATTTTTCATACGATTATTAGTAGCTATCAATAATCACTGTATTTTCCCAGCAGGGACCACTCTTCCCTGCCGAGAGAACACAACAATTCCACAGGAGAGATTCCCCTAATACTGTTTGTGGTTGCAGGAAAAAAAATAGCATCATCTATGGCCGACTTAAAGTGATTATAAACCGTAAAATGTGTTTTTTTACCTTAATGCATTGCTTGCATTGAGGTAAAAAATGTTTTTAGTTTCCCTTGGATCCCCCTTCCCTGTGTGAATGGGAAGAGATGGGAGAAGAGATCAGCGCTGTACATGGCTGCATCTCTTCTCCCTCTGCTTCCTCTTCACACAGGAACTCAAGAGCCATTGGCTCTTGCTGCTGTCAATCAAATGCGGTGAAGACAAAGTGGGGGCTAAGTCTATGGCTAAGTGTGTGTCTATGGAGCGCGGAAGCGAGCATGCAGCATGTGTCCCCTAGCAAACAGCTTGCTATGGAGACACACAAAGAAGAGGAGGAGCCAGGATTGCTGGTGGGGGACCCGAGAAAAGGGGGATCAGGACCTCTCTGTGCAATATCATTGAGCAGCTGAGTATAACATGTTTGTTATTTACAAAAAAAAAAAAAATAGACATTAGTAACACTTTAAGGCGCTGAGCACTAGAATAGTGGGAGGAAAGGGAGAAAGTCCCAAGTTCCCTAAACCCAGAAGATCCAAAGCACTTTAGCTGTTGAACAGAGCAGTGGTGACACACAGAGAACAAATTAGGGTTGATTTACTAAAATTGGAGAGTGCAAAATCTGGTGCAGCTCTGCATAGAGACCAATAGGCATTCAGGTTTTATTATCAAAGCTTAATTGAACAAGCTGAACTTAGAAGCTGATTGGCTACAATGCACAGATGCACCAGATTTTGCACTCTCCAGTTTTAGTAAATTAACCCCACTGTACTAGTAGGCATTAATTTGCCCTTACTGGTAGAAGTGGCAGGGTTACTTAATAGCAACCCTGTCACTAAGAAAAAAATTTGGAGAGAGCCATGCTGTAAAAGAAAATCTTTACTGCTACATCAATACTGCCCCCAAAGATTTGTAGGAGAGTCAAAGATTTAACTTACCTCTGACCAAGGAGGCAAGAATTCAACATCTTCTACAGGTCTTCTTTGTTTCAATTTCCTAGTCTAGCAACAGGTACACTTCAAGGAGAACTAAAAGGTTAACTCCACTTTTTAGACCTTTTTTCACACATATTTAGGATGACCTCCCCTCCTCACACTTCTAAAATGCCCTCTGTGATGCATACAGGGGTTATTCTCCCCTGCAGCAGCTGTCATGTTTGAATCTTGCACTTTTATGTGGGGTTCTGTCCGCACAGCCATATTATTCATTTACAGAAATTTGTGAATGAACTACAAGTCCCGTCTGCCACCACGGCATAGAACACAAGTGCGGTAATCAGCACACTTGTTAGTCCATTGACACTTTTTCCAGCTCTCTAAAGTGGACTATAGATAAATCTAATTTCAGATGGTTCAGAATTTTGATCCATCTATGGCTGCTCCCGCTCCAGGAAAGTTGATTTAACAATTGGCTTCTTTTAAACTGGAATGTTGGAAAATCTTCCTTCGATCAGCACTGCAACCAATTAGATGCGGCTCTGATCAGTGTATTCTGACAGTGGAGAAGTCCTTGCTGTCAGAATACAACAGCACATTTCTCCATCCACCTCAATTGTGTGGATGAAGGAATCCGCTTGTTTTTTTGTGATCAGCCAGCTGGCTGATCGAAAAAAAAAAAAAGATCTATGGCCAGCCTAATGGAAAGTCTGCTTTTCTGTACAGACAAGGAGCTAGAAGAAGAGTCCTAAGGAGCCTGTGCATAGTACTCATTAGAGATGAGCGAATCGAACTTGGCGAAGTGGAATTCGTTTCGAATATTAGGAAAATTAGCAGACTTCGGATGCGCGAATCTAAATTTTTCCAAAAATGGCGGCTACATGTGCGGCGATGGAGCGGGGATCTCTGGGAAGGCGCGCAGACAAGGCGCGCTGACCCATAATGCATTCATTCATGACATGTGATCGCATTAGCCAATCAGCAGCCAGCACTGTGTAATGGTCGAGCTATAAATTGCGGCCATTTTAGAATTCTCCATTAGCCTCCAGTCATTCAAGAGAGACAGACCACCTGTCTGTATTGAGGGACAGAGTTAGGGCCACAGAATCGTTACTTAGGGACACAGAACCGTTACTTAGGGACACAGAACCGTTACTTAGGGACACAGAACCGTTACTCAGGGACAGACACAGAATTGTTACTCAGGGACAGACACAGAATTGTTACTGAGGGACACAGAATTGTTACTGAGGGACACAGAATTGTTACTCAGGGACAGACACAGAATTGTTACTGAGGGACACAGAATTGTTACTGAGGGACACAGAATTGTTACTCAGGGACACAGAATTGTTACTCAGGGACAGACACAGAATTGTTACTCAGGGACACAGAATCGTTGAATTAAAGAGTATGTTAGACAACACGCAGAGGAGTGGCAGAGGAGGCAATGTTTTAGGAGCGAGCAGACGTGGCAGCAGAGGAAGGGGTCGAGGCAGCACTAGTCGCAGCCAGAGGCCAGTGCTCCCGGTGTTATCCAGCGGTCGTGTCTCCACCGACAACCCTGCCGTCATCGATTGGTTGGCTCGGTCGTCTTCCTCTTCCCAGGTCACCTCTGACACCTACAGCCAATGGTCGGTGGGTACGTCAGACACAACCGTTAGTTGGCATGGCCCAGGAGCAAGCCCACTGAAATCACGTGTCCTCTACCTGCCACTGTCCTTTGGTGTTCCCTCACCAAGCGAAGTATCGCATGCTGTGGGCTCAGCCCCACTGTACAGTGAGGAAGAGCTAACAGAGGGCGGTCAGGAACGGGGGGAGACATCCGCCTCTTCAGCAGCCAGGCGAAGAAGTACTGGCGAGGAGAGTGGCTCGGTAGCCGGTCTAGAGACAGGTCTGTCTCCTGACCCACACGCAGCCGAGGGGGCTAGTAGTGAGGCGGAGACCCTAATTGATGATGATGAGGCTGATCGCACTTGGCAGCCTCGTCGTCATCAGGCTATTGCTTCCGCATCATCAGGAGAAGAGGGTGGCAGCTTGGCAGTGAGCAAAACAGTCGGTGGGTTGCCCAGGAGGCAGCAGGGTCGCAGCAGTGTCAGTGGAGGCAAACGGCCACGGAGTAGAGCACCAGCTCCACTGCAGCCTACCACCAAGGCCAATAGTGGTGCCGGTGTGCACGGAGGAAGTAGCAGTCAGCCAGTGAGGAGTAGCGGGGGCAAAGTTTCCTACTCGGCGGTGTGGCAATTTTTTGTCAAGCCGCCCGAGGAAGTAAACGTAGCCGTATGTCGACTATGTGGCCAGAAAGTCAAGCGTGGCCAGGGGGCCCATGTTGGGACTACAGCGTTGCGTCAGCATATGCAGCGTCGCCATTTGGTGGCCTGGGAAAACCGTGATAAAGATACGGCGGTTCTGCCTGCCCCAGCCCCCGCTCCATCACCCGCTCCGTTACTTGCTCCGTCACCCGACGTCAATCGCCCTCTATCAGCCAGTCAAGGCTCCAACACCTCTGCTGAGGGGAGTTGTCGCTCGTTGGCATCTTCCGCTCGTTCAGATGCTCCTTCTCCTGCTACTCCTCTTCACGGATTCCGTCAGCAGTCTTTCTTGGAATCCGTTTCCAAGAGACAACAGTTTGCGAGCACGCACCCGACGGTGCAGAAGCTGAACGTCCTCCTGTCCAAGTTGCTGGTGCTGCAGTCCCTCCCTTTCCAAGTGGTGGACTCAGCACCTTTCCGAGAAATGATGGCTTGTGCCGCGCCGCGGTGGAGAGTGCCAAGCCGTCATTTCTTCGCCAAAAAGGCAGTGCCAGCCCTGCATTCACATGTAGAAGAGATGGTGGGCCAGTCTTTGAGCATGTCGGTCTCTGCCAAAGTGCACGGCAGCGCCGACATGTGGAGCTGTAACTACGGTCAGGGACAGTACATGTCATTTACGGCCCACTGGGTGAACGTGGTGCCGGCACAGCCGCACCAGCAACTTGGACAGGTCACGCCGCTTTTGCCTCCACGTTTGCACGTCCTTGGTCCAGCAAAGATGTCCGCCTCTACCACCTCTTCTTCCGCCGTGTCCTCAGCCGCCACCCCCGTGCCAAGTCCCATTACCCGACCGGCATATCACATGTGCAGGGCGCAACGGTGTCACGCTGTGCTGCACCTGGTATGCCTTGGCGAACGTAGTCACACAGGGGAGGAACTTCTGAGTGTAATGAACAGAGAAATCGACAGATGGCTGTCTCCGCGCAAACTTAAAATCGGAACCATGTTGACCGACAACGGAAAGAACATGGTGTCTGCTCTGCGTCAAGGAAGGTTGTGCCATGCGCCATGCATGGCTCACGTGTTCAATCTGGTTGTCAAGCGGTTCCTAAAATCCACCATCCCACTGCAAGACATCCTTAAAATGTCACGTAAACTTTGCATGCATTTCAGCCATTCCTACACCGCAAAGCACACCCTCCTTGAGCTGCAGCGGCAGAACGGAATTCCACAGCATCGCCTGATCTGCGACGTTGCAACAAGGTGGAATTCAACCCTACACATGGTAGACCGCCTTTACGAACAGCGAAAGGCCATCACCGATTTCCTGATGTTACAAGCGGATAAAGGTACTCCCCTGTGTAACTTCGATGTCAGCCATTGGCAGCTCATGCGTGACACCTGCCGCTTGCTAAGGCCCTTTGAGGAGGCCACGCTATTCGTGAGTCGGCAGGACTATGGGATGAACGACGTCATTCCTCTGTTGCACGTCCTGGAACAAATGCTGTTAACAATGGCTGGTCAGGGTGCGGTAGACGTGGCGCACAGATCTCAACGCCACATGACCCCTGTGGGGGCAGGACAGGAAGAAGAGGAGGAGGTAGAGGAGGACATTGGTGCTCAGGAATTATTGAGTGAAATGGGTGGTTTTTCCACTCAGCGGACAGGAGTGGAGGAGCAGGAGCATCTGGTAGAGGAGGAGGAGGAGGAGACAGAGGACCCAGACGCACCGTGGCAGTATGCTGTGGAGATGGAGGCAGGGAGTCCCTCGCATTCCTTGGCACAAATGGCCCATAGCATGCTCGGTTGCTTGTGTAGCGACAGCCGAATAATAACCATCAGACAGAGGGATGACTTTTGGCTGTCCACCTTGTTGGACCCTCGCTACCGTTCAAAAATGGTGGCCTTTTTCACACCTGCTGAGAGGGAGGCCAAAATAACGTACTATAAAAACCACCTATGTAGTCAGTTGGTCTCTGCCTTTCTGCGCCAACGTCCATCCTCAGACACTGTGGGCCCTGTGCACTCGCGTTCCGCTGCCATGGCAGCAGGGGAGGGGTGGGGTGGTAGGAGCAGTGGCAGCTCCACCAGCAGCGGCTGCCTCAGTCTGCAGTCGATGATGAGTAGCTTTCTTCACCAGCGCAGTGAGGAAACTACTAACCAGCCGCAGCAGCAGCAGCATCAGGTGGAGCTGGAGCAGGACCTCAAACAACAGGCTTGGGCCTACTTGGACAGCACCCTGCCAACCGAGGTAGACAATCCCCTTGACTACTGGGCAACGAAACTTGACCTTTGGCCCCAACTAGCTGAATTTGCCCTTGAAAGGCTGTCATGCCCGGACAGTAGCGTGGCATCGGAGCGCGTGTTTAGTGCGGCAGGAGGTATTGTAACTCCGCGGAGGACACGACTGTCCACCCAAAGTGTGGAGAGACTCACGTTTGTGAAAATGAATCAGGCGTGGATTAGTCTGGATTTCAAACCACCAGTTCCTGACACAACTGACTAAATCCGCCATGAATCATGCCCCAAACATGTTAACTCTGCCATGTGCCACTTTCAAGTCTCCTCACACTGCTGGTGGGTTCCATTTTGTCATAGGGTGCTGGCAGATTACGGGCCTCCCATTGCTGCTGCCAGGCCCGTAATCTGCCATGGGCCCCCGTACCGCCTCCTCATGCTGCTGCCAGGTCCAGAGTCTCTCATGGGTCCCTGTACGGCCTCCCATTGCTGCTGTCTCCATCGCCACACTCTGCCATGTGCCACTTTCAGGTCTCCTCACACTGCTGGTGTGTTCCATTTTGTCATAGGGTGCTGGCAGATTATGGGCCTCCCATTGCTGCTGCCAGGCCCGTAATGTGCCATGGGCCCCTGTACCGCCTCCTCATGCTGCTGCCAGGTCCAGAGTCTCTCATGGGTCCCTGTATGGCCTCCCATTGCTGCTGTCTCCATCGCCACACTCTGCCATGTGCCACTTTCAGGTCTCCTCACACTGCTGGTGTGTTCCATTTTGTCATAGGGTGCTGGCAGATTACGGGCCTCCCATTGCTGCTGCCAGGCCCGTAATGTGCCATGGGCCCCTGTACCGCCTCCTCATGCTGCTGCCAGGTCCAGAGTCTCTCATGGGTCCCTGTACGACCTCCCATTGCTGCTGTCTCCATCGCCACACTCTGCCATGTGCCACTTTCAGGTCTCCTCACACTGCTGGTGTGTTCCATTTTGTCATAGGGTGCTGGCAGATTACGGGCCTCCCATTGCTGCTGCCAGGCCCGTAATGTGCCATGGGCCCCTGTACCGCCTCCTCATGCTGCTGCCAGGTCCAGAGTCTCTCATGGGTCCCTGTACGGCCTCCCATTGCTGCTGTCTCCATCGCCACACTCTGCCATGTGCCACTTTCAGGTCTCCTCACACTGCTGGTGTGTTCCATTTTGTCATAGGGTGCAGGCAGATTACGGGCCTCCCATTGCTGCTGCCAGGCCCGTAATGTGCCATGGGCCCCTGTACCGCCTCCTCATGCTGCTGCCAGGTCCAGAGTCTCTCATGGGTCCCTGTACGGCCTCCCATTGCTGCTGTCTCCATCGCCACACTCTGCCATGTGCCACTTTCAGGTCTCCTCACACTGCTGGTGTGTTCCATTTTGTCATAGGGTGCTGGCAGATTATGGGCCTCCCATTGCTGCTGCCAGGCCCGTAATCTGCCATGGGCCCCTGTACCGCCTCCTCATGCTGCTGCCAGGTCCAGAGTCTCTCATGGGTCCCTGTACGGCCTCCCATTGCTGCTGTCTCCATCGCCGCACTCTGCCATGTGCCACTTTCAGGTCTCCTCACACTGCTGGTGTGTTCCATTTTGTCATAGGGTGCTGGCAGATTACGGGCCTCCCATTGCTGCTGCCAGGCCCGTAATGTGCCATGGGCCCCTGTACCGCCTCCTCATGCTGCTGCCAGGTCCAGAGTCTCTCATGGGTCCCTGTACGGCCTCCCATTGCTGCTGTCTCCATCGCCGCACTCTGCCATGTGCCACTTTCAGGTCTCCTCACACTGCTGGTGTGTTCCATTTTGTCATAGGGTGCTGGCAGATTACGGGCCTCCCATTGCTGCTGCCAGGCCCGTAATCTGCCATGGGGCCCTGTACCGCCTCCTCATGCTGCTGCCAGGTCCAGAGTCTCTCATGGGTCCCTGTACAGCCTCCCATTGCTGCTGTCTCCATCGCCACACTCTGCCATGTGCCACTTTCAGGTCTCCTCACACTGCTGGTGTGTTCCATTTTGTCATAGGGTGCTGGCAGATTACGGGCCTCCCATTGCTGCTGCCAGGCCCGTAATGTGCCATGGGCCCCTGTACCGCCTCCTCATGCTGCTGCCAGGTCCAGAGTCTCTCATGGGTCCCTTTACGGCCTCCCATTGCTGCTGTCTCCATCGCCACACTCTGCCATGTGCCACTTTCAGGTCTCCTCACACTGCTGGTGTGTTCCATTTTGTCATAGGGTGCTGGCAGATTACGGGCCTCCCATTGCTGCTGCCAGGCCCGTAATCTGCCATGGGCCCCTGTACCGCCTCCTCATGCTGCTGCCAGGTCCAGAGTCTCTCATGGGTCCCTGTACGGCCTCCCATTGCTGCTGTCTCCATCGCCACACTCTGCCATGTGCCACTTTCAGGTCTCCTCACACTGCTGGTGGGTTCCATTTTGTCATAAGGTGCTGGCAGATTACGGGCCTCCCATTGCTGCTGCCAGGCCCGTAATCTGCCATGGGCCCCTGTACCGCCTCCTCATGCTGCTGCCAGGTCCAGAGTCTCTCATGGGTCCCTGTACGGCCTCCCATTGCTGCTGTCTCCATCGCCACACTCTGCCATGTGCCACTTTCAGGTCTCCTCACACTGCTGGTGTGTTCCATTTTGTCATAGGGTGCTGGCAGATTACGGGCCTCCCATTGCTGCTGCCAGGCCCGTAATCTGCCATGGGCCCCTGTACCGCCTCCTCATGCTGCTGCCAGGTCCAGAGTCTCTCATGGGTCCCTGTACGGCCTCCCATTGCTGCTGTCTCCATCGCCAAACTCTGCCATGTGCCACTTTCAGGTCTCCTCACACTGCTGGTGTGTTCCATTTTGTCATAGGGTGCTGGCAGATTACGGGCCTCCCATTGCTGCTGCCAGGCCCGTAATCTGCCATGGGCCCCTGTACTGCCTCCTCATGCTGTGACGTTGCAACAAGGTGGAATTCAACCCTACATATGTTAGACCGCCTTTACGAACAGCGAAAGGCCATCACCGATTTCCTGATGTTACAAGCGGATAAAGGTACTCCCCTGTGTAACTTAGATGTCAGCCATTGGCAGCTCATGCGTGACACCTGCCGCTTGCTCAGACCCTTTGAGGAGGCCACGCTATTCGTGAGTCGGCAGGACTATGGGATGAACGACGTCATTCCTCTGTTGCACGTCCTGGAACAAATGCTGTTAACAATGGCTGGTCAGGGTGCGGTAGACGTGGCGCACAGATCTCAACGCCACATGACCCCTGTGGGGGCAGGACAGGAAGAAGAGGAGGAGGTAGAGGAGGACATTGGTGCTCAGGAATTATTGAGTGAAATGGGTGGTTTTTCCACTCAGCGGACAGGAGTGGAGGAGCAGGAGCATCTGGTAGAGGAGGAGGAGGAGGAGACAGAGGACCCAGACGCACCGTGGCAGTATGCTGTGGAGATGGAGGCAGGGAGTCCCTCGCATTCCTTGGCACAAATGGCCCATAGCATGCTCGGTTGCTTGCGTAGCGACAGCCGAATAATAACCATCAGACAGAGGGATGACTTTTGGCTGTCCACCTTGTTGGACCCTCGCTACCGTTCAAAAATGGTGGCCTTTTTCACACCTGCTGAGAGGGAGGCCAAAATAACGTACTATAAAAACCACCTATGTAGTCAGTTGGTCTCTGCCTTTCTGCGCCAACGTCCATCCTCAGACACTGTGGGCCCTGTGCACTCGCGTTCCGCTGCCATGGCAGCAGGGGAGGGGTGGTAGGAGCAGTGGCAGCTCCACCAGCAGCAGCTGCCTCAGTCTGCAGTCGATGATGAGTAGCTTTCTTCACCAGCGCAGTGAGGAAACTACTAACCAGCCGCAGCAGCAGCAGCATCAGGTGGAGCTGGAGCAGGACCTCAAACAACAGGCTCGGGCCTACTTGGACAGCACCCTGCCAACCGAGGTAGACAATCCCCTTGACTACTGGGCAACGAAACTTGACCTTTGGCCCCAACTAGCTGAATTTGCCCTTGAAAGGCTGTCATGCCCGGCCAGTAGCGTGGCATCGGAGCGCGTGTTTAGTGCGGCAGGAGGTATTGTAACTCCGCGGAGGACATGACTGTCCACCCAAAGTGTGGAGAGACTCACGTTTGTGAAAATGAATCAGGCGTGGATTAGTCTGGATTTCAAACCACCAGTTCCTGACACAACTGACTAAATCCGCCATGAATCATGCCCCAAACATGTTATTATTTTTAACATAGGCCTCTGTATGGCCTTCAATTTAAGCTGCTTACGCTTCGCCACTCTGCCATGGGCCCCTGTACCGCCTCCTCTTGCTGCTGCCAGGTCCAGAGTGTGTCATGGGTCCCTGTACGGCCTCCCATTGCTGCTGACTTCATCGCCAGACTCTGCCATGTGCCACTTTCAGGTCTCCTTACACTGTTGGTGGGTTCCATTTTGTCATAGGGTGCTGGCAGATTACGGGCCTCCCATTGCTGCTGCCAGGCCCGTAATCTGCCATGGGCCCCCGTACCGCCTCCTCATGCTGCTGCCAGGTCCAGAGTGTGTCATGGGTCCCTGTACGGCCTCCCATTGCTGCTGTCTCCATCGCCACACTCTGCCATGTGCCACTTTCAGGTCTCCTCACACTGCTGGTGGGTTCCATTTTGTCATAGGGTGCTGGTAGATTACGGGCCTCCCATTGCTGCTGCCAGGCCCGTAATCTGCCATGGGCCCCCGTACCGCCTCCTCATGCTGCTGCCAGGTCCAGAGTGTCTCATGGGTCCCTGTACGGCCTCCCATTGCTGCTGTCTCCATCGCCACACTCTGCCATGTGCCACTTTCAGGTCTCCTCACACTGCTGGTGTGTTCCATTTTGTCATAGGGTGCTGGCAGATTACGGGCCTCCCATTGCTGCTGCCAGGCCCGTAATCTGCCATGGGCCCCCATACCGCCTCCTCATGCTGCTGCCAGGTCCAGAGTGTCTCATGGGTCCCTGTACGGCCTCCCATTGCTGCTGTCTCCATCGCCACACTCTGCCATGTGCCACTTTCAGGTCTCCTCACACTGCTGGTGGGTTCCATTTTGTCATAGGGTGCTGTATGGCCTCCCATTGCTGCTGCCTCCACCGCCACACTGTGGCTCCACACTCTGGTTTTGGCCCCGTGACTGCCCAAATGAGTGAAGTGTGCGGTGATTCTAAGATCGACGGCACTCATCTGCATGTCATACTGACTGACAGTATTATTTCTCTTCCCCAGCAGACTCCAAGGGCATTTAAATTAAAGGTACAGTGTTCTGCACTAATATAAAGGTTCTCTGAAGCCTAGAAACACTCTTTTTATAAGTTAAATTCGCAGCGAATATATTCGCATTGAATCTAATTTATTCCTCGAATTCGCCGAATCAGCCGAATCGAATTTTTGAATACTTCGCTCATCTCTAGTACTCATGATTACATTTGCAATAATAATTTATATGCATTGTTTTTGCTTCAAATATGTGCATTTTTTTGTTGTTGTTGCAAAAGGTGGATTTAGCCTTTGAGCAGACATCCCTTTTTTCCTGAACTCTACAGCATAATTGGGCAAGCATATACTGTACAAACCACATTCCCATTTGCACAATGTTCTTCTTTGCAGCACGCATGTCTTACTGGGTCCCAATTCTCACGCTACAGATGGGAAATGTCCCAATCTCAGTTTGTGTCAGCTATGCTGAATACTGCTTGTGTGGATCAGGATGAGTTGTGTTTATTTGGGTCTGTGCTAAAAGGAAATAAACCAATTGTTGGCACTGTATTATGCAAGTTCCCATAGAAATGTTTTGGTCTCTTCTAAGCCATCTTTTATTTGATTCTCAAAAATACAAAATAATGAATGAATGAATGTTTGTATAGATATAAAACATGAGATTGTACTCAAATAAATAGCATATTCTTTCAAGTTAATATGAAAAGAGCCTGTCATTTATTTTTTTTCCGTTTCCATTAATACATTATTGCAAATGACTTGCAACTCTCTATATAAGAAGCTTTAAGATGAGTTGAGTTTGGTTTTCATTGTTCAAAATCAGATTAAGTGAATGCTTTAAAGCAGTGGTTCTCAACCTTTCTAATGCCGCGACCCCTTAATACAGTTCCTCATGTTGTGGTGACCCCCAACCATAAAATTATTTTCGTTGCTACTTCATAACTGTAATTTTGCAGTGGGAGGAATAGTGCCACGTCATTGGTGTCAGTGGGAGGAATAGTGCCTCATCGCTGATGTCAGTGGGAGGAATAGTGTCCCATCGTTGGTGTCAGTGGGAGGAATAGTGCCCCATCATTGGTGTCAGTGGGAGGAATAGTGCCCCATCATTGGTGTCAGTGGGAGGAATAGTGCCCCATCATTGGTGTCAGTGGAAGGAGTAGTGCCCCATCACTGATGTCAGTGGGATGAATAGTGTCTCATCATTGGTGTCAGTGGGAGGAATAGTGCCCCATCATTGGTGTCAGTGGGAGGAATAGTGCCCCATCATTGGTGTCAGTGGGAGGAATAGTGCCCCACCATTGGTGTCTTTGGGAGGAATAGTGCCCCACCATTGGTGTCAGTGGGAGGAATAGTGCCCCACCATTGGTGTCAGTGGGAGGAATAGTGCCCCACCATTGGTGTCAGTGGGAGGAATAGTGCCCCACCATTGGTGTCAGTGGGAGGAATAGTGCCCCACCATTGGTGTCAGTGGGAGGAATAGTGCCCCACCATTGGTGTCAGTGGGAGGAGTAGTGCCACATCATTGATATCAGTGGGGAGGAATAGTGCCCCACCATTGGTGTCAGTGGGAGGAATAGTGCCCCATCATTGGTGTCAGTGGGAGGAATAGTGCCCCATCATTGGTGTCAGTGGAAGGAGTAGTGCCCCATCACTGATGTCAGTGGGATGAATAGTGTCTCATCATTGGTGTCAGTGGGAGGAATAGTGCCCCATCATTGGTGTCAGTGGGAGGAATAGTGCCCCATCAATGGTATCAGTGGAAGGAATAGTGCCCCACCATTGGTATCAGTGGGAGGAATAGTGCCCCATCATTGGTGTCAGTGGGAGGAATAGTGCCCCACCATTGGTGTCAGTGGGAGGAATAGTGCCCCATCATTGGTGTCAGTGGGAGGAATAGTGCCCCACCGTTGGTGTCAGTGGGAGGAATAGTGCCCCATCGTTGGTGTCAGTGGGGGGAGGAATAGTGCCCCATCGTTGGTGTCAGTGGGGGGAGGAATAGTGCCCCATCGTTGGTGTCAGTGGGGGGAGGAATAGTGCCCCATTGTTGGTGTCAGTGGGGGGAGGAATAGTGCCCCATCGTTGGTGTCAGTGGGGGGAGGAATAGTGCCCCATCGTTGGTGTCAGTGGGGGGAGGAATAGTGCCCCATCGTTGGTGTCAGTGGGGGGAGGAATAGTGCCCCATCGTTGGTGTCAGTGGGGGGAGGAATAGTGCCCCATCGTTGGTGTCAGTGGGGGGAGGAATAGTGCCCCATCGTTGGTGTCAGTGGGGGGAGGAATAGTGCCCCATCGTTGGTGTCAGTGGGGGGAGGAATAGTGCCCCATCGTTGGTATTAGTGACACAAATGATGGGGCACTATCCCTCCCACTGACACCAATGATACTTACCTTGCTGACCCCTGCTCCAGCCTGGGCTCATTCTCTCCCTCTCCCATCTACAGCCTGCATACCTGGCTGCAGCAGCAAAATTTGCACTTACCTGTCAGCTGTCTTCCTTCTCTGGCCGCTCTCCTCTTCACTTGCTCCGGCAGCTCCCTCGATCTTCTTTGATCTACGCTCGTTGCCGCTCGGCTCCTCCTCTCCAAGCTCCACCTCCTCGCTGGTGATTGGCCGCCTGTGTGCCTCTCCTGAGCTACAGTTCCGGTGGCCAATCAGCGGCGAGGAGGCGGAGCTGTTGAGTGATCCCGGAGGTGTGGCCAGGAGACAGGGGCAGCATGTCATCCCACCCACACATCGCCTGAGACAGAGGAGCGGTGTCTCGGTTCCTAAGACCATCGGAAATATGTGTTTTCCGATGGTCTTAGGCGACCCCTGTGAAATGGTCGTTCGACCCCCAAAGGGGTCGCGACCCACAGGTTGAGAACCGCTGCTTTAAAGGCTATCTATGCAAAGCAGACTGAAAAACAAATCTATGTGAACCATTATATTTAAACTAAAATTTAAACATCATAAATTCTATGGCTATAGGAAATTTGTATTTTTGATGAAGTATTCCATGATTTTGTTAGAGACGGGTAACAAATATGGTTAAAGTTCTGAGGGATAAAACCCTCAGGAGCAACTTCAGGAACTTAATACTGTATATACAGTCTATAGGAAATAAGGGAAAGGAGAGACATGACTGAAATATTTAAAGAAAAAGTTCACCTTTATACAAAAAATAATAAATGCACCTTTTTTTGAAGGTAAAAAGATGTGCATTTATTATTTTTTTGTTGCAGGAGACTGTAAAGCATTGCATCAGTGATTAACAGATCTCCTGCAGATCTGTCAGTATATCTGCTTAGCTGTACGAGATGTATGGACAAGCTGATATACCGATAGGAAGACTCAATGAACTACCACGGCGCTGTACAGTGCCATGGTAGTTCATTGAGAACTACAAGCTGACAGCATGTAGGCTGTCGGGACTTGTAGTTTCTCATTCACAGAACACAGTGAATGAGTGACAGCTAGTGATGGGGGAGAAGATCCCCCCGCTAGCTGTCAGAGCGGGGGCCGGTCTGATCATAACTTGTTACCTCCTTCATATGGGTGTAACATATAACATCATGTTAAGAAAGGTGAACTTATGCTTTAAATACATCAAGGGGGTGAATAAGGTTCAGGAGGGCAGTATTTTCAATTTGAAACCAAGATCAAGAACATGGGGACATGATCTCAAACTAACTGGAGGAAAGTTCAAAACTAATCTGAAAAAGTATTATTTTACTGAAAGGGTAGTTGATGCTTGGAATAGACTTCCAGCAGAAATAGTAAGTCAGTGAACAGTAATTGTGGATTCACACATGTGCGGTGCGAATTGAAGCTCCGTTTTCACAGCTAAATGGCAAAGTGGTTTCAAACATGCTTGATACAAACATAATTTATACTTAGACAAAAACATTAATGAAAAAAAAAACTAACAAAAACAAAAAAAATACAAAGCATGTTATAAAAAAAATTGGGCAGACTTGATGGACCACTTGGTCTTTTTTCTACCATCACTTTTTTATGTTGATGGACCGAATGTGTCACTTTGGATCTGCTGGTTCAGGAAGCATGGGACTGAGTTGTCCTTTGTTATCTACCAGATGGAGGGGTTTTCCATTTTCCTGTTGGAGATAGGAAGCACCAATAAATAAAATGATTATCATTCATAACAATCTCCAGATGCCTATTGTATTGTAATCACAAAAATTCCATGCCTGTCCTCAGAACTACAGTCCCAAAGCTGTGAGCATGCTGCTTAGAGGATTTGACATCTCAGCAAACTGCTTGGCATGTCATCCTTCACTGCTTTGTAGATGGCATGACCGTTATGGATGACAATGCTGTCCTAATGGGGACAGAAGCTCAGTGGCCAGATTGTTTGTAGCTTATGGTTAATGGGGAAATTCTAGCTTGATTGTTCACCCACTCAGTCTATTAGTAGTAAACCTTAAAGTGGGGGGTCCTCCGTCCTACCACCCAGAATGGCGATATTTGACTGTCCTTGTGTTTAATAACCTGCTTTCTCTTCTCGGTTTTGCTCTGATCATGGCCCAAAGCAATAGTCAAAACAGTCAACGCACTACTCTGGACACACTTTATTGCCCAGTCAGAGGGCAAAGTTTCTACCATGATCCCCCCTTTCAGAACAACATGACACTACACTACATAGAGGAACCACAACTGTGCAAACCTCAGAAATGGATGGACAAAATTAAAATCCTTGACCAGGGGACTAAAGATGCCTTGATCCAGTCCCACTGAACCAATACCTAAGTAACCACAATGACAACAAAATGGAGTTAATGGCCCAAAAATGGCCTTTTGTTACAACCATCAATAAATAACATTTAAATAACAGAAGCACAGTATAAACGTTTTTTCAAGGTCCCAATAGGCATCAAGAAAATGAATACCTGCGTTCTGCTTAACTAGGTCTTCAGCCGCAACACCACCGACTTGGAGACACCACCGCAGATACCCCCACCAGAACAACTGGAAGCCGTACCTCAGATAGGTTCCTACAAAATGCCTTTTCTTGTGCCCACATTAACCAATGAGGACATTGCACCCCACCGGTTGTCCCCCAGCACGCATGGCACAACGACCACCAAGACAGACCATAATACAACGGGCGGGAGGGAAGTTTGCCTTGTGAAAACTCTCTTCAGATGGAAGACTCCCTGCCACACTCTCTCAGACCACCCCTTGTAGCTCCCCCCACTCCTTCCTTAAAACCATTTAAACTCCCCCTATGCTAATGGGACTCTCCTTTCCCAACCCCCTTTAACCCCCTGTCATGCTGGCCCTTTGTTCAGGTCTTCTTTCTTTTTACTCCGGGCCTTCCTTTAAGGTAAAACAACTTCCATGTACGTATGTATTTTGTCTGAGTATTTAGTGGTTTGCCTTCGGCTTTATCTCACCTATTTACCCTAATTATGCACTTAGGGCCAGTTCACACTTGATATATTACATGCACTTTCAAACAAATGTTAGCATTACCTCTCTAATTTACACTAATTATGTGCTAAGGTCTAGTTTACACTAGATGTATTACATGTATCTCAAACCTATTCAGACCAATGTGCTGTATTGACCCTTATTTTGCCACTCACATCAACTGCATGAAATCTTGATCCCAACATGCATAAACACACCACACCTTAATGTGTTCATTTCTGGCGTGAATTCAGACTAAAGACTGGTACACACATTTTTTTTTTACCATCACTCACCAATATGGCGAGATGGGAGATCGATGTGGTGCGAATTAGGACTTGCATAGATTATGCATCCTTTCTGCAAGGGTGGGTCTCTTCTTCCCACGGCCATGGTATCTTCAATGATCCTTGATTACTTTACAATTCAGTTATGAATTGTTGGTTTGGATTTACAATCCAAAAATCCTGGGCATGTAGTCAGTTTGTGTGGGCTGTTTAGCCTCATTTATGTTTTGATAAAATAGCAGTATTCATTGGAGCCTATGCACTTGGCCCTCAATATTGTAATGTGCTGGCACTAGTGCCAGTAGATAAACAGCACCGTTCCATTGGGAGTTACAAACTTTGTTCATGTACACCAGATATAGCCTCCTGTACTTAATATGAGTGAGATGCTTCTTAATTCCCATCCAGGGTGGCTCCCAAGAACCAAAAAGATTCTAAATTAAAATGCCTAAAATGTAGCCTTTAGTATCTTATGATTTTTGGAGCAAATGGCGACAGTTATATAAAATAGCAGCATTTTTTTTTTTACTTCTTCCTGGAAGTGCTTAGCTGATGACTGCAATTGCAGGATGGAATTCTAAGGAAACATGATGGTTAGTATTGTTTTCCTTGGACATGGATGGATACACACAGTTTGATGTTTGTAGACAGATCTCCTTCTGTCTTGTTTTACTGATGACAGGTGAGTAACTAAGCATCTAAGCTGTCATTTAGCTCATTACTACCTGTCATTTATGATGGTTTGGATGAAGTATTTCAAATCCACTCACATATTGTTTATCTTTAAGCTGATCTAACCCTAGATAGGTGTGGACAAAACCATTTACATTCCAAAACAATGCCAATATCATTAAATATATATGTATTACCTTTCTTTAATTTTGATATAGTGTGGGAGGGTGAAGCTGGCCATAGACTAATCAAAATTCAGGGGGTGTATACATTTTGATTTATCTATGGCCAATCCTGCTTGACAGAAGTTGATCTAAAAACTGACTTCTGTTGAGCCACTGATCAATGTATTCTGACAGTGGAGGAGTCTCGCTGGAAGAATACAATGGCACAGCGGGGAGGATTCCTCCATCCACCTCCTGTTATAGGATGACAACTTCATGTCAGTTGTGTTTCTTGGTTGTCATCCTGTCATATATGACCTTGGTGGAAACTAGGGACAAGCTTGGGTGTGTTCGAGGCCTAGAACAAACCCACCTGAACGAGCCTGATAGAAAGCTGTCACTGTACTGGGCCAATCATAAACAGCCAAGGCTTTCCCCACCCCTCAGCTATCTGTATAAACACCTATTGAAACATGAGTCTGTGGGAAAGTGAAAGGTCAGTAGAAGTGACAACCTCCTGGAGTGCTCACTTGGGTCGGTTCGGATTAGGATGTGAATACTCCCCAGCTCATCACTAGTGAAGTTTCCAAGCAGCCCTGTGAAGCATGTTACATAATCCATTGTTGTCACTATTTGTAAACCAGTCAGAAGCAATGAAGTGCAGCTGACAGAGGAGATGGTGCATGTAGACAGGGAGTAGTTGCAGTAGATCAGCAGCACTGATATGCAACAAAAGACTTAAAAAGGTAAAAACATCATAATTGTTTACAATACACAGTGCTCAGCAAAATAAATGTTAGCTAGTTCGGTTTTAGATCTAGCTCAAGGTTAAGTCCACCTTTTAGACTGTATTGTGTATTACACCTATAAAAGGGTGTAATTTAACCACTTGCCCTTCAGAAGATTTACCCCCCTTCCTGTCGGGCCATTTTTTGTGATACAGCACTACATTACATTAATCGACAATTGCACGGTCATGCAACACTGTATCAAAATTATATTTATTCATTTTTTTTCCCAACAAATAGAGCTTTTTTTGGTGGTATTTGATCACCTCTGTGGTTTTTACTTTTTGCATTTTTTTTTTAAACCCTATATTTTTTATTTTCTACTATAAAACATATCAGAAAAAAAAAGTAAAAATCAAATGTCTTCATAAATTTAGGCCAAAATGTATTCTGCTACATATTTTTGGTAAAAAAAAAAAATCCCAATAAGCGTATATTGATTAGTTTGCACAAAAGTTATAGTGTCTACAAACTATAGGACATGTACTAGAATTTTTTTTTTTAATTTTTATACTAGTAATGGCGGTGATCAGCGAATTATAACAGGACTGCAATATTGCAGTGGACATTTTTACACTAACTTACAATTTGTGGGAACACTAAGGGCTCATTCACACCATGGTGCAGAGATGTCAGTTTTCTGCACACGTTCTGCAAGGGCATAACAAAATCAATTGTTCTCTATGTGCCCTGTTCATACCACAACACTAGTATCATGTGCAGATTTTTTTCTGAGCAGTAATCTGCAAAGTGTGTAAAACTCATTGCAGCACACATGAAAACCGATGTAAGCTGATGTCTCTGCAAGTGAAATCTATGTGTCAGTTTCCTTCAGTTTTCATGCATGTATGGTGTGAACAAGGCCTGATACAGTGATCAGTGCTAAAAATATACACTGATCACAGTACTAATGATGCTGGTTGGGAAGGGGTTAACATCTAGGATGTTCAAAGGGTTAACTGTATGCCTAGCTATGTGCTTGGTGTACACTAGATGGCGCTGGTACAAGAGGAAGTGCTGGATTGTGTTCCTAGCTCTGCAGGGACACAGGGTGAATCACTTTCTCCTGTCACAACAAAGCTGTGCCATGAGGCAAACAAGGCGATTGCCTTGGGCGGCATTTTACAGGGGGGGTGGCACCACCCTCAGGCAGAAGGGACACTGTGTGTCAGCGGCAGGGCCACCATGTGTGGGGTACGGCCAAGACAAGCCGACACACAAGTAGGGTCACCCGGGCCAAGGGACTGGCTGCAGAGGAGGGCAGAGTGGTGGGAGGATTCCCAGAGTGCACCGGGAGTGCGTGAGGGCTGGGGCCCGCTGTCAGTGTGCGTCAAGATGTGCAGGATGGCCAGGAGGTGTCAGCGGAGGGCCTGTGGAGGAGGAAGAAGAAGAGGACGAGGTCAGGGTGGAGGAGCCCCCCTGGCTCTTTTGCAGCTACCGCCAGAGATCCTGAGGGAGATGGGACACAGGCACCCCTCCTGGAGTGATCCTGACACCATCTGGAAGAGCAGCTGCTGGACAGGTAAGAGCTTGGAGGACTGGTGCTTCTCCACTCCTGTCTCAATGTCCCCCCCGAAAATTACCCCCCACCTGTCACACTGCCCTCCCCCCGTCCCCTTGCTCCCCATCCTTCATTCTGCCCCCTGTCACGCTGCCCCCACCTGTCACCCTGTCCCACACCTGTTATGCTGCCCTCTCCTTTCCTGCTGCCCCACACCTGTTCCGCTTCCCCCCTCCTGTCCCGCTGTCCTCCACATGTCCCACTACCCCCCATCTATCCCACTGACCCTCACCTGTAATACTGCACTCCTCCTGTCCCGCTGCTCCCCCTCCTTTCCAGCTGCCCCCCTCCTGTCCCGCTGCCCCCCCATCATGCTGCCCTCCCCCTGCCTCCCCACCCATCATGCTGTCCCCCGCCATGCTGCTCTCCGTCACGCTGCCCTCCACCATCACGCTGCCCCCCATAATGCTGCCCTCTCCCTTACACACTGCCCCCCTCTTGTCCTGCTACCCCCCACCTGTCCCAATGGCCTACTCCTGTCCCGATGCCCCCCCATCATGCTGCCCCCCTCCTGTCCTGCGGCCCCCCATCATGCTTGCCCCCTCCTGTCCTGCGGCCCCACCACGTCACACAGCCCTCTATCATGCTCCTGTCCTGAAGAGGTGGATCTTAAACAGGAAGGGATAGGACAAATTTAGATGTGGGGGTGCCTGATTTTAGTCTTGCCTAGGGCAGCACAAAGCCAAAATACACCACTGTTTGCCTATGTAAATATAGGCACAGTTGAGTTCTTCTTCCCTGTCCGACAATCTGCGGGTACCGGCGAAGATCCATTCGCTTGAATTCACAGATTGCCTTTTTCTGTGACAGTTCACAGCGGAAACAATCCGCCGGCGGTGCTTGCTGGCCCCCCGTGAGGTGAAAGTGCAAGATCACATATATATACACATGTAATTTTGCACAGGAGAACCGCCCTATAGCAATAAAACTGCTATAGGGCGGATGGAAACTGGATAAAGCAATCAATAAATTATTTTAGAGATAATCAATATAAGTGAATGAAGCGCTATGATGATTGAGGAGCCGTACGCCGTGACGTCACGCCATTGGAGCCGCATGAAGGTCCAGCGACCATCTTAGAGAGTGGCTGTTCAGCCACATTGTTTTTTATGCTGCTGTTTTCATACATTTCCACATGGAAGAGTTTTTACATGATAAAGTGGCAACATTACTACACTATGAGCATCTTCTTTATTGGCTCTGGTTTGAGCTAATGATTTCCAGGACCCCAGTGGAAGTGTGGCTGCAGTGGAGGCTTATGTTCAGAGGAGGAATCCTGGTTCCATGCTGTCTGTCAGATCCATTTAAAGGGGGCTTCCTGCAGATTCTTGTTCAACATATTGCACTTTAATTATGCGCATCTGGTGAGTGCGCATTTCTTACAATCTTTCGCATGGATAAAGCCACACGGATTTATTGGATATCACTTGTGCATTAGGACTTATTTGGAGCACTGTATGCCGACCTGAATTTGTCAAGCCTTCACTATTTCATGAACACTTTTTTGTCATAAGACTTTTCACAGTTTTACAATTTTTTGTGCCCATCATAGCGCTTCATTCACTTATATTGATTATCACTATAATGATTTATTGATTTATTAATATCATTGACTATTATTCTATATTTATATATATTATTTTTTCCAACTTACACTGTGTAATATTATAGTGCTGCACTGTTTTTTTTCTGATTATTTGCAAGGCTTTAGGGTTCCTTTTTTCAGTGCATATACAGCTTGCGCAATTGGTTCTGCTGATTTTTTTGTCTGATTTAGCTTTAGTAAATACACCTGTCTGTTCATCCGTCCGCACGCTGTGTCAATTTTTCGTCCGTACACTGGGTCAACTTTATGGAGCGGCGGCCGAACGGTCATCCAGGCAGGGAGGAGAGTAGAGCGTGACGTTTACAGCGCGATGTCAACACATGGGATGATATGCCTTATATACACCTACAATAGTGAGTGCAACTTTACATGTGGTATACTTATTTAATAAAGATTACTGGCTGCACTAGTAGCCTGTGCGCTCTCTTCCTTTTTGCCTGTGATTTGAACAGGAATACGGTCTTGTCCAAATCGCATGCGGTTTCCCTGCAGATGCAGTGTGATTTGCAGTGGTATTTGAGCCATTCATTCTATATGGCTCAAATTGCACTGCAAATCGAACCACACCCACAGGGAAACTGCATGTGATTTGGACAGAAATCGAGCTGCGTTCCTGTTCAAATCACACGTGATTCTTTCCAGTGCGATTTGAGCCCATTCATTTTGTAACGCAACGGTTTCGGTTTCAGGTATCGGGAGCATTTGCACGAGTACATCCATAATTGTTTACTAACATTGGGCAGCACAGTGGTTAAATGGTTAGCACTTCTGCCTGGCAGTACTAGGGTCATTGGTTCAAATTCCAACCACAGAGTTTGCATGTTCTCCCTGTGCCTGTGTGGGTTTTCTCTAGGTATTCCAGTTTCCTCCCACACTCCAAAGACATGCTGGTAGGTCCATTGGCTCCTGTCTAAATTGGCCGTAGTATGTGTATGTGTGAATGTGAGTTAGGGACCTTAGATTGTACACCCCTTGAGGGTTAGGGACCAGGGGCGACTGACCATTTGGAAACTTGTGCACTGCCTGAAGGCCCGGGGTCAGTAGGGGGCCCCATGAGATGCCCCTGGTACCTTTTTCATAGGCTTTTTTGAGTTTGGGCAAGGACACAGGGGCCCCATGATCCCCTATTGCCCGGGGGCCCCATGAGTTGTCAGTCCGCCCCTGTTAGGGACTGATGTGAATGTACAATATATATGTAAAGCACTGCATAAATTGATGGTGCTATATAAGTACCTGTAATAAATAAAATAAAAATGACTACAAGTCTCATCTGACACTGCAGCAGAGGATTATGCAGAGCAGGGCATCAATTCCTCCCCTTTGTGCTCTGTAGTTCAAGCTGCACTGTCTCCAGCACATTTGTACATTCATACAGACCTGAGCTTGGGAGAAGGCTTTTTAAACATCTGTGTATTGCACCCACGAAGGACTGATTGCAGGTGCAATGCTCTGCAGTCTGTAATGCAAAATGTTTGTAAATACAAATTGATCATTAGATTAATGCTGCTGCATTTGCTACTTTTCTCTTTATTTTTAAATATTAAAATCATTTAAATTGTTCAAAAACCAATGTAGCATTTTATATAATATAATCCACCAAGGTTTTATCAGACAAACAAATTGTTGATCTGTTTACTGGAAAACATACTGCAAGAAGTGTAAAGAAGAAGCGTACTCCTTGTGCTGGTGGGAAATGCATTGTTCTGTCATCCATGCTGGGAAAGCATCCATTCATCTGCTGTGGCAGGATTTTAGATCTTCAGCCCACAAGACTCTGCAACAAGCATTCAGCACTAAATTGTAATTATCAGATGTGTTGCTTAAGAGGTCACCTGACATTCCCCCTTATCAGCCTTGGGCACAAGAAGCTCAAATCTATTAATTAACCCCGCAGAACTACATGTACCAAATATTTCACATATTTGCCACAACGCCATTTACCTAATATATGTATTTTGCAATGTGTTAGAACATACAATTAAAAATACATTTAAATATAACATTGATCAGAAACACAGAGGCCGCCATTGTTGACGTCTTATTTTTCAAATGCTAGCTGCCTGGCTGTCATGCTGATTATCTGGCTTCACTAGTTTGAGTACCTGACACAGAACACATGTACGGATCAGGAGCTCTCACTTCACTTGTTGCATTGGGCTACACTTTTACCTCCCCTCCCCAATTGTTCCCCTTAAAGCTGCAGCCTTACCGGGGTATAAACACGTGGTAAAAATTTTGACCGCTGTCTCATTCACCAGGCAGTACTAACCAGATCCATCCAAGTGAATAGGGCTGCACTGCAACCATGGTGGTGCAGGCTTTTTAAGGGTTAAAACAGGAGGTGAGGAGGTGACATAATGCCTTCTTACTAACTGTCAAACGCCCTCTGAAATTTGATCCACTGGGGATCGCTGTTCCGAGGGCAAAGCATGTGTCTTGATTTAGTGCAGATCAGCATTATTTATTTCCCTACCCGGCCACTCTTTAGCAGGGTGGGAGGAGCCTTATGTGAAACTAGTACCTCATCAGGTCTGCCTTGCTTTTGGTTGACAGTGCATGGCTTGTGCTGTGACTGTGCAGTTGGATGGATAGATCTTGATGGGGAACTCCAAAACTAGTTCCCCATCAGGTCTGCCTCCCATGTGACTCGTCATTGCCCAAATATGGGCATTGTCATATCTGGGTAATGATGCAGTTGGTAGCCCCGCCCCTTCTATTTACATTCCGCTTTCAGTAGGGAAATCTCAAGGCCAGCAGCTGAATGAGGCCAGGGATGAGTCATCTGTTAGTAGGAAACTGGTAGCTGCCAGCATCCTAGCAACCACAAGACAACCAACACATACATGCCCCACTCTAAGAACTGGCGGCAATCTGGCAGTAATTAAGACCAAGTCTGAGCAGGTATACAGTTTCCTAATCTGCGACCTGGTGGTAATACCTTTATAATCTTTCATAGCTATAATGACAAATTCTAAATGTGCCACTACTAGTACCAACATTGTTGCAAAGGCTTACCTGAATAAGACTCAGTTTAAAAGGAACCTATGGCCATAATGTATTTGAACAGGTTTACTGAATTCCCCAGCATATCTAACTTTATAGTAAAAATAAGTCTCTTATTTTTATCAAATACATCAGTAATTTAATATTTCACAAGTAATCAGCTTTATTCTATAACACGTATATTGAAGTAATTCAAAGCATTCAATCACTATGCATCTTGTACTGGTCTAGTTTCAACAGGGTAAATTCTTATTTCTTACAGCATTTACAAATTATAAGAACTCTTTATTGAAATCTATTCTATTCATCTAAATGAAGGTACAAGAGAAACGTTAATTTCCTTTATGATGCCAACCACAGTTTTTAGTTTTAAAGTAAAAAAAAAAGATAAGTTGAGGCTGGATATCAGGCTAATCAAGATCTAAATTCACAATTAGTCCAGTATCTGGGCCAATGGCCTTTCCACCAAATAGGGCTTCAAATTCACAACGACCTGTATAAAACATAGGGATGTAGTGGGGGATCTGGTGGAGTGATACAAATTCCAAGTATTTGTATACAGTTTCTTTTACTAAGGTTGTCTATAGGTATTTAAGAACATTTGCCACTGACAGTACGTTTAGAGAACATTCCTGTGCCTGGAGGTTCCTGATACCTAATGGCTGAGCCTCCTTGTGGAATCAGGCAGAATGGATTTTGGGATGGATTGCTACCGTTCTAACTTGACAAACTGGCTCCTGCCTTGCATCCCTTCCTCTCTTCATGGACTCAAACATGAAGAGTCTTCCATGCAAATGTAGATGTTCAATCATACTAATAGTAGGTGCCCAGATCACGCATGGATTGCAGGGTGCTGTAAAAATGATAACACACAATGGGACATCCTTTTTTTTTCAGGAATCTATATTGAATTTACTGACCTGTTCAAACAACAGGCGAGCTATAAAGCAGAAATAAAGGATTTAGCCAATCCCATTTAATAAAAATTACCTTCACATGTCCTCTACACACAGCAACAAGTTAGAGGAAATACACTATATTACCAAAAATATTGAGACACCCCTCCAAATTATTGGATTCAGGTGTTCCAATCACCTCCATGGCCACAAGTGTATAAAATCAAGCACCTAGGCATGCAGACTGCTTCTACAAACATTTGTGAAAGAATGGGTCGCTCTCAGGAGCTCAGTGAATTCAAGTGTGGTACTGTGATAGGTTGCCACCTGTGCAAGAAGTCCATCCATGAAATTTCCTTACTACTAAATATTCCACACTCAACTGTTAGTGGTATTATAATAATGTGGAAGCAACTGGGAACAACAGCAAGTCAGCCACGAAGTGATAGGCCATGTAAAATGACAGAGCGGGGTCAGCACATGCTTAAGCGCACAGTGCGCAGAGGTCACCAACTGTCTTCAGAGTCATTAGCTAAAGACCTCCAAACTTCATGTGGCCTTCAGATTAGCACAACAACAGTGCATAGAGAACTTCATGGAATGGGTTTCCATGGCCGAGCAGCTGCATCCAAGCCTTACATCACCAAGTGCAATGCAAAGCGTCAGATGCAGTGTTGTAAAGTCTAGAGCAGTGGAGACATGTTCTCTGGAGTGATGAATCACGCTTCTCTGTCTGGCAATCCAATGGATGTGTCTGGGTTTGGCGGTTGCCAGGGGAAGGGTACTTGCCTGACTGCATTGTGCCAAGTGTAAAGTTTGGTGGATGGGGGATTATGCTGTGGGGTTGTTTTTCAGTGGTTGGGCTTGGCCCCTTAGTTCCAGTGAAGGGAACTCTTAAGGAGTCAGCATACCAAGACATTTTGGACAATTTCATACTCCCAATTTTGTGGGAACAGTTTGGGGATGGCCCCTTCCTGTTCCAAGATGACTGCACACCAGTGGACAAAGCAAGTTTGGGGTTGAGGAACTTGACTGGCCTGCACAGAGTCCTGATCTCAGCTCGATAGAACACCTTTGTGGTGAATTAGAGTGGATGACTGTGAGCCAGGCCTTCTTGTCCGACATCAGTGCCTGACCTCACAAATGCACTTCTGGAGGAATGGTCAAACATTCCCATAGACACACTCCTAAACCTTGTGGACAGCCTTCCCAGAAGAGTTGAAGCTGTTATAGCTGTAAAGGGTGGGCCAACTCAATATTGAACCCTACGGACAAAGACTGGGATGCCATTAAAGTTCATGTGTGTGTAAAGGCAGGCATCCCAATAGTTTTGGCAATATAGTGTATGTCCAAAATAAGGGAAACTCAGCTCAGGAATAAGTATCCTCATTGAACAATCTTCCATCTATTCTTGTTGTGGGGACAACTCCGAATTTTGATTTTTTTTCCCTCACTTTTAGTCCTGGTGACAATGGTCCAGGGAACATGCAGTGGTGAAACAATAGCCATAGCAGCCTATGCAGCTCTTATGGTGCCTAAGGTAGAGGGGGACCCCATTAGGGAAGGCTGTTAATGGAAAACCACACTGTTAGGTTTTTAGTATAGATTTGGCTTATCTGTCTTAGTGGAGTAGATTTATTCCCTTCTGAACTTCTCCTACAGACTGAAATGAACCCTGCAAGCTTAATGCAGTCACAAATCCCAGCATTTTTCCTCAGCTAAAGCCTAAGGGCTCATGCACACAGTATGTTTTCCTAACTCTCCTAGAAACCTTTCCTCCTGACAGCAGCATTTCTGATGCGTTTTGCCTGATGTTTGTAGAAGTGTGTAACGCGTTTAGCCAAGTCAAGCGTTTCAGTGTTAATTTATTTCATTGGCCACAACAAATAATTTATTCTGGCCATTGAAATGAATTAACACTCAAGTGCTAAACGCGCCTAGCATTAACATACGTTTAGAGGCAGGAAAAAGAAGCAATTGTAAAAATGTCCAGTGTGCATAAGGCATAATGGGACAGTTGGTATCATTATTATTATTATTTATTATTATACAGTATTTATATAGCGCCAATAGTTTGCTCAACGCTGTACATTATAATGAGAGAGAGTACATTAGACAGTACAGTAACAATATAATACATGTGGGGTTCGATGGCCCTGCTCCTTGGAGCTTACAATCTAGGAGGGAGGGGATAGTGGTACAGGAGGAAATAGCTGTGGGGGATGGAGTGGTAGGAAGAGTGGAGGAGATTGGCAATTAGGTGAGGGTGGGGTAGGCTTCCCTGAAGAGATGGGTTTTCAGGGTGCGCCTAAAGGTGAGGAGGGTAGGTGACAGTCTGATGGATTGGGGTAGTGAGTTCCAGAGGATGGGGGAAGCCCTGGAGAAGTCCTGGAGCCGGGCATGGGAGGAGGAGACCAGGGAACTAGAGAGTAGGAGGTCTTGTGAGGAGCGAAGAGTACGTGTTGGGTGGTATTTGGATATCAGACCGGTGATGTAGTTAGGGGCAGTACGATGAATAGCTTTGTACGTCAATGTTAGCAATTTGAATTTTATGCGTTGGGCAATCGGAAGCCAGTGGAGGGAATGACAGAGGGGGGTGGCGGATACGGAGCGGTTGGTAAGGTGGATGAGTCTGGCCGCAGAGTTCAGGATAGACTGAAGCGGGGATAGCCTGTGATGAGGTAAGCCGGTGCGGAGGGAGTTACAGTAGTCAAGTTGTGAAATAATAAGGGAGTGGATGAGTTGCTTAGTAGTTTCTGGGGTTAGGAACGAACATATTTTGGAGATGTTGCGGAGGTGGAGCCTGCATGAATTTGTTAGCGATTGGACATGGGGCTGGAAAGACAGGTTGGAGTCTAGAATGACACCTACTACTTTGGCTAGCAGGGTGGATCTGATGGTGTCGTTGTTGGATGGAGAGGTTGGGGGGGGCTCAAGCTGGGGGGAAAACTAGGAGCTCGGTTTTGGTTTAATTTGAGGAAGTGGAGTGACATTCAATCTGATATGTCGTTCAGTAGGCTAGTGATTTGGGCGGAGACTGAAGGGGTGAGGCGGGGGTAGAGAGATAGATTTGCGTGTCATTGGCGTAGAGATGGTAGTTGAAGCCGTGGGAGTGTATCAGCTGGCCAAGGGAGGAGGTGTAGATGGAGAAGAGAAGGGGCCCGAGGACAGAGCCTTGAGGGACCCCAACAGAGTGGGGGAGTGGGGGGGAGGTGGCAGCGTTATAGGTACAGTAACACTGAAGGAGCGCTGTGATAGATAGGAAGAGAACCAGGAGAGAGCGGAGTCTCTGAGGCCAAGAGGGTATAGTTTTTTGAGGAGGAGGGGGTGGTCAACCATGTTGAAGGCCGTGGAGAGGTCGAGGAGTAGGAGCACTGAGTAGTAGCCATTAGCTTTGGTGGTTAGCAGGTCGTTGGTGAGTTTGAGTAGGGTGGTTTCGGTGGAGTGTAGGGGGCAGAAGCCAGACTGTAGGGGATCAAGGAGGTTGTTGTCGTTGAGGTGGGAGCTTAGGCGATTATAGACTAAACGCTCAAGGAGTTTGGATGTAAATGGTAGCAGGGAGATGGGTCTAAGGTTGTTCAGGTCGGTGGGATCCAGGGAGGGTTTTTTAAGTTTGGGAGTGATGTGCGTGCGCTTCAGAGGGGAATGGAATGCGCCAGTAGAGAGGGAGAGATTAAAGATGTGAGTGGGGGAGCACAGGATGTCCCTACAAATTGCGTCGATCTTGTTTTGGAAGTGGTTAGCAATCTCGTGGGCAGTGAGTGAGGTACTGGGTGGAGGTGGGGGGGGGGGAGTAGAGAGTTAAGAGAAAAGCCGGCGAGGACTGGAGGAGAGGGTATTGATGAGGGTTACAAAGTAGGCTTGTTTGGCAGCGTGGAGGGAGGAAGTGTAGGTGAGGAAGGCAGATTTATACTGGGTGAACGCTTGTGGGGATCTGGTTTTGCGCCATAATTGCTCCAGCGCACGACTGCGTCGTTTGAGGTTTTTGGTATGGTCATTCTGCCAAGGTTGAAGCGGTCAGGGTCTAATGCTTCGTGTGGTTAGGGGTGCTAAGGAGTCTAGGGCGGCTGATAGCGAGTTGTTATAAGCAGTAGTGGCCAGGTCAGGGCAGGACAGTGGAAGGATACTGTCGTAAAGCTGGTCAGCTGCAGAGTGGAAGGGGGCCGGGTTCAAGTTGCAGAGGTTTTGGCTGGTGATGGTTTGACATTTGGAGGGGTAGGTGTTTGAGTACGAGGAGACGACGAAGGTAATGAGGTTGTGGTCAGAGAGAGGAAAAGGGGTGTTTGTGAGGTTGTGGGGGGTGCAGAGATGAGAGAAAACAAGGTCCAGGGTGTTCCCGTCGGAGTGGGTGGTGGAGTGTGTACACTGTGCGAGTGCAAAAGAAGAGGTTAGGTGGAGAAGCTGGGATGTAGCCGGGGTATTGTTATTGATAGGGATGTTGAAGTCTCCAAGGATGATGGTGGGTAGCTCGGAGAAGAGAAAGAAGGGTAACCAGGCGGAGAAGTGGTCGAGGAGGCGGGACACGGGTCCAGGAGGCTGATGGATTACTGCAATCCTCAGAGGGATTGGAGAGAATAGTCGTATGCAGTGGGCCTCAAAGAAGGAGAAGGATAGAGAGGGGGGGGTTTGGGAGGACTTGGAAGGTGTTCAGCGGTGACAGGAGCATACCAACCCCACCACCTCTTCGACCGCTCGGTCTGGGTGAATGGGTCCAGATGAGACCCCCATAGGAAAGTGACGTGGGGGAGGTGGAGTCAGCAGCTTGGATCCAGGTTTCTGTGATCGCTAGGAGGTTGAGGGAGCGGGAGATAAAGAGGTCATGGATGGCGGTGAGCTTGTTGCAAACCGATCGGGCGTTCAGGAGTGCACACAAGAATGGAGGGGTGGTTGTGGGGAGCAGGGGGACAGGTTTCATAATTATTGCTACTACAACCATAAGACTAGGTTTAGACATGTGGCAGTGCTTGCACCCCTGTTGAGAAGCAATCCCTAATGGATTGATTTTCAGAGACATTTGACAAGCAGTAAGGAGGAGATACATTACATCGCTGTATATGTGGCTGTAAACATACTTAGAAGAAAAGGTTGCTTTGACTTAGGCTGGCCATACATTATACAATTTTCTTACAATTTTATGTCCAATTTCTGCCTAATTTCCTTTAGATTTAACATCAACTATGTAGTGCAAGGGCCTGCCTAATTGGATACAATTGAAAGTGTTGTTTAGGTTTGACCTCATATTATATGGTTTTTGGTAAATCAAAAAAAAACTTCTCAAGAAAATTGTATAATGTATGGCCAGCCTTAATTTACCAGTATGTAGTCCTTATTCAGTATAGATAATCAGCCTAATGATCATGCAGGAAGCAACTGTAACATGCAGTTTATTAAATAGGCAAATTGTTAGAATCAATGATACAAAAAGGGTTTGGGATGGTCAAAAACCTGCATAAAATGCAGAATAATGAGACCTGCATACAATTGCACCCTTGACAATGTCTCTGACTCCATCAGGGTAACATATGTTTCTATAATATTCTATAACAACAGCCAACCAGAGTCTAGCTGAGAATCACTACTTCAGTAGGACAGTACAACACAAAACAATACTTGTGATTATCCCTCACAGAGAAATCCAAGGTAGCTCTGGTAACACAGGGATCCAAGGCCCATGGACAAAGCTCCAACCAACCAAAATTGCAGTACTCTGATTGCAATAGGAGAGATGATCTCTGCAAAAGCTGGGTATTTTGGATATGTGGTGTGTTATTGGGCTCCTGCCCAACTGCTCACACATCATTTCTGACAGTGGTGGGCCTCTCTCCTGAGCTGAGGGAGGAAAGCTGAGGAATTTATACTCCTTGGCCATGTGCAAAATAGCATTTGAGGCCTGTGCCTACATCTGAGCATGGTGGGTAAATGGGCACTTCGCTACAGTACATGTATTGAATTATCCTGCCATATTGTTATCAACTTAAGATAACAGTTGTACAGTGGAAAATCTCATGATCATGCATTCAGTTATTTTGAAGCCATGGTCCAGGATTTACAGATTTCCTATGTATAGCCAAATGTAGTTATGGATTACAACACACAATCCAGAATCAGAAGTCAAATGGGCAGGTCTCTGTGTGTATGCCCATCTTCAGATTTGACAACAACAATTATGCTCCTCTCCGCAGCACGAACACTTATACCTAGACATTGGAACACTTTGGTTGTTCCTATTATTAAAGAATGGGTAGTTGAATTGAAGCATTTCATGAGAATGAAGGAACTTACAGTGAGCTTGAGGGAATGGCACACACATTTTATTAGTGTGGACTACTTGGATCGAGTTTCTGGGCTATGACATCTTGAGATCCTTTCTCTCAATTTTGATTTGGAGCTGGAGTTTATGATTGTAGTATGGTGAAAATAGTGCTCCGTCGAAAAGGATCCCTGTTGTGTTTTTGGTTTTTTTTTGTGTCTTTTCTTGTGCAGTCCTCTCTTTTTTCTCTTCCTTTCTTTCCTTTTCATAGTGGGCTGTTCTTTGTCTTTGGGACACACTGGTCTGCACATTGCACATATTTCTGATAATTGTGTGACACGTTTGGTAATAATGTTACGGATCTTATTTTTAATTCTTAGCTACTTTAGTGTAGGTATGCTACAACTATGCTGTGCTGTAATGATACTGTACTTGTCTTTCTTTTAAAACTTTAATAAAAAACCTTTTCAGCAAAAAAAAGCAAACAAAAAAACAACAATTATCATCATACAGGTTTTGCTCTCACCGGCCACTTTAATAGGTCCACCTATTAAATTGCTTGGTAACACAAATTGCCAATCAGCCAATCACATGGTAGCAACGCAATGCATTTAGGCATCTAGATGTGGTGAAGATGACTTGCTGAAGTGCAAACGGAGCATCAGAATGGGGAAAGAAAAGGATTTAAGTGACTTTGAACATGGCATAGTTGTTAGTGCCAGATGAGTTGGTCTGAAAAAACTGCTGATCTACTGGGATTTCCACGCACAACCATCTCTAGGGTTTACAGAGAATGGTCTGAAAAAGAGAAAATATCCAGTGAGTGGCAGTTGTGTGGATGAAAATGCCTTGTTGATGTCAGAGGTCAGAGGAGAATGGGCAGACTGCAACAGTAACTGTTGTCAATGTGAACCAAAATCTCTGAGGAATGTTTCCAACACCTTGTTGAGTCTATGCCATGAAGAATTAAGGCAGTTCTGAAGGCATAAAGGGGGTCCAACCCTGGACTAGTAAGGTGTACTTAATAAAGTGCTCAGTGAGCATATATAGTGTGAGCGCAGTTCGCGCATCACTTTACAAAATAAAAGGAGACAATTTGGTTACAATTCAAGACATGAGAGTTAAGAGGACCCTGCTTGTGAGAGCTTAGTCCATAAATAATATTGTTATTATTTGTATGCTTGTAAAGGGGAACTTTGAAGACAAACTTCCATAGACTGAAGAACGATGTCTCTGAACTTTGAAATGTGGACAGAAACACCACAAATCCCCCAAGGAAGTACACTCAGTTTACAAATATCCAAATATACTGTATTTTGTAGACAGTATTTTTTGCTAAAAATCCTTATATGAACTACAATAATGTATACACAGTTTACATATAATCAGGGGTTAAAATAATTATATGGTAACATTTTTTATATAAATAGCTAAAGGCAAAATCTTGTAAACAAATACTTTTCAATGTAGCAGCATATCATATTTAACGGCAAAGTTACAATTTTATTTATGTCTTTAAGTTTTGCTGTTAGAGAGTCTCCTTCACGTCTTTTCTGGTTATACCATTGTGACAATAATGGAACTCATCAGACGTTTTAATCCATCCTCACTCTATCCAAAACAAAAAAGTTGGCTGAGCAAACATTTTAATGCAATCCTTCACATTTGGATCATTTAGAGCAGGAATTTTTTTAAACTCTTTTCTTTTCAAAGACCCCAATGGATTGTCCAGTATTTCCCCATACCCCCTTCACCAGACTTCCTTGGCCCGGGGGCCAGATGTGACCCTTTGCTTGCCATTATTCCTGCCACTGACTCTAACAATGGGGCATAATGCCTGCCACTGACACCAAAAATAGGGCACTATTCCTCCCACTGACCACAACAATGAGATATAATTCCTTCCACTGACACTCACAATCAAGCACTATTTCACTGACACCAACAAGGGGGCACTATTCCTCTCCCTAACACCAAGGATAGGGCATTGTTTACTGCCACTGGGCACAGTACAGCTCCCCTTAAGTCTGAACAACTGTAAACTGGCCCTTTGTTTAGAAAGTTTGGAGATCCCTGGTCTAAATCATCATCATAATCATTCCTAATGGGTACCAGTATAAGTAGAAAATACATCAATTGCTTAGTCTTACTTTACTTATTGATACCTAGGAACAGAACAGCAGACAGAAAATCACAAGGATTTTTACACATTTATTAATAAAAAAAGGGCCATCACAATTCATCCATGCATAGTGTGCCTGTGCCAAATGTATGTTCTTTGTTCAGTAAGCAGCAGGGCAGATCCTCGGCACTGGATGCAGAAGCTAGCTTCAATCACTGTAGTAGTGGTACCTGCTACAGTGATTTCCAGCTTCCACGGAGTTCACACAGATATGGCACATACATACTTGCATTGGTCCAAGCTGGACCAATGTAACTGTATACAAATATGCATTCCTAAACTTCGGCTAAAAGAACCCTTAACTTAGAAAAAGAAAGCCTGTGCTACATATACAACAAAAATGTTATCTGATTTTGAAGAAAAATGCCTTAGTGCAAATAGGGAAGTGCAAGATCATTCAATGAAGATGAAAGAGGTGATGACCGTCAGACCACTGGACTTTAGAAAATGAATGCTTGTTAATGGAAATTCTTTTTGGTTACTAGTCTGTACAGTTTGCTGACAAATCTCTGATGCATAGCAAATAGGTTTTGGTTACTCTATGAGCACATTTTAAAGGAAATACACATAAGCTGTCAGAAGCCTGTGCATACCCTTACATAAGTTATATATGTGATGCCTCTGGTCTATCTGTTGTACTTGCATGTTCATGAGATAAAGTTGCTGAACTAGTTTTTCAGACAATAAGCTAGTTGATACTGTGACCTGCCCCCAGGGACCATTAATGCCTTGGGAATGAAAGAGGAAGGTAGGGATAAAGCCATGATAAACTCTAGATGATAGGATTCCGAGGCACCATTAGGAACCCAGGGACTGTCACCAAGCGTAAACCCAAGTCTTCACATTATCTCAAGACTGCTGCAGACTGGCCAGGTAGAGATGAAAGCTTGACTTCTTTTTTTTGTGCTTTGATTGCTATGGCTTTTGTTGTTCTTTTATCTAATATTCCTCCATGTCTGGATCTTAAAGCCATTCTAAACATTTTGTTTGAGCAAACATTGAGTCCCTTTTACTGCCTTATTGTGTACATTTTAATTTTCCCGGGTTAATAGCACCATTAATCTCTCAGTTATTGCAGTAATTGTTTATTAGGTACATTGCACAACTTGGGTCTTTTTCTTGGGAATCAAGTTGTTGTTTTTTTTCGTCCTTTCTTTTGTAACAATAAAAACAATGCTATGTGGGTTTTTATCATGTGTGTTTTAATAATTGCTGGGAAAAGGAAATGAACTGCCTAGACCGTGTGTATGTTTAAATGCATTGCTGTTGCCTATTGTCCTATTTAAATTTTTTGCTGATATAGTGATAAAAACAAAACAATACCCAATGGCAATATACTAAAGCTGGCCATAGATGATTTGTTTTAATTTGAAGAATACAAGAATACAAAGAAAGGAGTCCTCCAAACTAAGAGAATCCACTCTGCTGGCACATTGTATACTGTACCAGGGCCCTCCACTGCCAGAATACATTGGTCAGTGGCTATAGCCGGCTGATCAAGAAAGAATTTCCAGCAAACACTAACGACCACATATGGATTGAAATGTCGATCCTTCTGTGATCTGCTTAAGACTGGCCATAAACACATAGATTTGTTTAGTTTAGATTGCAAGCTGATTTAACCACAATCCACACTATGCAGCGCAGATAGATTCATTTTCTGCTTAAGGGTATTTGTATTCTGATCGGCCAACAATAACAATCCCTCCCTCCCCCCATCTCCTCCAATTTAACAATGTTGGGTGGGAGAATGCCAACAGGGCCACCCACAAAGTACATTTCAAAACTGGAATTGTCGGCCGAATAGTGGCTGCATCCAATCAGATTCAGCCGCTTTTTGGTTAACAATTCCTCTCTGGCTTTGATTGTTCCTTTTAACCACTTGCCCTCCAGAAGATTTACCCCCCTTCCTGATCAGGCCATTTTTGTGCGATACGGCGCTGCATTACCTTAACTGACAATTGTGTGGTCATGCAATGCTGCACCCAAATTACATTTATATCCTTTTCTTCCACAAACAGAGCTTTCTTTTGGTGGCATTTGATCACCTCTGTCAGTTTTTTTTGTTTATAACGCATAAAATAAAAACTGAAATTTAAAAAAATATATATATATTTTTGACTATTTGCTATAAAGCATATCCAATAAAAAAAGTTAAAAAAATAAATTTCTTCATAAATTTAGGCTAAAATGTATTCTGCTACATGTCTTTGCTAAAAAAAATCCCAATAACTGTATAGTAATTGGATTGTGTGAAAGTTATAGCGTCTACAAATGGTGGTATATATACTGGAATTTTTTTTATATTAGTAATAATGGTGATCAGCAACTAATTGTGGGACTGTGGTGGGCATTCTGTGTGGGAGCTGACTAACTGCCACTGACATCTCCAGTGACACTAATACAGTGATTAGTGCTAATAAAAAGCACCAACATTATACTAATGACACTGGGCAGGAAGGAGTTAACATCTGGGGCGATCAAAGGGTTAACTGTGTGCTTTGTGTGTTTTACTATGTGTGCTAAATGGTGTTTTACTTGGGAGACATGCTGCTTTGTATTTCTGTGCTGTGCAGAGAGATACAAAGCAGCATGTTCATACTGACAGGAGAGAGATTGGTGTTGTTTATACACAGGTATCTCCCCTCTCAGCCCTGCCAACCATGACCAAGTCCTGGCCAGGACCCAGTGATTGACATATCTAGCAGCCAATAGCTGTGTAGGTAGGGCGGCACGCACATGTCCATTATCTAGAAGTGCAAAATCATGTTAATTTTACGTGATTTTGCGCAGCGGAGATGCCGTTTGCAGTATGTATGCTATGGGGCGGCTCTTAGGTTATTAAGGGCTATAGATTGTGCAATTTGGTTGAAGGAAAGAAAACAGCTCGATTCCCCTATCAACACAGTCAGCGTTGATGAGGGAATCCCTCCTGCAAAGCTATTGTGTTCTGACAGTGGGAGGTTTCCCTGCCATCAGAACACAATAATCTCTACTGGTGGCTATAGTCGCAGTGATTGTATGTAAAAAAAAAATTCAAAAACCCCAACAGGCCAGTTGTATAGATCGACTTTAGTATAACCAGCCTGCCCATAGATGGATTGAAATTCGGCAGATTCCTGCTGAACTGGCTGAGTTTTTATCTGCCTATGGCCAGCCTAAGTCCCTAAAGCCCCCAGACAACTAGACCCTGCTTTAGATTTCATACCAGTGTTTAAAAGTAACTAGACAATAAGAGGTAAAATATATACCTCTTATTTAGCCCTGGTTCACACCGAATGTGATGTGATGTAATTTGGTCCCATTTACAGTGCGACTTCAAAGTAACCCTGATACAGACACAGGTGAGATTTCAGTGCTACTTACCTTGCAGGAACTATTTTTCTAATTGCGCTTTTTGAAATCGCACCTATTAAGACTGTGTCATAGAAATGCATTAGATGCGACTTCAGGTGCAATTTGTAAATTGCATGTCGCACCTGAAATCACAGTAGTGGGACTTCTGCTATAACACCTTACCATATTTCCAGTACATATTTGTCTTAGGGATGTGTGTTTTAGTAAACAACTTTTTCACATGGTTTACACAGTAGTAACAATGATAACAAAGAATATAAACTGCAATATATAATTACATGATTTTCTGTTCACAGGGTGGAATTGAGGGATGGGGAATAGCTTACAGTTTAAATGCAAAGTAAATGCATTAACAATGAGGCAGGAATAATATCAAGTGACTATATCACATTACCAATGCAATCTACCATCATTTAAAGCTATTCCTAAGCATCACGTCAAGACACTGGACCTTATTTACTACAAGGGTATGATGGAGCTATTATTAGTGAGCCAATAGCTTTTAATACTGGCATTCGCAATATACAGCACAGATGGATGAATCTACCACTGCACCTACTATATTGTGATAGGCTGCACCAGTGGCTGTCAGAATGCCCAAACAGTGGCTTCATCCGATTGGATGCAGTTGCTGTTCGGACTTTTTTTTTATACATCTTCATTTTTCCAATTAAAAGATGGCATGCACTGTAGAAGAGTGAAGACAGAGTCACCCACATAGTGAATTCTAGCCGGTTCATCGGAAACAGAGCTGAAATTCGTATATGGCCAGCTTTAGGGAAATCTCCCCAACATAGATGAGAAAAAAATGACATGGGGTTGTGCCAAAAAGGAAAAATAGTGGCTTTAGGAAAATTTTGACGGCTAAGTTTGCCTATTGCATAAAAGTGATGATACAGGAAAGGGGCCCCAGTAGAGTAAAAAAACAGAGCAGCTTTGAAAAACATTGATTCATGAGAGTGCCATACCTGTAGGCTATTTGCGGCGCCCCCACAAGCCTGGCCAAGAAACTCCCATATAATTATCATTCCCACGTCCTGCCTTGTTGCTAGGACCGTCCATATATTGGATACGTCTTGGTTCTTCTTGGTTCCAAAGCCACACATGAGCAGCGCATTCTCCTTACTGGCATGGATTGCATCCAGTCCCCCTGATTGGATGCAATCCATGCATCTTTATTGTAGTCGGTATCAGGGGCGGATTGACAACTCATGGGGCCTCCGGGCAACTGGGGATCATGGGGCCCCTGTGTCCTTGCCCACACTCAAAACACACCCAAAAAAGCTTATAAAAGGAACCAGGGGCATTTTATGGGCCCCCTACTGACCCCGGGCCCTCGGGCAGTGCCCGAGTGCTTGAATGGTCAGTCCGCCCCTGGTCGGTATGGTACAATATTACAGAATGAAGGACAGTTTTCTGTATTTAGGTCTAACAACCTCTTGCACTATACAGGTGTTCCAGCATTTGTGTTCTTCCACTATGGACAAACACTGCTTCCCATCATGGAAAAGAGATGACAGCTCTTACATCCTCATACGTTTTAAGTCTGTCATGGCACGTTATGACTTGCCCCTTCATTGTAAGGCTCTTGGCCTTTAGGAGCCTTTGTATTTGGAAAAGGGTTACAGATGCCATAAACTTTGACTTTTCGCCCTAGTTAGTGCAGGCCTCAGCAGGAAAGAGGAATCGTTCTAGTCTGAGCATTCCAGACCCTGCAGGCTAGGTAGGGATCCAACTGATGTTGCAAAGAAAGGTACCACATGCCAAACCTTGCAGGTTGATCAATCCCATGGCATGCCAAACTGAGAGGTCACAAAGGGCGAGCAGTTCCTCAGTCAGCACAAGCACGTTATTACATTCCATCAAGAGTTTTAGGGGAAACGTCTGGCCTCCAGCCTTGTATTGTTGAGAAGTTAAAGCTGCAGGTTTGCAGTGCTGTTAAATCTATTTCTGGTCTGAAATCCAGAGTTTTCATTGACTCATTAATAAGACTCTTGGGAGTCATATAGGGAGAATGTGAAGGCTTTCGTAAGGCAAAAATTCAGACTAAAAATTCTAGTGATGTAAGTTGACCTGTATGCGGATAGTTATAAAAACTGTAAATTAATGAACAGGAAGGTGGCTGGAAAAAATCTAGACCAGGGCTCACTAATATACACATCAACAAAGGAAAGGCAGAGGCTGTGGTGCACGGTAGCCACTCTGAAATATTTATGAGATAAATGACACCTTCGTTTCCAGTTCTATGAGTGTGATATATATGTGCAAAAAATATGGCCCTGAGGCTAAACAGGAAATAATACAGAGAGAGAAAGTATCTCAGATCTCTTAGTGTACGATTGTATACAAAAACGTGGGTCACAAAAGGATGTAGTGTCTAACCGTGACTTTACTTAACTCAAAAACATTTTTTTTTCATCTTAAAGTGTCACTAAACCCAGGACCCTGCATTCACTATATCTGGTATCCCACAGTACACACAACATGGAAATGCAATCATTTTAGTAAATATAAACTGCTAAATGCCTTTTCTCTTCAGCAGTTAGAGCAGTCTTGTGACTTCTATCAGTATCCAGCTGAGCACTGGTTAAAGTTAGACATGTGACGTGTGTTTCATTCCGAATCACATTTCAGACACATTTTTTCATCATTCGGAGATTCGGATATATCTGAATAACGAATTACAAACATAACTAATTTAAGCAAATCCGAAATAACGAAACGCAATTCATCCGAAATTCGATTAGAAAACAAAATCGAAAACAAATCCGAAAACAAATTTAAAGCGGGGCTCCACCCAAAAGGGGAAGTTCCGCTTTAAGGACTGGTCCCTTGCTTCCCGTTATTTTTTAAAAAAATTTCGAATGTGGTTGAAATCTTTTTGATTTTGAATGACTTTTTGAATTTTGTTGACTCCATTTCGAATTTGGTTGAACCAATTTTGAATGCGATCGACTTTTCGAATTTGGTCAAAATGTTTCTGAATTATATTCGAATACGAATTAATCCCGAAAATGAATTGAACGATTTTACCGAATCCAACTACACAAGTAGTTAGATTTCGAATCGAAAAGAAATGAATTTTTTTGTTTTGCACATGTCTAGTTAAAGCTTGTAGGAGGAGTTTTCATTCTCCTCTGACTGTCCTCTAAGGATGCATGACCTCTGACCCACTGTCTGGACAGTGCTGACTGACCCTGTGCTGATCACATGCACTCTCCAAAAAAAAAAATCCTTCTAGCAATACACACCAAACTGAGCACATGCAGAGTGTCTCCTAGGGCTCTGTACTATCAGCAGATGGATTGGGACAGTAGAAGAAGGAGAGGATCAGAGAAGTCAGAATCAAACAACCTTTTTACATTATGTGGAGAATTAGCAGGCTCCACAGCAGGGGCAGACTGACCATTCGAGAACTCGGGCACTACCCGAGGGCCCGGGGTCAGTAGGGGGCCCCATGAAATGCCCCTGGTACCTTTTATAGGCTTTTTTTGAGTGTGGGCAAGGACACAGGGGCCCCATGATCCCCTATTGCCTGGGAGCCCCATGAGTTGTCAGTCCAGCCCTGCTCCACAGTAAGTATAACAAGCATGCTTTATTGCAAATACAGACTGATTTTACTTTTCTGGGTTTATGGGTACAACATATAATATGTTACGAAAGGTGAACTTATCCTTTTAAGGTTTTTGTTTTCTATCTGTGCCCTACTGGGGTGATTTCCATTTATTTCCTGTCCTATAAATGGAACAGGAAGTGAAAAAAATCTATCCAAAGTCAAGAATGACCATAACATCTCTGTACAATCAAGTTTAGATCTACCAAAACTCTGTAATATGAGGACCTACCTAAACTATCCAATCAGGCAGACCCTTGTACTACATACATGTTAATAGATTGGAAAATCAGATTGTAATGTGTGTGGTGAGCTTCAGACAGTTGAGCAATTAGCCTCTTTAGAAGATCTTCCCTCTATTACTGATCTATTGCTGATAAGTAAAAATGTTGTATTTCCCCCACTTTCAGTCTCCTTTGCCTCCACACACAGGAACTGCTAAGTGTCCGTATGCATGATGCCTATCAGATGCAGTCACTTTTTTGAATAGACAGCAGTGGAGATTCCTCCATCCATGCTGTTTAGCGTGGGTGGGGGGAATCCATTGATTTTTGGTCTGAACAAGAGAAATCAAGGCATGTATGGCAAGCTTTGGTTCATATGGAACACAGAAATATGTACACACTTTTAGTCCTCATGCACACTGGATATTTTGATAACACTGGTAACTTAGCTGTGTAAAGTCTTTTTCAGAGAGTTTTTCAGCTTTTTTTAGCATTTTTGCATTAGTGTTTAGCAGCGTTTTGCTGTGTTTAGCATCCTTTCCCGTTTGCATTTAAAAAAAAAAATGAAAATTTTTTTTGGTCAAAAAAAGTCCAAAAACACCAGTTTGTGGCATTTTACCACGTTTTACCATGTTTTGCCACTTTTTTTTTAGCACTAGAGCGTTTTTACAGCTAACAAACTCCTCTAGAAACCCACTAGTTATGGGGTTTTTTTCCAGCCAAAAAACATTCATTACAGTCTGTGTGCATGGACACATAGGATAACATGCTGGGGGGTTTAATGTTTAATGTAGAAACAAATGTCAAAAGCCAAAAACAGCCGCTGTAAAAACGTCCAGTGTGCATGAAGACTTAGAAAATGGTTATAAGGGTTCAAGGTTTTTTACCTTCATGAATTCTATGAATGAAAGTAAAAAAACCTTCTTTGTGCAGCATCCCCCCCTAATACTTACCCAAGCCCCCTCTTGATCCAGCGATGTGCACCGAAGCAGTGGCTCTCCGAGGACTCTTCCTCCTGATTGGCTGAGACAGCAGCAGGAGCCATTGCCTCCCACTACTGTTAATTACAGCCAGTGAGCCAATGAGGAGAGAGAGGGGGACGGGGCCAAGAGGCGCTACTGAGTGAATGGACACACAGAGCAGCGGCTCGGGAGCAAGTTTGCTCGGGTGCCCCCACAGCAAGCTGCTTGCTATTGGGACACTTGGCAGGAGGAAGGGACCAGGCGCACCTGCGGTGGACCCGAGATAATGAGGATCAGGGCTGCTCTGTGCAAAACCACTGCACAGAGCAGGTAAGTATGACATGTTTGTTATAAAAAAAAAAATCTACCTTTGATATCACTTTAATTAGGTTTTGCTTGTTTTAGACATTCTTGTTTTTAGTCACTTTATAAAAAGTTCACTTCTATTTTAAACACAAGTGCAATTCACACCCTAACGCTGGGTACGCACCATCAGTTTTCTTTCATTCAACCCAGGGGGCTGAACAAAAAAAAAAAACTGAAAAGCTGGGGAGCAGCCTGCAGTACTATTAAAAGTTAGTATTGAGATCTCCCCACTGAGCTTTTGTTTTCTGACGGGCGGACTGCCCCCTTGCCAGTACACACTGGTCATTTCTGGCAGCCACTGACTTCCAGCGCTGATTGGATGCCAACTGGATACTGGTTTTCCAGCATGCTTGTTTGGCCAGCTTCTGTTGGACAGGCTGAAGTACATATGGGCCAAATTTTGGCCGGTTTCTATTGAATCGGCCGATACTTTTGCCTGTGGGTACGGGGCTTTACTGGTCATACCCACCCAAAACATCCAACATTCAGGTGTATGGAACACAATTTAGGCTACTGCAACCATACTCGCAGTAGAGATAAATGCTGTACAGCAGCCTTCCTGAACCTGGGAATTTCCAGCTGCAGGATCTCCAAGATGTCATGTCAGATGTATGGCTTGAACCTGTAGTTCCTGAACCTCTGGAAAGCTTGATGTTGAGTAGGGCCACTCTAAAGTGACTCCAAACAAACACACACTCACTAAATATAAGTAGTAGTGCAGGATTCTTCAGCTCCTGGACAAACTCCATGCAGCTGCTAGCTATCTGTTTCAGCACAAACTGTGAATAACAGGTGCACTGCATCATCAAGTATATTTTGCTTATTAGGTTTAGACTTTTGCTATGCAAGCATTACACTGAAATAAAATCTCTTCAGATTTCCATTTTTCTTAGATGGACCCTGCACTGAAATAAAATGATTTGTTTTTACACACAGCAACCAAATTTCCGCAGTCAGCTATCTAGTACAACTGGCTGAATACATTTATAAAGCTAGAGAATTCAGCGGTTGGCACACGTAGGCACACATGTGGCTTCTGCAATTATGTATGGACAAATATTGCCCAGCTCCAATTGTCCCATGTAGGGAAGGCGTAGGTCCTGGTGTGTTCCATTAGTTATATCTCTGCTCTATCTTTGGTAGATTTTTAATAACAATTCCTACCCATCTGCTTGTGGTGTGCAGTCATTTTAGCGATTCAATAAAGGCACCGTGCGGTACAATTTAATTAAAGCCAGGAGGAAGGGAATGGATTTGTTCTAGATAAGAAGATGTGCTTGCAGACACGTGTTTGTTGCAGACAAGCTAATGAAATATAAGGGGTAAATTGTGGAATAATTACTTTGATTAGGGAGATGTGGGATCGCTAAACATAGGTAAGATTTCCTGAGCAACCACAACTTGCTGGGTTAAAACCAATCAATTACTGGCAGGGGTGGACTGACCACTTGGAAACTCGGGCACTGCCTGAGGGCCCGGGGTCAGTAGGGGGCCCCATGAGATGCCCCTGGTACCTTTTTCATAGGCTTTTTTGAGTTTGGGCAAGGACACAGGGGCCCCATGATCCCCCATTGCCCAGGGGCTCCATGAGTTGTCAGTCCGCCCCTGGTTACTGGTGTTGTTTTTTGTGCCTCTACACAACAGGGTGGAATGCTTTTGTTTGAGTTGTGCCTCAGGGAGACTGATGGACAGAAGCAGGGAAATAAAAGGATCTGGTGGTTTTCAAGAGAAAGCTTTGGAAAAAGTTTGTTAGGAATGTGTAGCTTTAGAAAGAGATCAATAAGGGTATTGTCTTCTCTAGATACCAATCTTTCTTATGTATAATGATCTAACTACAATTACACCTCAAGAAAATACTTATTTGGTGTATCAGGAATTTCATGGTAGTGTTCTTACTTTTTTGTAGCCATGGTGCCCTCACTTGGCACAAGGTTTGGAGGTTCCAATGAGTGCACACACCGCGGTTTTTACTAAAGTGATCGACTGATTGGGACTATGATCTGTAGCCTGTGGGGCAATAATCACTAACAGCAAAATGCACCGAATTCATCCATTCAATGCTCCAATTCACAGGTAATTTTGTCCATGTCTACTGTACCTAACACATGGGTGCTTCATTTTGTTTATTTCATGTTTATTTCATGTATTATTTAACAGTTCAGCTTTATCTTAAAATGTACATATCTGGCACTTATGGACTTAAACAGGTACATTTCAGGCCAAGTTTGTACAAATTAGTTGGACGAATTTTACATTAGGCATGACAAAGGCATAATTAGTAATTTCTATACATTCATTCATCTGCCGCTCCTATCTTTTTATATTGTATTTAAAATTATATTTTTTTATTATATTTTATAAAATATATATATAAAATATTGTTATAATTTATATATTTATATTATTTATATTTATTTTAGATATTTTTATAGCTTTAGAGCTATAGCACAGCTCCTACGATTTGGGAAGATGGGTAGAAAGGGTGGGCATAGTCGGCACTATGACGTGTGCCTGTGACAGTTTTCTCAGCTTTATTAACCCCTGCAGCACTGGTAGATCACAGTTGCGGAGGTATGGGGTAGGGAAGGAGTTTGGATTTCAACAAAACAGCAGCAGCCACCAGCACAATAAACACTTCTCTTTAGCAGTAAGTATTGTTCTTTGTGCTGATTTTTTTAAACTTAAGGCTTTAAACTTATACTGCCATTGTGTTGTGTTATACCCTTACACATATCTAAACCCAAGAAAAAAAATGTATTATATTGCTAATTACCAGTCCTTAGATGTGACGGCTGCATTTAAGAGTCTTTTTTTCCTTTATTTTCTCCCTGGTTTTTCGTGCAATAACACACATCCTGCCCTAAGGTAACAATACTCACTCATCATACCTCATATCTACAGCAAAGCAGGCCATAGATTATTGAAGGGCAGAAAATCGCTCGATTCCTCCATCAACACAATAAGTGTTGATGGGGATGTGCTGTTCTCCTCATATTTGTTATTTACTGTGCATTGTATCACCAATTCTTATTTCACCACGTTTGTTTCTATGTATTGATCTGTTGCTGCCATCTGCTGGCCAGAATTTGCATGCTGCATGCCTCTGTTCTTGCTAGTAAAGTTTTTCCTCTGCTGGGTGTGGCTTTAGGCAAGCCTTGGTTCTGGTCACTTCCTGCAGCCATTTTATGTGCTATATAGCTGTGTGACAGGACATTCAATACCCTGGGCTTGTGAAGGCATCAGTTTTTGACCAGCAGTTAGCCTCAGGAAAGATATCACAGGACAGCATCAATACCTCTACTATCTTACAGTATTGTATCACTGTTTCTCGCTGTATTTGGACCAAATAAACCCACGCTGATTTAATTCCCGTGTATACGTTTGGATCCATCTAACCTGAGCATCTGCTGGTCCGGTCTGCTCCACTGCTTCGATACGAAGGTAGGAAGTTACACAGCCATTATCAGTTATACCTTTATTCGCCTTCATGTGGGGACAGAACAGTCAAAAACTGCCTTAAAGTCCATACCTCACTACAGATTCTCTCAGAGTCCAGTACCACACTCAGGAATCTCCCTAGCAACAGGCCCACTTGCAGCAAATCTGCCCGGCTACAGTGCATGTTCCACAAGCCTATGCGGAAGCACTGCGCATACGCAGTATCTATACTCTCACCTGGAAGTCCTCCACAACTCAGCAAGCCATTCTTTACGTCCTATATTAACTTTTGCTCGCATAATAGAAGTACTGTTTATGCACGCCCCTTGCGTTGCTGTGGCCGCCCCAAAACCCCGCAATTCACTCTAAACATCTTAGAAATTTTATCAAAGTGCCCTATCAGAGCCGTGCTGTGATTTTCAGCCCCCAATTCAAAAGTTCATTTTCTTAAAGAGACAGTGCACCTTAAGTCAAAATGGCCGAAAAGGACTTTGCACAGTTCCCCAGTGATGAAATAAAGCAAATGCAACCTGATACTGATCATTATGAAGGGCAGGGAACAGAATCCACACTTCCAGCAGAACAAGTCATGCGACCAAGACGCTCTCTCAAACCGACGGTAAAGGTCATCGAAAACTATCACACCACAAAGAATGAGCTATGTGATAACCTGGAGGAGCAATGGGAACGAGTTTCCTCCCTCATGTCCGGACTTAAATCCTCCTCAGGTGATGCCACAAGCTTACAAGTTGCCGTCGGGCGGCTGGACACAGCTCAAGAAAGATACAAGAGACTGTCCACAAAGTATATAACCTTTCTAAAAGACTCTAATATCGATGAAGCCCTATCAGAACTGAGCAAGGCAGAATCAATAGACAGACAAAGAGACGTCATGGTGCTGGATGTTAAAGGTAAAGCGGAACTCCGTATCTCGCATTTGCAAGAAACTAGATCACACAAATCAAATTCATCTAAACATTCCTCTCGGTCATACAGATCATCATGCTCAAGAAGCTCAGCCTTGAGCGACAGATTACTAGAGGCCCGCATAAACGCAGAGCAATCCAAAGCGAGATGCTCCTTCACGGAAAAAGAAGCTCTTGCAAGGGCAGAAGCAGAGGCCAAGAGGGCAGAGGCAGAAGCAGAGGCCAAGAGGGCAGAAGCAGAGGCCCGAATAAAGATTTTTGAATCAGAGATGCAGGAGGAAATTGCATTAGCTAAAGTAAGACTACTTGAGCAAGCATTGAGCCAAGGTCTTGATCCAGTCTGCTCGCTACCACAGGAGATAGATGATCCAGTTGATCGCACCAGTGACTATGTACTGAATCAGGTATCTGCGCCACCCCCAGTTTGCAGTACTGTCCAAGCCGACAACACTGAAACCTCCAAGTCAGCTCTACCTGCGGTACCAGTGCCACCCACAGCACCCGAGCAACCTAATAACCGTTACCCGGATGTGCCCTCTCAAAGATGGTTGTTACAGCAAGATCGCTATCTGGCGTTTTCTGGCCTACCTTCACAGCTCAAGCAGCAGTCATCACAATCTACAGAGGCTAAACGACAGCTCAACCCTGCAGCTACATCATTCTACCCAGAAGCATCTCACCCCTTCACGCCAGGCAGCCCATACGCCCCAGGGGCATCACAAGTCGTCATGGCAACAAGCAGTGAGAAATCAGATATGTCTGAGTTTGCCAGGTTTATGGTGAGCAGAGAGCTAATCAACACCAGTCTCTCAAAATCTGATCCTTCAAGGCCGCCATCGCTAACCTCAACCTAACCGTAGAGCAGGAGTTTGACCTCTTGATCAAATGGCTGGGCCCAGGCTCCACAAATCGTGTGAAGAGCCTCAGAACTGCCTACGTGGGACAAGCAGAAGCAGGTCTCGCTGCCGCCTGGCAGAGATTCGAACGTACCTTCGGCAGTGCAGAAGCAATAGAGAAGGCCCTATTCAAGAGACTGCAGAACGTTCCAAGGATCAATCTCAAGGATGTCCAGAAGCTTCAGGATTTAAGTGATCTGCTCATGGAACTGGAGCTTGCCAAGGGTGACCCTCGTCTGCCCGGGCTGTGCTACCTGGATACAGCTCACGGAGTGAACCCAATTGTCGTGAAGCTACCATACAGTCTGCAAGAAAAGTGGGCGGCATCAGTCTCAAGGTACAAAAGAGAGCATGATGTCACCTTTCCCCCATTTATTCACTTCTGTAGGTTTATCGATGAACAGTCCCAGATGAGGAATGACCCCAGCCTCGACTTCCTGGAGTTCAACTCTACAGCTTCAGCAACATCATCATCAAGGTATGAAAGCATCATGCATAAACACAGAGACTTCAAGAGCAGCGTGAGTGTTAGAAAGACTAACCTACCATCTCCTGCAGTACCCACGGGTAAACAGTACACCACCTCATCAGGAGATAAGACCTTCAATCGTGAATGTCCCATTCATAAAAAACCACACTCTCTGAACAAATGTAGAGGGTTTAGATCCAAAACCATACAGGAGCGCAAGTAAATCCTCACCGAGCTCGGGGTATGTTTCAGATGCTGCGCTTCATTGGAGCACATGGCTAAGGACTGTAAATCTGTCATCAAGTGTGAGGAGTGTCATAGTGAAAGACATGCCTCAGCTATGCACCCAATCCCACTCTCCAGAGATTCACCCACTGCCGTCACCACCAGTCCTGCTCCAAGTCATGGCGGGGAGCCCCAAAATTACGCTAATGCAGCGACTGCTGTTTCCTGCTCATGCTTGGATGTATGTGGGGAGGGCCAGTGCGAGAAATGTTGTGCCCGAATATGCCTAATCAAGGTCTACCCAGAGGGACTACCAGAAAAGGCAGTAAAAATGTATGCCATCATCGACGACCAAAGCAACCGGTCGCTAGCAGGTCCTAAATTCTTTGAAGCCTTTGGAATAAAGGGACCATCCGAACCCTATACCTTAAACACCTGCTCGGGCCGCATAGAGACTAGCGGCAGAAGGGCACAAGGATTCATCGCTTCTCCTGTCAGTGGGAATACGGAAATACCCTTACCGACGCTGATCAAATGTGATCAAATACCCAACCATAGGGATGAGATTCCTACCCCAGAAGCTGCATTTCACCAACCTCACCTAAGGCACCTAGCCAACGTTATCCCACCTATGGACATCAACGCCGAGATTCTACTCCTGCTCGGCAGAGACAATCTAAGGGTACACAAGGTGCGTCAACAGTGTAATGGTCCTGACTACGCCATATGCCCAGAGACTGGACTTGGGATGGGTAATCATAGGAAATGTATGCTTAGATCAACCAGAAATCGACTCCTTCAAAACGTACGTGTGTGCAGATGGACGCACAACTTGCATTAAGCCGTGTCCTCATCACTATGAGGTGAAAGAGAAGTCTCCAGGCCTCGTACAACTACCTGACGTCATTACTCCACTCTTTACTGACAACGTGGGGAGATCAGTCTTTCATACAACCAAGGACGACGATAAAGTAGCCTTGTCAGTAGAGGACAGAGAATTTGTCAAGATAATTGGACAGTGAGTTCTTTAAAGATTAAACCAATCACTGGGTTTCTCCATTACCCTTCCGAGCTACCAGGGTAAGACTCCCGAACAACCGGGAACAAGCTCTGTCTAGATTTAATTCTCTTCAGCGTACCATGAACAGCAAGCCTGAAATGAGAAAACACATCGTCGCCTTTATGGATAAAATATTCAATAACAACCATGCAGAACCAGCTCCATCCTTAAGGAAGAACGACGAGTGCTGATACTTGCCTTCATTCGGAGTATATCATGCCACTAGACCTATGTCTGTAGGTTCCTTTACTAACTCTACTTGGCTTACAGGTCCGGAGTTTCTGCTAGGACAGGTGAACAAATGGCTACAGGAAGTTTTCAGCATCCAGGATCCGGATAATGATCCAGAAATCTGCACTGAAGTTAGTGCACTGGTCACTGGAACAAAGCAAACCTCCAGCCTCGGTTGCCAGCGCTTTGAACGTTTCTCCAGTTGGATGAGACTCGTCAGGACTAACGCAAGGTTAGTGCACATTGCGAAATGTTATCACAATACTCACAAAGATAAGGATTATCACATCTGCCATAAACCCTTCTCTGCGGAGAACATCTCTCATAGTGAGTCCCTCATAATACGTCACGTCCAACAAGGGGAATTCAATATAGAATGGAAGTGCTTGTACAACAAACAGCAGATTCCAATAAAAAGCCCTCTTGCCAACTTAAATCCAGTTATTGACAGTTTTGGCTTGCTCAGAGTTGGTGGTCGTTTGAATCAAGCCCACCTAAGAGTTGCAGAACAAAATCCTCTCATCATTCCCAGCAAACACCATATCACCGTCTTGCTGATCCGACACTACCACAAAAAGACTGAACACCAGGGCAGGCAAATCACTGAGGGCAAGTTACGATCTGCTGGCCTTTGGATTATAGGTATGAAAAGACGTGTGGCCCAAGTAGTGCATGACTGTGTTCACTGTCGCAAAGCTAGAGGAAAACAACTACACCAACAAATGGCTGATTTGCCTGCGGACAGACTATGTACAGAGCCGCCTTTCACCTACGTTGGCCTAGACGTCTTTGGGCCATGGATGGTGTCCACACGCAGGACCCGTGGCGGTCACGCAAACAGTAAGCGTTGGGCTGTACTATTTACTTGCATGAGTGTGCGAGCCGTTCACTTAGAGGTCATAGAATCCATGGACACATCCAGCCTTATTAATGCCTTAAGACGGTTCTTCGCAATCAGAGGACCAGTGAAACAGTTGAGGTCTGACCGTGGAAGCAACTTTATTGGAGCCTGTAGAGAACTGAACATAGACACCAAATCCATTCAAGATCACTTGGCGGAAAAGGGTTGCACCTGGATTTTCAATCCTCCTCATAGTTCCCACATGGGCGGCTCCTGGGAGAGAATGATCGGAATCTCACGCAACATCTTGAATTCTATGTTGATGGATGTAAACTCTTCAAGACTCACACATGAGACTCTAGTCACCCTTCTTGCTGAAGTTTCAGCCATCATCAATTCTAGACCCCTCGTGCCAGTATCTATGGATCCTGAAACACCAGCCGTACTGACTCCAGCTATCCTACTTACCCAAAAAACTGAGATTACGCTAATGCCTAGTGGAGAATTTACTCATGCGAATATCTACCAAAAACACTGGAAACGTGTACAATACCTAGCTGATTACTTCTGGAACAGGTGGCGAAAAGAGTATCTCAATATTCTTAAAGGAAGAAGAAAGTGGCAACACCACAAACCAAACCTAAAAGAAGGTGAACTCGTGTTGATGAAGGAGCAACATACTGTACGGATTGACTGGCCTATGGGACTAATTACAAAGGTTCTTCCTAGCAAGGATGGCAAGGTCCGTAAAGTGGAGTTGAAGATCTTCAGAAAGGGTGAGCTTAAAATGTTCGCAAGGCCAATTAACGAACTCATTTTGATACTACCCATCGAGAACATTCCTGCTGGGTGAACTCTACTGAACTTGAACTTCATGGATCTTCTCTATTCCAACTCGGAATCTACTATATTGTTATGTTTATTGCATTCTAACATGTTCTTTGTTACAGGTTGTTTTATATTTTATGGACATTCGTCATAGTGAAATCCCTTATGGAATTTCAGACGGGGAGTGTGCTGTTCTCCTCATATTTGTTATTTAACTGTGCATTGTATCACCAATTCTTATTTCACCACGTTTGTTTCTATGTATTGATCTGTTGCTGCCATCTGCTGGCCAGAATTTGCATGCTGCAAGCCTCTGTTCTTGCTAGTAAAGTTTTTCCTCTGCTGGGCATGGTTTTAGGCAAGCCTTGGGTCTGGTCGCTTCCTGCAGCCATTTTATGTGCTTTATAGCTGTGTGACAGGACATTCAATACCCTGGGCTTGTGAAGGCATCAGTTTTTGACCAGCAGTTAGCCTCAGGAAAGATATCACAGGACAGCATCAATACCTCTACTACCTTACAGTATTGTATCACTGTTTGTCGCTGTATTTGGACCAAATAAACCCACGCTGATTTCATTCCCGTGTATACGTTTGGATCCATCTAACCTGAGCATCTGCTGGTCCGGGCTGCTCCACTGCTTGGATACGAAGGTAGGAAGTTACACAGCCATTATCAGTTATACCTTCATTCGCCTTCATGTGGGGACAGAACAGGGGAAATCCTCCTATGGAGCCATGTTGTTCTCTCAGTGGGGAGCCATCCCTGCTGAGAAAAAGCAATGCTTGCTGCTAGAGGCTATAGCAGCAGGCAGTAATCGCATGCTAAAAATCTGACATGCTGGTTGTACCCAAGTCAATCCATCAACAATCATCATGCCCATAGATAGATCAGATCTTGGCCGGTCCCTGCTGAACAGGTCAAGAATCGATCCACCTATGGCCGGCTTAAGAAAATACCACTTTTCATCCTCCTAAAATATGGTGGAGGTGTTTTTTGTCCACAGACTTAGAAACAATGTTAACTTTTAACAGTCAGCAGAAAGCGCAATAAATTATTAGCTTAAAAGAGGCTCATTGGTGCAGCATTTATGGGGTTAAAACAAGCAGTGAAGAAGCCTCCTCATCCTCTGCGGAACACAATTTAGCTGCACATGTAAAGTTAGAATTTGTAACTCATCCCTACTGAGTTCTTCTAAATGGGCTACTATCAGCGCAGATACAAAGCTAATTATGATAAGTCAACTACAGCGCCACCTGCTGGGTCAAGAAATGCTGCAAAATATTTACAATCAATATTTGATATTGATCTGACTGAAACATTTTATTTTGCAAGTAAGAAAATAGATACAAAGCCATATTATAAACCTTTCTGTTGTAAGAATTCTTCTTTATCTTTGTATCCTTACTTCTGCTCTTTTTATATACCTCTTTGATATACCTCTTTAACCCCATTTTACTTTTTTTTTCCATTTTTCTGTTCCTCCACCTTAATGGTAAATAATACCTTACCACCCCTATGTAAGCAGATATTGCTTATTAAGCAAGAGGATAACCACATAAAGATAGTCCTTAGATATGAATAATTGCAAATTTGTTTATTACCCTTGTAACTCATTTCAGAGTTTCATATCATATACTCATTTACCATATTCTTCAAATCAGGCAATTGGTTATACGTCCTGATATTCCATATCCCATGACTCTTTGTTCTAGATTATCTGTCCCTGTTTAGAAAAAAATAAAAATAATGAAACAAAAAAAGATCTTTCCATAAACATGAATGTTTACTCACTGGGCAGACACCCATGTCTCAGACTTTAATTTAGGGAAACAATAGCAGTCATTGGATAAATCCAATTCAGATGGTCGGTCTTTCCCCTGAGATCGGTCAGCTTAGAAGGTTACTGCAAAAAAGACGTACAGATTCAATGAGAGAGCTTCCATTGGAGAAATCTGTACCTTACATTTGGTGGGATTTTTAAGGCAACCTTAGAATATATAAAAGCCAAAATTTTTTTAAAAGAGATTTGACATTTATTTGACACAGCAATACATATTTCCCCAGTAGAATATAACAATTCTTGACAACATATTTGTTTGACAATATTTGTAATTATTGCATTGAAATGTTAGTGGCATCCTTTAAAGCTGAATTCCATCTTGCAGCCTCAATTGAGTACATTGAGTAAAAGTATTAGAAACGCGTTTGATTGCAGCCTACAAGTACATTCAGCCTAAATCCAACGCGTTTCTAATACTTTAGTGCAGATTCTTCCTCAGGGAAAGGATACCGCTCTAAAACAATAATTATCAATAGTTAAACCTTTATACATATTGTTTATGGTCCAAGAGTTGAGAAACCAACTTTACACATCTTTTACATACCACCAAAATTGATCAAACTTAAAATGCTTTGCTGTATTTTGGAGAATGAGTCCCCCCCCATATGTAGCATGAGGTTATCACTTGACATGCAGGAACCACAGGCGCCACATTGAAGAATACTGTAGTGATAAAGCGTATCAATTAATGTGATGTCCTATTTATTGATATCCCAAGAATATATAGCACAAGGCATCAAAAACATATCTGAAGGAGTGCTATTTCTTTTATTTTATATAAAAGGGACCAAAAATTAATTAAACATTCATCATGTATATCACATGAACAAATATATGGTAAATGAATATTTGAACCAATCTTATTATCCCTCCATAGTTTAAAAATGTACCATCAAAAAAAGAAATAGTCACTTAGGTATCTAAACTATGAAAGTTTCTTGTATTCTAGGCATTCAAAACAGTCACTTACATTCTTGAAGTTCACCATGAACTATATAGAAGCACAGTGCTGTAAAAGTTGAACATCAAAGGTCTGCTGTTCAGACTTTGACCCATCAAGGGTCGGGAACAGGCGTGGTACATGTGGTTCCCCCAGGGACCGAACACAATTTGAAAGCTGCCTCCGAGTCACAATACTTAGAGCCTTATATAGTTCCAATCAGGGGCAGACTGACCATTTGGAAACTCGGGCACTGCCCGACCCGAGGGCCCGGGGTCAGTAGGGGGCCCCATGAGATGTCCCTGGTACCTTTTTCATAGGATTTTTTGAGTTTGGGCATGGACACAGGGGCCCCATGATCCCCTATTGCCCAGGGGCCCCATGATTTGTCAGTCCGCTCCTGGTTCCAATAGTATTGTAATGTATGTATTTCTCCTCCCATATGCAGATATGCATCCTCCCGACAGGAAGATGGCGCCTATATTGTGGTTCCCCGCGTTCAACACAACTGCGCAGGCACATTCGCATCATACGCACTAGCGTCACAACCGGCTCCCGGAAAATGGTTTCTGGAGATTGAGTGGGCGCCATGTTGGAGACCACTGCCGACACGGAAGGAAAGGACCAATTTGGAGCATGAGGAGCAGAGAGAATTCTGCCCCTTCACTCTACAAGGCCGCAAAAAGGGGCCCCCCCCGGCTGCAAAGGTGGACCGGGGGACCCCTTCCATGCTGGGCATGCCAACAAAGCAAAGCCCAATCTAGAGGGGGATCACAAACTCCAACACAGAGAGCATGTACAATAATTATTAAAAGGACAAAACATAACAAAATAATCTGGATGAGAGAGCTTCCATAGGATAGATTTTTTTGTCAGATTAATTTTACAAATGCAATCCAATGTCTATGGGTATCTGTAATCTCCCTGTTAATAGCAATTGGTGTTCATAATTTCAATCACTGCCTGCTGATCTCCCAGGGAACAATAATGGTCAGCCATCAGACACACTGCGACAACTTTCTTTGGCTTGACAATGGATCATGATAAGAAGCAAAGCGTAACACTGGTGATTTAAAAGGTGATATTGGAGATACACAGTAACTCATTTTATGAATTATGTGTTATTCTGCTAATGCAGTAACACAGCTTGAATTATAAGACCTGAGATCAGTGCAGATACAGAGTTCCTTTGCTTTAGTTAATCAGTGCCACTGACTCAAACCACCCTCTGTACCTTTAATCTACACATAAAAATGTCATAGCTGCTATGTGAAGTCATTGTGCTAAGGGCTCGTTTACACTTGTAGTGTCTATGAAAAGTGATCTGGGGTGGTGATGAGTGGTTAACAGGCATCAATTGCCACCTCCAGAATGTTTTGTTTTTTGGCAGCTGAACAGCCTTTTTTAATGGGAATATTTCTCCTCTACTGCAAGCCTAGTGTTTGACTCACTGTTGCGGCATGTCCTCATTCACTTGAATGGGTTGAGTTTGGTGGTGATACTGCCCCCCAAATACATGTCCTCATTCACTTGAATGGGTTGAGTTTGGTGGTGATACTGCCCCCCAAATACAACTGGGGGATCATTTACGCCAAACCATCACAACCACAACATGTATACACTCCCATCCCATTGTCTTAGGTAGACGATTTTGGAAAAAAATAAAATACTTTTTGCTATATAACATATCCAATAAAACATTTTTAAAATCTAATTTCTTCATAAATTTAGGCCAAAATGTATTGTGCGCCATGTCTTTGCTAAAAAAAATCCCAATACGTGTAAACGAATTGGTTTACGTGAAAGTTATAGCTTCTACAAATGGCGGTGTATATATAGTGGAATTTTAATTTATTTACTTTTTATACTAGTAATGGCGGTGATCAGCAACTTATAGCAGGACTGCAGGACTGCGGCAGGCACTTTAACACTGGGTGGGAACTGGGACTGACTTACTGCCACTGACATCCCCAGTGACACTAATACAGTGATCAGGGCTAATAAAAAGCACTGACACTGTACTAATGACACTGGTCAGGAAGGGGTTAATATCTGGGGCGATCAAAGGGTTAATTGTGTGCTGTGAGTTATTTTACTGTATGTGCTGTGTGTGTTTTACTAGGGAGTCATGCTGTGCAGAGAGATACAAAGCAGAATGTCCGTGCCAAGGGCGGACTGATCATTTGGAAACTCGGGCACTGCCCGAGAGCCTGGGGTCAGTAGGGGGCCCCATGAGATGCCCCTGGTAACTTTTTCATAGGTTTTTTTCAGTTTGGGCAAGGACACAGGGGCCCCATGATCCCCTATTGCCCGGGGGCCCCATGAGTTGTCAGTCCGCCCCTGGTCCATGCTGACAGCAGAGAGACCTGTGTTGTTTATATACAGGTCTCTCCCCTGTCAGCTTTCCCCAACCATCACCGAGTGCCAGCCAGGAATCGCCAGCCGGGACCCAGTGATTGACATCTCTAGCTGCCAATAGCAGGACAGGTAGGGCGGCACGTACGTGCACCCTACCCGGAAATGAATATCACGTTTATATCTCCTAGATTGTAGGCTCGAAAGAGCAGGGCCCTTGAATCCCTCGTGTTTTTTTTTGTTGCTGTATTGTCTCATGTTCTGTCCCCCACTATAATGTACAGTGCTGAGCAAACCTTTTAGCGCTAAATAAATACTGTATAATAATAATAATATACATGATTTTGTGTGGTCCTGCAGCCCTGTAGCAGTACTTCTGCTGTAGGGCAGAGGTCAACTGGTTAAGAGGGGTGGTTGCGGGAGTGGTAAAAATGTAGCTCAACTGCCTAATTTACTGACCCCTTCCCTCAAGTGTAAACTGAGCCTTAAAGATTTCTATTATTATGTCTGCTACATTCTTTAAAATTGATTAAGGCAAAGAAGGAAACAATTGTTTGTATTGAATACTAAAAATATGAATGGAAAACGTAATAGAGCACATTTATTAATAGTGTAATAACTGTTGAATACATTCTTTTTACACAGACATTTGGCAGAAATGAAAAGAGAAATTTCTGAAAGTCATGCAAATGAAGTCGCAAATGTGGCACAGTGCAGACAAACAGATGCAAGCCCTCCACTTTAGCTACCGGTAAACAGCAATGTAAAAAAAAAAGAGAGGAAAAATTACCCCATAATAAATATATTCATTTCATGAAATTCAAAAGTGCTTAGTTTGAGTTTGAAAATAAGTTTAACCAAGAGTACTTCCCAAAAAAGAGTAATGGATAATTATTCCCAAATAATACACAGCTTTCATGCTGATCCCATTCAGACATAAACCAAAAAAAATTAAAATCATTTTATTCTGTCCCCTTGAAGGTTGACTTCATATTGTGCAAATAAAAAAAAACCCTATAAATTAAATGATGCCAACCTTTTTTATATTGACATAGGAAAGGGTCATTTAAATGGGAAATTCCCCTTTTATTTATTACTCTATGTTTGAAATGACATAGCTAATCCATTCAGCTAATCAGTGCTGCTATTACTACTTATGCTACAATTAGTCATGCCTTCGAACAGTTTTTATATTTGCACCAGTTTTTACTGAAAAGTGCTCATTCTGTTTTTGCAGTGCACCTGCAGCTGCTTTGCATTTGGTATTTAAAATGTGTCTGTCTATAGGGTGGCTACATCGCCTTTCAAGATCCCATGGGGTCTGCCGTAGTCACTCTCATGTGCACACTGTCGGTCTGGATTATACGCTAGAGCCAATGCAATGTGGTCATGTGACCATTATGTGATGTGTATAGTGCACGTTCCCAGACCAGAGGTTCGAGTGCTGAGAGACACAAAGCAAACAGATTTTATATCAAAATGTAAGTGATTGGGAACATAATTTGCAAAAATTCTTTATAGTGTAAGTTCCCTTAGTAAACCAGAAATAAGAAAAAAAAATTAATACTATTTTAATGCTTAGCCAGAAGTTTCTTTTTCATTTTGGAAAGAGTAAAGTAAATGTTTAAAACCCCCTGCAAGATCACTTTGTTTTCCATGTCCTCTTGGTACAACTTTTCCTTCACTTCCCGTCTAGAAGACACAACAATAAATAGAGGAAATTCCAAAGTAAGGAAATCCCCTCTTAAGCTGGCCATGGATTGAAATTTGGCTGGTTCAGCAGGAATCGTCAGAATTGTGATCCATCTATGGCCATTCCTGTCCATTAGAACTACCAATCGACTTCGGATAAACGGTCCTACTGGAAAATTACCATTCGATCAGTGCTTGCAGCTAATGAGCGTGGGAGTCCCGCTGTCAGAATGCCATGACATAACGGGAGGGATACCGTCATCCACATCGAATGTGTGGATGGGGGAATCAGTTCAGTTTTTTCGATGCGCCGATTTAACCATGTATGGTCAGCTTTAGAAAGTTTACACCACAGCAGTAGTCCCCACGGGAAGATTTCCCCTTTTGACCTGCTCTCATATTAACTGTAAAAATGTGGATTTCCCATCCTTTTCTGCCCCATGACAATGATATCAGGACAAAGAAAGAGGGCAGATGCCCCCAGCAGGTACACAAACCGCTTTAGAAACCTTGAGGGGGCAATGGATGTGCAAAGAGGAAGGCAATAAAAGCAGAATGTATAAACTCCAAATTCCATTTTTTTCAGACTCTTCTAGTATATCATAAAAATTCAACACGTTTTGGGGGTTCAGAAGGGTCCTCTTCATCAGGAGTTAACAAACTGTGTACTGGACTGATCCTGAAGTACATAGTATGAGGGCTCCAGATGCAGGTTTAAAAGATACAATCACCTACACCTTTCTTCTACTTCCCGAGCTATAAAAGCCTAACAGAGGCTCTATGTCTTTTCCACTTCAACACCAACAAAAATGTTTAGGCTTTTGGTACACTTTAAGTCTATATTGTGTTTAATGTAGCTGATGAATAAGTCGAGGCTGGAATAGAAGTGTATATGTGATACTGTTGTGAGGAAGGTTTCCTCTTCTTTCCTGTTCTTCCCAGACTCCCTTTAGCAGTGTATGCATTTGTTTTGACCAATGAGTTAGTGAGTGTTACTAAACCCAGGATCCTGCATTCACTATATCTGATCTCCCACGGTACACACAACATGGAAATGCAACTATTTTAGTAACTATAAACTGCTAAATACCTTTTCTCATCAGCAGTTAGAGCAGTCTTTTGACTTCTATCAGTGTCCAGCAGAGCACTGGTTAAAGCTTCTAGGAGGAGTTTTTATTCCCCCTGATTTTCCTATAAGGCTGCAGGACCCTGATTTTATTTTCATCTGGGGATCCAGCCTGTAAGTCTGTTGTTTTTCAACAGAACAAACTGCCCTGCAAAAGTAGCACAGGGATGAGACAAACCATTTACAACTGACAGGGGTGCTTACAAAAATCAGCTTTTATCTATTTATGTAGAACCTTTATACTTTAAGGAAAAACTGTTGCTTTAACTGCAGTTTGGATTGAATTGGTTTTCTATTTTTTTTGCAAAAGCTTGTACAGTGTACTTGTGTTTATAACAGCACTGCTGTAAACATTCATGTTAATGACAGGCTGCTTCATGTTGGTTTTGAGATGATACCAAACATTGTCAAGCATTTAGGTGCTTAAAACAGCATGCAGGATACACAGGGGCAGACTGACAACTCATGGGGCCCCCGGGCAATAGGGGATCATGGGGCCCCTGTGTCCTTGCCCAAACTCAAAAAAGCCTATGAAAAAGGTACCAGGGGCATCTCATGGGGCCCCCTACTGACCCCAGGCCCTCGGGCAGTGCCCGAGTTTCCAAATGCTCAGTCTGCTCCTGAGGATACATCAACAGGAGTCCATTGTTCACAGAAGGACCAACTCCCATCAACGTATATTGCACTGAAAACAGCTTGGTATGGTGCAGTTGCATTGACCTAAATCTACCCATTTAAGTGAACCAAATGGGGGCTTCTAAAAATGTAATACATCTGTGCTATGTCAAGCACTTCAGGATTAAATGAGCCTTCAAAGTGTACACAATCTCCAGCGCCCATTGAAAGTATATAGATATAGCTAAAGCAAAGTGTAACTATTTCTAATAATCAAACACTACTGTAAATGTGACATACTGCAAATGGAAGTCAAGAACGAAAGCGGTGGGTGTATAAAAGAGCAAAATAACATGTGCAGAACATCTGAGGATCATAATAACAAAAGTACATTTACTGTGATATCATTAATAGTTAACTAAAGCAGAAATCATTGCAAGCTTTTAAGGCAATCTGCCATATGAAGAGAACTTGTAACCTGAAAGCGTACAATGTTTTCCACCATAGTTAGTTATTAACGGTAGACCCTTAAAGAAAACCCGTCATGAGAGCAATATGTGGGCTGCCATTGCTGATCTGCTTCTGAAAATACTAGTTACCTGTTATACTAACACACTGATTTCAATACTTGTAGTCATTAACGAGGAACTAGCATGTAGATTAGAAAAGAAGAACTCATATTAAAGTGGAACCTAACTGTAACTGAGCACCACAAACTAAAACACTCTTTTTTAATATTCAAAGCAAACTCACCCATCCATCCATGTCTCTGTGCTTTATTTTGTTGAGAATTCACTTTGAAAAACAGCCCCCTAGCTTTTCTATCTCTGGCCATCTTGAGTAAGGGCAGATGATTCATGTAGCATTTACTTCCTGGGATCCATCTGCCCTTAGTTCAGGCATGCAGGCAGGAGGGTGTGCTTAGCTGAGATATACCTTTCTCCAGGTGAAAGAAATGCCCATGAAGTCTCCTGGGATTTGTGATATCATTTTGGCCTAGGCTATAAACAAGGAAGAAATGTAGAACAAAAAAGATAAAGCAGTACTCCATGTAAATTTTTTTATTTTCCCATGCTGTGGGGTTTTGCCCGTACTGCATGGGAAAACTGCTCGCTTTATCCAAGGATTTAGGGAAGAGTTATACTTACTCTGTCCTCTGATCTTCTGATAAACTGTGCTCCCCCACGTCCAGCGGTGGACTGTTCCTGCTGTCCTTACGCCTGAAGCCTGTCTATGGGTGTGATGACGTCAGGAACAGTCCATTCACAAGACCGCTAGCGTGCAGAAGTGGTGAGGACCGGTCTGACACTCCGAAGATCGGTGGATTCGGTAAGTATATCTTCACTGTTATCATCCCTAGACAAAAATGAGCAGTTAGCCCATACAGTGGCCCCACTGCATGGTTCTAAAATGTTTTCCCAAATTTCTGCTTTAAAAACAAGTAAAGATAATATAATTTACCTTTCTATTTATTAAGGCTAGAAGCATAAGGATTAAAAACAATTCTGCTTTAGTATTTTACTAGCCAAAACCATTTTTTAGTTTTGGATTGGGTGGGGAAGTGTCAGTCCCTCTTTCATGTTCTTATTGCCCTCTGTGTCCTCATTGGGAGGATTATCTTCAGTATTTGTACTGGTGACCACTGTCATCTACAAAGAAAGTGAGATGAAAACCAAAATTCCCAGATCAAGAGGTAAGGGGAACCCTTCCAATGAGGACACCTGTTCCAGGGACACCTACGAGTGGAATTCCCTTGACTCTGGGAGAGTTTTGGAACCTCCTGTTGCGCCTTTGGGTCAGAAGGTATATAGAAATTACCCTAGGGGAGCATAGACAGCAAAATATAAACTGCCAGGGGTTCTTACCCTTCTTTACTCTACCTAAAGCTTAAAATGATTCTAAAGGTTCTTTTTTTTTTTTGTAAAATAACAACCATGTCTATATTTATCTGCTGTATGCTGTGTTTTACACAGAGCAGCCTGGATCCTCCTCTTCTCGGGTCACCCCGCAGGCTCTCCTGGCTCCTCCTGTCTATTGGGCGCCCCCACAGCAAGCAGCTGGGGGCACCCGCTGCTCCGTGTGTCCATGCACACATGGAGCCATGACTTGGCCCCACCCCCTCTCTCCTCATTAGCTGACTGGCTGTGATTGACAGCAGTGGGAGCCAATGGCCCCTGCTTGCTGTCTCAGCCAATGAAGAGGCAGAGACCTGGGGCAGCCGAGGCTGTCATTCACATTGCTGGTTTGCAATGAGGCTCAGGCAAGTATTTAGGGGGCTGGGGGAGCTGCTGCACACAGAAGGTTTTTTTACCTTCATGAATAGAATGCATGAAGGTAAAAACCCTTCAGCCTTTACAGCCATTTTAGAAAAAAAGTCAGGCTTTAAAGCAGTATTAACCCCAAGAGTAAACATTTATTATATTGCAGCTTACCAATTTTTAGATGTGATGGCTGTGTTAGTTTCCTTTTTTTGGCTTTCGTTCTTTGATTTTCTTCTGGTGATTCAGCCAGTAAGTCTGCTGTTTTTCCAAAGTTCAAGCTCTTCTGCAGAATGTATCCGTTTACATTGATGAGGCCATCCATTTACCACTGGCAGGGGTGAAAAAAATTATCAGCTCTTATTTATTCATGTAAAACTTTTATCCCAAAAGGAAAAAATACTGTTTGCTGTAACTGATTATAAAGTGTGAGCTGGAGTTTGGGTTCAGTTTGTTATTGTATTAAAATCTGCTAATACATCTAACACTCCCATCCCACCCAGACTGACAATGCTGCTGTCTGCTGTGTCCTGTGCTCATTCCTCCAAAGTAGTGTCTCACTAATACAGAAGGTGTGTTACTGGCCAGATCACCAGGTGAAAACAGAGAGAAAAAAGCCGAAAAAAAGAAAACTAATGCAGCCACCACATCTAATCATTGGTAAGCTGCAATATAATACATTTTTGGTTTTGGGTTTAATACCGCTTTAATTTTGAAAGACAGCATGTCAGCCAGACAACTAGAATTTTCAGAAGGTATAGCAATAAGTATCTTTCTATTTTCTCATGACAGATTTCTCTATGCATTACTTAGTTTGGTCTGTAACAGTCTGATAAAGAGGAAGTGTCAGCCTGCCGATCAGAGCGCTAGTCTGCATCCGCTAGTAAAAATAGTGAGACGTGCACTATGTTCCGAAGACAGCTATGCATCTTTACAGTAATGGGAAACCCTGCATGTGCGTAATATATGTGAGAAACAAGAGGTGTGTGAGTGGGACTGGTAGGAGAGACAATGTCAACCAAGGGAGGAGGGAGAAGAAAGAAGGAGGAGAGACGCACTCACACAGCAGTTTGGGGAAAGCAAAGCAGAGGGGACAGCAGAAGAGTCAAGTGCATGGGACTGATCACTACAGAGCGGAGCTGTCACATTGGGAGGGAAAGCTATTCCTAGTAGGTGAGACACTGCATGTTATCTCAGAGCAAATATACCATCACAAGGGTATAGAAATATTACTCAGGTACTTGTAACACTTGACAACTTTTTTGTAATGGACATGCTTTTTTTTTAGATGATTTTATTTTTATTTATTTTGATGTTATTATTATAATACAGGATTTATATAGAACCAATAGGTTGCGCAACGCTACAAAATAAAGGGGGTCAGTACATTTACAATGCAAGACAAGAAGGTTAGGACAGTTAAAAAAAAGGCAGATCTCTTAGATATCTAATGTAATGGAGAACATAAAGTGACCCGGGCATGGTTAATGCAGAAGGATTATGTTGTAGTTTAATGAACAAATAGATGCAGAGTCGATTAATATATTCAATTTTGTTATTTTTATTTTGTTTTACATATGACGATGTACGTTATGTATTGATGGTACGTACATCCATATCTAAAAACGAAGCATTGTAAAAAAAAAAAAGCAGGGGTCTAGATAAGGAAGAGTGTTGGGTGAATGTTGAAATTAAATATAGAAGTATGAGCTAAATGTTCTAGTAGTGGAGGATGTTGTAGGAGGTGTATGTTACCTCAATAATGTTGGTTTTCTCTGATATAGATATGAATTTCTATAATGTCTAAGCTGATGTAGGCAAAATATACCTTACTCTACTTCTCTTAGATTGTAAGCTCCAAGGAGCAGGGCCCTTCCTAAACCTCTTGTTTTGAAGATTGTAAGCTCCAAGGAGCAGGGCCTCCTAACCCTCTTGTATTGAACTGTATCGTTGCTGTATTCTCTCCCATTATATTGTACAGTGCTGAGCAAACTGTTGGCGTTATATAAATCCTGTATAATAATAACAACTATATCGTTGCTGTATTGTCTCCCTTTATATTGTACAGCGCTGAGCAAACTGTTGGCGTTATATAAATCCTGTATAATAATAATAACTATATCGTTGCTGTATTGTCTCCCTTTATATTGTACAGCGCTGAGCAAACTGTTGGCGCTATATAAATCCTGTATAATAATAACAACTATATCGTTGCTGTATTGTCTCCCTTTATATTGTACAGCGCTGAGCAAACTGTTGGCGCTATATAAATCCTGTATAATAATAACAACTATATCGTTGCTGTATTGTCTCCCTTTATATTGTAAAGCGCTGAACAAACTGTTGGCGCTATATAAATCCTGTATAATAATAATAATATTCCTACCAAACTGGCAATTTGTTTCAAACAGGGATTAGTGCCTACTAGTGAGGAAAAAAGTTAAAGTTGGAGAGATTTGTGTTGCTAAGGGCAGCTTTGTCCTCCAGACATATGTCATATGTATGGACCGATAGTGTTTAATTATAAAGCGCTGAGCAAACTGATGGCGCTATATAAATCCTGTATATTCATAATAATAATAATAACTGACACTGTACTGGTTATATGCAGGTATAAGCATAGCTGGCCTTTTAAGTGTTATGCACAGATTCCATAGAGAGGTATAAGTACCAGCAGCAAACTGTGTTTAGATATGTAGATAGTTTGGTTGAATTGAATATATCTGCATTCATGTATGTTTGTGTTCAGTATACATACAGTGTGTGGGGTGAGTTAGGGTTGGGTGTGTCGGTGGGGACAGAGCTGTGTGTACAGACAAGTGTTGTGGTGCGTGCTCCTCGCTTACTCATAGCGTATCTGTGCTGTGCACCTGTCACTGAACTGGGGGCGTTTGATTGCTGCTGTGAGCTGATAAACTATGGCCAAGTCTAGCAAGAATGTGAACGCGGAAAACACAACTCTGTCACTTCTCGCCCTCTGCCGTTGCTCCTACATGCAGCCTCTGGCACATAATCAATACCTTCAAGTGACTAGAATTGACAGCTGCAACTTCAGTAGTATGAAATCAATGCTAATACGCCTCTTACTTGTACAGATTCCAGACTGCAAAGCTTTGAATGTGTAATGACTTCTTGTGTCCTTATTCGAAGGCTCCATCTATATCTCTGGCCCTTCATCAGGACCAATAGTTCATATATTTCTTTTAGGTAAATCAAGTTAGAATCTATTCAAAACTGGCCATACTCCTGTATTTTATTTGAAAATATTCAGAATGTGCGTTCAATTTTCTGATAGTTAATGGGGTCAAGTCTACGTTCATTGTTGGCCATAATGACAAAAAAAAAAATAATCAAAGGAGCAGGATGGAAATTTTTCTCAAATAAGCAAAATTCTAACAGCGGTTGTGGTTTTACATTTTGGAAATTCCATCCATTACAAATTTGAATATTAAAAGCAAATTAAATTTTGAACAACATCTCTGATGACATTATAGCATGTGCTGCTGAGATTTTTCCTATGAACATATGTATGAAAATCTACCAGTGAATGGTCAACTTTACTGTACTGGTGACATTGTGCTGAATTATTGACTGTTTATCTCTGTGGCAGGAGTTAAGAGGCAATTTACATATGAAGATGGACAGCTTGGGAATATTAAATGGAGGAAAACCTGAGTAGTATGAAGAGTTCCATTTCTGAATCAATGCAAGGAGCATTTTACAAGACATGTGATATACCACTTAGAGGGCACGCTACGGCAGGAACGACCAATGAGGCACCATCACTCCTTTACCCCATGTCATCATCACCATGTTAAAGGAGGGGAGCGAGACATACACAGAGGACGTCATTTATATAGTCCTAGAAGTGGTCATTGCCATCCTGGCCATTCTTGGCAACGTGTTGGTCTGCTGGGCTGTGTACATTAACAGTAACCTTCAAAACGCCACCAATTACTTTGTGGTATCCTTGGCTGCAGCAGATATTGCGGTGGGTGTCCTTGCCATCCCATTTGCTATCTCAATTAGCACTGGATTTTGCACCACCTTTCATGCCTGCCTCTTTATTGCCTGCTTTGTTCTGGTGCTGACACAGAGCTCCATCTTCAGTCTCCTCGCCATTGCTTGTGACCGCTACATTGCTATCCGCATCCCACTCAGGTAAGTGATTAAAAATATTTATGTCATTCTGATCAGTCTAAGCCTGAGTAAATGTTGCTTCATGTTATCTTTAGGTATCTCTTGCTAATTTGTTGCTTTTCGGCTATTGACATTCCTGGGCAGCACAGTGGCTAAATGGTTAGCACTTCTGCCTGGCAGTACTAAGGTTGTTGGTTCAAATCCCAACCACAGCACCACCTGCCTGGAGTTTGCATGTTCTCCTTGTGCCTACGTGGGCTTCCTCCAGGTACTCTGACTTCCTCCCACACTCCAAAGCCATGCTGGTAGGTTAATTGGATCCTGTCTAAATTGGCCCTAGTATGTGAGTTAGAGATCTTAGATTGTATGCTCCTTGAGGGTTAGGGACTGATGTGAATGTACAATATATATACGTGTAAAGTGCTGTGTAAATTGATGGTGCTATATAAGTACTTGTAAAAATAATAAATGACAATGGGACATTAAAGCAGAGTTCCAGTTGAATTAAAAAAATAAATAAAACTCAGCAGCTCCAAAAACTGGTTCAACAAGCCATCTTCTCTCCCTGGTGCCAGCTTGCCTAAGTAGTGCTGCACTTTGTGAATGGCCCCATAGTCTTCTGGGGCCTGTCCCATGTCCCAGAAGACAACAGGGAGGGAGGACAACCTCTGCTTCCAATTGCAGCGGAAGTGGGAGCAGGTACCCACTCCCCAAAGGTGCCAATCTTTAATGGGGAGCGGGGGACAAAGGCTTAAAGCGGAACTTCCCCTTTTTGGTGGAGCTCCACTTTAACCTGGCTAATTTATTACAGAGTGTACTTGTCCAAAGTGCTAAACTGTGTGCATGTGTGTATTACACACACACACCTTGAGAACTGTGACTCCCCGAAACGTAGCTGGAATAAAGCTGTCACAAGTGGAAGGCCTTTGAGTGCCTACAGTACTTGCTGCTACATCATTTGCTATATGTGGATCACCAAGCATATGTTTTGTATGGAGGGCTGATTGATACCACCTTCCTTTGCCTATATACTATAAATATATATATATATATATATATACAGTATATATATATATATATATATATATATATATATATAAAAAGACACTTATTCCAGGAACTTTTTGGGAACTTGGGAGCTCCAGGTTAAACATATGAAAACATTTTTGCAGATAGCACCTTGGTGGCAATCGAACCTAGACACCCAGGACTGCCGAGCTGGAGTCCCAAGTGTTGTAAGTGTAATCTTATAGTGACCCTTCCTGGAGCACAACTATGGGGGTCCCCATGCCCTGTCACTGAAAACATAAGATTTATCTGAGAAAAAAAGGCAGAAGAAGTGGAGAAGGGCAAAGAACTCATCCATATTATTCCTTAAACATCTCATGCAATTTATGCAAACTTTTTATACTGATCTCCATTTCATGCTTCAGTTGCCATATCCTTGTGTAAACCCTCAGACCAGTAGATTGTAGTTATTCTTTACATAAGATCATTATTGCTCATCTCTACACCCACGCCTTCCGCTTGTCCAGTTTCATATCTTCTGTGCTATTTTTATATCTGTTAATGAACAGTATGTAAGTATATTACCTCTTCTCTGTGACCCAGGTTAGAATCACACTGTTGCATTTTTTTTGACGCATGTTTGCGCAGGCACAGCAGCCTATTCATTTGAATGGGGTACTGCACCTGTGGAAACATGCAGGGAAAATGCCTCTGCACCTTTTTAAATTTGCAGCTGCATAGAAATCAGTTCTGTTTTCAGATGTGTGGGGATGCCATTAAGAATGAACGGCATTACCGAGCATCTGCAAAAGAGCAGCAAATTTTGTCTGTGGGTGCAGGAGCGCTTGAGATTAACACCCGCACCCACAACTACTGTGGATATAAAAAGTCTACACACCCCTGTTAAAATGTCAGGTTTATGTGATGATAAATCATTTCAGAACTTTGTCCATCTTTAATGTGACCTATAAACTGTACAACTCAATTGAAAAACAAACTGAAATCTTTTAGGTGGAGGGGAGTAAACATAAAAAACTAAAATAATATGGTTGCATAAGTGTGCACACCCTTAAACTAACACTTTGTTGAAGTACCTTTTGATTTGATTCCAGCACTCAGTCTTTTTGGGTATGAGTCTATCAGCATGGCACATCTTGACTTGGCAATATTTGCCCACTCTTCCTTGCAAAAACACTCCAAATCTGTCAGATTTTATTTAGATTTTAATAGGGGTGTGTAGACTTTGTATATCCACTGTATCTGCCACAGTGTGAACCTAACATTAAAGCCTACTTAGAAAAAGTCATAACCTAATAAGATTTGACAAATCCACTCTCTTGCACTGTGTAAATATTTCCATTTCCCTTTATTATCTAGAATAAATACAACGTGAAAATAAATACATTCAGCCCTGGTTCACACTGATGCATTTCTAATGCAGTTCAGATCTCATTAAACCGCATGACAAGTGGAATAATGCTAATATCTATGGAACCTGTTCACATATACGCAGCGCGGCTGCGATCCATTTTTGAAAAGGGTCCTTTGTGAGTTTGCTGCGTTGCAGTGCGATTCTGAGGTCCATAAACTTCAATGGAATTTCTTTCAGATTGCTTATCCATCCTATTGTCATACAAATTCAAGCACATTTTTTCTTCTAGTCTTTGCTTTGCTCACACAGCACAGAAATCACAGCTGTATCCAAATTGTGTCCAAATCGCATCAGAGTTGTATTGGAACCGCACCTCCATGGGCATCTAATACATCTCAATGGTCAGCGCTATGCAGTGGCTGCAGGTCCCGGGAGAGTATTTATTCAGGTCTACATGCTGTATGGCTGTGTGCATGAACCCTAATCGTCTGAAACTCAAAACGGGCCCCTATATTGTGTGTGCGTTTTATGCATGCTTGGGGTATAGAAGCAGACCAAAAGGTCTTTGATATGCAAGGTCTATATGAATGGATCTGTAAATTTTTGAGGAAATATTTGAAGGTCTAATTAAATGAGTAAAGACATATTTTATATATTCTATTGAATCTACATTTACCTAGATTCACAAAACTATGAATTAAGAGCTCGTTCACACTTGACTTTATTTCTAAGGGCTCGTTCACACTAGGCTGTTTTGCCAACGCTTGCCAAACGCCCCTATAGCGTTTGGCAAGCGTTGGTCCGGTGTTTGCGGAGCGTTTTTAACGCTCTGCAAACGCTCCGCAAACGCATGCGCGGTTTAGCGGCGGTTGCTAGGCGTTTGCCGAGCGTTAATAACGCCCCACAAACGCCTATAATGCATTTGAGTGGTGTTACCGCTCCGCAAACACCCCGCAACCGCGTCGCAACCGCACCGCAAACGCCGGCCGGGCGTTTGCGGAGCGGCACCATAGACGAGAATAGGAGGCTTCAAAGCCTCCTGACTCGACCAGAGGCGTCCGTTTTGCCGCAACGCAACGCGACGCGACGCAAACGCTCCTGTTAGAACAGCACCATGTGCTGTAATGTGCAGAATTGGCAGAGGCATTTGGGAAGCGGTAAAAACGCTTCCCAAACGCCTCTCTGCCGCCTGCACACAAGGCTAGTGTGAACGTAGCCTAACTCTTGCCAAACGGCCCTATAACGTTTGACAGGCGTTAGACAGGCGTTTGGGAAGCGTTTTTAACGCTGCTCAAACGCTCCCAAAACGCCCTATGCATGGTTTTGAGGTAGTTGATAGGCATTTGCCAAGCGTTAAAACCGCACCACAAACTCCTATAATGAAGTTAAATGGTATTAACGCTCCGCAACTGCATCGCAACCGCACCGCAAACACCAGCCAGGCGTTTGCGGAGCGGCACCATAGACTTGAATGGGAGGCTTCAACTCCTCCGGACTTGACACAAGGGGGTTTATTTACTAAAGCTGGAGAGTCCAAAATCAGACTCCCTTCTGCATAGAAACCAATCAGCTTCTAACCTCAGCTTGTTCAATGAAGCTTTGGCAATGAAACCTGGAAGCTGATTGGTTTCTATGCAGAAGTGAGTCTGATTTTGCACTCTCCAGCTTTAGTAAATAAACCCCAAGGTGTCAGTTTTGCCGCGACGCTAACTCTTCCCTGTGAACAGCACTGTGTGCTGCCATGTGCAAAATTTTAAAAACGCTTCCCAAACGCCTGCTGACAAAGCTAGTGTAAGCATAGCCTAAAAGGTGCACATTTAGCAATACCTCATAACCCGTCTTAAGGCTCCATGCACACTAATGTTTTTTTAAAGCTCAAAAATGCTGGATAAAAAACACTGGTAATAGAGTTTTAGTACCATTTAGGAGTGTTAGCATTTTATTAGCTTTTTTACAGTACATGTAGGAAAAAAAAGCTAGAAAAAAGATGTTAGGAGTGTTTTAGTAGAGTTTAGGAGCGTTTAGCATTTATTTTCTGCTGGAAAAATGCTCCCAAAAACTCTACAAGAACATTTTTTTTTCTGCTCCTAAACTCTGAAGCTTGAAAAAAGCTACTAGTCTAAAGTAGTGTGCATGGACTCATAGGATAACATTATTTATCTTCTAGGAACAGAAAAAAATGCTAATAACCGCTTTTAGGCGCTTAAAAAAAACCTTAGTGTGCATGGAGCCTAAGGTTGGTTCACACTGTTGCGATTTGGGATCCCGATTTGTGAGGCCCCAAGACGCATGAATTGTGAAATCCCATGTTAGTCAATGAGAGCTGTCTTAATTAGCACTACTGAAATTGCTCTGACTTTAGAAAAGGTTCCTGTACTACTTCAAGGTGACTTCTATCTGACTTGTGCCCATAGACTTTAATGGACGTTGCTTTCAAGTCGGATTCTCGTCTATATTGATGTGATTTGGATCCGGCATTACAGGAGGATTACCCAGGCATTCCCTGAAAGTTGTTCAGAGTACTACTTCAAAGTAGTACTCAAGTCACACTGTAAGTTACGTGACTTTCAGGTTGTAGTAGTGTGAACTGAGACTTACAGTTGTCACTGGGCAAAAAGTGAGGGAAAGTCTCTTTAGTAACAGGTGTCACGTGGAAAGCAGGTGATGGGAAATCTCCATGTGGTGACGCCTGTTCCATGTGACAGCTGTCAAATAGGGTTTTCCCTTCTCTTTGGAGAGATTGCTTCTCACTTCCTGCCTTGTCACTGACACAGGAAGTGAGGGGAAAGATCTCTAGTGGGGACATATACAGTAAGGGCTCTTTAACACGGGTGTTTCGTATGTCCGTTTTTCATCTGTCTGATTAATGATGAAAAACAGGCACAGATGTATTTCTATGGACTAGCGGATGTAAACGGATGATCATCTGTTTACATCCGTTAATGTCTGCATCCGTTAACTGCTTTCCCGCCACCCTATAGCAGAAATACTGCTACAGGGCAGCAGGGCTGTACAAAATCACGTATGTATATGTGATTTTCCATTTCCAGGTAGGGGGCGCATGCCTGCCCTATCCGTGCCACCTCAGCTGTTGATCACCGGGTCCCGGCCTGGCTCGGCCCGTGATTCCCTGCCGGCACCTGGCAAACGCCAATTATCACTGACGGGAGAGACCTGTATGTAAACAAAACAGATCCCCGTCAGCTATGCAGAGCAATACAAAGCAATGTGCTGACACAGTAAAGAACACACACACAGAGCACACATAGTAAAACAGGACACAGCACACAGTTATCCCTTTGATTGTCCCAGATGTTAACCCCTTCCTGCCCAGTGTCATAAGTACAGTGTCTGTGCTTTGTATTAGCACTGATCACTGTATTAGTGTCACTGGGGATGTCAGTGGCAGTTAATCAGTCCCCCCCCCCAGTGTCAGAATGCCCGCCACAGACCCGCTATAAGTCATTGATCGCTGCCATTACTAGTATTAAAGAAAAAAAAATCCCAGTATATATAACGCCATTTGTAGACGCTATAACGTTCATGTAAACCAATTCATTTACACGTATTGGGTTTTTTTTTTAGCAAAGACATGTAGCAGAATACATTTTGGCCTAAATTTATGATGAAATTTGATTTTTTTACTGGATATGTTTAAAAGCAAAAATTCAAAAATATAGTTTTTTTTAATCAAAATTGCCGGTCTTTTTTTGTTTATAGGGCAAAAAATAAAAAATGCATAGGCTATCAAATACCACCAAAACAAAGCTCTATTTGTGGGAAAAAAAGGGCATAAATTTCATTTGGGTGCAGTGTTGCATGACCACGCAATTGTCAGTTAAAGTAACGCAGCGCAGTATCACGAAAAATTACCTGCTCAGGAAGGAGGGTAAATCCTCAGGAGGGCAAATGCTTAACATCCGTTTTTTTTGAACAGAAGAAAACCCTATTTTTCTTCCATATAAAGAAATGGAATGGATGAAAAACTGATGTAAACTGACATATGGTCCGTTTTTGCATTGGTAAAGGATGTTAAAAAGCAGATGTAAACTGATGAAAAATGGATGTAAACTGATGAAAAATGGATGTAAACTGATGAAAAACCGATGTGAACTGATCCGTTTTTTTCTTCGAAAAAATGTGACAGAACTGATGACAAAAACGCCCGTGTGAAAGGACCCTTACAAAATCTTGACATATGCTCTAAATCTTGCCCATCTTATTCAGAACAAACAGAAAAGATGTTAACTGTTCCTCTTTACAGCATATCTAAACCCCAGAAATAACAATTTTATGTATTGCAGGGCACCATTCCTTAGTTTTAGTGACTGCATGTTTTTTTCTGTACACACTCCTTGTCCTAAGGTGGCTATGCTTACTCACTCCACTGAATCTATGGAGAGAGCCATGATTGTCTTGGCCAAATCTTCATCTCTCCCTAGCAATGAGATTAGTAATTTATAAAAGGAAGACAACATTCAGTTCAGTTTACAGGAAGAGAAAAACACAGCACACATCTGGCAAAATCAACAGGTGTTTTTCTGTACTTGCCTGAAGTGTTCTTAACCTGAAAAATTAAACTAATGCAGCCACCACATCTAAGGACCTACAAACTACATTACATTACATTTTTGTTCTTGAGTTTAGTTATCCTTTTTTTGGATGTCAGTCTGGAGGAGGGAATGTTGCTAAGCAGGCTCCTCCACCCTAGGTAATACCCACATATGATGCTGATCTTGAATTAATAAAGGGATGGGCCACGGGCAGTCAGGCTGGAGAGGAAAGAGCTAGATTATGAATGCTCAACCTGTGGGCCTGCAGCTGTTGCGGAACTACAACTCCCATCATGCCTCTGTTTGTATGAGTCATGGTCGTAACTGGCAGCAGCTTGCAATGCCTCATGGGACTTATAGTTCCGCAACAGCTGGAGGGCCACAGGTTGGGCACTCATGAGCTAGATGATGGACGTCTTTCAGCAGGAAATGAGAGGATCCTATACAATTGACCACGCCCTCTGATGCCTTTCGCTCCACCCACTGGGGCTTGGCAGGGCAAACTCGTGAGAGGGTGTGGCCAGTATGGTAGCTGAGACCATTCTTTAACATTGGAGTCCTGGGGTTGGTGGAGCAGCGTCCATCCCTTCATTTGTATTGGCTGGAATCGCTCAGACTCATGCTCCCTCTTCTCCCTTGCCGGTGGGATGATCCTTTTCCTTCCATCCATAGCTTGGAGCAGCGCCATAAGGTACACTTTTCACAATAATTCGTTTGATTGTGAAAAGTTTTCCTTCCTGCCCCTGCGAAATTTCCCATCATTGTGGTAGAAAACGATCATCTATATGACCCTACTAACGATTAGAAAATCAAATAAAAATTCTCAAATGAAAATCTTTTATTACATTTATAGACAGCATAAAGGTAAGGTTTGAGTTCAGCTTTTATATGTTAGGCTCCATTCCCACTTGTGCGACTTGTCATGTGACTTTGGACACTGAAGTTGAATGACAAGTTGCACCCCATGTTTTTCAATGACAAACGTTCAAATATGTGTGACATATGTGACTTTAAAAAGGTTCCTGCACTACTTTGGTCTGACTTTCATGCGACTTGAGTGCCATAGACTGCAATGTAAACCCTCAAAAGTTGCATGAAAGTAGCACCTGAAAGTTATACAGTGGATATAAAAAGTCTACACACCCCTGTTAAAATGTCAGGTTTCTGTGTGTGATGTAAAAGTTGAACAAAAACTGAAATCTTTTAGGTGGAGGCAAGTAAAACTAAAAAAACTAAAATAATATGGTTGCATACTGTAAGTGTGCACACCCTTAAACTAATACTTTGTTGAAGCACCTTTTGATGTGATTCCAGCACTCAGTCTTTTTGGGTATGAGTCTCTCAGCATGGCACATCTTGATTTAGCAATATATGCCCACTCTTCCTTGCAGAAACACTCCAAATCTGTCAGATTGCGAGGTCATCTCCTGTGCACAGCCCTCTTCAGATCACCCCACAGATTTTCGATCGGATTCAGGTCTGGGCTCTGGCTGGGCCATTCCAAAACTTTAATCTTCTTCTGCTGAAGCCATTCCTTTGTTGATTTGGATGTATGCTTTGGATCGTTGTCATGCTGAAAGATGAAGTTCCTCTTCATGTTCAGCTTTCTAGCAGAAGCCTGAAGGTTTTGTACCAATATTGACTGGTATTTGGAACTGTTCATAATTCCCTCTACCTTGACTAAGGCCCCAGTTCCAGCTGAAGAGAAACAGCCCCAAAGCATGATACTGCCACCACCATGCTTCACTGTGGGTATGGTGCTCTTTTGGTGATGTGCAGTGTTGTTTTTGTTCCAAACATATCTTTTGGAATTATGGCCAAAAAGTTCAACCTTGGTTTCATCAGACCAGAACACATTTCCCACATGCTTTTAGATTTCAGATGTGTTTTTGCAAAATTTAGCCGGGCATGGATGTTTTTCTTCATAAGAAAAGGCTTCTGTCTTGCCACTCTACCCCATAGCCCAGACATATGAAGAATACAGGAGATTGTTGTCACATGTACCACACAGCCAGTACCTGCCAGATAATCCTACAGTTCCTTCAGCCTGGGTTCACATATATGCGGTACAGTATATCACATGTGATTTTCACAGCATTCCTGTGCAAATTGCATGCGATTTGTGTGAGGTGCGATTGGAGCCATACATTTTGCACCTGCACCAAAAAGGTGAAGGACCCATTTTGGGTCTGCACTAGAATTGGATCGCATGGGTATTCACACCCATGTGATCCGATTCTACACATCGCACCGTGTTTTGCGGACCGCTTTCTGGGTGTTGTTAGCTTAACATACACACCCGCAGCAGTTCGCATGAACGGGGTGTGATTCTGATTCTGATGCGGTGCAGAATTCGCACTGAAAACGCGCAAATTCTGCACCGCATCAGTGTGAACCAGGGCTTAATGTTGTTGTAGGCCTCTTGGCAGCCTCCCAGACCAGTTTTCTTCTCGTCTTTTCATCAATTTTGGAGGGAAGTCCAGTTCTTGGTAATGTCACTGTTGCACAATATTTTCTCCACTTATTGATGTCTGTCTTCACTGTGTTCCATGGAATATCTAATGCCTTGGAAATTCTTTTGTACCCTTCTCCTGACTGATACCTTTTAACAATGAAATCCCTCTGATGCTTTGGAAGCTCTCTGCGGACCATGGCTTTTTGCTGTAGGATGCGACTAAGAAAATGTCAGGAAAGACCTACTAGAACAGCTGAACTTTATTTGGGGTTAATCAGAGGCCCTTTAAATGATGGCAGGTGTGTACTGACTCCTATTTAACATGATTTTGAATGTGATTGCCTAATTCTGAACACAGCTACATCCCCAGTTATAAGAGGGGGTGTGCACACTTATGCAACCGCATTATTTTAGTTTTTTATGTTTACTTCCCCCCCATAAAAAATTTCAGTTTTTTTTTTGCAATTGAGTTGTACAGTTTATAGGTCACTTTAAAGGTGGAAAAAGTTCTGAAATGATTTATCTTTGTCTCATTTTTTTACATCACAGAAACCTGACATTTTAACAGGGATGTGTAGACTTATTATATCCACTGTATATATGAGAGTTGTGCAATAGTTGTCCATTATCATTGGTCAAAACAAAAGTCGCATTCAAGTCTCACTCATTCAAAATTGCAGCAAAGTTGCACTTGAAATCGCACTACTTTGGAGTTGCGCTAGTGTGATTGGAACCTAACCTTTTCTATAGAATAGTAAACGGTTGAGTATGCTGGTATCTGAAAAGCAGTAATTCTTGACCCTGTTAGCTTCATTGGCTCCTCTCAGACCTAGGATCACCATATTTCCTGACTGCCATTTACAGAAGAGCACAATATTACCCTTCCAGAAATGAAGAATCGAGCAGAAAATAAGTTCTAGTGCCTTTGGGGAAAGCATCATTTATAGATGTTTGGCTACTGCTCACATATAGAGCTGTTTACATGTGTATATTCTAGCGTAAAATTGATAGTGGTTTATACCTCTGAAGTACAAGCCGCCTTCTACTGTTTATGACACACACCTACAACTAGTACAAATGTTCCATAAAGCAGACAGCCCTCTATTGCCCTTTACAGCCATGTATACCAATGATCCACATCATTTGCCTTTATAGCTGCTGCAGCTGGTCATATGACTGTCCTTTTTTTTAACTACCTGAATTTTTTATGGCCACTCCCTCTACTGAATGTTCACATTCTACAGGTTTATAGCTTTACAATTTTTTTTTTTATGTAACCAACCCTGTAATGGCTCTTACTATACAAGAAATGGTATACACTTTACATGCACCCATTCCCTCCAGAATTTAGATTTAAATGGAAGATGCCATTTAAAGTAGAATTATAAACTATTACAATTATTGAAACTGTAACACACATATCTAATGGTAGATATGAATATGTTTTAGAAGCCAGTTTGTCGCTTTTTGGACATGGCTGCTATTCGCAGTGATTGGTTTGTGTAAAAAAAAAAACATTGGCAACAGTAATGAATGAGATTCTAGCTAATATTCCTCTATTATATAAAACAAGCAGCAATATTTATGACTGCTGTAGACCATTTGTGTGCAGTTAAAGAAAACATACGGCTCAGTAATTTTATAGAGTATAGATAAGCAGCGCATATAGCTGTGGATAGATTAAGGCTAGGTTCACACCTATGCAGCTTGCATCTGAGCCATTTCTGCATTGCGTTTTTGCACCTGCATTTTTTTTACACGTTTTTGCCACGTTTTTAAAGCATTTTGCTTTTTTTTTTTTTTTTTTTTTAATTTTTCTTGTTGCTAGGCGGATTTAAAGTGCAAAATGCAGCAAAAATGCAGTACATGCTTTTCTGCAGCATTTAGATTGAAGTCTATAGAACCAAAAATGCTACTTTTTGCATTCAAAAAAGTCCCTGACCCTTTCCAAAAAATGCACTAGGTGAAAATGCTGAAATATGCTCCAAAGACATGCTGGTAGGTTAATTGGATCCTGTCTAAATTGGCTCTAGTATGTGTATGTATGAATGTGAGTTAGGGACCTTAGATTGTACACCCCTTGAGGGTTAGGGACTGATGTGAATGTACAATATATATGTAAAGCACTGCGTGAATTGACGGCGCTATATAAGTACCTGTAATAAATAAATAAATAATAGATATGAACATGTCCCATAGGAAATCATGTTAAATGGACTGTACTGCGTTTCTGCAAAATGCTGCAGAAAATGTTTAGATGTGAACCTAGGGTAAGGACAGGTTTGCCTGCAGGGAGCCCACCCCTCCTTAAAGCTGCAGCTGAAGGTATCCAGTGCGTTGCCCTTCCATGTGCTCCTTGCTGCAAAGGCTAGTTATAGTAAAAGCAGGGTGTAGCGCTAAAATCTATACTTATATTGAATAATATAGATGCATAAAATAAAGTGACTTAGTGATGTAAAACGTGTCAATAATAAATGCATGTATACATCATAAAAAACTCATTAAAACAACTCATAATAAATAAATTATAAAAAAACCATCTGATGATATTCAAGATGGACACCGGGGCCCTCTTGGCTTTGGTAAGCATACCCCCTATGATTACGTGCGGTTGCACGAAACTCGTCAGGGAGGAGCTACAGAATTGTGATGTCACACCGCCGGCGCCAAGAGGGCCCCGGCGGCCATCTTGAATATCATCAGATGGTCAGTGTTTTGTTTTCCTCACACCCATTGTTTGTGCTGCACTTGAATAAACATCACCTGTTTAGAAGGTATTACACTATCTGGCCTCCTTTTTTGAAGCTTCTTGCAAGCTACTAATACCCACAGAGCGGCCCTATCATGTGTGGCAGTGGTTACCAGGCAGTGAGGGGCACCTGACCAGACCAGACCATAGAGGGATCTCCAGTCCTCTGGAATTGGTATTTCTAAATGCGCAGTTTGATTTGGTGAGTGCGCAATCTTATTTATATCACCACAATACCAGATCAGACCACTGGATTTTTGAAGATTATCAGGATGTCCTGCGCACCTTAATTGTGGACTATTGTTTGATTTACCAGTCCGGCACCTTGCACCTGATTTGTCACCATTTAGTGACACAGCCATCACTTCATGTCGCACTTTATGCTAATGTATTTATTATGAGTTTTTATGCGTTTTTTATGATGTATGCATGCATTTATTATTGACACGTTTTACATCACTAAGTCACTTTATTTTATGCATCTATATTATTCGATATAAGTACAGATTTAAGTGCTACACCCTGCTTTTACTATCTATTTGGAGGTTTTATATGGTACCTTTTGGTGTTTAGCAGCTTAAATTCATTTTAAGCGCTTGCTTGCTTCTTCAGATTATTTACAAAGGCTAGTTATAGTTTGAGGTGGTTGCCATTTGTGTATATAGTTGGTGAATTGATGTGGAGATGCACTGGATACCTTCAGCTGCTATTGTGCCTTTGCTAGTGTCCCGTGCATCCCTATGCCTTCAAGGAGAGGGGGCTCCCTCCAGGCAAACCTGCCCTTAGAGTGGTTTTAAAGGCTCAAGGTTTTTTACCTCCATACATTCTATGCATGAACATAAAAAACCTTCTGTGTGCAGCTTCCCCCCCAGCCCCCCTAATACTCACCTAAGCCCCCTCTCGATCCAACAATGTGCACTGGAGTCTCAACTATCCTGGGACTCCCTCTTTTCATTGAGACAGAAGTGGTAGCCATTGGCTCCCGCTGCTGTCAATCACAGCCAGGTTTTTTTTATGCATGAACCCACAGCCAGTTTTTATGTATGCATGAAGATAAAAAAATCTTCTGTGTGCAGTATCCCCCCAACCCCCTAATACTTACCTAAGCCCCATCTCGATCCAACGATGTGCATTGTAGTATTGGCTATCCCAGGACACCCTCTTCTTATTAGCTGAGACAGTAGCAGGAGACATTGGCTCCCACTGCTGTCAATCACAGCCAGTGAGCCAATGAGAAGAGAGAGGCGATGGGGCCGAGCCGTGGCTCCGTGTGTGAATGGACACACGGAGCAGCGGGTGCCTCAATAGCAAGCTGCTTGCTGTAGGGGCACCCGACAGGACGGAGGGGCCAGGAATGCTGGCCGGGGACCCGAGTAGAGGAGGATCCGTGCTGCTCTGTGCAAAACCACTGCACACAGCAGGTAAGTATAGACATGTTTGTTATTTTTTTCTATAAAAAAAATAAGCCTTTAGAATAACTTTAATCTATCCATTACTATATGTGCTCCAACATGGGAGACTCTCAAAATTATAAAGTTAGGACTGCAGTACACTGGGGTGCCTTGACGTGACCACTGCAGCTTACACATACTGTATATTTGCAGTGTGTGCCACTAAACCCCTTGTTTTTAACGTGAACTATTAGACAGGGTCGATTTGGTTTTATTGCAGGCTGGCTAGTAAGTGAGCTTGGAATTTTTGTTTGTTTTTGCTCTGCCAAGTGGCGTTGCTCCCAGAACCATGCAGGCACCATCAGATGGTAGGTCAATTAGCCACAACTCAAGGAATCTCTGGCAACCTCTGGAGAAACCCTAGAGCTCTAAAGATCCCTGTTTGAGAATGGCTCACCATAGGGACAATAAAGATTCATTTAAATTATGACGTTATGATGGAGTGTGCACACGTTGCTGCATGTAGGGCAGCCGATTGATTTCAATGGGTTGTCCTACAAGTGGAAAATGCACAAAAGAAGTCCCTGACCCTTATGCAAAATAGTGCTACACCGGAACGCATGGTGCTGCGGGTCCACGTGTGCTTTTATGCACATTCCCGAATCTGCTAACACATTCTTGGGTTGTTTGAGGAGAGTTAAATATGTCATACAAACATGAAGGACACACTTATACTCCATGCAGATAGTGTCCCTTGTGAGAACTGAACTCTGGACTGCAGCTCTACAAGTCTACTATGGTAACCATTGAGAAAGCATGCTGTCTAGTGTTTAAAATTTCTCATTGTGTGTCAGATACTACATAGCTGAAATCATCACTGTAATTTATGCCTCTGAGCTATGCTGGTCCCTGGTGACTGCATGCCAGATGCTATAGTCTCTGTGCTCTTGCTATTCTCTCAGACTTAGTCACCGTCACCTCTGCTTGGATAGAGAAATCTTCCAGCTGTTATCCCACGCACAGAAAGACCTTGCCATTTCTCCAGAACATAGACAAAATTCCCAGGTTGTCTCTCCCTTGACCTATTTTCCACAACTCTTTTTTTTTCTGTGTTTATATTTGGGCTCCCTCAGTCACATGTGATTAAATTTTACCTCTTTTGTGATATTTTCTGTACCTATAGTATGATTGCCAAGTTTCAAAACCTATGATTAATTACCAAGATCTTGTAGCTTACCAATCCTTGGATGTGGTGTCTACATTCGTTTGAATTTTTCAGGCTAAGAATATTTCAGAGGATACATAAAACACTTGTGATCCTGCGCACCTTCTGAGGGCTGAAAAGATAGCACAAACAACTAAACAACTGAACTACTAATCCCATCAATCCTCATGTAATAGAGAAACCATGGCTTCTTCCAAAGATACAGAAAAGAGAGTGAGCATAGCCACCCAGGGACAAAATGTCTATTATTGGCAGGATCACCCAGTGAAAATAAAGGGAAAAAGCCTGAAAAAAAGAAAACAAATGCAGTCGCCACATCTAAGGACCGGTAAACTGAAATATATAAAACATTTGTCTTTGAAATTAGAGGGCAGCACCTACTGCAGGGAATACACTCCAACAGGCAGTGAATCTGGCTTTCAATTAAGACTTCTGCATTACCTTCATTCTTTGTTTTCTCTCTTTCCAGGTACAACAGCCTTGTGACTAGTCGAAGAGCCAATGTGACTATTGGAGTCTGCTGGCTGTTGTCTTTTGTGATCGGACTTACCCCCATGTTGGGCTGGCATAAGAAGGACGTCATCTATCAAAACATATCATGTAGTACTCCTTTTGTAGAGTGCATGTTCGAAAATGTTGTGACTATGGATTATATGGTGTACTACAATTTCTTTGCCTGTGTCTTGGTGCCTCTTTTGCTCATGCTTGGCATTTATTTGCACATTTTCATGGCAGCACGACGGCAGTTGAAACAGATAGAGCTAAAAGTAACTTGTGGGGAACGCTCAAGATCGACTCTGCAACGCGAAGTCCATGCTGCCAAGTCTTTAGCCATCATTGTGGGCTTGTTTGCTATTTGCTGGTTGCCCCTGCATATCATCAACTGCTTCACTCTCTTCTGTGAGACCTGTGAACGCCCTCCAGTTTTACTCATGTACTTTGCCATCTTATTTTCCCATGCCAATTCAGTGGTGAATCCACTCATTTATGCCTATCGTATACGGGAGTTCCGCCATACTTTTCGTAAGATCTTACGACAACACTTGTTTGGTCGGGTGCAGCCTCCTCAGACACGTACCGCCAGCGGGAAATCTTTAACATATACAAATGAGGAGTTGAATGGAACCACCAGGATTAGTTATAATGGCTGCACTGAAAACCATGGGAGTAACTGTGACCTGAAAGGGGCTTGGCATCAAAATGGCTATCCTTCTAGGGTGAAATTTGAACAGAAAACAATTCATGAAGCTGAGAGCCAACAAAAAGAGAAACTTATAAACTCCTGAAGAAAGCTGTGGACCTCTCAAAGAGCTGACTTTCGTGTTATCATCTTAACAGCTCAGCATGAGGGTCCTGTATTATGTGACTTTCACATTGTTTAGAATTTTTTTTGAGACTTATTTTATTTATTAAAACAAGTTGAAAAATCTTTTTGTGTTTTTTACCAATACATATTTCTCTATCAACTATGCTTCACAGGGAAGTATGAATGATCTGGATAAGAACATAAAGAGGTTATGTCTTTCCATACTGAATGGCCATTGATACCTGTGGAGACCTAAAGTTTACTACAGGAAAAGTGGCAATAGGAAAGTGTGGGAGACAGGAGGGGGTAGGCAAGCTTCAAGGGTGCTTTCACACTGATGCAGTGCGGTTTTCCAGCAGCCTGGGTGGTGCTGTTTTTGTGCGTGTTACCTGTACTTTGCTATAAACTACTATCAGATTGGGTGGTTTTGGTGCGTTTTCTGAAAACGTCAACTTTTCTCAGTAGGCCTCCTATGAAAGAAGGAGTATTATACCCACCTTTCCTTTTAAGTTTACAAGGATATGTAATATACTTACCTTTCCTTTAAAAGAAGAAGAAATATAAGATACATCCTGTAGTGACGTATAAGCCAATCAGATGAACCACTGCAGTTAGTGGGAGTAAACTACTTGCATGGGAAGCGAATAAGCAGCTGTTTTTCAACATGGTGGTCACCAAAAGGTAGCTATATTACTTCTTTTATTGATGGGTGGCCTATTGATTAAAAAGTCACCTTCTGGTGGCCGGGTCATTTTAATGAAAGTCAGCACATCTCCAACACTGGTCATTTAAATGAAAGCGTTAACTAATAATTAGGATTCATTTTTGAGACTGTGAAGTAATGAATGCAACCTGTTCACAATGGGCGCTTTATCTAACACGATCAAACAGATACAAATCTCTTAGTTCTCAATAAAAAACAAACAAAAAAAAACCTCTTAAACTTGATCTATAATTAAATGTTAAATTAAAGCTATATTGACAGTCTCCTTGGCATAGATAAATATAGTATAAATAAAGTAAGAGAAACAGTTTTGAATACTTGGACTCCTTCCAGTGCTGGCCACAGGACAAAATGTTAGACGGAATGCGAAGATAAACCAATCTTAAAATCTAATCCAACACTTCAGAAGAGATCACATAGCTAAATAAGTCGTTCTTTTTTCTTTTTGGCTGTGTAACCAACACTGGAGGGAGCCTGGAGCAGCAATTTCTCCAGGAAAGGTTAGAACTCTAATCCTTCTTTGTTTATCTGTCCAAGGAAATCGGCTTTATGTTAACAGAAACAGAAATCAATATAATTAGGCATGAGAAATAGAATTGTTCATTGCTTCCATTTGAGAAACAAGGAGATATAGATTGTGTGGTAGAGTGTTTTATGTGTTCTTTATTGACCAATAAATGTTAGGCTGTAATGCATTTATAACTAAAAAATGTAAGGAATGTACAATTTGTGAACTCCTGACCATTGATGGCCATGCCTTTTGGCTCTCAGACACAGCGGCTTTCACAGGTTGGGCAAAGCGGTGGTTTGGCCAAGTGGTTTTAACTGGAGGTTCTGAATTCCCCCAAACCTGACACGTATCAATGCAATGGCTCTGCTGAGAACTTGGACTATGTTCTCAACAGAACCCATATATAGAGGTGATTTAAGGTGATCTGTTACTGAGAAATGGCTGCTTGAACATGCAGCAGTTAGCTAATTGCACTGGCAATGTGAACAATTATCTGCAGGTCCAGAGCAGTGTACAGAGCTAGACTTGGTGCAGTAGTGTTACAGGGAATGTGCTGTTTTTCCACTTCTAAATACTCAGGCATGACTACAGAGTAAGCCATTGTTTCAGTTCTTTCTACAACAAAGTGCATGGTGGATTTTCTTTAAAAAAGAACTATAGGCATTTTTTTTTTCATTTTGGTTAAAGCAAAGGAGGGTTTTTTTTGCCATCTGTGTCCCATTGCAGAGATTTCCTTTCACTTCCCGTCCCATAGCCAAACAGGAAGTAAGAGAAAATCACTGCAAATTAAGGAAATTTCTTGGGGACCCCCAGAACATAAGGAACTAATGTCCCCTCTATTACTTTTCTGGGGACAACCAAAAATGTGGGATTTTCTTTCACTTTCAATGATAATGGTAAACAGGACAAATAAAGAGGGTGGATCTCCCTAACGGGAACACAGACAGCAATAGGAACTCAGAACTTATGGTGGCATCTCCAAAGTTGTAAAAAAGGGAATCAAGACTAAAGTGAACCTACACTGAGAGAATATTGTGCTGTCATTGTAGACCTCTTCTCCAGAAAATGCTAGTTGCCTGGCTAATGTCAGGAAAATGTTCTAAGTCACTGACCATGGACAATTTCAGATGTTCGGACTTCGCTTGCTGCATATTAGTTATAGGAAATGGTTGAAGCCAGAGACAGCCAGGTGACTATATTTCTCTCATCAAAAATTAGCGAACGCATCTCAATATTTATTATCCCAGCCAGAAAACATCCAGGTGGAGATCAGCTATGAGGAAAGATTAAAGGAACTGACTGTATTCTCTCTTGAGAAGAGGAAATTAAGGGGGGATATGATCAACATGTATAAATACATCAGTGGTTCATATAGTGAACTCGGTGTAGAGCTACTCACCCTGAGGTCATCACAGAGGACAAGGGGGCACTCTTTACATCTGGAGGAACAGAAATGTAATCTCCAAACACGGAAAGGTTTCTTCACAGTGAGAGCTGTGAGAATGTGGAATAGACTCCCTCAAGAGTTGGTTCTGGCCAGCTCAGTGGATTGCTTCAAAAAAGGCCTGGATTCTTTCTTAGATACACAGAATATAACTGGATACTAACATTTCTAGGTAAAGTTGATCCAGGGAATATCCGATTGCCTCTCAGGGGATCAGGAAGGAATTTTTTCCCAGCAGGAGCAAATTGGATCGTGCTTTGCTGTTTTTTTTGCCTTCCTCTGGATCAACTGTGGGTATAGGATTATAACTTTTTTTTTCTTCCTATGGTTGAACTGGATGGACTTTTGTCTTTTTTCAGCCAGACTAACCATGTAACAAAGAGATGGTTGGACTGTATTGTTTAATGTTTGTCATAGAAAGGCAGAACATCTTTCTACTGTCTATCTGTCGTTTTATTGAGAATATCAACATTTGCTCATTCTCCAATTGATGAGCATGATTCAACGTGTACACACATTATTTAATTCCTACTGTAATGATTACTTATCAAATAGACTTCTAATTTCAGATGTCATTGTCTTATAGTTTATTTTGAAGTTTTGGATAGAGTAAGGAATGATTAAGACCCCTATAGGTTTTAGTTGTTGTCGTATTGGGCAAATTTTCCTTCACTTCAAGAGAACAGGAAGTAAGAGGAAGTCTCTACCCTGTGAGCAAAAATCAACTGTGGACTGTTGTCACAAAGACAAGTGTCTTCACAGGAAGATTCCCCCACATCTCCTGTTCCAGTGAAAGCCATAGGATTTTGGATTTCCCATCATTTTCTGTCCTGACACTCATCAGCAGGATAAGGGAGGGTTCCAGCAGGGACACACACAACATTAGAAACCTGTGTTTCTAAATTTTCACTACCCTATCCAAAACTAAAAGAAAAAGATGTTAGTAAAGATACACTTTAACCCTTTGGCGCCTTCCGCTTCCTGGCCCTTTAAGGGTTCTAAAAGCTGGGAGGTGGAGGCAGGCCTTTGGGTCACGTGACCGCTGTGTTTGGCTGTCACAGCGGTCACATGATCAGGAAGCTCCTGATAGCAATTATGCATCGGGAGCTCACCGATCACCACCGGCTACCGTGCTGGGAGCATGCATAGGGAGCGCTCTCAGAATGGTAAGAATTTTTGACAGGACTGCATATATGCAGTTGGTGTCGTTAAGGCCCACACGCCGAGCGGCTATCTATATTCATGTGGCCAGCATCAACGGGTTAAAGTGAAGCTTTAGAGCAGGGTTAGCCAAACTTTCCAAAGGGCCAGTTTACTGTCCTTCAAGCTTTAGGGGGGGCCGGACTGTGGACAGTGGGAGTAGAAAATGCCCCAATGTCATTGAGAGTAAACAATGCCCCATCATTGGTTTTAGTGGGAGGAATAGTGCCCCATTGATTGTATCAGTGGGGGGAATAATGCCCCATCGTTGCTATCAGAAATGCTGCCCCATCATTTGTGTCAGTGGAAGAAATAGTGCCACAAGGGCTGGATAAAGGGCCAAATCCAGCCCCCGGGCTGCAAGGGTGACATTGCTCATCACATCTCCCCACCCACAGCCTCCTGGGATACATCACAGGTCCCAGGAGGTTGCAGGACCAGTCTCCTTGTGCCAGTAGACCTCACTCAAATGCAGGTGATCACATGTGCAGCACCATGGCAACTGCAGATCAAACAGGGTCTAAGATGGTAGCTTTCTTGGCTGTAAAGGATAGGAGGGTTTAGTTCCACTTTAAAGCAGTTATACATTCCTTTGCATCATAAGTACCCCTCTGTCCATCAGGCTTTCCTTTCCATCCAGCAAACCTGCTCTCATTACGTGGCAGGATTAGTAGCGCTCCCCTGTAATTCTGGGCCAATTAGATGTAAGTATTGAAAGTCTCATAGACTCTAACGCTGTGGTCATGTTTCCGCTTCCCTCTGACAAAACGTAGCCTAAAACAGTTCCGATATTTGTATTTCCACTGTGTGTTTAGTTGCTTGTTTGGAGTTCAGTTCCAAGACCAGTTATTTTAGGAATACCTCTGTTGTTCCACCTGTTGAGAAGCACTATCCATAGGCTATAATACTGTACCCTAAGTAAAAATATACCCTAAGAGAAAGCCAGTTCCTATATATAACTTCTCACTAGAAATGCGGAACACTGACTTTACTGTGTACTGTTGCTTCCTGTTGGAGTCCATCAACCCCAACGGTCAGTTGTCACCACCTTTCCCAACAGTAAAGAAGGCACATGGACAACAGCTGCCAAAGAGCTAAATGGTGTTTCCCGAAATAGGCTTATTCCCAGATATCCCCTGGGAGAGCCCTGGTCCAGTGAGGCTCATCATCATATCCAGCTGTGTGGGCATGAGACATAACAGGTCATTAAAGCAGCCCAGTCATTGGATTAATGCCAGTTAGGCTTTAACTTTCATTTCATTAAAAAATTAAACAAGAATTACCCTTGGTCACTATGGAAAACTGCTCCTCATTGCACTTATCTTTAGTTTCTTCAGTTGTGAAGAATCCGCCCCATCGTCTTCATATCCAGCTGTTGCATGGCTAATAATACCCAGTCAAGGACAGTCTTAGCATACTGACTGTGATCCATGATCAAAAGAGCGTGAAAATTTCCTTCCTGTGTGTAGTAGTTTGTCTTAATTGGTCCGTGTTAACAATACAAAGAATAACATATTCTTGTCTGGATTAATCCTGCCTCTTATCTTCTCATTTGTGCACTGTCTGTATCCCCTTTGAGGTTATGGATTTTTTTTTCTTCTGGAATTGGAATTGATTACAAGTCTTAAACAAAGCAGTTAATGAAGAAAAGAAAAATAATTAAAGGTGAACTCCCATCAGGACGAAATTACAGCTGAATATACAGTAAAATATATATATATATATATAAAGAAAGCAAGAAATATTATCCAATCTGCAGCATTTATTTAGAGAGATATAACTTTCTAAATAAATCCACAAGGTGCTGCATATTGGACTATATTTTTTTCTCCACATATTGGCGATTGAGTGGTCTCTTCTAACCACCGTACTTTGTTCCTAGAGGACTGTGTTTGTACTGAGCATGTGCTGTCATGGACAATTTGCAATATATATATATATATATATATACATACAGTATATATATATATTTATTTATTTATTTATTTTTTATTTCTTTTCTCCAGAAATGCCTATAATGAAAAACAAAATTTGGCCATACATTTTGTTTAAAATTGTTCATTGTTACAACATTTGTTCAATTTTGTAATCATTGATGTGGTCAGATCAATGGGCAATTTTCAACTGAAGGAACTTTGAAAGAGGATGGAAAATATTTCTTAACCAAATTTCAAACAGTAAATGTGATTTTCAGTCAGAATATTACATTCCTTCCCGAAACTGAAGTTAAAGCAGTTAAACTCTGTCAAAAATGTTATTTCCCACTGCATAGATGAGCTACTTGTTTTTCTTCTAGGGGTGAGCACAAAGCTCAAACTCACCTGACCCACAGGTTCTCCAGAAAACTGTTCTCCTACGGTCCAGTGGTGGACTGTTACTGTCCATGGAGCATGCTTTGAGACTTCAGAAACAGTCCATTTACAACACCAATGAACCATGGGGGGGGGGGGGGGGCAAGAGCCGAAAGGACCGATCTTGTGCGGGGAGGATCGTTGGGTTACCCACGCAGCGCTCGTTTTAGGGGAGAGAACAGCAGAGATATACTCACCTGACCAGACGATCCTGCTTTAAAAGCAAACAAAATCTAGAAATTCTCATAATTCTCAGGTCATCGAACATACTGAAACTTTTTGTACAATTCTTTTTTATGAAAATCTATCTGTGTATAGCCAGATTTACTCAAACTACATGTATGGAATGGCATGTCATGTACACATTTAGATCAGTGGTCCTCTGAAAACAATAACAGATTTTTGTAGTTAAAACAGTGTGCAAACTATTCAGTTTAGTTAAACTGTTTCTCCAAAAAAATAAAATGTGAATGCATGTAATGATTTTATTTAAAGCGGAACTAAATTAATTGATTTAACAAAAAAACAGTTACATTCCAGGTATGCCGGGAATGGAACTGTCACATTTACTTGGGCTGTTAACCAAACTGTCAAACCATCAACTGGCTGGTGTCATAACTGATCCATGGCAGTTGCAGATCAAACAGAGGCTAAGATGGCAGTGTCCTTGGCTGAAAAGGATAGGAGGGTTTAGTTCTGCTTTAATAAGCATTTCTGTATTACAAAAAAGGGCTTCTTATGGTGATATAGTTGGTGATACAGTCTCTTAGCACCTGTAACAATTCAGACAAGCCTGTGTAATGCAATCATTAAAGCTTGCTCTGGTAGTTACTAGCTGACATTTGTATACAGTTTAGAACCTGATTTTTAGAAAGCCATTTTATGAAGATGGGTGGGTTCCAGGAATAAAACACAAGACAGAACAAAGTTTTTCTCAGATCTGGAAATGATGAATTGCAGCTCCAGCTGTGTTAGTCACAATATTGACAAAGCCCAGACTGGTCACATGCAGCTTCCAGCCCTTCTGCCTAGAACTTTATTACATTAGCGGTGAGAGCTTCCTGTGGAGACATCAACTTAGACATAAGTAGTGACAAGGAGCGGGGAGATTGTAGAGGGGCAGAGTGTAGCTGTACATCAGGACATGGAAGACGCAAACAGCTGATAAAAGCTGTATTAATCTAGCTTTATAGCCAGGGTTACATTCACCATGAGGTCCTGTGGTCATTGCTTAGAACAGCAAAATTACGTAGCAAGCCTGCAAGCCATAACATTTACAAACTGCGGTTGCTTCTTTTTTAGTACTGTGTTCCTCTACCTGACACTGCTGTGTATTTTTGGTTTGATCTACAAAATTATTATTATTATTTTACAGGATTTATATAGCGCCAACAGTTTGCGCAGAGCTTTACAATATAAGGGAGACAGTACAATTACAATACATTTCAGTACAGAAGGAATATGAGGGCCCTGCTCGTGGAGCTTACAATCTAAAGGTAAGTGCCATATAATTGGAGTGCTTGTGCACAAATGTAACTCTCACATGATTCTTTACATTTATCTTTTTTTTATTTCAGGTACTTATATAGTGCTGTCAATTTATGCAGTGCTTTACATATATATTGTACATTCACATCAGTCCCTAACCCTCAAGGGGTGTACAATCTTAGGTCCCTATCTCACATTCATACTAGGGCCAATTTAGATAGTATCCAATTAACCTACCAGCATGGCTTTTGAGTGTGGGAGGAAACTGGAGTATCCAGAGGAATCCCACACAGACACAAGGAGAACATGCAAACTCCAGGCAGGTGGTGCCGTGGCTGGGATTCAAACCAAGGACCTTGGTACTACCAAACAGAAGTGCTAACCATTTAGCCACTGTGCTGCTCACAAATTTTTTCACAGAGATTATTGATTTATATTGTGCTCACTTGGTCTGAACATTACAAGGTCATGTGACTGTTTTTGGCAGCTACAATTTGTGACAATCTATATAACAATTGACCTTACATGAAACAAATACATTCCCAATATTATCAATACTATATCGTGATTGTCATCCATGAAAGGGACAAATATATCTGGGACAATCTAGAAATCAGTGCTTACTGGACTTACAAATTGGGGAATTGGCTTTCATTTTACGTATTGTCTACTTATGCATTATGGAGACACATTTTGATATAGCTTAGCAACAGATAATATAGAGCTGCTGATAATATAATAATAATATAGTGCGTTTTTGCCTCGTTTTTACATTTTTCATTTTTTTTTCTGCCCAGCAACAAAAAATTTCCACATTAACTAAAAAAAAAAGTAGAGAAAAAAGCAAAAGCGCACTACATGTGTTTCAGTAGTTTCTCCATTGAACTCTGTTGTAGCAAAAACGCTGCATTTTGGCATTTAAAAAGTCTGTGGCCCTTTCCAAAAATGCAGCAGCTCAAAAAAACATAGATGTGAACATGTTCCATAGGAAACCATGTTAAATGGACTGTAGTGCATTTCTGCAAAAAGCACTATAAAATACATTGGTGTGAACCAGGTCTAATGGGGAATGGTTTAAGCTCTCTGAAATTCTAGCTTATACCTTTCTAGTCCTGCTTCTTCTGGGACTTCCACACGAAAAAAGACATTAAAGTCTATTTTGATTATTATGCAAGTATATTCAACAAATTGCAACAATTATGCAAGTATATTCAATTCACTACCACCAATACAATGGATGTGTGGCTTTTTCCATTTGAAATGTTTTTATATCTAAGGTGGTCATTAGGGCTATTTTTAAGTATATTTTGTGTAAGAAATAAATTATTTTGTAATTTTTTTTTTGTATTTTCTATTGTTGAGATGCCTCAAGCTTCCAATATACCTATTTTTTTTTTAATCTCTGTCTCTCTTATCCCTTACGTCCTGGCCCTGTGATGTCTATGCAACAAATGGGTGGAGTGGTTGTCACTAGGAACAAGGACTGGATGGCAATAAAAACTGTTCCAACAGCCCTGCTTGGCGAAGCACGAGCGCAGGGGATATTATAAGATGCAATTACACCCCATACTATACTATATTGGCTCCGGTTTGTTGCAAGCATAACCTTATTGTAGTCGGGTTTTGTATTATTGCATTATCATTATCTGTATTCTCTTGTTTGAGTTACTGCTGTATCGCTGTAGGTTGTGCCTGCTGTTTCGCTTAGGCACCCTGTACATGTCTTTTGTACCATTATGTTCTTTCTTAATAAAGGCTTTCTTTTTGGAAAAAAAACAAAAAACAAAAAAAAAAACAAAAAAACTGTTCCAAGCCTTTCCCACTCCCCTACTGGCCCCTGTGCATGAGATTCCAGAGTTATCATGCAGGTAGAAGGCACAGGTGCATTGACAAGCACTGCTTCTGGCAGCCTGTGAAACTCTATGAGAGATTGACAGCTGGGGCGGCTGGACACTACACCCAATGGTACGCTTAGGGCAGTATAGGGTCGATTTTCTAAAACTGGAGAGTGCAAAATCTGGTGCAGCTGTGCATAGAAACCAACCAACTTAGAGTTTTTTTTTTGTTGTTGTTAAAGTGTAATAGAACAAGCTGAAGTTATGCCGGCCATACATGGGTCGAAATTCGACTGATTTTTTGTCCAAAAATCGGACCTAAGAATAATCGGCTGATTTTCGCTCTGTTAGTGGGTCAATGGCACCGGCCGATTTTCGTGGTTCCTCCCCTTTTCGGTGATCGGGCATGTTGGACAATTCGTGAAAAACAACCGATTTTCGACTCAATGATGGTCAAATCGTACGATCGTTTTTCCAAAAGGAATATGCGTATTAGCAGTGACCTGGAAGGAACAGAAGTTTTGCCTGTTATATGGGGTGAACTTTATGACTTGGTCTGCCGATTTTTGAAATCATTGATGGCACCATCGGATTACTGAGCAAACAATGTTTTTGATTTTCGGACGAAAAATCGTTTGGAATTCGAACCGTGTATGACATGCATTAGAATCTGATTGGCTACCATGTACAGCTGCACCAGATTTTGCACTCTCTAGTTTTAGTAAACCAACCCCAATGTGCCCAGGGGCAAATGCCCAAGAAGGCTTTGCCTGCCGCCCACACGAAAATAGCCAAATTCCACATCCAGTGCACACAACACCTTGAAATGGTATTAATCCCCAAACATTTATTATATTGCAGCATACCAATTCTTAGATGTGATGGCAGCATTATTTTTCTGTCCAATGCTTTCTTCTAGTTTCATCTGGATATCCAGCCAGTAAGTCTGTTGTTTTTCAAAAGAACAACTTCTCTTCCAGATATATCAGTTTACAGGCATGAGACAAACCATTTATCACTGACAGGGGTGCTTACAATAATCAGCTTTTATTTGTTTATGTAAAACCTTTATCCCAAAAGGAGGAAAAAAACTGTTTGCTGCAACTGATTGAAAGTTTTAGCTAGAGTTTGGCTTCAATTTATCAGCCAGGTCCATCTAAATTTACTAGTTCATCTTACGCTCCCCTACCCCCGGACTGACAAAGCTGCTGCCTAAAGGTGTCTCTGTAGCTCGTTCATCCAGAGCGGGGTCACTCTAATTCAGGAGGTGTGTTACTAGACAGATCACCAGGTGAAAACAGAGGGGAAAAAACAAATGCAGCTCCCACATCTAATGATTGGTAAGCTGCAATATATTACATTTTTGATTTTGGGTTTAATACCACTTTAAACATGTTTTGTCTTTGTTTGTATCCCCACTAGAAAGGGTTCCCATCACGTCCTATTCTTGGTGTGAATCGGTGTTATGCTGCAGCTGTCCTATATTGGCTCTACGACCGAGAACAGAGTGATCACATGACCGCTGATCTTCAGGTCTCGGTTTGCTTAGAGAGGAGAGCAGTGACTGTCAGTCACTACTCTCCATTCTGCCCATCCAGTGCTCACTGGAGTGTTAGATTGGGAAGGGGGTGGGCACAGCCCACTATAAACTGACTCTGGGTCACAGGAGAGCAAGAGTAAGTGCAATGCTGTGACCCAGAAGCTATGTATGGCCAAAAAAGCCTTAGCCATTCTTCGTTTTTTAACTCCTGTCCGGCCGTTGTATATAAACGGCCAAACGGTGGCACTGCAGGGTCGGGTGGCCGTTTATAAACGGCCTCCCCGCACCCTGCTTGTGCACGCTCCCTGGCAGCGTGCAGCACCGCGATCCGGTGCCCGCTGTGTCCTCCGGACACAGTGAAACACCGATCATCGGACGGGACCTCTGTACGAGGTCCCGATCATGTGATCACTGATTGGCCAATCAGTGATTGCATGCAAAGTAGTAAGCAAGATGTCACTTGTGACATCATTGCTTACTACGTGTGAAATCTGTGAATGATCACAGAGGTCACATGGTACAAGGTTATTCACAACAGCCTTGTACCATGTGACAAGCTGCGACCAATCACAGCTCACTCAGTAGTTCTCAATGGTTGCAAGACAGAGAGAAAGAGAAATGATTGCTTTTACATTATATATGGGTGTAAAAGCAATCAGTGTAAAAAAAAAATCTTCATCACCCCCCACAAGCAGTACAGTGTCACCATGGTGACACTGTACTGCTAGGGTGACAGTATGTTAAAAAAAAACAAAACATAAATAATAATATAAAAAAAATAAAATAAAAATGTTAAAAAAAGTTTAAAAATTATAATTTTTGGTTATAAACTAATTTGGCTTTTTTTTTTTTTTTTTTTTACTAAAAAGATAACGAATTAAATTTTGGCCAAGATTTATGATGAAATATTATTTATTTGCAAAATTTTATAAGAAAAACACTTTTTTTCAAAATTTTTGGACATTTTCATTTACATAGCAAAAAAATAAAAATCCCATAATAACTACCACCAAAATAAAGCTTTATCTGTCTCAAAAAAAATGGTCAAAAATTCATATGAGTACAGTGTTGCATGACCGCGCAATTGTCATTCAAAGTGTGATATCGCTGAAAGTTGAAAATTGCCCTGGACAGGAAGGGGGTAAAAGTGTCCGGACAGGAAGTGGTTAAATAAATAACAAAAAAATGCAAAAAACATTTTAAACCCTAGGCAGTTTTTTCCCTCGCTTCTTTCCATCATGACATGCTCATTGGGAATACTAAGACACAGAGACATTTTTGTAACATTAACTTTCCAGCTCAGTTGTCAGCCTCATGAAAAGCTTTATATCGCCTTCCTAACCCTCTTGTATTGAACTGTATTATCTCCCTTTATATTGTAAAGCACTGAGCAAACATGGTTTCTATGGAACATGTTGACCCTATATACAGTCAGGTCCATAAATATTGGGACATCGACACAATTCTAACATTTTTGGCTCTATACACCACCACAATGGATTTGAAATGAAACGAACAAGATGTGCTTTAACTACAGACTGTCCTCCCACTTGTTAAGGGACCAAAAGTAATGGGACAATTGGCTTCTCAGCTGTTCCATGGCCAGGTGTGTGTTATTCCCTCATTATCCCAATTACAATGAGCAGATAAAAGGTCCAGAGTTCATTTCAAGTGTGCTATTTGCATTTGGAATCTGTTGCTGTCAACTCTCAAGATAAGATCCAAAGAGCTGTCACTATCAGTGAAGCAAGCCATCATTAGGCTTAAAAAACAAAACAAACCCATCAGAGAGATAGCAAAAACATTAGGCGTGGCCAAAACAACTGTTTGGGACATTCTTAAAAAGAAGGAACGCACCGGTGAGCTCAGCAACACCAAAAGACCCGGAAGACCACGGAAAACAACTGTGGTGGATGACCGAAGAATTCTTTCCCTGGTGAAGAAAACACCCTTCACAACAGTTGGCCAGATCAAGAACACTCTCCAGGAGGTAGGTGTATGCGTGTCAAAGTCAACAATCAAGAGAAGACGTCACCAGAGTGAATACAGAGGGTTCACCACAAGATGTAAACCATTGGTGAGCCTCAAAAACAGGAAGGCCAGATTAGAGTTTGTCAAACGACATCTAAAAAAGCCTTCACAATTCTGGAACAACATCCTATGGACAGATGAGACCAAGATCAACTTGTACCAGAGTGATGGGAAGAGAAGAGTATGGAGAAGGAAAGGAACTGCTCATGATCCTAAGCATACCACCTCATCAGTGAAGCATGGTGGTGGTAGTGTCATGGCGTGGGCATGTATGGCTGCCAATGGAACTGGGTCTCTTGTATTTATTGATGATGTGACTGCTGACAAAAGCAGCAGGATGAATTCTGACGTGTTTCGGGCAATATTATCTGCTCATATTCAGCCAAATGCTTCAGAACTCATTGGATGCCGCTTCACAGTGCAGATGGACAATGACCCAAAGCATACTGCAAAAGCAACCAAAGAGTTTTTTAAGGGAAAGAAGTGGAATGTTATGCAATGGCCAAGTCAATCACCTGACCTGAATCCGATTGAGCATGCATTTCACTTGCTGAAGACAAAACTGACGGGAAAATGCTCCAAGAACAAGCAGGAACTGAAGACAGTTGCAGTAGAGGCCTGGCAGAGCATCACCAGAGATGAAACCCAGCGTCTGGTGATGTCTATGCGTTTCAGACTTCAGGCTGTAATTGACTGCAAAGGATTTGCACCCAAGTATTAAAAAGTGAAAGTTTGATTTATGATTATTATTCTGTCCCATTACTTTTGGTCCCTTAACAAGTGGGAGGCACATATGCAAACTGTTGTAATTCCTACACCGTTCACCTGATTTGGATGTAAATACCCTCAAATTAAAGCTGACAGTCTGCAGTTAAAGCACTTCTTGTTAGTTTCATTTCAAATCCATTGTGGTGGTGTATAGATCCACAAATGTTAGAATTGTGTCGATGTCCCAATATGTATGGACCTGACTGTAAATCCTGTGTAATAATAATAATATCCATCGTTTAGCTCAGCTTGTCATATCTCCCATGTAATGTTGAGTTACACCCCAACCCTTTTGTCCTCTCCCTGGGCATCTGCCTCTGCTGCCCATCCTTAATTACACCTTTTGCTTGCTCACAATTAGAGATTCTGTCTTTCACCTTTCATGTTCATTTACAAATATGGGTGTTACTACACGCATGATCTAATCTGTAAATAAGTAAATATTTGAAATATGTTCTATTCCCCTATGATGAGAGCAAAAAAAAAAACTTTGGCTGACAGTAGGTAAATTCTATAAATGGGAGGCGAACGTGACAATTTTAGAAAATCCCTTGTCACATGAAGATATGATAGAACCCATCTGTGAGAAAAGTCATGCATCCCAAGACTGTTGTGAGAACATTATAACAATTTCACGGTCATGGGGCAGAGGGTGAGTGTCGTAGAACACAATTCCCACTGGGAGGATTTCCAGAGGAAAGACAGCTGGCAGCATGCTTGACTCCTAGAGACCATTCACTGGCTTAACTAGAGATGTTCAGGATTGTGTGCAGGCTTAAACATGCAATGTTTCCATATTTATTTCCCTCTGTGTACCAAGGAGGCTTAGCACGAACAAGATCCTTACACATCTTCATATACATTATTGCATGTTCTAAGTCTATCACATAGCTAGTTTTAGATATGCCGTTATTGTGTTTGCGACATCATGAAAACATTTCCCACACTGACATGAAGCAGAGATTAAAGCCCAGCTCCGGGAAACTTTAAAGTGATCACTTGCAGTTGATTGTTTAGGTCTAGGGGACACAGCAAAAAGATTTACTTACCCAATCCCTGCAATGTCTTCTTCTCTACACTCCAGCAATCTAAGACCGGCCAGAGACAGGGCGAATTTCTTTGTTGCAGGAAAAACATCTGCTCGATTCCCCCATCAACACAGACAGATCCCTCCTGCAGAAATCATTGTGTGTTCTCCCAGCGGGCAAAGAATGATAGCCGCTAGCAATAATCACATGTAAAATCCAACAAGCTGGTTGTACCTAAGTTGATTGATTGATCAACTTGGGAACATTCAACTTGCCCATACATGGTTTGAATCTCGGCTGGTTTCTGCTGAACTGAACTGCCGAGATTTGAACCATATATGGTTGGCTTAACGACTTTACAACCGCGTGAACTGTCACAGAGTGAGGAAAGTACTGCCGATAGCTGGCAAATGTCACAGAGGACAACAGTGCTGCCCAGTAGTGCCACCAAGCAGTGCCACCAAGCAGTGCTGCCAAGCAGTGCCGCCTAGCAGTTGCGCCCAGCAGTGCTGCTAGTCAGTGCTGTCAGTCAGTGCTGCCCATCAGTGCCGCCTGTTAGTGGCCATCATTGCTGCCTATCAGTGCCCATCGTTACTGCCTATCAGTGCAGCATCATCAGTGCCCACCAGTGCCGCCTCATCAGTGCCACCTCATCAATGCAACCTATCAGTGCCCATCAGTGCTGCTTATCAGTGCCACCTCATCAATGCCCAACAGTGTTGCCTATCAGTGCAGCCTCATCAACGCACATCAGTGAAGGAGAAAAATTACCTTTTTTCAAAATTTTATATTAGAAACAAAAAAATTTTTTTTTACTAATTTGTTTTCATTTATAGTGCAAAAAATAAAAACCACAGCGGTGATTAAATAACACCAAAAGAAAGCTCTATTTGTGTGAAAAAAAATGATAAAAATTTCACATGGGTACAATGTTGCATGACCGTGCAATTGTCATTCAAAGTGCAACAGCACTGAAAGCTCAAAATTGACCTGGGAACGAAGGCGGTAAAAGTGCCCAGTAGGTAAGTGGTTAAGCTTCTGATGTCATCATGGCCAAAGCAGGGTTCATAGTTCTGCATTTGACTTGATACTTAGAGACAGTTCATTGCAAAAGCATGGGGGAGCACTACCAGCCAGGGGAGCGAAGGATTGGGTAAGTAAACAACCCACTAGACAAAATTAGCAGTTAAAGTGTTACTAAACCCACAACAGTAAAATCAGTCTGTATATGCAGTAAAGCATGCTTGATATACTCACTGTGGAACCTAAGGGGTTAATCCTCTGCATTTTGTAAAAAAACTGTTTGTTCCTGACTTCTCTGATGCTCCCCTTCTTCCAGTGTCCCCCTCTTATCTCCTGATAAGACATATCGTGCAGAGACACTTTGCACATGCTCAGTTTGGTGTGTATTGCTAGAGAGTTTTTTTTTTTCCTTGGGAGAGTGCACGTGATTAGCACAGGTCCAAGCAGCACTGTCCAGACAGAGGTCAGGGGTTCTGTATCCTCTTGAAGCAGAGTGAAAACTCATCCTACAAGCTTTAATCAGTGCTCGGCTGGACACTGATGGAAGCCACAAGACTGCTCTAACTGCTGATAAGAAAATGTATTTTTATATTTACTAAAATAATTGCATTTCCATGTTGTGTGTACTGTGGGAAACCTGATATAGTGAATGCAGGGTCCTGGGTTTAGTAACACTTTAAAAGAGAAGTTTGGGATTTTTTTTTTTTTTAAATCATGCTGACCTAGGTGAATGCAACTTTAATCCAATGCTGCATCTGTCCTCTGAGTGGCTGAGAATTGAGTGATCAAACACCGCCAATCGCTCAGTTCTTTCTGCTACTCTGAGCAGAGAACTGTGACTGTCAGTCTCCTTCTCTCTTCTCTGCCCCCCCAGAACTCACTGGAGTACTGGGCTGTGGAGGGAGAGGGAGTGGCTGGCTCAGACTCTCAGAGGATCTCTGAGCGGCTGAGCCAGGTGCCACCCCAGGCTTCTGGGTGGATCCCGACCATATGATCACGATCTTTTCCCAACCTGGACCAACTCTGTGATGTCAGCCAACGTTCAGCCCGCTACCGACTGAAAACAGGTGACAGGAGTACAGAATGAACTGCACTTCTGTGATCCACAGGAGAAGTACAATCTAATGAGCAAGGGATACATTTAATGTTTTGGGCTTTCCTTACTCCCATGAAGACTCCCATGTGCCACAAAGAAGACCTCCCAGAAACAAATCAGTTGCTATTACTGTCAGGGAGATCATTGTCGGAATTTTTTGGTTTTCCAGGGGGAGATTTCCCTCCAGTCCTGTCTCAATGACACAGCAAATATAAAGTGAATTCACATTTTCTCTTAGACACTTTTTTCTTGGTGTCTTCGGTCTGTCTTTGTTTTTTTAACTTTTAACTTGTGCTGGGAAGTTAAAGTGTTACCAAACCCACAACAGTAAAATCAGTCTGTATATGCAATAAAGAATGCTTGTTATACTCACTGTGGAAACTAAGGGGTTAATCCTCCGCATTGTGTAAAACCGCTGATTGATCCTGTCTTCTGTGATCTTCCCCATCTTCATCTGTCCCCCACTTATCTCCTGATAAGCTGTATCATGTGGAATCACTTTGCACATGCTCAGTTTGGTGTGCATTGCTAGAGAATCTTTATTTTTCTTGGGAGAGTGTATGTGATCAGCACAAGGCTAATCAACACTGTCCAGACAGAGGTCAGGGGTCCTGCATCCTGCTAGAGTAGAAAGAAAACTCCTCCTACAAGCTTTAACCAGTGCTCTGCTGGACACAAGACTGCTCTAACTGCTGATGAGAAAAGGTATTTAGCAGTTTAGGTTTAATAAAATAATTGCATGTTGTGTGTACTGTGGGAGACCAGATATAGGGAATGCAGGGTCCTGGGTTTAGTAACACTTTAATATTCTATCTTTTTATACAAGCTTGGACTTTATAGCTCAACTCCAGCCAGATCTTTTTATTTTGTTTTGTACAGTGCAGGTAATGGATTAGAGCTTCTGTCAGGTTTTTATTACCATTGGTGTCCATAGTGGAGAGAATAAGGACGAGAAGTGATGGAAACACAGACAGAACAAAACAGACAAAAAGTTGAGTAGAATGGGGAAAAGTTAAAACGTATTCCATTTTTTTCTGTGTCTGGCATTGACAACCTCCCATGCCATTTTATCTCAGAGCGTCACATGGACTTTAAGCTTTCTAAAGTTGTAATAGGAAGAAAAAAGAACCAGGCAGTTATTTTCAACCTTCCCCTTTCTACATAAAACTTGAGATACTAAAGGCTGTTTTTTTTTCCTTTGTAAAATAACAAATATGTTATACTTACTTGCTGTGTGCAGTGGTCTTGCACAGAGCAGCCTGGATCCTCCTCTTCTTGGGTCCCCTGCTGGCTCCTCCTTTCTGTTGGGTGTCCCCATAGTAAGCAATTTACTTTGGGGGCACCCGAGCAGGCGTGTTCCCAAGCCGCTGTTCTGTGTGTCCATTCACACATGGAGCCACGGCTTGGCCCCTCCCCCTCTCTCTCCTCATTGGCTGACTGGCTGTGATTGACAGCAGCGGGAGACAATGGTTCCCACTTGCTGTCTCAGCCAATGAGGAAGCAAAGACCCAGAACAGCCGAGGCTGTTGTGCACATCTATGGATCGGGATGGGGCTCAGGTAAGTATTGAGGAATAGCATTCATAGAATTCATGAAGGTAAAAAACCTTGAACCTTTACAACCACTTTAAAAAATATAGGTTAGGTTTTTTAAGGATCAGTCCACAAAATAGTGATAATTAAGTTTTGGATACATCTGATGTAGCCTTATAACCCACAAACTTTTTATATTTCTAGGGTATCCTAGTGGTTAGGCCATACACTATACAATTTCCTTACAATTTTCTGTCCAATTTCTGCCCAATTTCCTTTAGATTTACCTTAAAAAATGTAGTGAAAGGGCCTGCCTGATTGGATAGTGTTGTTTTGGTTTGACCTCATATTATATGGTTTTTGGTAAATCTAAAGCAAAATTCTCAAGAAAAGTGTATAATGTATGGACCGCCTTAAGCTGGCCATACATGGGTCGATTTCCGAAATAATTGTCTTTTGAAAATCTTTTCTAAGAATTTCACACCATTAATGGGCCACAGCAACGGCTGATTTTTGAGCAACCAACACTCAATTTGAGTGATTGAGCATGTTAGAAATTTTTTTGAAAAACAAATTAATTTCAAATGGAAGAATCATGCGAGAAATATAACTGAAAAAGAAATGAGCATGAGCTGTGACCTGGAAGAAAAGAAAATTCTATGAACAAAATAATTCCGTGTAGCTTAGGATGTGGTTGCCATCATCCCTATTTCCATAGTACAGAGAATTATATCTTACATTTGATGGGATTTTTAAGGCAACCTTACATTGTACAAAATAAATCAATTTTTTTTTTAAAGAATCAACATTTTATTTGTACAAGTCATTAAGATATTTTTGTTTTGCTTATCAGCACACACAAAATGGTCATTACATATTGCCAAATATATTGCACAGAAATTCTGACTATCCATTCACTTTACCAAGTTGTGGTATGTTACAATATATATCCGGTTGCAACCTCAAAGTCTGACTGCAGATATATTCAGCCTGGGATCAAACGTGTTTCGATGCATTAACATATTATTATTATTATACAGTATTTATAAAGCGCCAATAGTTTGCTCAGTGCTGTACATTACAAAAAGGGGGACAGAACATGTGACAGAACAATAACATAGATTCTTCTTCAGGGATATGATACCGCTCTATAATAATAATTTATTATTAGTCAATTTTAGCAAACAGTTTTATAACTATTTAGTACTGAACCAAATTGTATGAGTTAAATAACTGACATAACCACCACGGATAAGAAAATGTGTTTCACTATGTCAGGAGATGAGTCCCCTCCAAAGATGAGGCCATCATTTTGATGTGCAAGAACCACGGCGGCCACATCACAACCACTACCTTAATAAGGCGTATATATGGGTATAACAGCATTAATATAGACCAATAGTATGTGTAAGTTGATATAAATAAATTTCATGGCTACACATCCCCTTATTGGATACTAGTAGGGACATAATGTAATATAAAATATAAATGTATATAGATAATAAAATGATCATATAAATATATACAGTCAGGTCCATAAATATTGGGACATCGACACATTTCTAACATTTTTGACTCTATACACCACCACAATGGATTTGAAATGAAATGAACAAGATGTGCTTTAACTACAGACTGTCAGCTTTAATTTGAGGGTATTTACATCCAAATCAGGTGAACGGTGTAGGCATTACAACAGTTTGCATGTGTGCCTCCCACTTGTTAAGGGACCAAAAGTAATGGGACAGAATAATAATCATAAATCAAACTTTAATTTTTTAATACTTGGTTGCAAATCCTTTGCAGTCAATTACAGCCTGAAGTCTGGAATGCATAGACATCACCAGACGCTGGGTTTCATCCCTGGTGATGCTCTGCCAGGCCTCTACTGCAACTGTCTTCAGTTCCTGCTTGTTCTTGGGGCATTTTCCCTTCGGTTTTGTCTTCAGCAAGTGAAATGCATGCTCAATCGGATTCAGGTCAGGTGATTGACTTGGCCATTGCATAACATTCCACTTCTTTCCCTTAAAAAACTCTTTGGTTGCTTTTGCAGTCTGCTTTGGGTCATTGTCCATCTGCACTGTGAAGCGGCGTCCAATGAGTTCTGAAGCATTTGGCTGAATATGAGCAGATAATATTGCCCGAAACACTTCAGAATTCATCCTGCTGCTTTTGTCAGCAGTCACATCATCAATAAATACAAGAGAACCAGTTCCATTGGCAGCCATACATGCCCACGCCATGACACTACCACCACCGTGCTTCACTGATGAGGGAGTATGCTTAGGATCATGAGCAGTTCCTTTCCTTCTCCATACTCTTCTCTTCCCATCACTCTGGTACAAGTTGATCTTGGTCTCATCTGTCCATAGGATGTTGTTCCAGAACTGTGAAGGCTTTTTTAGATGTCATTTGGCAAACTCTAATCTGGCCTTCTTGTTTTTGAGGCTCACCAATGGTTTACATCTTGTGGTGAACCCTCTGTATTCACTCTGGTGAAGTCTTCTCTTGATTGTTGACTTTGACACACATACACCTACCTCCTGGAGAGTATTCTTGATCTGGCCAACTGTTGTAAAAGGTGTTTTCTTCACCAGGGAAAGAATTCTTCGGTCATCCACCACAGTTGTTTTCCGTGGTTTTTTGGGTCTTTTGGTGTTGCTGAGCTCACCGGTGCGTTCCTTCTTTTTAAGAATGTTCCAAACAGTTGTTTTGGCCATGCCTAATGTTTTTGCTATCTCTCTGATGGGTTTGTTTTGTTTTTTCAGCCTAATGATGGCTTGCTTCACTGATAGTGACAGCTCTTTGGATCTCATCTTGAGAGTTGACAGCAACAGATTCCAAATGCAAATAGCACACTTGAAATGAACTCTGGACTTTGTAATTGAGATAATGAGGGAATAACACACACCTGGCCATGGAACAGCTAAGAAGCCCCATTACTTTTGGTCCCTTAACAAATCCCTCAAATCCATTGTGGTGGTGTATAGAGCCAAAAATGTTAGAATTGTGTCGATGTCCCAATATTTATGCACCTGACTGTATACCTTTTTATCAAGGATTCTAGGGGACAAACATACCAATTGATTTTGTTGTCTCCCATTCATTGGTATTGCATAAAAAAAATCTATTGAGACTAAAGGCAATGGAATATAAGGACACAGGGATAATACAGTTGGCTCATAAAGTCTAGAAAATAAGCATGAATATCAACATTCATTGCCCAAAAATTCTTGGCCATGAAAATTATTTTCTGTAGCAATATTAAGTGAAATTAAAGGCTTGGTTGGTCGTATTTCGAAATTAATGGTGGCACCATCGGATTACAAAGCGCAATAAATGTCGGATTACAAAGCGCAAGAAATTTCTGTCTTTAGAAAATTCGTTCGGAACCCATGTATGGCCTGCATTACTCTATTTTTGAGCACGTTGTATTTTTTTTCTTACCTACCAACCTTGCAATAGATACAGCAGGTGTAATGGACTGGTAAATTAGGGTCAGAGGAATTAGCAGGGGACTGTACATAACTTTCTGAAAACATCACAGCACACAGACTCAGTACTCCTTCAAGAGCCCTCAGCTCTGATGCCAGGCAGTGAGCTGGCTCTTGGAAGAAATGATGCATATATCAAAATGTCTTGATAGAGGGATGTCAATTTGGTATTCCTATGCAGGCTGTATTTGCATACAGTGTGTTCTAGGTAATACCCACATGTGATGCTGAGCCTCCATGATTGAATAAAATGTATGTGGGAAAAAAACCCTACTCACCTGGGTGGATGCAGTTCTGATGTTGTATCTGTCCTCTGCCACCTCTAAGACTGAGGAATGAGCAATCAAAGAATGCTGATCGCTCAGTTCTTGGTGAGCAAAGAAGAGCAGATGACTTTCAGTCATTGGTTCTCCCCCCTGCCCATCTAGCACTCATTGAAGCACCAGGCTGAACCAGCTGCCAGTCAGGGATCTGGGTGGATCCTGACATTAAAGTCGGTATCTTTCCAGAGCCTGGACCAGTTGAGTAATGCCCGCTGACAGTTGGATTCAGCCTGCTGTTGGCTGAAAACAGGTCACAGGAGTGCAAAACTAAGTGTACTCCTGTAATCCATAGAGGAAGTAGGGCAGAAAAAAAAATTTGGCCCTACTTTTCCTTTAAATGCAATGAATGAAAGTGGTGGGTCAGAGACAGTTAGGCTGGCCATACATTATCCAATTTTCTTACAATGTCTGCCCAATTTCCTTTAGATTTACCATCAACTATTTAGTGCAAGGGCCTGCCTAACTGGATACAATTGAAAGTGTTGTTTAGGTTTGACCTCATATTATATGGTTTTTGGTAATTCTAAAACAAAATTGTCAAGAAAATTGTATAATGTATGGACAGCCTTAGGCTGGGGAAGAAAGAGCTAGATATTGCTGGAAATCCATCAGCCGGGAACTGAGGCAGACTGTCTTGCTGCAGCTTCTAATGCACATTATGAGAAGCTGACAGTGTGCAGTGAATTCATAGTAAGTAATTTCAGCAAAAGAGAGGACCCTGTACAATTGAAAGAGTGAAGGTAAGGCTGAAGTTCAGCTTTAAAGTGGTTTAAAGGCTGAAGCCTGTTCGATGCATGAAGGTAAAAAACCTATTGTGCAAAGACCCCCCCCCCCCCCCCCAATATTCACCTGAGGCCCCTCTCAATCTAGCAGTGTGGACAGGAGCCTCAGCTGTCCTTGGTCTCTCTCTCCTCATTGGCTGAGGCACAGCAGTGGGAGACATTGGCTGCCACTGCTGTCAATCACAACCAATGAGGAGAGAGCAGGGGACAGGGCTGAGCTGCAGTTCTATGTGGCTTATGGAAGCATAGAGCACTGGTCAAGGGGGAGAAGCCAGGAGCGCCAGTGGGGCACCGAGAAGAAGAGGATTGGCGTTTCTCTGTGCAAAACCACTGCACAGAGCAGGTTAGTGTAACATTTTCTTATTAAAATAAAGAAACTTTAATATCACTTTAATCTTTGTTTAATATTATTTCTTGCAGCCAGATGTGGGCATGACTGTTTCCTACATGATTCAGCACTGTGTAAGCGGGTGAGGAAGCAAATGGTGCTTTATGTGCCCAGAATTTTCAAAGTTTTTGATTAAATTTTTTTTTAAATAAAGTACTGACAGCTGCAAAAACATAACCACCAGGATAGCCAGGTACAACATACCAAAGACCTCCTTGATACAGCAATAACTAAAATGTTCGACCTCTAGAAGAACATAGTAGCATTTACCTGCTTTTATTCACTTGTTACTTGTGAGTTTAATTTCTATTTAATAAATGACTTTACAATATTACACTATGTGGAAAAATTTTTTTGTGGCTGAATAATCCACCTTTGGGGTTTGGAACAGCCAACTACAAAGGCAGAGAAGGATTCCATGAGAGACAGCTTGAGCCTGCTTTTATTCTATTGAGGAGGAGAGGCACTGCAGTCTTGTCCTGAGTCCTGAGCAGCCACCCATGCTGACACAAGAGGTGTGACTTGTGAGGCTGCTTGAGCTTGTTCACCTTTTCTTGAGAAAGAAAGGCATTTTAGTCTGGTGAGTGCAGATCTGATATTTGTGATAAAAGGATTTACTGTGGATTGTTCTGTTGGCATGCAGAGGAGGACATTTCTCACAGGGTGGAAGTTTTTTTGTTGTTGCAAGATGCATGATATTGTTTCAAAGAGGAGAGCAATGGAAGATTCAAGTGGATATTTTGTTTCTGTTCACATATGTTTATTGAGCATTTTGTATCACTATTGGATTTGTTTTTGTTTGTAAGCACAGGACACCATTGTAATTTTACATTAATGTTTTCATTGATATGTTATTAAGATCACTTTAAATGTTTGTGAGATATACTGTATATTACTGTGCTGCACTATATGAGGTACTGTAGACTTCATTTATTGTATTTTTGGTGGGGCTACTAAGTACAGCAGCGATTTTGGTTGTTTGTGTTCCACACACTTTTATCATTTGGTTCATTGAAGGTTTATATAGAGGGGTTGGACAAAAATATGGAAACACTACATGATTTACAGGTGTAAAAGTGATGACATGTTTCACGTTGAAAGTGGAAGTGATGTAACATTTTATTGCTTCCGCTGTGTGATGAGACACCTAGGTAAGAGGTGGGAAGCCTCATTTTCATCATTCACTGTGTGCGCTACTACTAATACGGACTCATGTCAGAGCTTACTGAGTTTCAAATAGTTGGTGCCCGCTTAGCTGGAGCCTCTGTGACTGAAGTTGACAATTTATTTGAGGTGTTGCAAGGTACGGTATCAAAGGCTATGATGGCTTATACAGGTTCTGGGAAAACGTCGTCTGATAAACATAAGCGAGGTCAACATGGTCAACTGAGACAAAAGGACATTGCGGAGGATTGTGACCCAAAACAAGAAAAGAAGTGCTGCAAAAGTGACTGCAGAGCTCAGTCTCTGTCTTCCGAAGCCTGTGTCCACAAAAACTGTGCAGAGAGAACTCCATAAGCAAAACATTCATGGGCGAGCTGCAATTGCCAAACCACTAGTGACTGATATTAATGCTTAGAAGTGGAAAGAACGGTGCAACAACTATATATTGTGTGCAGAGAGAGAGGATGGGCGCCGCTCATACCCATCCCAAGGAGTCCTGTGAAGACACTGATGCGAATGGCCTCAGCCGTCACTCCGGCCAGGCCATCTGACATGTTTGGCCCATCCCAGAGGGGGATTGGTCACAGAGGCCAAACGCATCAGAGGGCGTGGTCGGAGTGATGGCTGAGGCTATTCACATCACAGTTTCTTCCCAGGACTCCCCAGGACGGGTGGTATGAGCGGCGCCCATCCTCTCTCTCTGCACACTGCTTAGTTTCTGGTACAACTTGGGATGCTGCTCCCCTCTTCCTTGCTGGCGGGGTGACTGTGTTTTTTCCAGCTTTCAGTGGCGCCATATGCTTGATAACTATATATCGTGGACTATCAATCCATGGAAGATCATAATATGGTTTGATGAATCCAGCTTCACACTGTTCCCTACTACTGGACATGTTTACATGTGGCAAACACCTTCCCAAGCTTACGACCATGACTGTCTTGTGCAAATGGTAAAGCATGGTGGTGGTGCAATCATGGTTTGGGCAGCCATATCTTGGTATTCTTCGGGTATTCTGCAGGTCCCATCATCACCCTAAAAGGTAAGAGTCATGACTATGTACAAATTTTGACCAACCATGTGCACCCCACGGTGTACACATTGTTTCCCGAAGACAGCGACATTTATCAGTGCCATGATTCACACAGCTGGTGTTGTCAAATTGTGGATGAAGTCTCACACCTTCCCTGGGCATTGCAGATGCTGGACCTCAATATCATAGAGCAACTGCCGTCAAATTTGGAGAACAAATTTCAGGGCTCGTTCTTGGCCTGTGGCATCTTTTCGAGAACTGGAAGGATTTTTGCATGAAGAGTGGTATCAGATTCCATTATCCTTCATCCAAGACTTATGTTTGTCAATTCCCAGGAGAATTCAGGCCATCTTGGAAGCCAAAGGTGGCCCAACACCATATCAGGTAACGATTTTGTTCTTTTACCTGGTGTTTCCATAATTTTGTCCAACCTCTGTGTGTGTGTGTGTGTGTATATATATATATATATATATATATATATATATATATATATATATATATATAATCTCACGAAAGTGAGTGCACCCCTCACATTTTTGTAAATATTTTATTATATCTTTTCATGTGACAACATTGAAGAAATGACACTTTGCTACATTGTAAAAGTATTGAGTGTACAGCGTATAACAGTGTAAATTTGCTGTCCCCTCAAAATAATGCAACACACAGCTATTAATGTCTAAACCACTGGCAACAAAAGTGAGTACACCCCTAAGTGAAAATGTCCAAATTGGGCCCAAAGTGTCAATATTATGTGTGGCCACCATTATTTTTCAGCACTGCCTTAACCCTCTTGGGCATGGAGTTCACCAGAGCTTCACAGGTTGCCACTGGGGTCCTCTTCCACTCCTCCATGACAACATCACGGAGCTGGTGGATGTTAGAGACCTCGCGCTCCTCCACCTTCCATTTGAGGATGCCCCACAGATGCTCAATAGGGTTTAGATCTGAAGACATGCTTGGCCAGTCCATCAACTTTACCCTCAGCTTCTTTAGCAAGGCCGTGGTCGTCTTGGAGGTGTGTTTGGGGTTGTTATCATGTTGGAATACTGCCCTGCAGCCCAGTCTCTGAAGGGAGGGGATCATGCTTTGCTTCAGTATGTCACAGTACATGTTGGCATTCATGGTTCCCTCAATGAACTGTAGCTCCCCAGTGCCAGCAGCACTCATGCAGCCCAGACCATGACACTCCCACCAGCATGCTTGACTGTAGGCAAGACACACTTGTCTTTGTACTCCTCACCTGGTTGCCGCCACACACGCTTGACACCATCTGAACCAAATAAGTTTATCTTGGTCTCATCAGACAACAGGACATGGTTCCAGTAATCCATGTCCTTAGTCTGCTTGTCTTCAGCAAACTACAGGCTTTCTTGTGCATCATCTTTAGAAGAGGCTTCCTTCTGGGACGACAGCCATGCAGACCAATTTGATGCAGTGTGCATATGGTCTGAGCACTGACAGGCTGACCCCCCACACTTCAACCTCTGCAGCAATGCTGGCAGCACTCATATGTCTATTTCCCAAAGGCAACCTCTGGATATGACGCTAGAGCACCCAACTTCTTTGGTCGACCATGGCAAGGCCTGTCCTGAGTGGAACCTCCTGTTAAACTGCTGTATGGTATCGGCCACCCTGCTGCAGCTCAGTTTCAGGGTCTTGGAAATCTTCTTATAGCCTATGCTATCTTTATGTAGAGCAACAATTCTTTTTTTCAGATCCTCAGAGAGTTCTTTGCCATGAGGTGCCATGTTGAACTTCCAGTGACCAGTATAAATTTAACACATCCGCTCCTCATTCACACCTGAGACCTTGTAACATTAATGAGTCACATGACACCAGAGAGGGAAAATGGCTAATTGGGCCCAATTTGGACATTTTCACTTAGGGGTGTACTCACTTTTGTTGCCAGAGGTTTAGATATTAATGGCTATGTGTTGCATTATTTTGAGGGACAGCAAATTTACACTGTTATACAAGCTGTACACTCACTACTTTACATTGTAGCAAAGTGTCATTTCTTCAGTGTTGTCACATGAAAAGATAGAATAAAATATTTACAAAAATGTGACGGGTGTACTCACGTCTTTGAGATACTGTATATATATATATCTATATATTCATTTAGTGTGGAGGGATCTTTGGGTAAAGCTGGCAAAAGGAAGAAAATGCTTTGCGTAGACGCTCATTCACTACCTCCGTTGTGAGTTCTGGCCCTTCTCCCTTTTGGTTAAATTAGTTGGCCATACAGATTTGTGGTTGGTGCTCATTCCTAGTGTGTCACAGTCAGAGTCATCTATACCTAGGGCACAATAAATATCTATATTATATACTGTACTGTAGATATAGCGTATGCAGGAAACAAGCAAAAACAAATGCATCAAGCTATAAGTCAGTCTTAGTGAGAGAGAAGTGTGATTCTGATTGCTCTATAGACAATGGTTAAGTAAATGTCAAGAGACACATAAAAGCTTTAATTTGCCAGTTGGAATTGTAAAGCAGAACCCCAACAGAGGGAAGACGACTATGTGTTTCTGTTGCTGAAACAAAGTGTGATAGGACAAAAAGTGTTGTGACAGGATGGCAGAGGCGATAAGTGGTATGTACATTTCCTGTGTGGTTTCAACATTATTTTTTACACATTTAAAAGTTTTTTATATTTGACTGATTTGCCCTTTTAAATCAGAGGTAAAATAGACTGTCAGGCTCCTCTATAATACCATTCACAGATGAGTATGGTGAAATGTCAGATATCCTCCAACACAAAGATCTTTCCTTTCCAGTAATCAGGAAGATGTATAACATTCTGCTGTCTCTGATAAGCCTCCTTTAATCTAAAATAGTTGTGCATCGAATTTCTAAACTTTGCCAGATATCTACAGCATATGCATATGCAGGTATATGTGCTTCTGTACATCAACTGTATGTTCCAATGTTATTACCAGCTTGAATGTTTAGTATTAGCTTTAGAAGTCTTTTTAAGTTATCTGAATTGTTTACTGCAGAACAGCAGTGCAACGTTTTCAGTAAAAGCAAGTACTGTATGTTACCAGTCATTGCAGATCATGCAAATATAGTCCAGGGAATTTAACAAAGGGTGTGGTAGTAACTTTTCCATTTGGAAATAACAACAAAAGTGTTGATGCTTGCTCCCGATTCACGTATCTGTCACAGACAGGTACATGAATCTGTATCTGCACTGAGGAAGGAATGTCCACACTGGGCAATCCTTCCTCAGAAACTGCCCCCTCTCCTGCCGGGGCACTGCGTCCATCACACTGACAGGTGTTTTGTACTTGGGTGGGCAGAGCCTGATGGGGAACTGAGAGACTAGTTCTCCATCAGGTCTGCTTTAAATTCAATTCACAGCACACAGCAGTGGACAGATCCATAACTGTTCTTTCTAATCCACCCACTGCTGAATCACAGGCAAGGCAGACATGATGGGTAACTGATCTTAGAGTTCCCCACCAGGTTCCACACAACAGACATAGCAGACGTAACTTTAAGTTGTCTGGTAGGTGGAGTCTGATGGGGAACTTTGAGACTACTCCCCAAAAGGTCTTCAATTAATGGGGAATGGCAGTGAGCAGATTCCAAAGCCACTATCGGACTAAATAGTGGCTATGAAATCTGCCCACTGCCTTCTGCTGTCAGTTACAGGAAAGGTGGACATAATAGTCTCTCAGAGTTCCCCATCAGGCTCTTCCCACTGTCAGTTCAGTGTGAGCTGTCCTCCTTGGTTGCAAGGATGTCAGGGTCCGGATCTGAACCTGTGACCTCTGTGTTGTACGGCTGTGGCTCTTCTCCTGTGTTACCTGAGCTGCTGAACAGCTCCCTGCATGATCTCTTGGGATACTCTTGCCTTGTCTCTTATTTCTGGTAAACATTGAACTCTTTGTATTTTCCATGAACTTCCTGCTTTAAGGCACTTCTCTGTGCTTCCTGTTTGCCAGATCATTGTGCACTCTCCAAACAATATCTTGCTCCTTTGCATACCTGCAGCTGTCCTTATTACAACTACTACTCGTTACCAACCTTGGCTTGTTCCTCAACCACACTTCTGCTTGATCCCAACCTGCAACTATTAGTTACCGACCTTTGGCTTGTTCCTCGACTGCACTTCTGCTTGATCCCAAACTGCAACTACTTGTTACCGACCTTTGGCTTGTTCCTTGACTGCACTTCTGCTTGACCCCAACCTGCAACTATTCGTTACTGTCCTTTGGCTTGTTTGGCTTGTTCCTTGATTGCACTTCTGCTTGATCTTAACCTGCAACTATTCATTACTGACCTTTGGCTTGTTCCTCGACTGCACTTCTGCTTAATCCCAACCTGCAACTATTCGTTACTGTCCTTTGGCTTGTTTGGCTTGTTCCTTGACTGCACTTCTGCTTGATCCCAACCTGCAACTATTCGTTACTGTCCTTTGGCTTGTTCCTTGACTGCACTTCTGCTTGATCTTAACCTGCAACTATTCATTACCGACCTTTGGCTTGTTCCTTGACTGCACTTCTGCTTAATCCCAACCTGCAACTATTCATTACTGTCCTTTGGCTTGTTTCTTGACTGCACTTCTGCTTGATCCCAACCTGCAACTATTCGTTACTGTCCTTTGGCTTGTTCCTTGACTGCACTTCTGCTTGATCTTAACCTGCAACTATTCATTACCGACCTTTGGCTTGTTCCTTGACTGCACTTCTGCTTAATCCCAACCTGCAACTATTCATTACTGTCCTTTGGCTTGTTTCTTGACTGCACTTCTGCTTGATCCCAACCTGCAACTATTCGCTACTGTCCTTTGGCTTGTTTGGCTTGTTCCTTGACTGCACTTCTGCTTGATCCCAACCTGCAACTATTCGTTACGGTCCTTTGGCTTGTTCCTTGACTGCACTTCTGCTGGATCTTAACCTGCAACTATTCATTACCGACCTTTGGCTTGTTCCTTGACTGCACTTCTGCTTGATCCCAACCTGCAACTATTCGTTACTGTCCTTTGGCTTGTTTGGTTTGTTCCTTGACTGCACTTCTGCTTGATCCCAACCTGCAACTATTCGTTACTGTCCTTTGGCTTGTTTGGTTTGTTCCTTGACTGCACTTCTGCTTGATCCCAACCTGCAACTATTCGTTACTGTCCTTTGGTTTGTTTGGTTTGTTCCTTGACTGCACTTCTGCTTAATCCCAAACTGCAACTATTCGTTACTGTCCTTTGGCTTGTTTGGCTTGTTCCTTGACCACTCTTCTGCTTGATCTTAACCTGCAACTATTCATTACCGACCTTTGGCTTGTTCCTTGACTGCACTTCTGCTTGATCCCAACTTGCAGCCCTTTGTTACTGACTTTTGGCTTGTTTTGTTTTACAAAACAGGGGTGCTTTATTGTAGTCAAAAGCAATTACAGAATATAACACAACAAAATGACATGATTCAGTGCAGTACAAATCCAAAGGATAATCGAAAGAAAAAATAGGCTGGTCCAACAGTCAATATGGAAGGAGTTGGTTATAAAATTACATACATAGTATATCATAACATACAGTAGTTGTACAGTAGGTGTAGCAATCCAGTACCCATCGAACAGTGGAAAAGGTCGGGGTATAGCGGGGGAGGGGCAAGAGGGGTAAGAAGGTCAAGGTGCAGATGGTAGAAAGAATCAGGGAAGTAGAGGCAAGGGGGTGGGGGGGGGGTAAAGAAAATGTGTGGGAGGGTGGGGAGAGGGGGAGTTAGTCAGGGACCATAGCCTTGGACTAGACCCACACTAATTTTCAGACAAACCACTCTAACCAAAGGTTTTTATTACCAGAGGCAACCCTGATTAATATAAGTCAGTTTATACATAGGCAGGGCTGCGTCCACCATGGCCTCCCAGGAGGGTACCTCAGGAGGCGCAGACGATGTCCACTTCATGAAGATTTATTTTTTAGCATAAAAGAGGAGATAGACCTTTGGCTAGTTTACTGACTACTGCTTGATCTCTGCCTGCTATATCTGCTACTGAACCCCAGCTTGCTTACCTCCTGGTGGGCAGATCCTCAGGAAGGCAACCAGGTGCTAACATGCAGCGAAACCCATCTCTGGTGAATGCCGGTTAGAGCTTACACCCCACTTCATCCAACCAGGGTGACCTGGTTGTGTACTTCTCTAGCTGGTCAGTGGAAACCTCTCTGCTGCTATAACTACTGGTCTCTGAGCCTGACTCCTGAACGTGACATGGGATGTGGGTGGCCTTTGTCCTTGCCACCAATGAAGTACTAAATTTTAAACACATTTAATTGTTTTCATAAAGTAATAAATACATAACACCCCCCAATACCCCTTTCCTATATGCCCTACTTTGAGTTGGTCTAAATTACCAATAAATGATAATAATAGAGTGCAGCACTGCACTCTATTGTTATCATTTGTTTGTTTGGTAGAGACGGGGTTTGCCACGTTGTGCCAGATGCTGGTTATATGTGGTCCTTGCACTCACTACCCATTTTTTTCACTAAATTACCAATAGTTTGCTTTTTTGTGAACTGGTGGTAATTCTTCAGAACTACCAGAATCTAGCACAGGTTTCGGAACTAAAACTGGAATACGGCTTTCATGAATTAGGTACAGGCCATGTTAAAGGAGCCATAGCATCAGAAAAGTGACATTACTGCTTTAATGAATCTTTCACCTTTAGACTACCAACAACAAAATCCATTCTAGCTGACACGATTTCTCAGCTAACTGAAAATGCATGAATACATTACTAGATCTCTTTGCAGTCTATTTCCACATTTTCTTAACTAACAGTGTTTAGAGTATTAATGTGCTCTGAGTTAAAGGGTAACTCCACTTTCATGAAAACAAAACATAGCAAATAAAATTAAAATAACATAGCATATGCAATTGCTACACAACCCATATTGTGATTTAATGTTATGAAAACTTACTTTTCCATTTCATTCTGCAGTGCTGTATGTTTCTTTAAAATTCAGTGCAACTAGGGATGAGCTTGGGTGTGTTTGTATCTTAGTCTGAACCCACCTAAGAGAGCCCACCAGGAAGCTGTCACCTGTAATGGGCCAATCATTTGCTGCCAGGACACTCATCACCCTACAGCTGCATGTGCACAATGGACATGTATACGTGAGGCTACGGGCTGGGGCATATCTTGGCCACTTATGATTGGTACAGTGACAGCTTCCTGGTGGGCTCACTCAGGTTAGTTCAGAAAAGGATACAAATATGTCATCCCTAATGACAGCCTGACTTGTGGGTGTACAGAACACCTGCAAGATTGTCATTTCCTGCTTGTGTGATCAGCTCACTGATTTTCCCAGAAGTCTGCAAATTCATGTCAAATTTTGTTCATACTCTGCAATAGAAATGGCAATTTCGATTAAATGCTCCCTAAGGGTAAATGCTTCTATAGGGAGGAAGACACTGAAACTTTCCTCGTCAGAACACTTAAAGTGTGCCAGATGATTATAATAAACTAGCATCCCCATTCAGAATTAGTATCCTAAGGGAATTGTGAAACAAGCAGTTATTTCTTCAAAGGAGAAACAGGTAGGACTCTGCAACAAAGTTTGTTAAATCATTGATCATTGATCACCCAGAGGAGATTTTTTTTCCTCAATAAAAGTGGAGTTACTCTTTAACGCAGTCTGTTAATTTTTTAATGGGTTGCCAATGCTTTGGTTCATTGGCAACCCATTCAAAATTAACAGACTGCCTTAAAGAGTAACTCCACTTTTATTGAAGAAAACCAGGACAGCAGCATATTTTTAACCTCCCTAGCGGTATGATTATGTCCATATTTCTGTGCTGAAAGCGGTACATTTGTTTGCATGGAAATATGTATTTTTTTATTGTAGGCCTGTAATTTTTAGGAATAACTCACTGAAATCTGTCCGAACAAGAGTCTAGTAAACATCCCGGGTAGGATAAAACTTGAAACACAAAATCATAAATTATAATTTAATAAATAATCATAAAAATAATAATATAATAATAATAAATTTAATTCAATAATATAATCAAACCAAAAACACTGAAATTTGAAATATTGCGCCAAGTTCGCATATCACTGAGCAAAGTCACAAGATCGTTTTCAGTGTCTGATGACAAATTTCCCCACAAATCATTATCACTCAATTCTGCAAGTAGTTCTGATTTACTATCGCTGTTCTCTAGCAGGTCTAAAACCTCTTTTGACCAAAAGGGACGCTTTTTGGACACCATGGACTTTTCTAAGTTCCAGGCAGAAAGAACAGTCAAAATGCAGGCAGGGCACAGGACAAAGCACTCGGGACAAAATGTATGTGAAATGGTTTGATACAGTAATGTTTTACTATGTCAAATTCATTTCTAAGAAAATTACAGTTTCTAAAAAATTTTAAATTTGCCGCCGTTTCGGCCCCCGTACGTCCCGACGCTTGCAGGGACCGGAACACAGAAGCCAGATTCCGGCATCGGCCGGAGGAGATGGCCGGGGACGCTGCAGGCGAGACATCGCAGGAGCGAAGGGCAAGGTAAGTGCTGCAGGGAATCCCTGAGCAACGCCGCATGGTAAGCCCGAGTGTAGCTCGGGGTTACCGCTTTTGGTACTGAAACTTTACCCCGAGCTACACTCGGGAATACCGCCAGGGAGGTTAAAGCAGTGAAAGAACATTAGCCCCTACTTTACTTGAGTACTCAAAAGGAGGGTACTGCAGTACACCAAACAAAGTGCTATACACCATGTATTTCTGCAACACATACAGTCATGGCCAAAAATATTGGCACCCCTTCATTTCTGTCAGATAATGCACCACTTCGCCCAGAAAATTGTTGCAATTGCATGGCATTGTGAAGTCTAAAGACTACCAAAGGATTCTGGGGTGCAATGTAGGGTCCAGTGTCAGAAAGTTGGGTCTCAGTCAGAGGTCATGGTTCTTACAGCAGGTCAATGACCCAAAGCACACGTCAAAAAGCCCCCAGAAATGGTTTCAGACAAAGCGCTGGAGAGTACTGAAATGGCTAGCAACGAGTCCAGATCTCAATCTCATAGAGAACCCATGGAGAGATCTCAAAACAGCAGTTGGGAAAAGGAACCTTCCAATCTGAGAGACCTGGAGAAGCTGGCAAAAGAAGAGGGGTCCAAAATTCCAGTAGGGAGGTGTAAGAAACGCATTGATGGTTACAGGAAGCAATTGATTTCATTTTTTTCCCAAGGGGTGTGCTACCAAATATTACATTGAGGCCAAGGATTTTGTCCAGTCCATTTTTAGGGTTTTGCGTGGAATGTGACAGATTTGGCTTTTTGTTTCTCCATTTTTTGTGTCATAATGAGAATGAGAATGCCTAAACACTTGTAATTGCAACACTTTTCTGAGTGAAGTGGTGCATTATCTGACAGAAATGCAGGGGTGCCAAGATTTTTGTCCATGACTGTAGGTCTTATGTGGCTCTTTAGAGTTATTGAAGGTGGCTGTTCTGCAGTTAACAATTAAAACAGTGTTAATCCACAAAAGGGGGATTTATGTAGGAACACAAAGGGAGGAATAGAAAAATGGGGAGACCTAAAAGTATAAGGGGGTGGGGGGAAGGGTATAGAGCGAGAAAGGGATCAAGCAAAGAATAGGGAGGTAAAAGGCCCCACAGCTCTCCTCTCTTTGATGCCCAGATGTTTTTCTCTTTATTTTCACCTGGTGATCCAGCCAGTAAGTCTGTTATTTTCATCTTTCATTCACAGACCAATCTATCCAGCAAAAGGTCCAATTAGAGGGTTTAGGAAAAGTAATTTAACACTGGCAAGGGTGCTTACAATGGTCAACTGTTATTTATTTGTGTAAAGCATTTATCCCGAAAGAAAACAAAATGTTGCTTATAAAATGTTAGGTAGAGTTATTACTAGCTGAACTAATATAAAAGGTTTATGCTGTTAATGGCATTCAAAAGTACAATTGAATAACTTTTGCCTGCATCCACATTTAAATACCTATAAAGCTTAGAGTCTAATCTAAAAGTGCTTGTAGGCAAAGCCTTAGATTAATCATGATTTTAAAGAAAACATGTACTGAGAAAATACGGAGGCTGCCATTGCTCATCTCTCTTTCTGAAAATGCTGGCTGCTCTCCTGCCATGAAGATTCAATGGCTTTAACATTTTCTAAAGCAATGACCTGGAACAAGTATTCAGGTCGGGAATTCTGATTTCACTATGACTTTCTAATTTGCATGCTTATTTATGGCAAGAGAAATTGTTGCAGCCAGACACAGCAGATAAGTAGTGTTTTCTGAAAGAGGTCAGCAAAGGCAGACTACTTTCACTCACCGGACACTTTATTAGGTACGCCTGTTCAATTGCTTGGTAATACAAATTGCTAATCAGCCACTTACATGGCTGATTAAGTTTAAGTGGTGACAGCATTTAAGCATCTAGACGTGGTGAAGACGACTTCCTGAAGTTCAAACGGAGCATCAGAATGGGGAAAAAGGGGATTTAAGTGACTTTGAACGTGGCATGGTTGTTGGTGCCAGACGGCTGGTCTGAGTATTTCAAAAACTGCTGATCTACTGGGATTTCACACACAACCATCTCTAGAGTTTACAGAGAATGGTCTGAAAAAGAGAAAATATCCAGTCAGCAGCAGTTATGTGGATGAAAATTCCTTGTTGATGTCAGAGGAGAATGGGCAGACTGGCTTGAGATGATAGAAAGGCAACAGTAACTCAAATAACCACTCATTACAACCAAGGTATGCAAAATACCATCTCTGAACACACAACATGCTAAACCTTGAAGCTACAGCAGCAGAAGACCACACCAGGTGCCACTCCTGTCAGTTAAAAACAGGAAACAGAGGCTACAATTCGTACAGGGTCACCAAAATTGGACAATAGAAGACTGGAAGAATGTTGCCTGGTCTAATGTGTCTTTATTTCAGCTGCGACATTCAGATGGTAGGGGCAGAATTTGGTGTAAACAACATGAAAGCATGGATCCATCCTGCCTTGTATCAACGTTTCAGGCTGCTGGTGGTGTAATGGTGTGGGGGATATTCTCTTGGTACACTTTGGGCCCCTTAGTACCAACTGAGCATCGTTTAAATGCCACAGCCTACCTGAGTATTGTTGCTGACCATGTCCATCCCTTTATGACTACAGTGTACCGATCTTCTGATGGCTACTTCCAGCAGGATAATACACCATGTCACAAAGCTCAAGTCATCCCAAACTGAACATGACAATGAGTTCACTGTACTCCAATGGCCTCCACAGTCATCAGATCTCCATCCAATAGAGCACCTTTGTAGTGTGGTGGAACGGGAGATTGGCATCATGGATGTGCAGCCGACAAATCTGCAGCAACTGCGTGATGCTATCATGTCAATATGGACCAGAATCTCTGAGGAATGTTTTCAACACCTTGTTGAATCTATGCCACGAAGAATTAAGGCAATTCTGAAGGCAAAAGGGGGTCCAGCCCGGTACTAGCAAGATGTACCTAATAAAGTGGCCGGTGAGTATATGTTATTTAGCAGCAGTTTGCTTTAATTTACAGGTAAGGAAAAAGCAAAAGCCAAGGTCCAAGGTTTACACGTCCTGCTGCACACTTGAATGGGGCTAGTGGCTGAATTGTGTGCTCCATAGCCGAGCAATGCAAAGAGCCAAGAATTAAAGTGTTACTAAACCCACAACAGTAAAATCAGTCTGTATATGCAGTAAAGCATGCTTGTTATACTCACTGTGGAACCTTAGGGGTTAATCATCTGTATTATGTAAAAACGCGGTTTGATCCTGACTTCTCTGATCTTCCCCCTCTTCTAGTGTCCCTCTCTTATTTCCTGATAAGACATATCTTGTGGAGTCACTCTTCACATGCTCAGTTTGATGTGTTTTTGATAGACAGGTTTTTTTTTCTTGGGAGAGTGCATGTGATCAGCACAGGGCCAATCAGCACTGTCCAGAGGTCAGGGGTTCTGCATACTCCTAGAGCAGAATGAAAACTCATCCTACAAGCTTTATCATGTGCTCTGCTGGACACTGATTGAAGTAACAAGACTGCTCTAACTGCTGATGAGAAAAGGTATTTAGCAGTTTATATTTACTAAAATAATTGCACTTCCATGTTCTGTGTACTTTGGGAGACCAGATATAGTGGATGCAGGGTCCTGGGTTAAGTAACTCTTTAACCACTTCACATTTACAACGAGGTGTAAAGATTATGGAGGTTTCTTAAGTATGTTCTTTAAAATCTGTTTCTGAACATTCCACAGAAAATTGAATACACACTTATGGATGCATAGAGCGTGCTCTTGAGCGAGCACACACCAGTGCCCCCATAGCAAGTGGCTTGCTACTGGGGGCACTGGTCAAGGGGGAGGAGCCAAGAGCACCGGTGGGGACCAGAGAAAAAGAGGATTGGGGCTGCTCGCATGTAGTATAATATGTAAAATTAACCTTTAGAATCACTTTAACCGGTTCCCGCCCGGCCAATAGCACAAAGGCGGCCGGCAAAACACCTCGTCCCTCTGGGTGGACGCCATATGGCGTCCTTTCAGGCATGTGCAGTGCGCCTGCCCGCAGGGCCGCTCTACTGTGAGATCTGTCACCGGCCATGTACCTCAGACACGGCCAATGACCAATCTGAGTACCGGCCCCGTTGCCGGTACCATATGACCTGCTGTGACCAATCACAGCAGGTCACATGACAGTTGTATACAATGGATGGCTTCCTTTCATGCCATCCATTGTATACAAGTGTGTCTAGGTGTGAATGGTCACAGTGATCACATGCACAAGCTGGGCCAATCACAGCCCAGCTGTGTCATGTGATTAGCCGTGGCCAAATCACAGCTAAGCACAAAAAAAAAAACCCTGAATGAATCGATGTCATTCAGGTAAATGCTTGCTTATAGCAAAGTAACTCTTTGCTATAAGCAAATTGTGTAAAAAAAAAAAATAGTGATCACTTCCCCAAAGTAGTACAATGTTACTATGGTAACATTATATTACTTTGGTCATAGTGGAATATGAAAATAAATCTTAAAAAAAAGAGAAAAAAATGTAATAAAAAATAATAAAAAATAAATAAATAAAAATATATTTTTTTTTCGTACCAGTCAGTATCCCGGATCACCGCCATGCCAGTTATATGATGACGCTGTACTGCACTGGTGACAGTATGTAAAAAAAAATAGTGAAAATAATTTTTTAAATTTTTTTCACTTTCCGAAAAATGATGACAAAAAAATTACAACTTCAAAAAACTCGCCATGCCTCTTATGAAATACGTCGGACTGTCTACTCTGCAAAAAGTGGTCATATCTGTACTGTTCTGACATTCTTGAACCTCAAGAAATTAGATTGGCTGTCAGTACTTCAGGATTGATCAATTTTCAGATATATCCCATAGTTTGTGAACTCTATAACTTTCCTACAAACTAAATAATACATCCTAATTTGGGTTATTTTCACCAAAGACATGTAGCAGAATACATCTTGGCCTAAATTTTTGAAGAATATTTATTTATTTATTTGCAAACAAAACAAAGAAAAACTTGTTTTTTTTTCAAAATTGTTAATTTAGCAAAAAATAAAAACCCCAGTGGTGATTAAATACCACCAAAAGAAAGCTCTAGTTGTGTGATGAAAATTATAAAATTTTAGTTTGGGTACAATGTTGTATGACCGTGCAATTGTCATTCAAAGTGTGAGAGCGCTAAAAATGGCCTGGGCAGGAAGGGGGTAAAAGTGCCATTTATGGAAGCGGTTAAGCTAGCCATACACGCCTCAAACTTCATCTGAATCCTACTGATTAGGCAGAAAAATGGGTTGTAGGTGACCCATCAAGCATTTTTAAAATTGGACTGAGATGGGTTGAAAATTTTGGCTGAACAGTGATTGCATCCTATGCGATACAGTAATTGTCTGGGTATTCTGTGACAGCCGTGGGTGCTGTGGCTGCTTGAAAACAATAGCTGGGAATGGGGATTCCTCCATTCATGCTGTTGAGGAATCGGTTGATTTTCAGTTTGTACCTGTTGTCGGGCATGTTTTTATTTGGCAAAGTAACAAAATAGCTGTAAATAGAAATGTTTTTTTTTTTTTACCACTTTATCACTTCTACGTCACAACATTTCCACCCTTACTTTGTTGGACTCCTACGTGGTTGCCTTTTTTTTTGTAACATGCCTTAAGGAAATCACTTTTCCTCTCGCAGCGCTCATGTAAAATTGTCAATTCAGCAGCTGCTCGTTTCTGGGGAAAGAAGTGATTCTCGTTGAGGATTCGTCTAGGATTCTGTCTGTATTTTAGATTTAAAGAAATTTACTTGGCTACCCCGTCAGTTGTTGTACCATTCCATAATAGCATCTTGCTGAATAAGAGAGGGTTTATGTGCGTTGCAGTGAAAGTCAAGGTGGCAAAGAAAAGAGAACACTGAGGTGGAATTTAGTGCCTAGGGACCATATGAGTTATGGACAGCTTTCAGCAGAAAGAACACTGGAAGGCAGAGAGATGCCCCAATCAGCTTGGTGTCCAATGAGCAGGTTGAAGGCAAGAAAAATACATAGAAAGCTGCGGAGTTTGAGACTTTAGTGGTGTCAGCCTCCCGACCATATAGTGTGGCAGGGGTGTAAGTCAATAATTACAGATAATTTGGCAACTAACCCTGTCACCACTTACGCTTAATAAATTACAAGTTCATTAAAGTGGAAGGTCAGTCAAAATCTAACTAAAGCTAAACCTACTCCCACCCCCATTTTAAAGACTTTTCTATCTACCCTGTAAAAGAAAAGTTACCTGTACTTACCTATTCTGAAACCTCTCCAGGCACATAATCAGGTCCCAACGCCGGCTTCAGAGGAGGGCAGCCAACAATGGATGCCCCATAGTAAGCCTAGGGGGATGTCAGCGCACAGTAATTTGCAGCTGTTGTCTGCAATCTCTTCTCATGTGATCAGACCTGGAGCGGATTCATCATAGGTGAGTATAGACATCTTCTCTTTCACAGGGTAGATAGAATAGTCTTAGAATGGGGATGGAAGTAGGCTTAGACTTAGATTTTGACTGAACTCCCACTTTAAGAAATGTAAACATTTATTTTTATCACTCCCTCCACAGCTGTAGACCACCAAATGTCCAGAATGTTCTGTATGCTACTAACCTGGCTCAATTTTTCTCAGATCATTGGCGCTTACTCCATTTCCCATATCTCCCCCATAGGCTCTGGTCACGTAAGAGCATACTGCAAATGCTGAGGCTTACTATTCATCATCTTCGTTTAAACACAAGAGGGATAAAGAATTGTAAAACCTGTAAGTGCTGTTGCACATGAGCGCCAAAACTCCACATTTGTAGTCTTTCAGGATCTGAACGCAACCTATTGCTTTCAATAGACCTGTGCACACAGGTGCGTAGATATCAATAAACTAGCACAGCATTTAGATCAGTACAAAAAAAATCTGAGTTACTGGTCAGTAGTATTTTACATGCTTGCAAATCACACCTCCCCCTTGAAGAGTAGGTTATATTATTTGAATATTTGGCATTCTGGGAGCTAGAAGAATTGTTACACTCATATACGTAAATATGCACTTACAGTGGGGCAAAAAAGTATTTAGTCAGCCACCAATTGTGCAAGTTCTCCCACTTAAAAAGAGGAGAGAGGCCTGTAATTGGCATCATAGGTAGACCTCAACTATGAGAGACAAAATGAGAAAAAAAAAATCCAGACAATCACATTGGCTGATTTGGAAAGAATTTATTTGCAAATTATGGTGGAAAATAAGTATTTGGTCAATATCAAAAGTTCATCTCAATACTTTGTTATATATCCTTTGTTGGCAATGACAGAGGTCAAACGTTTCCTGTAAGTCTTCACAAGGTTGGCACACATTGTTGCTGGTATGTTGGCCCATTCCTCCATGCAGATCTCCTCTAGAGCAGTGATGTTTTGGGGCTGTCGCTGGGCAACACGGACTTTCAACTCCCTCCAAAGGTTTTCTATGGGGTTGAGATCTGGAGACTGGCTAGGCCACTCCAGGACCTTGAAATGCTTCTTACGAAGCCACTCCTTCGTTGCCCGGGTGGTATGTTTGGGATCATTGTCATGTTGGAAGACCCAGCCACGTTTCATCTTCAATGCCCTTGCTGATGGAAGGAGGTTTGCACTCAAAATCTCACGATACATGGCCCCATTCATTCTGTCCTGTACATGGATCAGTCGTCCTGGTCCCTTTGCGGAGAAACAGCCCCAAAGCATGATGTTGCCACCCCCATGCTTCACGGTAGGTATGGTGTTCTTTGGATGCAACTCAGCATTCTCTCTCCTCCAAACACAACGAGTTGTGTTTCTACCAAACAGTTCTATTTTGGTTTCATCTGACCATATGACATTCTCCCAATCCTCTTCTGGATCATCCAAATGCTCTCTAGCAAACTTCAGACAGGCCCGGACATGTACTGGCTTAAGCAGGGGGATACGTCTGGCACTGCAGGATCTGAGTCCCTGGCGGCGTAGTGTGTTACTGATGGTAGCCTTTGTTATGTTTGTCCCAGCTCTCTGCAGGTCATTCACTAAGTCCCCCCGTGTGGTCTTGGGATTTTTGCTCACTGTTCTTGTGATCATTTTGACCCCACGGGGTGAGATCTTGCGTGGAGCCCCAGATCGAGGGAGATTATCAGTGGTCTTGTATGTCTTCCATTTTCTAATTATTGCTCCCACAGTTGATTTGTTCACACCAAGCTGCTTGCCTATTGCAGATTCAGTCTTCCCAGCATGGTGCAGGTCTACAATTTTGTTTCTGGTGTCCTTCGACAGCTCTTTGGTCTTCACCATAGTGGAGTTTGCAGTGTGGCTGTTTGAGGTTGTGGACAGGTGTCTTTTATACTGATAACAAGTTCAAACAGGTGCCATTGATACAGGTAATGAGTGCAGGACAGAGGAGCCTCTTAAAGAAGAAGGTACAGGTCTGTGAGAGCCAGAAATCTTGCTTGTTTGTAGGTGACCAAATACTTATTTTCCACCATAATTTGCAAATAAATTCTTTCCAAATCAGCCAATGTGATTGTCTGGATTTGTTTTCTCATTTTGTCTCTCATAGTTGAGGTCTACCTATGATGCCAATTACAGGCCTCTCTCATCTTTTTAAGTGGGAGAACTTGCACAATTGGTGGCTGACTAAATACTTTTTTGCCCCACTGTATATGCCTGTAGATGCATGTACTATACGGACCATACTCATATTTGTTTGTGCAGGAATGTTCTGCTAGGGAGATCCAGCATTCATACATCACAACTGTGCCCAATAGCAGATTGTACTGTTACTATGGTGTCACATACTATGTGACAGTCGCATGGCACTGATAATGGATTGGAGGTAATATATAGGATAGGAGTCAGCTGAAGCTACTGGTCCCACATCTAGCTCCATAACCCCTTTAATAATGATTATTGTTACATGTGTTTTCTATAAGACTGGAGTAAAGAATGAATTGTAAGCTTACAGTATAGAATAGCTCAGGGCTACTCTCTAATTTCTGACAATATAGGTATTAAGAGATATTACAAGTGGCTAATGCCACATATTAGTAATTATTATTGCTACTAATTTACATATAAATATGTGTTACAACACACTCTATATTGTTCTTTAATGTGGCAAAATGAAAACAGCAATGGATGACCTTTTTGGAAAAACTAGAAGACTACATGTAGCACCACTCGTAGTTTAGCTAGGGGGAGCGAGATCCTAAAGGTTAGACAGGAGCTGGTTAGCAACCCAGGTGTAATAGCCAGTGGGGTCAAATTGTGGTCAGGTCTGAGAGTTTGCAGGCCAGCCCCTCTGGAATGTCCCTCTGCTATGAGGCTTTTAGAGGAGGACCTTGGAGGCAATGGGTGTATCTGAGGAGTGGCTGGCTGCACTCTTGAGGGGCATTATCCAATCTCCAACAGAAGGCCTGGCAAGGGGCTGGGACACCCTTAAAAGTGTAAGTGCCTGCTCAGTAGCAGGAGTGTGGTGGGAGAGGTGTAGAGAGTAGGAGGAAGATGTGAGGCTGAGAAAGGAGGCTGCCATGAGGCCCAGTGGGATGAGGCCTGCCTGCGAGCCTAGAGCTGGAAAGGCGGATACCTCAGAGCTCACTGACCCCCTGAGCGAGGACCACCTATATGGCAGCAAAGGAGCAGCCCAGCTGATAGGCCTGGTAACAGCAACAAACCTGCAAGTGGTACAGGAGAGGATCTAAATGAGGATACCTTCAGCCCCTGGGCGGATAGGGGAAGGAGCACTCTGGTGGGAAACTAGATTAGCCCCCTACTAGTGACTGTTCACCTCAATTAAAGGCACAGGAGCCAGATCCCCTGCTCAGGAAAAGTCTCCAGATTGCTGGGTGAAGAGGAGTTCATCTCGGGTCTGGGGTGGTACAACTAGGAGATGCTGGCTAGCTCTCCGACAGACTGTGTGTCAGAAGAAGGAGAACCTTGTGAATAGTTCAGGAAGTTGTCCTCAGTTACCATTTCCCTTGGGCATCCTATACCCTCCTTACCCTATCCAAGTTTTAATCCCCTCAATGAAACACAAAACAAAAACTCAAGGACTGATTTTTTTACTCTGATGCAAGCTTGTGTGGAAAAAGCTGAAATGCCTGGCTTTGCAGGACTATAGGGGAACCCAATTTATCAGCAACCCCTAAGGGGGTACTGCTAAATACACATAAAATGTAATGGATAGCCCAACAATGCTCTCATAAATGTTTTTTTTTATTTCGATCAATATGACCACTTACTTATTCCATTGTAATGAAAAATAGACAATAGCTGAGTGAGGCGACAGAGTAATAGGTGTCTATGCAGATAGCTGCAAGAGCACAGAGGGTGGTGGCAGAGTGGCCTTCAGGTGACTTATCTGGCAGTGTTTCTGCAGGAAGCACATGTTCAGTGAAATGAGATTACAAAAGAGAAACAGATCATGTTCAGGGTAAAGTAGAACATCTGCCTCTTCCAGATCTACAGTTCAGTAAGTTCAGAGGTATAGGCGCGCACGAAGGATGTGTGTCTCATGTAGACCCTTTGAACTTGCAATGTCAGTCAAGCTGGTGGATTTCAATCTGTCGAGCCCCACTGGAGAATAGTCCTGGTAAATTTGCTCACACAGGTATCAAAAATCAAAGATTTAAGAACTTTTATGTGGCCTTCACTAACATCTGCTCTATCTTTCATTGTGGTTTTCACCATAGTGTTTAGATTATAGTGTATTGAAAGTTGAAACCCAGAATATAATCTATCGCAGTTTACCTGTCAAAAGATGTAATGGCTGCATTAGTTTTTTATTTATCAGGCCTTTCTGCTTTATTTTCACCCTGATCACTGTGATCCTGCAAATAATACGCTTTCTATTCCTTTTGTGTCTCGTTGTATCTATAGAGGCAGCGATTGCTGTTATCCAGGAGGCAGCCTTTATTCATCTCCATTACATTGGTGTGTTGATGGGACTAGTAGTTTACTAAGATTGTTTATGATTTACTTTCAGTGCACAGGTAGTGACAAAGGGCACTGCATTTTGGCAACATTAACAGGTATTTTCTGTACTTATCAAAAATGTTCCTAAAGTGATACTAAAGGCAGATTTAAAAAAAACCAAAAATGTTATACTCACCTGTGGTTTTGCACAGAGCAGCCCGGGTCCTCCTCTTCTTGGGTCCCTAGCTGGAGCTCCTGGCTACTCCTTACAGCTGAGCACCCCCTTAGCAAGCACCTTGCTATGGGGGCACCCAGGGAGACTTAATACCAAGCCACTGCTCTGTCTGCCCATTCACACACAGAGCAGGGATTGCAACCCACACCCCCGCTCTTTCTTAATGGTCTCATTGGCTGTGATTGACAGTAGCAGGAACCAATGGCTCCCGCTGCTGTCTCAGCCATTGAGGAGGGAGAAACCTGGGATAGATGTGGCTCTTGTACAGATTGCTGGATCAAGATAAGACTCAGGTAAGAATTGGGGAGGCTGGGGGGGATGTAGAGGAACACAGAAGGTTTTTACCTGCATGCATAGAATGCATGAAGGTAAAAAACCTTGAGCCTTTACAACCACTTTAACCTGAAAAAAAGAAAACTAGTGTAGCCACCCCATCTGAGGACTGATTACCTGCATCATATACCATTTTTCCACTCACATTTTGCAACAATAAAGCAAATCCATAACAAAATTAACTGTCCGGCAGGAGAGGACTGGGAATTCTTGACCTGGCAAGTAAACACAACCAACTGGCCCTTTCATGACAGAGTTAAATATGGACCACACAAAATGTGCCATGATGCTGCATACTGTAGGTAGCCATGGTGAAGGGTAGGGGTTGTCTTAAAGTACATAATGCGAGGTGATGATTTGAGGTAAATTTGCATAGGGGGATATTTGAGCTCACAGCCATTAGATGCACTTCGTTGGACAGACCTGATATATCACTTCATAGCGGGTTGTTCTCTAAATTCCAGCTTTCATTACTATCAGGCCACAAATATCTCCCTATGCAAATTTCTCTCAAATCATCACCTCTCACTCATACACTGCCCTATCAACATCAATGAGCAAGCGGTCTTGTTGCTGATGCGTTTGGGCGTGGGCACTTCAGGAGGCATCTGGGGGGCATTCATCCTCTGCTGGTTTCTCTGGTTTTCCCTATTTTTATGTTGTATCACTCTTGCTTGAGATATATGAGGAGTCCTTGGCTGTGTATATGTAAAACTAGTTCTTAATCTTTTGGCGGTTTTCACCTCGCATGGAATCATGCGTAATGCCTTCTTGAGCATTTCTGAGGAAGAGATTGCTGTTGGTCTTGAAACGCGTCAAGTGCGATTTATGCATGACCCAATACTACAGTTGCAATAACATTCTTGATGACACCGCCGTAATCTGTATTGTAGCTCTGTTTGCTTTTTAAGATTGTAAAAATAAAACTATAAATATTTAAAAAACAACTTTTTTTAACTATTTAAGTTTATCATATAAAGAGTATTGTGCGAGTAAAGTACCATCCAAAAAGAGGACTCCCCCCTTTGTATTCTTTAGGGATGTTGGCACCCTGTGTATTATATCCCTTTTTCCCTTCCTGGAAGGAAAATGGAGGAGAAGGAGGTGCTAGGAGGATTTCATCTATTTACCTTAATCACTTGCCCTCCAGAGGATTTACCCCCCTTCCTGACCAGGCCATTTTTTACGTTACGACACTGCGTTACTTTAACTGTCAATTGTGCAGTCATGCAACGCTGCACCCAAATGAAATGTACATCCTTTATTTCACACAAATAGAGCTTTCTTTCAATGGCATTTGATTGCCTGTGTGTTTTTATTTTTTGCACTAAAAAAAAAAACAGTTTTTGACCTTTTGCTATTAAACATGTCCAGTAAAATTTTGTCATAAATGTAGGCCAAAACATATTCTGCTACATATCTTTGCTATAAAAAAATCTCAATGCGTGTAAATTAATTGGTGAACAAGAAAGTTATAGCGTTTGCAAATGGCTTTATATATGCCAGGCTTTTTTTAAATTTTTTTTTTTTACTACTGATGGCAGTAATCAACAACTTATAGCCGGACTGCAGGACTGCGGCAGACATTCTCACACTGGGGGGGAACTGACTAATAAAAAGCACTGACACTGTACTAATGACACCGGGCAGGAAGGGGTTAACATGTCGGGTGATCAAAGGGTTAGTTGAGTGCTGTGCGCTGTTTTACTAAGTGTGCTGTGTTAGTGCTTCACTGTAAACACACTGCTTTGCATGGCTGTGCATAAGCAGTGTGCAGGAGATGACAGGGGAGAGAATTGTTTTGTTTACAAACAGTTCTCCCCCTGTCAGAGATGCTCGGCAATCAACGGACACCAGTGAGTAATCACCGGCCGGGACCTGGTGACTGACAACCGCGAATGGTGGCACTGGTAGTGTGCCCCCTACCCAGAAATGCAGAATCACGTATAAATACGTGATTTTGCACCCAGCTGCTGCTCTGTAGCAGTATTTCTGCTATGGGGCGCCACTAAAGCGGTTAAGAGAAGATTCCTCTCCAAGGATCATTGCCACCCTAGTCCATATAAAGGGACAGAAGCGTTGTTTGACCAAGCATTTCATGTGAGGTCCAAATAATTCAGGTTAGGGCACAACTGAGTTTGGTGAAGGAGCACAGATATTGGGTTGTAAAGATTATGATATATATACACTGCTCAAAAAAATTAAAGGAACACTTTGAAAACACATCAGATCTAAATGGGGAAAATCTCATGCTGGATATCTATACTGATATAGACTAGGTAATGTATTAGGAAAGTAAGAATGCCCCATCATTTGATGGAAATGAAAATTATCAACCTACAGAGGACTGAATTCAAAGACACCTCGAAAATCAAAGTGAAAAAATTATGCAGCAGGCTAGTCCATTTTGCTGAAATGTCATTGCAGCAACTCAAAATGGTACTCAGTAGTTTGCATGGCCCTCACGTGCTTGTATGTATGCCTGACAACGATGGGCCATGCTCCTAATGAGTCGACAGATGGTGTCCTGGGGTATTTCCTCCCATATCTGGACCAAGGCATCACTGAGCTCCTGGACAGTCTGAGGTGCAACCTGGCATTGTTGGATGGACTGAAACATGATATTCCAGAGGTGTTCTATTGGATTCAGATCAGGGGAGCTTGGGGCTATTCAATGGTATCAATTCCTTCATTCTCCAGGAACTGCCTACATACTCTTGCCACATGAGGCCAGGCATTGTCGTGCACCAGGAGGAACCCAGGACCCACTGCACCAGTGTAGGGTCTAACAATGGGTCCAAGGATTTAATCCCGATACCTATGGGCAGTCAGGGTGCCATGGTCTAGTCTGTAGAGGTCTCTGTGTCCCTCCATGGATATGCTTCCCCACACCATCACTGAACCACCACCAAAATGGTCATGCTGAACAATGTTACAGGCAGCGTAATGTTCTCCACAGCCTCTCCAGACCCTTTCACATCTGTTACATGTCCTCAGGGTGAACCTGCTCTCATCTGTGAAAAGCACAGAGCGCCAGTGGCGGAACTGCCAATTCTGGTGTTCAATGGCAAATACCAATCGAGCTCGATGGTTCCGGGCAGTGAGCACAGGGCCCACTAGAGGATGTCAGCCCTCAGGCCACCCTCATGAAGCCTGTTTCTGATTGTTTGGTCAGAGACATTCACACAAGTGGCTTGCTGGAGGTCATTTTGTAGGGCTGTGGCAGTGCTCATCCTGTTCCTCCTTGCACAAAGGAGCAGATACCAGTCCTGATGATGGGTTAAGGACCTTCTTAGGCCCTGTCCGCTCTCCTAGAGTAACTGCCTGTCTTCTGGAATCTCCTCCATGCTCTTGAGACAAAGCAAACCTTCTGGCAATGGCACAAATTTATATGCCATCATGGAGGAGTTGGACTGCCTGTAAAACCTCTGTAGGGTCCAGGTATCACCTCATGCTGCCTATAGTGACACTGACCCTAACCAAATGCAAAACTAGTGAAAACAGTCAGAAAAGATGAGTAGGGAAAAAAATTTCAGTGACCTCCACCTGTAAAGCCATTCCTGTTTTGGGGGTCCTCTCATTGTTGCCCATCTAGTGCACCTGTTCTTAATATTATTAACACCAAAGCAGCTGAAATTGATTAACAACCCTTTCTGCTACTTAACTGACCAGGTCAATATCCCAGGAGTTTCATTGACTTGATGCTATACTCTGATTAAAAAAGTGTTTCTTTAATTTTTTTGAGCAGTGTATAAGAGCACGAATATTGGTTTGGGAAGTTGATGTTATAATATAAAAGAAGAAATTACATTGGTGATTTCAAAAAGAACTGAAAGGACTTTTTGAAATAAAACACTGTTTTATTTTTTGTGTTTTTCACATATTATTTGTTTTTTGTTGATGTTTAAGAAGCTCGGCACTATTATTTATTTTGATGGTATGGCACATTGACATGGGTGTGTGTTTGTGTGGGCTGCTTCTCTATTGAATTCATTTTGGTTTTATTGAATTGATTGTTGCTCGCAAGATTGTTTTTAGGTTAAACATTACGCTATCACGAAAAGTCCTTATGTTTAACAAATTTACAAGATGAGCTCAAAAGAGTTCACAGTTTTGCACTTTTACAGTATTGACTTCCTTTGCAGCGCTCTGCATTTGGTTACATAACATCTCAGAGTTGCTAAATAAGTTGATGCTGAAAGACTTTCCTCTGCCGGGCACTGTAATCGTGAAGCAGATAGATATATAACACCTAGCAGCTGTTACCAGTTGCAGGTCCTGCTCCAACTAAAGTCTTGTTGGGCTAGTAACTCCACCAGTCCAGCCAGGGGCGGACTGACTATTTGAGCACTCGGGCACTGCCCGAGGGCCCGGGGTCAGTAGGGAGCCCCATGAGATGCCCCTGGTACCTTTCATTGACTGTTTCATAGGCTTTTTTGGGTGTGGGCAAGGACACAGGGGCCCCATGATCCCCTATTGCCCAGGGGCCCCATGAGTTGTCAGTCCGCCCCTGAGTCCAGCAAATAATATTTTTATGTCCCGGAGGGCTTACTGGCGTCTTGTCTACCTCCTCCAGTGTTGGAAGCTACTGACTCTGCCACTTTAAAAGCATCTATGCCCAAAATTTTTTAAAAAGTTGCAAAAATATAGGAATGAGTTTGTGTTTGCTGAGAAGTTTTGGGTCTGGACCCAGAAGCCAGCTGTCATCCTTGGTCCAATGAGTTGTGTGCCCTAAAATCTGGTACCACTAAATACAGAGTTCAGCCTTGTCCAGCTACAGCCATCCATAGACATTTGCCAGGCTGCCTGCAGTGGGGCTGGAGTCTGCACCTGACCTTCCTGGGCGTACTAAGGGATACACTACAGCCTGAAGTTCCCAAGTGCAAGGGGCCTATGCAGGGGCGGACTGACAACTCATGAGGCCCCCGGGCAATAGGGGATCATGGGGCCCCTGTGTCCTTGCCCAAACTCAAAAAAGCCTATGAAAAAGGTACCAGGGGCATCTCATGGGGCCCCCTACTGACCCAGGGCCCTCGGGCAGTGCCCGAGTTTCCAAATGGTCAGTCCACCCCTGGGCCTAAGTTTCAATTTGGTAAAAGCAGCATGAACGTCCTTAATATAAATGTATAACTAAATAAAAAAATAAATAAATGTCCCCATACATCCTAAACGCCCCAAAATCTTATTGCAGGGAATTTTTTACAATAGTCTGCTGTACATACATGACTTTCTGAATGGAGTGCTCCCAGTATTGCATGGACATCAGATTGTGATGCGTAGTGGTGCATAATGCTGAGGATGTTATTTGGTACACAGTAAATAAAGGAATGTGATGATATCATAGCTTTCATTTGAATGTAAAAAAGAGATGGCAGTGATGCTGACAAGGCTATCCCATGACAGCTGTCTTTATATACTATGCGTAATGCAAGGCCTTTCTGTTCTTTGTCGGTTTTGATTTTGCACGCAACAAGACCACCTCAGACCAGTGTCATTATGCAAACCTCAGCTTAAAAATCTCAGAAGGCTTGTGCAAATGATCAGCACTCATAAATATCAGTAATTATAGATGTGTGTGTACGTGTGTGTATATATCAGTATATCCCCTTGAGTGTGGTGGGGGATGGAGAGAAGTGTCTAGCTCCTTCATCTGTATTCCTGCTCAGACCAGTGGGAAGGAAGTTTAGGAAGCAGCTGGTGGGAAAAGGGGGTCCCCTATTGTATACAGACAGCAAACATACACGTCTCACTTTAGGCATGTCTGTCTGACATTTTACAAGTGTCTGACTTGCTTTAATCTGAGTCTGATTAGATCTAAACCATTAAAGAAGGAAGCACTGTAGGATGAAAAAAATCCTAATTAGAAATGAAAGCTGAAAATTGGCCTGGGCAGGAAGGAGCTAAAAGTGCCCAGTAGGCAAGTGCTTAAAGAAATGTATATATATATATATATATATATATATATATATATATATATATACATAGATATATATATATACATCTATATATATACCGCGCATCTAGATTATCATATCATATGTGCATATTCTCATGTATTCTCAAAAAATTCAAATCATAATTCTTACATCTATAAATCAAACATGACATCATCACAGTATTCACAGCATAATTGCCATTAATTAACCACTTGCCTACAGGGCACTTATACCCCCTTCCTGCCCAGGCCAATTTTCAGCTTTCAGTGCTGTCACACTTTGAATGACAATTGCGCGGTCATGCAACACTGTACCCATATGAAATTTGTATCATTTTTTTGAGACAGATAGAGCTTTATTTTGGTGGTATTTAATCACCATTGGGTTTTTTGTTTTTTGCTAAACAAACCAAAAACAACTGAACATTTTGAAAAAAAAAAAGTTTTTTCTTAGTTTCTATTATAAAATTTTGTAAATAAGTGATTTTTCTTCTTCACTGATGTGCACTAATGAGGCTGCAGCGATGGGGACTGATAGGCTGCACTGATGGGCACTGATAGGTGGCACTGATGAGCACTGATGAGGAGGCACTGGTAGGTGGCACTGATGGGCATTGACAGGCATCACTGATAGGCGGCACTTACTGGCACTGATAGGCGACACTGACTGGCACTGTTAGGCAGCACTGATAGACGGCACTGATAGGTGGCACTGATGCGCACTGATAGGCGGCACTGATTGGTAGCACTGATAGGTGCCACTGACTGGCATTGATAGGTGACACTGAAAGGCAGCTCAGATGGGTACTGATATGTAGCATTGATGTGCACTGGTAGGCACTGATATGTGGCATTGATGTGGCTCTGATGGGCACTGGCAGGTGGCACTTATTGGCAATGACAGGAGGCATTGATGGACACTGACAGGTGGCACTGCTGGGGCTACACTGATCATCAGGGCACGCTGATCATCAGTTCCCTGATGATCAGTGCACATGTCCCCTCAGCATGACAGCTCGTGAGGAGAGAAATTCCGATAACCGGCATTTCCTTATTTACATGCGGTCAGCTGTGATTGGACACAGCTGATCACATGACAGAGCTGACATCTTTGGCTCTTTCCGTTGATCAGTGATCCGCTGTGTCCCAGGGACACAGCACACAACCGATCGCTACGCTCAATAGCCCAGGGGCGCACATGTGCGGCTAGGGTGGGAGGACGTCATATGACGTCCTCTCAGAACGAGAGAACCACCTTGCTCCCATCATTTCCTTATATGGTGGGCAGGAGGCGGTTAAAGTCCCAAATTGTGAAATAAGTGCCTGTGCTTGTGTTCCAGCTTGATTATGGTGCTTCGCTTATTTAGCAAATGTAACCGCTTGCCGCTCGCCATATAGGGAACTGATGGGAGGGCGGCGGCTTTCTCATTTTGGGAGGACGTCATATGATGTCCTCCCACTCTAACTGCACATGCGCACCCCCGGGGGAGCATGGTGATCGGTGGTGCGCTGTGTCCCTGGGACACAGTGGATCACCGATCACAGTAAAGAGCTGATGACACATGCTCTGTCATGCGATCAGCTGTGTCCAATCACAGCTGATCGCATGTAAACAAGGCAATGCTGCTTATCGGCAGTCCTCTCCTCACACTGACAGTGCAAATTGATTGTTTTAAATGGTTTTTGCTATGTAAATGAAAAAGTCCAAAAATTTTGAAAAAAGTGTTTTTATAAAATTTTGCAAATAAATAATATTTCATCATAAATCTTGGCCAAAATGTATTCAGTTATCTTTTTAGTAAAAAAATAAAAATAACCCAAATTAGTTTATAACCAAAAATGATAATTTTTTAATAACATTTTTATAACATTTTTTTTTACATTTTTATTTTATTTTTTTATATTATTATTTATGTTTTTTTTTCACATACTGTCACCCTAGCAGTACAGAGTCACCATGGTAACACTGTACTACTTGTGGGGGGGTGATGAAGATTTTTTTTTTTACACTGATTGCTTTTACACCCATAAAGGCTGTAAAAGCAATCATTTCTCCTCTCTGGCTGCATTCTTGCAGCCATTGAGAACTACTGTGTGAGCTGTGATTGGTCACAGCTTGTCACATGGTAAAAGGCTGTTGTGAATAGCCTTGTACCATGTGACCTGCATGATCATTCACAGATTTCACACGTAGTAAGCAATGATGTCAGAAGTGACATCTTGCTTACTACTCTGCATGTGATCACTGATTGGCCAATCAGTGATCATATGATCGGGACATCGCACAGAGGTCCCGTCTGGAGGACACAGCGGGCACCAGATTGCGGTGCTGCACGCTCCCAGGGAGCACGCACAAGCAGGGGGCGGGGAGGCCATTTATAAATGGCCACCCGACCCTGCACTGCCACCGTCCGGCCGTTTATATACAATGGCCGGAAGGGAGGTGGTTAAATTAGCTCAATAAGCATAGCATCATAATCAAGCTGGAACACAAGCACAGGCACTTATTCCACAATTTGGGACCTTAATAAATGACTTTGGGACTTTAATGAATACTGTGATGGTGTTCTGTTTGATTTATAGATGTAAGAATTATGTTTTGAATTTTTTGAGAATACATAGAGGATATGCACATATGATATGTATAATTTAGGTGCACGATCTAAATACATATTTATTTATTTATTTCAGGTACTTATATAGCGCTGTCAATTTATTCAGCACTTTACATATATATTATACATTCACATCAGTCCCTAACCCTCAAGGGGTGTACAGTCTAAGGTCCCTAACTCACATTCATACATACGCATACTAGGGACAATTTAGACAGGAGCCAATTAACCTACCAGCATGTTTTTGGAGTATGGGAGGAAGCCAGAGTACCCGGAGGAAACCCACGCAGGAACAGGGAGAGCATGCAAGCTCCAGGCAGGTGGTGTTGTGGTTGGGATTTGAACCAATGACTCTAGTGCTGCCAGGCGGAAGTGCTAACCACTTAGCTACTGTGCTGCCCGCACATATATATATTTTTTCATATTGTGGTAGTATTGCACATTTTTGAGACTGCTGCATTAGTTTTAGTATCTGGTTTGTACTAATCGCATTATATATCAACCAAGATATTGTACATCCATATCCACTATTTTTTATTAATTTAAAGAAATGGCTTGCTGATACAGCATGGGCTCTGTGCTGACAGCTACCCTTAAAGTGTATGTAAACCTTAACAATATACTTCTCTTATTTGCTTCCTTCTGGCCTGCTAAATATACTATTTACATTTTGTTTTCTTATATCTATTTGAAAAATGCAGAAAATACCTGTTGATTATGCCAGATATGTTGTGAGCTGAAAAGCTCCGTGCAAGGAGGGGTTATAGAGTAGATGAGAAGGATGGGGGGATGGATGAGGGGAGGTCTGTGTTCTTTGCAATGCTTCAGAAATGAAGGACGCATAGCTGGTAACATACAGTATGCTTTGAAATTCAAAACCAAAATATGTCAAAAAAGGTAGGAGCACACTATAATTCTGGTACATCAACAGTTATTTTTCTGTACTTGAATGTGTTTTAAGGGATAAAGCATGGGAAATATGCATGTATTGCAGACATGTATGAATTTTATTTATTTTTTTTTAATTACTTTGCCTTGACATGCCCTTTAAAGTGTCTACAAGCAAAAGGACATTGACCTGACCTGGCTGTTTACGGTCAGGTTGGGAAATATTTGTTTCTATAGACCCTCATTGACTGTGGCAAACATAGTGTCTGCACCTTCTTGGAGAGAGAGTATATTGGATGGATAGATGGATGGATGGATGATGCATAGACAGAATGATGGATGAATGGACGAACAGACAGGTGAATGAATGAATAGATGGATTGGATTTTCCCAGTCCTGCTTTCCTCTAAGAAAGACTACCACTAGGGATACCTGCACACAGGGGCGGACTGACAACTCATGGGGCCCCCGGGCAATAGGGGATCATGGGGCCCCTGTGTCCTTGCCCAAACTCAAAAAAGCCTATGTAAAAGGTACCAGTGGCATCTCATGGGGCCCCCTACTGACCCCAGGCCCTCGGGCAGTGCCCGAGCTTTCAAATGGTCAGTCCGCCCCTGCCTGCACAGTGCTCCAATTCCCCTCACTGTAGGCACAACCAAACACATTTGCATTATACATTTTTTTAATATTGTACCATGATCTTTTCTTTAAAAAAAAACAAAAAAAAGATTATATTTTGGTTAGCTGCCATCTAATGTCAGTAAGTATACATTCTAGCAGGATATCAACTTTTTCCCAAATGTGGAGGTTTTAGCACACCTACACTGGTCAAATGTAAGCAACATGAACACAAACCAAATTATGATCAATTCTGCTCAATAATTAGCCATTTCCACATGATGTCCTTTAAGACAACACCTTACGTTTCATGCTTAGTAGGTGTAAGCACAGGTGACCTTTGAGTAGTCCTTGTATATACATGTGAAGGTTCTGCTTCACTGCCTTTCACAGACAAACACACAATGTTCCAAGTCTCCCATCATTAAACACACACAGTTTGATTTCCTTGTAAAACACAAAGACTTCAGCTCTATTCATCTGGCATGCTACTGTAAAACATTGGACTACACAGCAAAATCATTATAAGGCCTCTCCAAATTTCATCAGACAGCCAACTATACCTTCTATGACATCTCATGTCTGGCTGTTTCCAACTGTATCAGCTGACAATCCCATGTCGATTGTTGCAGACTGACACCAATGAACCAAGATCTCTCATAGGGAACATCGATCGACCAAGTTGAGTTTTAAATTGCTGGCTTTTTTTTTCCACTGACAGTGTTTGCCTTTGCCACTAACCTCTACCTAAGGTTGCCACCCCATCCCTTTAAACCCCAACACGTATTTATTGTACAGGTTCTGTCGCTTATTAACCACTTCAAGTCCGGACACTTTCACCCCCTTCCAGTCCAGGCCAATTTTCAGCTTTCAGTGCTATCACACTCTAAATGACAATTGTGTAGTCATGCAGCACTGTACCCATATGAATTTTCTTAGCATTTTGTGAGACAGATAAAACTTTATTTGGTGGTATTTATTCACCACTGGGATTTTTATTTTTTTTGCTATTTAAATGAAAAAGTCCAAAAATATTGAAATAAAAGTGTTTTTCTTATAAAATTTTGCAAATAAATAATCTGTCTTTATAAATCTAGGCCAAAATATATTCAGCTCTCTTTTTAGTAAAAAAACAAACAAAAACAAATTAGTTTATAACCAAAAATTATAATTTTTGAAATTTTTTTTAAACTTTTTTTAATATTATTATTTATGGGTTTTTTTTTTTAGCATACTGTCACCCTAGCAGTGTCACCATAGTGTTTTCCTATTTTTACACTGATTGCTTTTACACCCATAAAGGCTGTAAAAGCAATAATTTCTCCTTCTCTCTGGCTGCATTCTTGCAGCCATTGAGAAATACTGTGAGAGCTGTGATTGATCACAGCTTGTCACATGTTACAAGGCTGTTGTGAATATCCTTGTACCATGTGACCTCTGTGATCATTCACAGATTTTACAAGCAGTAAAATATGATGTCAGGAAGCGACATCTTGTTTACTGCTGTTCATGTGCTCACCAATTGGCCAATCAGTGATCACATGAATCGGGACCTCACACAGAGGTCCCGTACAGCGATCGGTGTTCCACTGTGTCCTCTGGACACAGCGGGCACTGATCGCGGTGCTGCGCGCTCCCAGGGAGCATGCATAGGCAATGAATGAAACGTCAACCTGCTTCGGCAGCGCTCTTGTCCAGCTGTTTATCTACATAGGCCAGAAGGGAAGTGGTTAAGGTGGTAATTAAACACACCTAGTACCTTATTTGCATTAAATTATCCTCAGAACCTGTGTAATTAATATGTGTTCGGGTTTAAATGGATGAGGTGGCAACCCTACCTCTACCTGATGACTTCTGTATATTGACTATTGATCATTCTAGATCGGCTGACCTTGCATGTTAAAGAAGTACTTTGCAGTGCTCTGAAGATTTTTTACCCTGCAGGTACAATCCCACTGCCCTCATATGTTTACGAACAACTAATATTATGCCAAAACAGGTGCCTAAAAATTAAGTATCATTTTGGCTTTATGTAGTTATTTTTGCTATACTCATATTGATGTTCACTAGTCCTCTGAGGCCCTGTTCATACCTGAGTGATTTGAAGTGTAATTTTAAGATTCACCAGAAGTGCTGCAACGTGCAACACTAGCATTTCCATCAAGTTCAATGGTGCCCATTCATACCTGAGTATAGTGTCACTTGATGCTCATAGGTCAAAAAAGTACATGAGGTTCTCTTAGGGCAGAGTTGTGTATTTTGGTCGGATCATATTGAGGGTGTCTTAAAATAGTGTGAAAAACATACCTAATGCGAGTTTTCCACGCAGTTTCTTGCCCAGCAACTAACTTTCCATTTCCATTGGAAATTCCACTTCCAGTAAATTTTAGAAAGTCCTCAAGCCTGATATGTGTACAAAAATATAACAAACGCTCAAAAAAAAAGACTGGAAAATGACCAAAGATGCTCAGCTGAGGGGTGAAAGGGCCGAAGTATATTTCTACTATCTAGCACCAAATCTCACTCTTAAACTGGCCGTATACTTGGTAATATGCAAGCATATAGTTTGACTCCAATTTTTTAAAAAAATAGAACAGCAGTTGAAACCATTAAATGTTGATTTAATTTCGATCAACCACAAAGAATTGGAATAGAAATTACGCTGATCAAGTACGCCTGAAAAACGCCTAAAGGTGAGGATGGTACAATACTGTTTTTTTTTTTTAATCCTGCTTACGGTTTACAGCAGGGATGTCAAACTCAATTTCATTGTGGACTGCATCAGCATTATGGTTGCCCCCAAAGGGTAGGTTGTATCTGTAAGACTAATGTTCAGTGCACCCTGTAGCAATTTTACGTACAGATATGGACGCTGACATCCATTTTCCTCAAGATCCACCATCTTGTGTCATTCTCACTCCAAATCAGTCCCCCTCCCTTTTTTTCTGAATGGCATGTGGTCCGTGTGTGCCGAGTTCAGGAGTGCACAGGGCACGGCTTGATATGCTTCATGGTTGTAAACCCAATTAGCTGGTTCCAGGGTGTCTGTCAGCCTCTTGCTCTGGCCGGATTGTAAAGCTATAAACCCATCAGTCACTGGACTTGAAAAGCAGTAAAACATACATCCCACTTGAAAACCACTTTGTCATACAATTTCATAACTCCCGGCAGGAAAAAGGTTCAGTAGAACAAAGCATATATTCAGATAGGTCAGTTTAATGCGAGTCACCTGATACCTTACATCCCTAGATTACGTCTACCCAAGAGCAGAAAGCGATATCTCTTTAACCGTCACAGGCAAATATGTCATATCTGGTGTCTGGACGTTCAGCAGATGATGCTGCATATTATTCTACCAGTGGATAGAATGCTATGTGTACCTATGGAAGGTTATTGACCATGATATAAACTGCGAGGGATTTGGGTCACAGCCTGGGTCTCTGCCTAAACTCCCTCCCCAAATAAGGCGATTGGCCCTTGGCTTCAGTAGACACCCCCTGCTGGGGGACTAGAAAATAGGCTGTCAGGCCTAGAAAAGTAAGATAAAGAGATTCTCCCTTTTTAACATCAGGAACCAACTTTGGGAGAAACGGTACCCTTTTGTTCAGGACACTTGAATCCGCCTAAACCAAGGACTCTGGCAAGTGTTCTACCTCTCTAAACTTCTTACTGTTATCTCTCTGTTGTGTTATTGCTCTCTGCATTTATATATATATATTGGCTGCATCTTTTTCTGTAAATATTTTTATTGCACCATTTTGACCTTTTTAGTAATAAATCCTATTTTCTGAAAAGTGTTGAACTGTTTCTAAAGCTCTTTAATGAAAACTAAGAATCCCTGTCTCTGAAGAGCGCTACTGTGTGTTTTAAGCTTCTGCATACATCTGCCTGCAGTGACAGTGTGTATACAGATGATTATTCAAACATCATAGTGTTACTGCTAAGATTTGTGAGTTACCTCCTCTGTACAAAAAGGAGGTGGTGGCAGTGTGAAGGGTTAATTGCGTAATTAACCTGACCCAGTAACAATCACTCTCAGGCTGCGGCACATAGATTGTGGTCCAGTGAGCTGGAAACTCTTTGTGCAGGGTGCAGCTGAGCATGGCATTGTTACGCAAGTGGCAGCGCGGTTTCAGATTGGCTAGTCCTTCGGTCACAAGTCGGTGAGAAGGGGTGGGGGTCTGACGCCACGCCTGTCACACATCCCACCCCCCTTACATCAGATATTAAGAGCCCCCAGTCAAGTGTATACCACCCTCACTTACATTACAGTGCACCCCCTCTTAACTTGTGCTGCTGCTGAGAATGAGCTGGGGCAGAGCTAAAAAGCAGAAAGTGCAGAGTCTGGAGGAGGAGCAGAGGAGAGCTGGAGTCAGTTGTCGGGGTCATCTGAATGCTGAGACCAGACAAGGCAGAAACTAAGAGATGCTGTGGCTCCACAGAGAGATGCAAGATCTGTAGGAGTTCTTTCCCCCTCTCTGCTGCCCAATGCTGACATGGGGGTGAGCAGAGATGAGCCTCTCTACTGCGAACAGAGAAGTGCAGGATCTGGCAGTGGAGTCCTGTCCTCCTTTCTACTGCCGACTGCTGAGACCAGGGGTGGGCCAAGATGAGGGGAGTGCCACAGCTGCAGAAGAAGTGCAAGGGCCACATGAAATGGCCTGGCAGGCCAGATTCACCTCATGAGCCTTGTGTTTGACACATGTGGTTTACAAGATCTACATCTTCCATCCTTCAATGTTACCTATACCACGAGGGTAAATTACTAAAGGAGAATATTTTTCACTTAGCCAAAAGCGTTCTTTGATTGAACGAGGTGAAGAGCGTGATGTCACTGCCCCACATCTTCACCTCGTCCAATTAGAGAATAGTCTGCATTCATTGAGAAAATACAAAGCATTCTCTGAATGGTGTCTGTGCTGAGTGGCTGATCTCCTGTGTTCACAATGCAGTAGAGCAGTCACTCAGTGCAAGACCCAGGTTCAAGTGGAGATCAATGAAGTAGCGTTGTCTACTTCAGTGATTTTCAGCTTCCAGAGGCATTGGCCAGGCATGTCCAAACTGGACCAATGTAACCATGTAAGAAATATCAATGCTTGGAATTAAAATGTTAGGTAAATCTGACAACATAGACTGAAATAATGAATAAAGCACTACTTTATATTATTACATTTATGGGCTCATTCAGTTTACAGGGGAACTTCATTCCAAAATAAAGTACCACTGATTCCCTCCCCACAGCCTGTAACCGAATCGCAGGTCTTTTGAGGGGAGGGGGAGTGACTTTTTTTGTCAGCATCTGCTCCCACAATCCTTGCCTAGGTGGGCATGATATCACTCATCCCTTCCCCATTTTCCCAGCTTCTTGGGGCACATCACATGCCCCAGGAGGTTTCAGGACCATCTCCCTGCGCTACACGATCTTGCCCTTGCAGTGGGGCACCAGCTGCAATTCATCAGGAAGTCACAGCCGGTTCCTAAATCCAAGAGATCCAGGGACCTGTATCAGAGAGAGGAACAGACTGTGGAAAGACAGTGCTGGAATCCAAGGACTGGTAAGTACCTGATTTTATAATTCAACAGCTGCAGTATTTGTAAGTTTTTTGAAAAAAAAAAAAAAAAACGTAATGAAGTTCCACTTTGAGGATAGCGTGATTCACGTAATAAAGGAAAAAACTTGAAAGAATATGTAAACCCAACATTTCATATTCCTGATATGTACCTGGTGTACCATGTACTTGTATGAAAAAGTATCTCGCATAGTCATTCACTGGAAAGTTTGTTGTACTGCTGTTTCTCCTCTCCCAGCTTTCTGTTCTCAGTTGCATAAAGCACTTAGCGTGTATGCGATCATTTCTAAAACAGGGAAAAGAAGGTATTTATAATGTTTTATATATCTATACACAAATGTTTTGCCTTTCATTTTTATTTTAAACTGAATGGGTTGTTCTACATGGTTAGGGTACACATACTTTCAAATTTGGGTTGGTAACCATAGCTACTAATCAGAATTCAACTGACTTTTTTATAATGCAAGTTATACAATGAAAGGTAATGCCTGATAGGTTGCTATGTGCAGCAGCTGTATATTACCTGGGCTCCAGTTTTTAACACCCCTTTCCTATCATGGTGATGACTAGTACCACCCATTAATTGGACAAGAACATCTGTACTCTTTTTTTTATTGTAGTGTTCCTTGGTACAGAAAAAATTTAATTATGTGAAACTAATGAAGGAAATAACATGAGCAGTATTAAAAAATATTATTTTACCAGAAGAGCAGTCCACATGCTGGATATGGATATCACAAGTTAATAAACTTCAAATCAATTCAATTCAGATTAATTTAATTCAGTGCCGTCTTTAGCTTGCAATTTCATACAGTACGCTGCTGTTGATTTTTTACCTTATGTGCTTTTTACAATGGCTGCTTATGGGCAATCAAATGTTAAGTATTTAATAGGGAGACACAGTACAGCTTTAATGTTATCATAAAACTTAACGTATTAATGTAACCTTTCAGCTAAAATTATACAATGCCAAATTTATTTCCTTCTGCCACCGCAAAATAAAACTAAAACATTTTTTATATATTTCAAAGCTTGTACTATAATAAATACCTTTTTAAATCTTTTTTTGTGCTTTCACCCTCCCCTTTCCTCAATTCTTGAATAGGCTAGGGTGATGTTTTAGCTTACCCATGTCACATATCTCAGGAAGCAGCAGTTTTTTTCAGCAGGAGAGGTCTGCGTGATCTCATTTGACATCATGGCATCATATAAATTACATGTCCTGATGCCAGATCTTACTTTATACATGTGCAAGATCTGGTGCTGGCTATCGTTGGGGCCCTTCTGTAAGGTAGTGCACGCAAAACTGTCCCTTTTAAGAATGTTAACAGTGGAAGACTGATGGGCTGCTGAGTAAGGAGCATTCTCTAATATTAACTATGGACGGTGAGAGGTTAAGCATGGTTGATCTGCTCACCATTCCTGGTAGGCAACGGATTCATTTCAGTGCGCTTGATGGTCTGTTGTCCCAGAAATCTCAGTCCCCACAATCAGCTCCTTATGATTGGGTCCACACAAAGCTAAGTCTCTCAGCTTTAGTGCCTGCAGCCCTGTTTCAAGCACACCGAATGCCTATTCAAAGACCCAGTCCTCTGACTCTTGGTTGTGGACATGGACACCCCAACGCGAGGCTCTGTCTCTTCTGGTGTAGTGCACTGTCAGGGCTCTGTCCTCGACAGAGGTGTTAGGAGACCTGGCACCCCTGCCAGTACCTTGCATGGCCACAGAAGTTCACATCAGCTCAAATTTGGCGCAAAACAGCCTTTATAAGGAAGCCCTGCACTGCTCTCAGGTGCTGGTTGATCTCTGGCTCCCTAGTACCTTCGTTCCCTTGCTATCCTGACTTTTGATTTCCTGTTAATGACTCGGCTTGCTCCTGGACCTGTCTGCTTTGTTTAACCCCGACCTGACCCCGGCTTGTCTAACGGATCTTCTCTCCTGCTCTCTGTGTATGACCTCGGCTATCCCTTTTGACTACATCTGCTCTGATCCCCACCTGGCACCTGACCTTGGCTTGAACTGGTTATCCTGTGATCCTCTGTTCTCTGGAAGACCTGCATACCTCGCACAGGCGCCCCCTGCCTGCAGACCCCATCTCAGCACATCAGCCATGCTTCTGGGTGGACCACCAAACAAGCACTCCCACAGGCGACCTGTGCTACTCTGGGCCTGACTCCTGCTGTCCCACCTTCAGGGGAGTCTGGAACGTAGCCGCAAGGGAAGCCCTTTCTCCATTGGCCTCTGTCCCCAGGTACGTGATATGCACAGACCCCAGCAGCAGGTCTGCACTCTCTGTCTCTTTGCAGCATAAGAGGCTCAGTTCTCGGCCTCTATGGCCACGCACCAGGTCCACCCTTTGTGCCTCCCTGTGTTGTTCTGCTCAGATCTCCACTGAATTGCCCTGGAAAAGCCTGATCTCTTCTCCCTTTGTGAGCAGGGAATCCTGGGTAGTAAAGTCCATAGCTCCTTTAAGAACTACAGTTCCCAGTATCCCGAGTGCTGTTGTGTCATCCAGGGGATGTGGATAGGCAGCTGCACTAATAGCTCTCCTTGCCAGAGTGCATGGCATTCTGGGTAGTATGATCAGTTTTTGATGTGCTTTTGTTCAGTTGAAGGCCCTTTCACACTGATCAGTTTTTGATGCACTTTTGATGCCTTTCCATTGACTAAGGACCATTTCACACTGATCAATGTTTGATGCGCTTTTGATGCCTTCCCATTGACTAAGGGCCATTTCACACTGATCAATTTTTGATGCGGTTTTGATGCCTTCCGATTGACTAAGAGCCATTTCACACTGATCAATTTTTGATTCGCTTTTGATGCCTTTCCATTGACTAAGGGCCCTTTCACACTGATCCGTTTTTGATGTGCTTTTGATGCCTTCCCATCGACTAAGGGCCATTTTACACTGATCAGTTTTTCAGTTAAAAAAGCAGAAGAAAAGCAGAAGAAAAACGCTTCCCTTTAAATCTTGTGAAACTCCTCACTCCAGTCATTTGTGTTTTTAAAGTCCTGCTTGCTGTTTTTTGGTGCATGTTTGGTGTGTTTAAATTGTCCTTTCACACTGATCAGTTTTTGATGCACTTTTGTTCAGTTGTGAAGAGTTCCACTTAAAGGGATGCATTTTTCTTCCATGTTTTTAACTGAGCAACTGAACAAAAACTGATCCGTGTAAAAAAAGCAGCATAAGCAGCAGGACAGGGGAAGAGAGAGTGAGAGCAGGAAGACATACACAGCCCATTCCCTCAGCTAAGCAAAAATGGTATAGAGGAATTGAGAACAATTTTACCTAAGGAGGTGCAAGGTTCTCTTTAAGCTGTCAAGATACTTCCCAGTTTAAAAAATGTTACTCTGCAGAAGTTCCATTTTTACACTTATCTGGTATTCACTGTTAGTGCTCATTTAAAAGACCACATAGATGGGTTCTTGCTGGAAAAAAATATTTTAAGCAACAGACAGCATGGATTCATGAAAGACAGAAGTTGTCAAACAAATCTGATTTCTTTTTAAGAGGAGATGAGCAAAACCTTGGACAGAGAAGTGGCTGTGGATGTGGTATACTTGGATTTTGCAAAAGCATTTGACACAGTTCCCAACACACAGCTAATGTGTAAGGTAAAGTCTACAGGCTTGGAAAAATCCGTATGTAAATGGATAGAAAACTGGCTAAAAATGATTCATACTCTGAATGGTCTAGGGTTGTCAGCGGTGTACCCCAAGGTTCAGTGTTGCGACTCTTACTTTTTAATATGTTTATAAACGATATAGGGTCTGAGATTAAAAATCCCATTTCAGTCTTTGCAGATGACACCAAGCTGTGCAGTGGAATAACGTCCTTACAGGATGTCTTCAACTTACAAGCCAACCTCAATGCACTGTTTAATTGGGCAACTATGTGGTAAATGAGGTTTCATGTTGATAAATGTAAGGATATGCACCTGGGGGCTGAGAATATACATGCATCATACATACTAGGGGGGGGGGGTACAACTGGGGGATCAATGGTGGAGAAGGATCTGGGAGTTCTGGTAGATCACAAGCTTAATAATGGCATGCAATGCCAAGCTGCGGTTTCTAAAGTGAGCAAAATCCTCTCTTATATTAAAAGAGGTATAGACTCCAGAGAGAGAGATATCATATTACCCCTGTACAAATCATTAGTAAGACCTCATCTGTAATATGCAGTTCAGTTTTGGGCATCAATTCACAAAAAGAACATTGGGGAACTGGAGAAAGTACAGAGAAGGGCAACCGATCTGATAAGAGGCATGGAGGAGCTCAGTAGCTTTGAGGAAAGATTAGTGGAACTGAATGTATTATTTATTTATTATTTATTCTGGCCAGCTCAATGGATTGCTTTAAAAAAGGCCTGAATTATATCTTGGATACACAGAATAAACTGGATACTAACATTTATAGGTAAAGTTGATCCAGGGAATATCCGATTGCCTCTCAGGGGATCAGGAAGGAATTTTTTCCCAGTAGGAGCAAATTGGATCGTGCTTTGCTGGGTTTTTTTGCCTTTCCATGGATCAACTGTGGGTGTAGGATCATAAAAATTTTTTTTTTTTAATGGTTGAACTAGATGGACTTTTGTCTTTCTTCAGCCAGACTAACTATCTAACTATTTAGATGGGCAGCCAAACGGTTTAGCAGTAGTTTTACTGCTCTCTGACCACCCACCTAAAGAAGGGCATGCAGACGCTCAGGGCTGTACACATGCGCAGCTGTAATACCGCACAGCGGACATTTTGCATTTGGCGGGCTTTAGCTCCATTGAATATGACATTTTTAAGTGTATGGATCCACACTGCAACCACCATACAATGTGGTGTGGTGCAGTGCTTCCGTTTTTTTAGGTTTGTAACAGGCAGTGAGAAGGCAACACATCAACTCATCAAATGCCTTCTGAAAAGTAGTCGACCATGGACTGCTTTTCACAGGGGTGGCAAGGGCTGCCACATGTGAGAACCAGCTTTTTTAGCAGGTAGCAGTGCCTTCCTTTGGATGTAAATGCCATGGGATTGTACAACTCCTCAAGGCCCCTTACACATGGGCCAGACTCTGTTTTAATCATCAGGGGATCTGTCCACTGATCCCCTGCTGACCAGAGCAGAGCAGGCAAAAAAAAAGGTCTGTGTCTTCTCAGTTTCTGTGTAGACATGAACAGAGTCCATTTACATCCGATTGCCCTGCGATCTGCCTAGATGGATGTAGACTTACCCCTGAAGGAGCCACTTGGTAATTTTGGGTTCTTAGCCCCTCCTGGTTGAATACAAATCAGGTATATCAGGTATAAGGGCACGAGTATAAATACCTTTAACCTGTCTGTGGACTACTAGGAGAAAATAGACACACAACCATTTTGTGTTTAGTGGACTTCATCTATTCATACAGATTATAATAAATGGCAGTAAGAACATAAACAAGCACTCAGTAGATAAATTTGAACACAGTCTGCTAGACAGAGCAACTGAAATCAATATGTGAATTAGCAAATAAACAGTCAACATGTCAATGACGGTAAATACAGTATGAGTGATACTACTACTACACTGGTTTAGAGTTCAGTCTAAGGGATTGGCTGTGGTATGGTGTAGCATCTCCGACGTCCTCTGCTCCGTGAGGACGTCGATGACGAAAAGCTTAGGGCGGTGCCTTTGGATGTGACGTTCAGAACACTCCTGGTCTGTTTGCACGTTGCATGTGCATGTTTTGGCTGGGTCCGAGTCGCCTGTATTCATTACACATGCTGTCTATACTGGTGTCAGTCTGGACACCCTGCATGTACCGTATTTTTCGCTCCAGAAGACAAACTTTTTCCCCCCAAAAAAGGGGGGGAAATGTCAGTGCGTCTTATGGAGCGAATATAAAGCGGCCGGTCTGGTATTTCTGCCGCCACCATGTCAGAATACCGGGCCGGCCGCTCAGCTGTTCTCTCCTGCAGGGCCTTACCTGTTCCTTGTTCCAGCGCTGCACAGTCTTCCCGCGCTAGCTTCTGTGACAGCCGGGTGCCCACTGCGCATGTGCTGCGCTTTGTGAATGATCTGGTGTCTTCTGGGACACACGAAAGGTCCCAGAAGGCGCCGGGCCATTCTCAAAGCGCAGCGCTTCTCGCGCATGCGCAGTGGGCACCCGGCTGTCACAGAAGCCGGCCCGGGAAGAACAGTGAAGGACAACTCCGCGGAAGTGGGAGCGGGTACCTGTCAAATTCAGGTACCCGCTCCCCCTCCCTCCCCAAAGGTCAGCAGTCTCTGGTCATTCCCTGCACTGTCCGCAGTCTCTGGTCATTCCCTGCACTGTCCGCAGTCTCTGGTCATTCCCTGCACTGTCCGCAGTCTCTGGTCATTCCCTGCACTGTCCGCAGTCTCTGGTCATTCCCTGCACTGTCCGCAGTCTCTGGTCATCCCCTGCACTGTCCGCAGTCTCTGGTCATCCCCTGCACTGTCCGCAGTCTCTGGTCATCCCCTGCACTGTCCGCAGTCTCTGGTCATCTCCTGCACTGTGTCCGCAGTCTCTGGTCATCTCCTGCACTGTGTCCGCAGTCTCTGGTCATCTCCTGTACTGTGTCCGCAGTCTCTGGTCATTTCCTGTACTGTGTCCGCAGTCTCTGGTCATCTCCTGTACTGTGTCCGCAGTCTCTGGTCATCTCCTGTACTGTGTCCGCAGTCTCTGTCCATCTCCTGTTCTGTGTCCGCAGTCTCTGGTCATCCCCTGTACTGTGTCTGCAGTCCATTGGTTCAGAATATTTTTTTTTCTTGTTTTTCGCCTCTAAAACCTAGGTGCGTCTTATGGTCAGGTGCGTCTTATGGAGCGAAAAATACGGTAAGTGCATTTCTTCATTAAAGTTTGATGCTTTTTAAAACATACTGCACCATGATTGTTCACTTTTTTCTTTTGAGTGACAGTCTGATCATCTCTCAGTTTGGATACTAAATCACCTTTGGAGTGGATTTTCAGCTTTGCAGCACATCATTTGTTGGAGTTCATCCCTCATTTCTTCAGTGTTGCTGTCACCATATTATTTATTACGTTTTTGCTGGATTTTATTTTGATTTAAAATATTGTTTCTTATTGTTTTGTTACATTTTTTGTTACACTTTTGTATGTATTTAAGCGCAACCTATTTTTTTGAAGTTTTGTATATCCTATAAATGTATAGGCTAGGTTTTGCAGCTTACTGTTGTCTTATACAATTTCTGTGGCGCTGGTTCTTTACATACATATATATATATATATATATATATCTCCTAAGAGGTACCTCTTTAACTAAGCAAAAAGGCAGAAGCGTCTCTAGGTGGCAACTATTAAGAGGCAGTCTTTAGTTCTGACTCTTCAGCTTGCTAAATGTTGGGACCCAGTAACCATTGGCATGTTTTGTTTTTCTATAATTTACTTTTTATTGATTTTTAAAATGCTTACAACAAACAGAATTGCATAGAATCATGAAATAGCAGTCACAAAGCAATGAAAGAACAAAGAAATAGGCTCATCAATGAGAAGCATATAGGTACATATACAGTAATGTCAGTACATAACAGTGAATTAGCCATTGTTTTCAGACAATTGAATAGGCAAATCGGTAATGGAAAGATCCCAAGGTTCCCAAACTGCCTCAAAAAAGGGGACAGTGTTAGCATGCAAAGCAGTAAGGTGTTCCTTTCTTCGAATCTTTGCTATAACCTTCACCAATTCTGATCGTGTAGGAGGCATAGTAGAAAGCCAGTGCATAGTAATTGTTCTCCTGGCCGCTGTTAACCATTGGCATGTTTTAAGGCAGTCAATAAGGCCTGCAGGCAATAATAGAGCTATAAAATAGTTGTGCAGGTATCTCCTAAGGGTTACGTCTATAGTGGTATCAATAAGTTGGCCACTAGACCAAGCAACAGTCCCTCTGGTTAGGCGTAACCTCGCTCTCTAGCAACTTTAGTAGGCAGCATAGCACAGTCTGTATCCTCTCACTAGGTCTATCTGCACAGCACTGAACTCCATTAGAATTTGCCCGGGCAAAACGTCTTGCTCTCTTCTCTGTAAACAGGGCTCTCCCAGAATTGTAGTTCAGAGTTCATCTATCCCCCATTTGCTTGTATTGTGCTGCGCCCCTTTAGGGAACTACAAATCGTCCCAGTGTCCTTTGTGGCTCTTGCATCCTCCCTCCACTGCTAATTGAGTCTGATTCGCTCTGCTGGGGGTGAATGGGGCACCTAGGGGGCCACTGGCTGATGAAAGTCAAAGGTGCAGTCACTGTACACTTCCACCACCACTAGTGAAGAGGCTGCAAGCTCACACAGAGCACCATTCAGGCATGCTGACACAAAGAGCAGTCTAGGGGATGTTTTTTATTTATAGTTTTATTTTAGACAGCTTGGACGGGGTATAGGGTAGTAAGGGATACTCCAGAAATGCCAAAATCACAGCAGCCTTTTACCATGTGATCAGCTGTGTCCAATGACACAGCAGATCACTGGTAAATGCAGTTGCCGGTTATCAGCTGCACTTTCCTCATGCTGTCACAGCGTGAGGAAAGTACTGCCGAGAACTGGCAATTGTCAGAGGATGGATCGCCACCGATCATCAGGGCACTGATGATCAGTGCCCAGCAGTGCTGCCCACCGGTGCCCAGCAGTGCCACCCACCTGTGCCCTTCAGTGCCTAGTAGTGCCACCCCCCCCATGCTCAGCAGTGCTGTCCAGCAGTGCCGCCCATCAGTGCCACCAGTCATCAGTGCCGGCAGTCAGTGCCACCCATCAGTGCCCATCAGTGCTGCCTATCAGTGCTGCCCATCATTGCCGCCTATCAGTGCCCATCAGTGCTGCCTATCAGTGCAGCCTCATCAACGCACATCAGTGAAGGAGAAAAATAACCTGTTTGCAAAATTTTATAATATAAACAAAGAAAACCTTTTTTTTCAAATTTTTTTTTGTTTATAGAGCAAAAAATAAAAAACACAGTGGCGATTAAATACCACCAAATTAAGCTCTATTTGTGTGACAAAAATGAAAAAAATTTCATATGGGTACAGTGTTGCATGACCCCGCAATTGTCATTTAAAGTGCGACAGCGTGAAAGCTGAAAATTGGCCTGGGCAGGAAGGGGATATAAGTGCCCGGTAGGCAAGTGGTTAACTGGGATATTACAACCAGAGACAGGAAGGTCTGTGTGATTACGTGACCACTGTGATTGACTGTCACAGTGATCCCATGATCTGGAACCAGTCCCATTGGCTGCCAATAATTACTAGAGACCGGAAGCTGTCATTGACAACTTGGTCACTGTGCTGGGAGCCGTGAATGCATATGCATTGCCTGGTAGGTAATAGGTCAAGCAATATGGAACACACAGTTAACATTTTTGGCGCCGTGCCAATAGTATACAGGAATAAACCTTAAAATACTATTGTGACTTCCTGTTCTATTTCCTCGAATTATTGCCTTCCCTCCCAATTACGGTTCTGTAGAATACCACTTGTACATGGGTTACTAAGCACTTATGCCAAATGTAAACAAGCCTTAAAAATAAACAGGATACTATTTCAACATACCGGCTATTTTCAACTTTTGTGTTTGCACAGTCTCGGCAAACATAAAAATGAGAGGACCATAAACAAAGTTACTCATTAATGTATTTGTTCTTGATTTTCACAGGATGTATATTTTTAGGTAGAGGTTGTGCACAATCACTTGAACTAGACTGCTGGTAGCCAAGCAGCAAGTCCGGGTGATTGAGTACAATCTCCACTGGACACTCTGCAATGTACATAGTACCATTCCATTAGTTCCCACAATATTCATTGACAGACAAACATGTATACTGATGTTTGCTCAGAAGGCAATTAAAGTACATCTACAGTTAAAATGGAAAATCATATATTAATTTCCAAATTGAATTTGAATAATTTCAAGCCTGCTCCTAATACTCTGAACGATCTTGAAGTTTGTAAACTTACTTTGTGACTATCCCCACCCAGGGCAGGGTGTTTAGAAAATACGGTGCCCCGTATAGCCTACCTGATTATTATTATCGGAAACAAACATAACATTTCTGCTAAATTTAAAAGATAAAACTGTATTGAGTTAATAAATAAAGTTCTGTGTAAATGAGGTCTTGGGGCTCGTTTACATGGGTGCTGTAGCTGGTACAGTGTGAATCAGTGTTGTTTTTTTTTCTATTGTGGCTGTGTGCAGGCAGCCTACGTTATGCTATGGGGACACAGCAGCCGTACGAACACAGCCACTGTATGAACACAGCCGCAGGTCCTATTTTGACAGGCAATTAAGTGCAGGCATATGGCTTCCAAACACCGAGAGTGTGTATTTGGGGCCACCAACCCACACCTGTACACCTGTCAAATTAGGACCCGTGACTGTCTTTATACAGATGCTTCATCCTCATAGAGTAACAGATGGCTCCAGCAAACTGCTCACATTGTATAGGCCAGAGAACCCGTGTGAATGGGCCCTTCTTTTTTCAATATTTTTTTTTTACAATTTTTAAAAATAATTTTTTACAATTTTTTAAATTATTCTTTACAATTTAAATAAAAAAAATATTTGTAACAATTAAATTTTTTTTCTATACAATTTGTTATTATTTTTATTATAACTATTATTATTATTATTTTACAACACTATCGGGGGGGGTTGGGTGAAATATCAGGGGTCTAAACAGACCCCTGACATCTCACCTTTGAGACAAAGAAAGGAATTGAGGACACAGATTCTTCAGTTCTTTTCTCTGTAGCTTCAGCTGCACTGAAGATGAATGAACAGGAGACAGAGGCTCTTGTTCATTCATAAACTGAAGCATAGTAAACACAGTTTTGAATGGACACAGGACGACCGATACCGATCACTGACTCCATTCAGAAAAGGAAGGAATGTGTCATTTACCAGCTTTTTTCCACTGCCCTCCATCCTGACACATCCCTCTGTGTACCCACAGCAGCCGGCAGAAGAGGGAAGCCGGCAGAGCTGCGAGAGGTGAGCCCAGGCACACAGGGAGACACACACTGGAATCAGAAGTGTGCAGGATAGGATCCGGGTATGACCAGAAATGTGTGGACTGACACAGGGAAACGCAGACTTCAGGTATAGTGTGAATAAGACAATTTATTAAGACTAAACAAAACATAAACGCAGTGCAAGACTAAACAAAAACACAGTGCAAACAAACCAACCCAAACCTCCAACAGATAACAACAGAAACAATACTAAGCGTAGTCGGGCAGGCCGGGTCGGTAGCAAACGGGCAGGCAGGGCACAAGGAGCAGGCGGAAGAGTAGTCAGGAATAGCCGAGCTCAGGACAGGCGGAGTTCATGCAGAGTCAGGGATCAAAGCAGAATCTGGATCAGGCAGAAAGCAGACAGGATGCAGGTACAGGGGCCCATGGGAAACATAAGGCCCTGATCACAGGCCTGGCCATTCCTTAAATGCACCTGTTGTAATCAGCCTCAGGTGATGGCTCAGGAGTGAGCCTCTGGTTGCTGAGAGCACCCGCTGACCAGCCCTGGTACTGCAGCCCACAAGGCAGGTGAGTCCCACCACCACTGGCAAGTCCATTCCTGACACTGTGTCTTTCCCTGCAGCAGCTAAAAGCTGGTGGGAGGGAGAGGGGGAGAAACTAGCTTTCAGCTGCTGCAGGGAGAGACACAGGGCATCATTCTGCAATTGCCTGCCCCGCTACACCAATCCCCCTGCTGTCTGAGTCCTCCAGAGTGCTCAGGCCCCCTAAAGGAGGGCTGGTGGTACCCCCCCTATCTGCAACCCTGTCCCCATCCATTTACTTCCTTGAACTCTGTGATACATAATCACTATGCCCTGTGAATATTCACTGCTGTGTCACACATTTCACAGAGCCTGCCTTCAGAACTACAGAGGTGCTAAGCGGAGGAGTTTCGGGAGTCGGAGCCAGTACAGGAATCACTGCTTGCAAGCATCAAGGTACCATGGGATATGTAGTCCTTAGAAATTAAAACTAAACAGTAGAGGGGAAGCTGCAGAGCATGCAGGGAATCCAGGAAGGTGTGGAAAGTGATGGCCAACAGACAGGCAGAACTCACAACATAAAAAGAGATTTTTCAAGTAAGCTTATATTGGATTGTCATAAATACCTATTGTTTGCATTGCTATTACAATGCTGATGTTATCAAATAAAAGTGTATGGCATGACTTCCTTTAGGTACTGGACAACCCCATAGACATAGGGCATATTGTGTTCACCAGGCTATACTGCTTGTCAATCCACCTGCACAGTCAGGCAACATGCATTTTCAGCAGGCGTACATAGTCAGAAATCCAGTCCATGGGCTTGTTTTTGTTTTTTATTGAGAGGAAACAACTTGGATAGGGATAAGGGATTATGGGATGCCTAACTTGACTTGAAAGAACAACTTGAGGACAATCTTCCTTCTCTATGTACACAAAAATGCAGATCCTGGACTGTACTCCCTCTGGAATAATCTAGAAGATCTAGAAACTGAGACTCACAAAGTCCCAACACTTTGTAAGAAAATACCAGCCCAGCTAGCTCCTGTGTTTCCAGGAGAAATTACTTCCGACGGACTGGTAAAGCACTTTCAATACTGATCCCAGCACTAGCAGATTAGTACAAGAGTATCCCAAGCAGGGGATGAAGGTTGCCAGAAACTGTCCTTCCCCAATGACTAGCTTGGTATTGCCCCTGGTTGTCCCCCTCTATTGGCTTTGGATGGTGAACGTAGACATACTCATACTGTCCCTGGAAATCCTGCTGATCGGTACAGACTGGTGTTCAGACCTTTTGCTAAATAAACCCTCCCATACAATACAGGGTGTCTCCTGAATGAGACTGAAGGGTGGTGAAGGTCCCTCTGATCAAACTGCTCCTTCCCTTTCTTCCACAGCTTATGCCTGGAGGCAAAGTCCCCAGCCCCGGGGTCCCTTCCAGGCCTCACGGACACCGGCTTAGCACTCCATCTTCACAACCAGCAACTAATCCCTGCTTGCCAGACTCTTTCATATTTATAGGCCTATCTCACCCTTTGTTTGAAAAGTTTGGAGACCCCTGTACTAAAACATCCCTTTAGTGTAATTTTCAGCAGGACAAAGCATAGAATCAAACTTACACTATTTATTTACTGTAAACTACTCTCTTTTTTTAAAAAATGAATACTGGTCAAAATATTTGAAGCTGAGGTCCAGGTGTGGATTTTATTGCATAGTTATGTTGGTCCAGCTTGGATTAAATACTGTAGGTATTAGGCAGTGGTGCATTCATTTCTTGTGCTACCCTAGATAACACAAGAATCGGGCGCCCCCCATCACCAGCAAACAACCCTCCGTCACCACCACCCTTCTCCACCGCCACCCACCAACTCCCGCTGCCAACACCCGATCAACCACCATCTGCAGCCCCCATCGCCGCCACCTCCGCCAATACCCGATCACCTGATTAAAAGAACTAACCTGCACAAGAAGCAGCCGGCAATCCCCGCACCCTCACCAGGTCCCCATCCCTGCTACTTCTTCTGTGGGGCAGTGCCCCCCCCCAAAACAAATTGCTGCCCAATACCTTGTTTGCCTCGTGGTAAATACGCAGCTGGTACTAGGTATGGATCTTCCATACCTGTGAGGAATCTGTGAAAGTATCATCACCACTGTTTTCTAGTTCCTGTGCTGAGCAGCTGCTCTGTTGCATAGTGAACACAGGAGAACGTTCAATCAGCACAGGCACCATTCACAGAATGCTTTGAATTTTTCTCCTTGAATGCAAAGCATTCCCTGATTGGATGAGGTGGAGAGGTGGGGCAGTGACATGACAATTTACACCTCCTCCAATCATATCAACACATAATCAAGGCATTCTGTGAATGGCGTACCTGCCAAACAAGTGACCCAATCTTCACCCAATGTCCACTTGGCACAGGACCTGGAAGACATCGGCAACCACTGTAATAGTGGAGGTTATTACAATTATTGGATGCTTCCACAGTCGTCCCATAGGTGTGGTATGTGCACAGTTACATTGGCCCAAGATGGTCTAATGTAACTATGCAAAATAATCCATACCTGGAATTCAGCTCTAAAAAAATGCATTTTTTTTTATAGATCACATAGAAAACAAAGAAAACCTAGTTTGTCCTCCCCAAAAAATGCATGTATTACTTTATTATCTTAAGAACTTCAGTAACTTCAAATCAAATCACTTTTCACACTTGTTTTAGGCAAGAGACCTCTTCTGGTGGGGGTACCAGTGACTTCCTTTCTATGCACTAAATAAAAAGAGTCGCTTGCTCCCATAACTCCACCGCCCAAGAGAAGCCTTGTATTTTTTCAGTAAATACAAGACTACCACTGATTGGCCAAGGTGGATAGACAGGCGGCTGACATAATCTCTGCCTGGGTCAAACAGAGGAAGCCTTGTATTCATTGAAAAATATACCAGGCTTCTCCTGAGTGGTGGAAATACGGGAGGAAGAAACTTTTCATTTAGTTTACAGAGGGGAAGTCACTGGTGCCCCCCCACTGAAAGAGGACAGAATGTCCTGTATGTAATATGGGTTACAACAGTAAATGACTGATTCACCATTGGCCACATGGAGGTGACATCTGAATTATTAGTGTAAGCCAAGCTGGCTCAAAGTAATTGTGTAATGTAATTCAGTCCCTGAGGTTCTTCTTCAAAAGAGAAGTAGGGACAAAGCTTTTTTGGCCATACTTCTTTTGTGGGTCACAGGAGTGCACATACTTTTGCACTCCTGTGACCCAGAGTTAGCCTGCTAAAGCCCGCTGTCAGCTGCTGTCACAGAGTCACTCCAGGCTTTTGGAAGAAATTTAAAAAATGTAAGCAGGCAGTTGTTTTTTTTTTGCATGCAGACATGCAATGTTTCTTCTGCAATAAAGTATACCTACCTGCCTGCTCGCTGTCTTTTTTAAAATGTACAGCACAGTTTTCATTCCGGTACACTGCCTGTGTGCCAGGATGATTGAACCCCTGCAAATGCACTGGAATGACGTCATCCCACCCCAGGCAGTCAAGATGGCCTAAGAATGACACCTTGAAAAAGCCACGGAGAAGATGCCAGCACCAATGAGGTCCCTAGCAGGTGTTGTATCGTTGAAGCAGAGGTACATATTGCAGAGTTTACTTCTACTTTAAGAATTAAAATCTCTGGTAAGTTTTTATGGCTGCCTGTGACTCCACTGTGAAGATTTTCCCTTCCTATTGATCAATGTGACACGAGGGTAAGAGGAGAAAGACAGTCAAGCATAGTTGAAGCTAGGCTTTATGAATCGGCAATAAATGGTCAAAGTTCTTCAAGGTGTCAATAATCCCTTAAAATGTGAATGGTTTAAGTCTCTCCTTAACAATGTGGTGGCTTTGATCAATAAAAAGAAATCTCTCTCTCCATCACTCCCTAACAACTGTAAGAAGATGACAGATCTGTGCCAAATGTACTACAGAGGAGAAGCTTGGGTACACATTATGGACTTGGCTGTCCTCTGCTGGAAGAAAACAGTAAAACTTTTGAAGCAGACAATTATTCTGAGAGATTAAAATGTAAATAAAGGCCAGTGAAAGATTACCAAATACGCAGGGCAGGCAATGGACTGTGGACCTACTGCCGTTTAAGGGTCCCACAACAACAGATCTAAATAATTTTGATTTCATTTTGAAAGAAAATTACAACGAAACTTTCTTAAATTGTTTATAAAAGATAGAAAAAATGAATCAACTCAAAGAAATGAAAACTTTACATGAAAGACTCTATAGAGAAAAAAAATAGAGGCGTAGGACTTAATGTGACGTCACCATGCTAAACGGTTGCTGGACGGAATGAGTGCCACATCGAATCTGGATTTCTGCAGTCCTGGGATTGTCTAATGCTTATTTGCTTTTAACCCTATAGCGAGACGGGAGTGGGACTGAGGACCAGAGCATCGCCATCTTTTGTGGATGTGTTTGGGGTAACCCCTAAAGTGCTGCTGGCTTTTCATTAGTTTTAAAACCTAAAAGCTTCAGCAAGAGTTCCTACTCACTCTTTGTCACTTCTTCCTCTTGACCATATTGAATAAGTGGGTGCTCCCTCCTTTTCTTTTCCCTTTTGAAGCTTGGAAGCATTTCTTTTTAGTTTTGTTGACTTTTATTTGAGCACAATAATGAGTGGTGGACTTTATTTTTAAGTATCACTTTTTCTTATTGTATTGTTGTGTTTAGCACTACACTTTTTGTCTTGTATATTAACCACTTGCCCTCCAGAGGATTTACCCCCCTTCCTGACCAAGTCATTTTTTGCAATACAGCGCTGTGTTATTTAACTGACAATTGAGAGGTCATGCAACACTGTACCCAAATGAAATTTACATCGTTTTTTTCCCACAAATAGAGCTTTCTTTCAATGGTATTTTATTGCCTGTGCGTTTTTTCTTTTTTGTGCTATAAAAAAAAGGCTGGCAATTTTGAAAAAAAAAAAACAATATTTTTTACTTTTTTGCTATTAAACATGCCCAGTAAAACAATAGAAAAAATCGAATTTCGTTATAAATTTAGGTCAAAATGTATTCTGCTACATGTCCTTGCTAAAAAAAAATCCCAATACGTGTAAATTAATTGGTTTACGTGAAAGCTATAGCGTTTACAAATGGAGGTATATATACTGGGCTTTTAAAAAAAAATTTTTTACTAGTAATGGCGGTGATCAGCGACTTATAGCAGGACTGCGTCGGGCATTCTGATACTGAGGGGAACTGACTTGGTGTCACTGACATCCCCAGTGACACCAAGTAAAATTACACCCTAATAAAAAGCATTGACATTGTACTGATGGCACTGGGCATGAAGGGGGTTAACATCTGGGGTGATCAAAGGGTTAACTGTGTGCTGGGTGTCCTTTTACATTATGTCCTGTGTGTGTGCTTCACTGTAAACACACTGCTTTGCATGGCTGTGCTGTTCACAGCCATGCAAAGCAGTATCCCGGAGCTGTTTGTTTACAAACAGTTGTCTCCCCGTCGAAGATCCTCAGTAATCACCGGGCGCCGGCGAGTAATCACCAGCCAGGACCCGGTGATTGACAGCCGCGGCGTGCCCCCTACCCGGAAATGCAAAATCGCGTATATATACGTGATTTTTCGCTCAGCTGCCGCCCTGTAGCAGTATTTCTGCTATAGGGTGGAGCTAAAGCGGTTAATGTAATGTACCCAATAACAACTTAAGATACATCAACCATAGACATCAGGTTCACATGACAGTTTGTCTCTTAAAAGCTCTTCATGCACCCTACTTAGTTCAATGTTACCCAGCTAGAGAACAGGTATGAGAAACCTCCAGAAACCTGCAAGGGGGTCCCAAGGTTTCAACCGCCTAGGGACCTCCAAAGAGTTTTATCCCGCACTGATAAGGCTGAAATAGCAGCAGGTATGTTTTTATGGTAGAAAATGCTCTGTACATTTCTTCTGCAATAAAAACTTTCAACTGCCTGCTAGTATTTATTTTACTAATTGTATACTGAGGTATATTTGCGCACCTCAGTGTACAATCCTGGCATGCTGTGCCATGACTGGAAAAAAATGGCACACGTGTGGAAGTTACTTCATCCTTGGCTGGCCAATCAAGATGACTGAGGTCTCTGGACTCGGAAGAAGACCTGAAGAAATGGCAGCAGCTGCAAAAGAGTGAGAAGGGGGAGCGCAGATATCACATTGTTGAAGAAGAGAGCTTTTAAAGCTAAGTATGTCATACTGTGCTGGGCGTATTTGCACATTGTGGCAATGGGGGACCCAAGCGTATTTACTTCCAGTTTAACCACTTCAATACCGGGCACTTTTACCCCCTTCCTGCCCAGGCCAATTTTCAGGTTTCAGCACTCTCACACTTTGGTCATGCAACACTGTACCCAAACTAACTTTTTGTCATTTTTTCATACAACTAGAGCTTTCTTTTGGTGGTATTTACACTGGGGTTTTTGTTTTTTGCTAAATTAACAAAAAAAGACTTGTTTTTCTTTGTTTCTGTTATATAAGTTTGAAAATAAATAATTGCTCTTTTTAAATTTAGGCCAAGATGTATTCTACATTTCTTTGGTGAAAATAACCCAAATCAGTATTTATTATTTAGTCTGTAGGAAAGTTATAGAGTTCACAAACTGGTTTATATCTGAAAATTGATCAATCCTGAAGTACTGATGGCCAATCTAATTTCTTGAGGCCCAAAATGTCAGAACAGTACAGATATCCCCCAAATGACCCTTTTTGCAAAGTAGACAGTCCAACGTACTTCATAAGAGGCATGGCAAGTTTTTTGAAGTTGTAATTTCTTTCCCTAATTTTTTGGAAAATTAAGAAATTAAAAAAATTTTTTTCACAATTTTTTTACATACTGTCACCAGTGCAGTAGTACAGCGTCATCATATAACTGGTGTGGCGATGATCAGGGACACTGACTGGTGACAGTGCGAAAAAATCTTTTTTTATCCTACCAAAAACACACTGACACTGATACTAAAATAAAAATTGCTTCTTTTTTTTTTTTTATCCTACCAGCATATACCTACCCTGGTCTTTGACCCTGACACTGACCTTTTGGCCCTTATCTTGACAACTCATGGGGCGGACTGACAACTCATGGGGCCCCCGGGCAATAGGGGATCATGGGGCCCCTCTGTCCTTGCCCAAACTCAAAAAAAACTATGAAAAAGGTACCAGGGGCATCTCATGGGGCCCCCTACTGACCCCGGGCCCTCGGGCAGTGCCCGAGTTTCCAAATGGTCAGTCCGCCCTTGCCTGGCACTGACCTATTTCAAAACTTGATCTAGCTATTTTTTCTTTCTTTTTTTTTTTTTACACACATTTGTTTAATTACATCTTCATCTCCTTCAAGGAGAGTAAGATGCAATGTATGTTTCTCTCCATTCAGAAGAGAAAGAAGAAACATGGGCGGGCTGCACAGTAACTGATCACTGTGATAGCCAGTCAGAAGCTATAACAGAGATCAGGTGACTGGGAACTGTGGAGTCGTGGATCATTAGTTTGGGACACGGGACACCCAGTGAAAGCCCAGTCTCTGTGCTAGGAGCTCACTATGTGGCACACTCTTACGGCCTCTCTATACCATTGAGAAGATACATTTAGAGACACTCGGTGCCGCAGGTTAACCTTTGCTTACTCCACAGAATACTGGAATATGATGGCACCCTCAGACACTGGATGAGACGAGATTGCCCAATTTAATTGCGCTGGAGATAATCCCATAATAAAACAGACATTTTCGACCAATATATATAGACAGTGTATTTATATATATATATATATATGTTTTGTTTTTTAAAGCTTCATGTGATCTTTTAGAGATATTGAGCTTGGGGGCACAAGGTCATCCTGTCTCCTACTGCCATAACTCCAGCCACTCCTTCCCCTCCTCCTTATCCTTAATATTTACTTATTTATTTATATATTTATTACAGGTACTTATATCAATTTACACAACACTTTACAGATATATTGTACATTATTATTATACAGTATTTATATAGCGCCAATAGTTTGCTCAGTGCTGTACATTACAATGGGAGACAATACACGAGACAGTACAGTAACAATACAATTCAATACAGGAGGGGTTCGAGGGCCCTGCTCCTTGGAGCTTACAATCTAGGAGGGAGGGGATAGTGGTACAGGAGGAAATAGCTGTGAGGAATGGAGTGGTAGGAAGAGTGGAGGAGATCGGCAATTAGCTGAGGGCGGGGTAGGTTTCCCTGAAGAGATGGGTTTTCAGGGTGCGCCTAAAGAAGAGGAGAGTAGGTGATAGTCTGATGGATTGGGGTAGGGAGTTCCAGAGGACATTTACATCAGTCACTAACCCGCAAGGGATGTACAATCTAATCATACATACACATACTATGGCCAATTTAGAGAGGATTCAATTAACCTACCAGCATGTCTTTGAGTGTGGAAGGAAACCAGAGTACCCGGAGGAAACCCACGCAGGCACAGGAAGAACATGCAAACTCCAGGCAAATGGTGCCATGGTTGGGATTCAAACCATTGACCCTAGTACTGCCAGGCAGAAGTGCTAACCATTTAGCCACTGTGCTGCCCAAATAATGTTTAATTTGTTTAATTTCATTTTTCTTTTTCTTCTTTTTTGTACTATTATGGCAGTTCCCTAGTTTGCTCTTCTCTCAACAGCTGCCCCCTCTTTTCTGTTACTAGTTCTATAAATGGTAAAATTAGGGAATATATATATATATATATATATTTATATACACATACACACACACACACACAAAATTGTGAAAAGTATTGGGACTCCCCTCCAAATCATTGGATTCAGATTTCCAATCACCTCCATGGTCACAGGTGTACAAAATCAAGCACCTAGGCATGCAGACTGCTTCTACAAACATTTGTGAAAGAATGGGTCGCTATCAGGAGCTCAGTGAATTCAAGCGTGGTACCGTGATAGGTTGCCACCTTTGCAATAAGTCCATCCGTGAAATTTCCTTGCTACTAAATATTCCACGGTCAACTGTTGGTGGCATTATAACAAAGTGGAAGTAACTCAGAACAAGAGGAACTTAGCCACGAAGTGGTAGGCCACGTAAAATGATAGAGTGGGGTCAGAGCATGCTGAAGCGCACAGTGCGCAGAAGTCGCCAATTGTCTGCAGAGTCAATAGCTAAAGACCTCCAAACTTTGTGTGGCCTTCAGATTAGCACAACAAAAGTGCGTAGAGAGCTTCATGGAATGTGTTTCCATGACCGAGCAGCTGCATCCAAGCCTTACATCACCAAGTGCAATGCAAAGCGTCGGTTGCAGTGGTGTTAAGCATGCCTCAACTGGACTAGAGCAGTGGAGACGTGTTCTCTGGGGTGACCAATCACGTGTCTCTGTCTGGCAATCCGATGGATGTGTCTGGGTTTGCAGGTTGCCAGAAGAACGGTACTTGCCTGACTGCATTGTGCCAAGTGTAAAGTTTGGTGGAGCGGGGATTATGGTGTGGGGTTGTTTTTCAGGGGTTGGGCTTGGCCCCTTAGTTCCAGTGAAGGGAACTCTTAAGGTGTCAGTATACCAAGACATTTTGGACAATTTTATGATCCCAACTTTGTGGGAACAGTTTGGAGATGGCCCCTTCCTGTTACAACATGACTGCGCACCAGTGCACAAAGCAAGGTCCATAAACACATGAATGAGCAAATATGGGGTGGAGGAACTTGACTGGCCTGCACAGAGTCCTGACCTCAACCTGATAGAACACCTTTGCGATGAATTAGAGCGGAGACTGCGAGCCAGGCCTTCTCATCTTACATTAGTGCCTGACCTCACAATTGTGCTTCTGGAAGAATGGTCAAACATTCCCATAGACATACTCCTAAAACTTGTGGACAGCCTTCCCAGAAGAGTTGAAGCTGTTATAGCTGCAAAGGGTGGACCAATTCAATATTGAAACCTACGGACCTACGGACTAAGATGGGATGTCATTAAAGTTCATGTGTGTATAAAGGCAGGCATCCCAATACTTTTGGCAATATAGTATATATATATATATATATATATATATATATATACACAGTATATACATATTTGGGTTTTTTAAGTGTTTTCTTTTTGTCCTTTCTCTATCTTTACCACATCAGCAGCATTCAAGAGACAACTCGTAAACAAGGAGATAACTAGCTAGAAGCCAAGGAAATCTGCACTAAATCTATATGCCCGCCAGGACCCCACAGGCTGCTGCAGCAGTTTTAGTTAAACAAATATAAATGTTACAAATAAAAGAAAACAAAAGAGAAAAAGAGCTACAGGCATAGGGAACTATAGGGGCTTCATGCTACAGTAAGTTAAGTAAAATCAGTGGAAAATGTGTACTATCTCACTGCTCCAGAAGAATAGACAGGAGAGTAGGCGGATAATTATCATGGCTTCATTAACTCTTTACAGCTACATTTTCAGGTTTAGTAGTGTATGCCTTTATCAGCCATCTATAGTGCACCTCAGTTTCCACTTGTCATTAGTCTACATATCTAATGACTACTATTACTGGCCTCCTTCTAAAAATGATAGTTGCCTGGCTGTAGCTGTCTTCGTCACGTACTAAGGACAAGCATGCAGATCAGGAAAGTCAGAGAAATATTGGAACTCTGTATTTCTATAAGGCCCCATTCTCATGGTTGCTCAGCAGCTCCTGTGTCCTGAAGCACAAAATCTCCAGCGCTTTCTGGTGCCCTGGGAGTCACATGCGCAGTGTACAGCCACCAATATATGTGAATAGATGTATGTGGCACATGCGTGTATAGTGCTTCTTCCACAACATGAGTATAACCAATCACTTATTTTGGTGGATGTATGCGACACATATGGCTCCCCGGGCACCAGAATGTGCCAGGATTTTATGCCTCAGCACCCAGGAGCTTTCAGTCTGGAATTTAGTTCCAAGCAATGGTAGCCTACATATCTTTCCCATGTAAGGTGTATTTTAATATAACAGAGTAAGAAATCATTAATACATATTTAAGAATATATTTTTACATGCAAACAGTTTTAGCAGCTGAATTTGATCTGTTGTCACCCTCTTGCATTCCCTTTACAGCAGAGTTGATGTGGGAGACAGAGGACCAGTAATAGAAGCCAATTAAAGTCATGTACTGACAAAATGCATGTTGATTGAAGGAGAAAGTGGAGTGACAGGCAGACTGAAGTCATCACTGTACTGGTTCTCTTTCACTGACCAGTCCCATGCTGGGTCTTGAACTTTAGCCCTCTTGAATTGTATTGTAACTGTACTGTCTACTTTTATTTTGTCAAGATTTGCACAAACTGTTGACTCTATAAATCCTGTATAATGATAATGATGATACTAATAAACCCCTAAGAAAGCTCCCCCTAGGTGTTCAATACATCCAACCATAGGATGTATGGCAGTCTCTTTGGGTCCAACCCACTGATCCTGTGCATTATAAAAGGGGACATGGGTTCAGATTCGGAGGGGGGGGGGATAACTCTGTTGGTTTAGGCCACTGCCTGGGAAGGCCGACCACTGAAGACACCAGCATCTGGGTTCTGCCTTTACTGCCTGTGCCAAGAATGGACTCCACAGGTATGCTGGGGCAGCAGTAGTTGTAGGTTCAGATAGGAAAAATTATATGTTTGCTGTCTTGAACTGTTATGCTGAAGATTTTGTTAGTAAAGCAATGAACCATTTTAATGCCTGGTCTGAAGTTATTCAACGGAGTGTATGAAAGTAACCGGCACATTACACAGCCTGGATCAGTTAAATCACTTCCGGGTATGAAGTCAGCTTCTGCAAAAGTTAACTTGGTACAGATATAAAGTAAGTAGTTGCCAAGAGTAATGGAAGTCTAGTAACCAGTGCAAGCAGGTTGTCATGTAGCATGGTACCTGAGAAGGTAGGGTGTAATGCAAAGTGTCGGATGCAGTGGTGTAATGTACACCGCCACTTAACTCTAAAGCAGTGGAGACATATTTTCTGGAGTGATGAATCACGCGTCTTTGTCTTACCATCTGATGGACATATCTAGGTTTGGTGGTTGCCAGGAGAACGGTACTTACCTGACTGCATTGTGCAAGTGGAAGTTTGGTGAAGGGGGGATTATGGTGTAGGGTTGTTTTTCAGGGGTTGGGTTTGGCCCCTTAGTTCCAGTGAAGGGAACTCTTAAGGTGTCAGCATACCAAGACATTTTGGACAATTTCATGCTCCCAACTTTGTGGGAACAATTTGGAGATGGCCCCTTCCTGTTCCAACATAACTGCACACCAGTGCAAAAGCAAGGTCCATAAAGACATGGATAAGCGAGTTTGGGGTGGAGGAACTTGACTGGCCTGCACAGAGTCCTGACCTCAACCCGATAGAACACCTTTGGGATGAATTAGAGCAGAGACTGCGAGCCAGGCCTTCTCATCTGACATCAGTGCCTGACCTCACAAATGTGCTTCTGGAGAATAGTCCAACATTCCCATAGACACACTCCTAAACCTTGTGGACAGCCTTTTCAGAAGAGTTGAAGATGGTATAACTACAAAGGGTGGGGCCAACTAAATATTGAATCATATGGACTAAGACTGGGATGTCATTAAAGTTCACGTGTGTGTAAAGGCAGGGGTCCCAGTACTTTTCGCAATATAGTGTATGTGTAAAAACTCTACACCTGGACTTTTGAGGTTCCCCAAAGAGTAACACACAAGACACTAATATTAAAAATATATAAAAGGGAGACTACGTCCCCAGTAGCCTTTATTGTTACAAAATCTTACATTTTAAAAACAATACAGGTAAATACCCAAAACACAAACAACAGTTACTAACATGCACTAGTCTGATCCTATATATGTTGTGCCTGGAGCATATGCTCTGAACATATTCGGTTCAAGAAGGGATAGCAATTCCTCAACATGTTTTGCAGGGAATTGTACCTGCTTCTTCAGGAGGATTTAAAGCTGCTAAAGACAAACTGTATGAAGATGGTACTAGCTCCAAAGCTCCCATAAATGATAACAAATCAGACAGGGTGGAAGAGGCCCAGAAGGTCATTCCGGAGTGCAAAAAATGGGTATCCCTCACGTGCAGTTGTAGGAAGCCATACACCAGGACCCACACTGAACCCCAACAGGAAAAAATTAGCCTATACAGCTGTATATGACATAAATCCTATAGTCATCAGTGGGATTCAGAAGAAAGACAGAGGGGTTAATTAGACAGAGAAATGCTCAGCCTAGGTGGTAAAAGGAGTTACTAATAGGCTTGGAGCCCTCCAATAAAGACAATATATATATACATTTATATTTAAACTGGCTTCTTATGGAAGTTGATGGCAGGCAACTGGAGCCAATTCCCCAAATCTCTGTCTCATTACAAGAACCCAGTGATAACTTGAGCCATATGCGGACAAAGCCTCTCCTGAAATTGGCTCCAGTTACCTACCATCTACTTCCATAAAAATCATATATATATATATATATATATATATATATATATATATAAAATCTTTGGGGCACCTCCAGGTGTAGAGTTTTTCCACACATTGCCTCCTCCCGACCCTCTCCTCCTGTCTGCCCCACCCACACTCCAGTTCCTGGCTAGTGCTGTGCCTGAGAAGATGTGTGGGCGGGAAATTTGAAGCACTGCAGCCAGCAACTACATGGTGGGTGCTAGACTGATTCCTCTACCTGAGACTGCAAATACAGCCTGGGGTGAGTGAGCTGAGCTCTGCACTATACTGAGCTCTGCCCACCCCATCTCTTCTCTCCCCCATCTCTCTCCCTCCGCCTCTCTGTTTATGTCCAGTTAGCACTCAGGGACAACTTTAGTATTATTGGGGGATGGCTGATAATGTGCTAGTTGCATAAACCGATGGGGTTTTTACTCACAAGTTTGTGATTCCTAAGTTTTCTGTTTCAATATATTTATTAGAATTTTTGAACAAGATAACAGGCTCATGACATGCCCACACAGGGGCAGAGCCAAGCAAACACATACAGAGCAGATACAGACCAGTAGTATGCATCAAACAGGCAATGCAATGGCAAACATAACCAAAGAGGATCGGCAAGAAAATCAAAACCAACAATATCAACAGCACTCAGCCGTCCTTTTTAAAGGAAAGGGCCCTACTGGGAAGTATCAATTCAGAAAAAGGAGAGAGAAAGATATAGATGGAAAAGGAAAGAGAAAATGATGGAAAAATAGGTGGGACTCTGATATAAGATGGTGGCCCTCTGGGGACACTGATGTAAGGTGGAACTTTGGAGACACAGATGCAAGGGGGGACTCTGATATAAGATGGTGGCCCTCTGGGAACACTGATGTAAGGAGAAACTTTGCAGATACAGATGCAAGAGGGGACTGTGATATAAGATGGTGGCCCTCTGGGAACACTTATGTAAGGAGAAACTTTGGAGATACAGATGTAAGGGGGGACTCTGATATAAGATGGTGGCTCTCTGGGAACACTGATGTAAGGTGGAACTTTGGAGACAGATATGTAAGGGGGAACCCTGATATAAAATGGTTGCCTCTGGGAACACTAATGTAAGGTGGAACTTTAGAGACACAGATGTAAGGGGGAACTCTGATATAAGGGGGGACTCTGATATAAGATGGTGGCCCTCTGAGGACACTGATGTAAGGTGAAACTTTGGAGACACAGATGTAAGGGGGAACTCTGATATAAGATGGTGGCCCGCTGGGGAAACTGATGTAAAGTGGAACTTTGGAGACACAGATGTAAGGAGGAATTCTGATATAAGATGGTGGCCCTCTGGGGATACTGATGGAAGGTTGAACTTTGGAGATACAGATGTTAGGGGGGACTCTGATATAAGAAGGTGGCCCTCTGGGGACACTGATGTAAGGTGGAACTTTGGAGACACAGATGTAAGGGGGGACTCTGATATAAGATGGTGGCCCTCTGATGACACTGATGTAAGGTGGAATATTGGAGACACAGATGTATAGGGAGAATGCCAGGGACTTTGAGGTAAAGGAGGACTCTGATGTGAACGTGGCATTCATTCTGACTACTGCACTCCATATGTTGTTTTCTTTATTGCTTACTCCTGACCCCTGTAATTTATGCATAGATATACATAGACCTGACCAAAGTGTTAATTGCCTCAACTTATGCTGGTTTGAAACCATTTGACAACTGGGCTATAGCCGAATGATGGCTACAGCACGGTTGTCCAGTTCTGGGAGGGTGTCATATGACGTCCTTATAGAACGCACCCCCCGCAGCACACACCCCGCGCTGTCTGTGATGTCTGTGTCCTATGGCCACAGCTGATCACATGTCAAGGCAAAGTGGCCTTTTACCACGCGATCAGCTGTGTCCAATGACACAGGTGATCACAAAGTAAATACAGTTGACGGTTATCCGCAGCACTTTCCTCACACGTGACAGCGTGAGGAAAGTACTGCCGATAACCAGCAAGTGTCACAGAGGACATCTGCACTGACAATCAGGGCACTTATTATCAGTGCCTGGATTATCAGTGAAGCCCCAAAAGCGCCCAGCAGTAGCACCCATCAATGACAGCAGTGCCGCCCATCAATGCCACCTATCAGTGCCAATCAGTGCTGCATACCAGTGCAGCATCATCAGTGCCTCCTCATTAATTCCCTCCATTGCCACCTCATCAGTGCAACCTGTTGGTGCCCATTAGAGCTGCCTATGAGTGCCTCTTCATCAGTGCCCATCAGTGCTGCCTATCAGTGCAGCCTCATCAACACACATCAGTGAAGGAGAAAATGTATGAACAGGAGCCAGGCGCTGTGTAGTTTTGTGATAAAAATAATACACCTTGTATGGAGGTGTGCCTTTAATAAGTCATATGGTAAAACAATAAATAACCAGCCTGTGGCTTTAGGAAGCCAGGTTCCAAGATGGACGGCCCGTCCGCTCAGAGGGAAGCAGTGGAGTAGAATGCCTGTCAGTGCAGGGACCACGTTTACCCGACGTCCCAGCGTCCTGGATGACGTCACCACGATGTGGAGAGACGGAGGGGGGGAACTCTTGCTGGAGCCGCAGGTTTAGAAGGAAGAGGCCGGTTGCTGGGACAACATGTTTCGCGCGCATGCGCTTTGTTAGGACAAAGCGCATGTGCGCGAAACATGTTGTCCCAGCAACCGGCCTCTTCCTTCTAAAGCTGCGGCTCCAGCAAGACTTCCCCCCCTCCGTCTCTCCACATCGTGGTGACGTCATCCAGGACGCTGGGACGTCGGGTAAACGTGGTCCCTGCACTGACAGGCATTCTACTCCACTGCTTCCCTCTGAGCGGACGGGCCGTCCATCTTGGAACCTGGCTTCCTAAAGCCACAGGCTGGTTATTTATTGTTTTACCATATGACTTATTAAAGGCACACCTCCATACAAGGTGTATTATTTTTATCACAAAACTACACAGCGCCTGGCTCCTGTTCATACCTCCCACAAACCGATGTGTTTTTACCATGGCAGCAGTGAGTTTTTTCCCCACCAATCATAGTTGACATATACCATTCACTTATTTCCTTTGGGACACATCTGTGCGCTTTTATCCAGAAGGAGAAAATGTACCTGTTTGCAAAATTTTATAATAGAAGCAAAGAAAAACTGTTTTTTTCCCAAATGTTTTGTATTTTTTCATTTATAGTGCAAAAAATAAAAACCCCAGTGGTGATTAAATACCACCAAAAGAAAGCTCTATTTGTGTGAAAAAAATTATAAAAATTTCACATGGGTACAGTTTTGCATGACCGCGCAATTGTCATTCAAAGTGCAACAGCACTGAAAGCTGAAAAGGGGGTAAAAGTGCCCGGTAAGCAAGTGGTTAATAAAGTTCTTCTATAACCACTAGCCTACAGGGCACTTATACCCCCTAACCTGCCCAGGCCAATTTTCAGCTTTCAACGCTGTCACACTTTGAATGACAATTGCGCGGTCATGCAACACTGTACCCATATGAAATTTTTATCAATTTTTTGAGACAGATAGAGCTTTCGTTTGGTGGTATTTAATCACCTCTGGGTTTTTTATTTTTTGCTAAACAAACCAAAAATTTTTTTTCTTAGTTTTTGTTATAACATTTTGTAAATAAGTGATTTTTCTCCTTCACTGATGTGCGCTAATGAGGCTGCACTGATGGGCACTGATAGGTGGAACTGATGAGGAGGCACTAGTAGGTGGCACTGATGGGCATTGACAGGCATCACTGATGGGCACTGAAAGGCAGAACTCATATATGGAACTGATAGGCGGCACTGACTGGCACTGATAGGCAGCACTGACTGGCGCTGTTAGATGGCACTGACTGGCACTGTTAGGCAGCACTGATGGGCACTGATAGGCAGCACTGACTGGCACTGATAGGTGGCACTGATAGGTGGCACTGACTGGCATTGATAGGTGGCACTGACTGGCACTGATGGGTGACACTGAAAGGCAGCTCAGATGGGCACTGCTATGTGGCATTGATGTGCACTGGTAGGCACTGCTATGTGGCACTGATGAGGCCTTGATGGGCACTGGCAGGTGGCACTGATGGACACTGACAGGTGGCACTGCTGGGGCTACACAGATCATTAGGGCACACTGATCATTAGTTCCCTGATGATCAGTGTACATGTCCCCTCTGAGGAATGCCGATTACCGGCTCTCCTCTCCTCTCAAGCTGTCAGCATGACAACTCATGAGAAATGCTGATAACCGGCATCTCCCTATTTACATGTGATCAGCTGTGATTGGACACAGCTGATCACATGACTGAGCCGACATCTTCGGCTCTTTCCGTTGATCGGTGATCCGCTGTGTCCGAGAGACACAGCGCACCACCGATCACCGCGCTGCGCGCTCCCGTAGCTGCGCATGCGCGGTTAGAATGGTAGGACGTCATATGACGTCCTCCCAGAACGAGAGAACCACCTCGCGCCCGTCATTACCTTATATGGCGGGCAGGAGGTGGTTAAAATAGGCTGAGCCCAAACCTCAGTCATTTACTAGTGAATTGAACAAAAAACAAAATGACTAGATTCTCCCATCCACACATTTAACACCGCCCTGCTAACCAACAGTACTTTGCCCTACTGATTCCTGATTCTGTATACTGTCCCGCTGACCTTCCATCCCCTGCCCCCCTGACAATTTTACTGCACCCCCATATCTGACCGGCTAGATCCGGCCCTGACTTAAATTGAATTTGATCAAGGTGAGTCAATTGGCCAGGGTGGAAAATTATCGACCACTTTTTTGTTAATTGGCAGCACACGATTGTACTTCGATCAATCAGATTATGAAATTACAAGGTGAAGACAGAGGGGTGATCAATACTTCCTTCGTCTCTGGGGTACATCAATCAAATGGGTTGTCAGCTATTAGTCAGTTATCCCTATTGGAAGAGATTGATCAACAGAAGAAATTGATCATTTATGGAAGTGTGTATGGCCTCCATAAATGATACTCTACAATCAGATCGTATTAATGCCCTGTACACACGATAAGAAAGTCGGACGTATGATCATCAGGCTTTTTTTTGCATGCTAGTCTCCATATTTTACGAAACTTACGAAAATTTTCATATGAAAGAAAAAAAATTAGAAAGTGAAGTAATGTATTGTATTATATTTGTATTGTATTTGTCGGAAGACTACTGTATTGAGTAAATGAAAATTGCACGAGAAACATTTTCGTGCTTGTGCCTTTGGATATTGTCATATGAATTGGGCAGCACAATGGCTAAATGGTTAGCGCTTCTGCCTAGCAGTACTAGCGTCGTTGGATCAAATCCCAGCCACGGCACCACCTGCCTGGAGTTTGCATGTTCTGCCTGTGCCTGCGTGGGTTTCCTCCCACACTCCAAAGACATGCTGGTAGGTGAATTGGATCGTGTCTAAATTGGCCCTAGTATGTGTATGTATGAATGTGAGTTAGGGACCTTAGATTGTACGCCCTCAGGGGCAGACTGACCATTTGGAAACTCGGGCGCTGCCCGAGGGCCTGGGGTCAGCAGAGGGCCCCATGAGATGCCCCTGGTATCTTTTTCATAGGCTTTTTTGAGTTTGGGCAAGGACACGGGGCCCCATGATCCCCTATTGCCCGGGGGCCCCATGAGTTGTCAATCCGCCCCTGTACGCCCCTTGAGGGTTAGGGACTGATGTGAAAGTACAATATATATGTAAAGCGCTGCGTAAATTAACGCTATATAAGTACCTGGAATAAATAGTCGTGATTGGCTCTTGAAAGCTGTGTATGAACGATCAGATTATTGGACGATCGATCCTCATAGGACAATTTTTGTATGAGTTTCTGAGTGTAATAGCTAATAGCGAGCTTAATGAAATAAAATGCACGTGTTCGGTATCAGCTGCTGCATTGCCAGCCCCCTGATTTCAGCTCCCCCAGAACATATCTATAGGGGGGGAGTTTCTCATGAGCTCCGATCTCTGATCTGTTCTCCTGTGACCAGGACATCCCCCGACCGGGCTCAGACCAATCCAGTGCCAGGATTGGGCAGTAGAGGGGGCTCGTCTCCCCGCCCCTCCTCTACATGTCCCTTGCTCTGCGATCCCACTGTCACCATCATCATCATGTCCGGGCAGTTGGTGTCACTGGAGGGGCTCCTGGAGAAACATCTCCCGGCTGAACAACTCAGCGAGGTATGGAGGATCCTGTACGGGAAGGAGCTCAGGTGAGATCACATGATCCTCTGTATGGAGGTCAGATGGTGGTGTCAGATGTCATCTTGTAGTAGGGGAATGACAGCTGACATCACACTGATCTCCCAGGACACCAGCACTAGTATAGTACAGGACACTTTGTTATATCAATAACCACCCTCTGTGGAATATGGGAATCATAACCAGTTTATGTGATTCTTGTATACATTGTAGGCAAATGGAAACAAAGTTTAGTTACAGCTGCGGAATTCAACACCAGAAAATCCTCACAGTGGTATAACTCCAGATCATGTGACCCCATAGCAAAATATTGATGGGCCCACCGCAGTGGCCCCCCTTCCCTTAAAAGGCTCATTCACATCACAACGCATGCATTAACACGTGTACTTTGCCGTACATTGCATTTTTTGTAATGCGTAGTAATGCAACGGCATGCATTTTACATGTGTTACTTTTGGTAGGTTTTTACCTTGATTTGCCTTCCATTTATGTGTGTTTGTGCACATTTCTTACATTTGTGCTGCACTGAAAAAAAAGTAGTACCTGCCACACTTTTTTTCAGTGTTGTACAAAGGCAATGCTACATGCTGGTGTGAACATCCGATTGCCTCTCGGGGGATCAGGAAGGATTTTTTTTTTCCCAGCAGGAGCAAATTGGATCATGCTTTGCTGGGTTTTTTTGCCTTCCTCTGGATCAACTGTGGGTGTAGGATTATAACTTTTTTTTTTTCTATGGTTGAACTGGATGGACTTTTGTCCTTTTTCAGCCAGACTAACTATGTAACTATGTAACTACATTCATAAGGAACAATTATTTTTTGGTTGCAATGCATTGGGAATGTGTTCATAAACGCACCCAGTGCATCTGGTGTGAGTGACCCCAAAGAGGAACTTCGATCTCCAGTAATGGTTCCCATCTCCAGTGACCAGGCTGAGACCTGCAGCACACCTATACACTCATGGGCAGGGGCGGACTGACCATTTGGAAACTCGGGCACTGCCCGAGGGCCCGGGGTCAGTAGGGGGCCCCATGAGATGCCCCTGATACCTTTTTCATAGGCTTTTTTGAGTTTGGGCAAGGACACAGGGGCCCCATGATCCCTTATTGCCTGGGGGCCCCATGAGTTGTCAGTCCGCCCCTGCTCATGGGCTTTTCTGCACATGCATAGATATCCTGAGAACTGGAACCTCCATACCTAGGGTTGCCACCTCATCCCTTTAAAACCGAACACATATTGATTACACAAGTTCTGTGACTGATTAAGGTGGCAATAAACTCACTTAGTGCCTTATCTGCATTAAATTAGCCTCAGAACCTGTGTAATTAATATGTGTTCGGGTTTAAAGGGATGAGGTGGCAACCCTATCCATACCTGTGGCATCCTCATGCATGCACAGGTACTTACTGTATATAGCGCCATCAATTTACGTAGATTTTTACATATATTGTACATTCAATCAGTCCCTAGCCCTCAAGTGGCGTACAATCTAAGGTCCCCAACTTACATTCATATATACACATACTAGAGCCAATTCAGACAGGATCCAATGAACCTACCAGCATGTTTTTGGAGTGTGGGAGGAAACCGGAGTCCCCGGAGAAAACCCATGCTGGCACAGGGAGAACATGCATGGTCTGATCGGGTCTGCCTGTCAGTTTTTCAGACGGACCCGATCAGATGATTTATAGCTCTCTATGGAGTGGTAGGTGTCATCAGACATGTGTCTGCTATAACCCATTGGCATCTGATCTGATCTTGTACGCTAAAACAGATGGATGGGGATCTGTTCCCCATCCGCCTGGTGGATCGTATCGGATGACAGTTGGATGGAAACAAACAGTCCTTTTCCATCTGACCGTCTCTTAGAGAACAGCGGGCTGTCTGTGTCCACTCTGCATAGCGGAGCGGACACAGACCTGTCATCCGTCTGCTCAGCAGGGGTCAGCAGAGAGATCCCCCACTGCGCAGGCAGATCTGCTTGACCGCGTTCGCCCCGTCTGAAAGGGGCCTTAGGTGCCTGCGAGGCCCTGAAGACTGCACACGTGCTGTATTTTCTAGGATGGGAGCAGTGGAGGTGCCAGCATTACTAGAGATTGAAGTTCCTCTTTGAGTTCATTTACAACAGGTGCATTTGCGTACACATTCCCAACGCATGGCAATCAGGCAGTGCATACCAGCACCAGGAGTGCAAGGTCACTTTCATCTATGCTAGAAAAAAGGAAGAACAGAAAAAAAATAAAAAATATATATATATATATATATATATATATATATGCATGTATGTTCTTTTTAATCTAATTGTGGGAAAGGGGAAGAAGCCAGGTCCAAATAATTGTTTTATTGGGAGAGGTTCACATAAAGTCAAAGTCAAGGACAGGTAGCAGGAGAGGCACAGGTTAGCCCCTACATTACTCAGGTTCACTGCTGTGGATAGAAGCCGTCAGGGAAGAGGAGGGCAGGAGTGCAGATTAAAGATTTTCCATACCCCCCAGCTCCAGTTATGTTACCATTGTAAAGCTAAAACACAGCAGAAGGAGTGTGAAAGCCCTTGCAGTCCCTCTGAAAGGTGGACTGTGGTGTCTCACATTTCAGAGGGTAGTTGACAGGTGGCTGGAAGGCGATATTTTGCCTCCTGATCACCTGTTATAAAGTGGTAGTAAACCTACTTTGTTCATTTGTACCTAAAGGTAAGCTTATAATAAAGCTTATCTGTAAGTAAAATGAATATCTTCTAAACATGCACCGTATAGGAGATATTGAGGGTTTTTTTTAGCTGTCGCATGTACCCTGAAAGAACGGCATACCCGTGCTGTTCCTATAGAGCACTGCGATGTGGCCCGCGACTCCTGCGCGTCATCGCATCTTAGCCAGACAGATAGCCGGAGCTCACGAACCCAAAGAACAGATGAAGATGGAAGCCTTTACAGTGGGGACAGCATGCCACTGGAGAGCTTCATTTTAAGGCAAGTTTCACATAATGTTTTGGTATGCGATGCATACCATCACATTATGCCATTGCCTTGCAGGGAGTGGTTTTTTTTCTGTTTGTTTTTTAATGCGGTTTACTGTTGCTTTAATTCTTAAAAGCCTGCTCCACCACGCTACAACCACATGCTTTACACATGGTAGAAGGGTGAATATGGAGTTGCCCCACTCAATGGAAAGGGGCGCATTTGGCGATGGTACTGCCCAGGAAATCTCTGGTTTTTAAGTTTTTCTTCACAACCCTAGCAGCACTAGGGATGTCGGTTCGCAGCACGACCTGCCTGGAGTTTGCATGTTCTCCCTGTGCCTGTGTAGGTTTCCTCCAGGTACTCCGGTTTCCTCCCACACTCCAAAGCCATGCTGGTAGGTTAATTGGCTCCTGTCTAAATTGTCCCTAGTATATGTATGTATGAATGTGAGTTAGGGACCTTAGATTGTACGCCCCTTGAAGGTTAGGGACTGATGTGAATGTACAATATATATGTAAAGTGCTGCATAAATTGACAGCACTATATAAGTACCTGAAATAAATAAATAAATAAATAAATAAATACATGAAATAAATAAGGGTAAGTGAACTGAATGTGTAAGAATGCACACTTATCACACCAAAAAGCTATCTGTGTGTGTTTGGCATGCTGCAGTGGAATTCAATGGAGGTGTCAAGTTGTGGCAAAGTCTAGAGAACGTGCCATGCTCTAAAAATTTTGTGAAAACACAAAGGGGTTGATTAAGGCTAGGTTCACATTTGTGCTGGTGGTGCCGCTGTGGATCCGCACGAAAATCCCTGCAGCTGCAGCACCCGCACAGAGGAATGCGGACCCGCGGGCGGGTGCCATTAATTCTAATGGCACGCCACCCGTACCGGAAAACTCAACCGTACTGGGAACCGAGGTTCCCGTGTGGGCTGCGTTTTCCAAAGAAATGCAGGGACTTCTTCCCTGCGTGTCACTGGAGTCTGTTCAAATAAATGGGCTCTTGTTTCTGCGCAAAACACGGCCTGCATGGCCACATATTTTTAATAAACCAGGGCTTACTAAAGGCAAATCGGCTGAAAGTGTAGTTTCTTTAGATCCAAGGGGAAGCTCTGAAATGAGGCAAAGCTCTGATGATTTATTTCATCCAATCATGTGTAAGCAAAAATTCAGTTTTTTTATTTTCCTTGCATGTTCCGCTCAGATCTAGAGCAACTGCGCTTTCAGTGCATTTGCAGTGCTCTTCCAAGTGTACTTGTAGTGCACAGCCTATTTGCCTTTAGTAAATTAACCCCATTGTGACGCTGATGTGCTGCTGTATACTGTTTTGTCTGTCTGACATTGTTCTAATTACTTAGTGCATTGGTAGGTAGTACAGGAGCATTAAAAATGTGGCTAAAACTCGTGTATTTCTGGTGCACACAGGCATTGAAAATTAGCGGTTGACTAATTTTTTTTTTTTGCTTCCCAGCCACATATTAATACAACCTAAAATTTGATAAAACAAGGAACAGGTGGAGGTGTATGCACAACCGCATTAGCATTGCTTCGCATTAGGCCTCTTTTACATGGGCGTTCCATATGTCCGTTTTTCATCTGTCCGTTTATGGATGAAAACTGGACACCCACGTATTTCTATGGATTAGCGGATGTAAACTGGTATGTAGGCAGTACAGGAGCATTAAAAATGTGGCTAAAACTCGTATATTCCTGGTGCACACAGGTGTTGAAAATAGGCAGTTGACTCATTTATTTTTCCTCCCAGCCACCTATCAACACCACTTAAAATTTGATAAAACAAGGAGCAAGCGGAGATGCATGCACAGCTGCATTAGCATTGCTTCGCATTAAAAAAGAAAAAATAACTTGTGTATTTCTGGTGCATACAAGCATTGAAAATAGGCAGTAGTGGTTGACTCATTTTTTTTTTTTGCTTCCCAGCCACCTTTCAACACCACCTAAAATGTGATAAAACAAAGAACAGGTGGAGGTGTATACACAACTGAATTACCATTGCTTCGCAATAGGCCTCTTTCACATGGGCGTTCTGTATATCCGTTTTTCATCTGTCCGTTTATGGATGAAAACTGGACACCCATGTATTTCTATGGACTAGCGGATGTAAATGGATGATCATTAATGTCTGTATCCGTTAACATCCCTTTTCTTGAATGGAAGAAAATCCTATTTTTCTTCCGTAAAAACAAAAACAGAACAGACAAAAAATGGATGTAAACAGATGAAAAACTGATGTAAACGGACGAAAAACAGATGTAATCGGCTGAAAAACAGATGTAAACGTACATAAACCAGATGTAAATGGATGAAAAAACTGATGTAAACTGATCCCTTTTTGCTTGGCAAAAATCTAACTGAACTGATGAAAAACTGGAATGCCCATGTGAAAGGGGCCTTAAAAAAAAAAAAAAAAATCTCAGAGTGTTTGAGGAGCATCTATTGACGCACTTTGGTTGCCTGTGCAACAAGTCAGAAAGGCACATTAAAACTTTAGACACATTCATGCACATTATGTGCTACTTTAAAGTCCAAAGCCTGTATGAACTTAAACTAAGCCCATGTATAAGAGGCCTTACCAGTCATTTTCCATGCTACTTCTTTCACCATCACAGCAAATGCTGAAGGAGGTAGTGTAGTAGTCAGTAAAAAAACAAACAAACGTTGTAGTAGCAGTAATAATAGACATTACAATATTTTATCAAAACATAATTGTTAGTACTCCTGCACACACTCTATAAGCCTAATACAAACTTTAAACTGCATGAGGCATATATGGTTAGTTTCAGTGCTGGCTGGGATGACCAGAGGCTCTGAGGGAAATAAATCTACACTACTAAAGCTGGATAAAGACTGTTTGATCTTTTTCGTTTAGCTATCAGGCCAAATAAAAAAAAACCCCTAACATATTTCTCCATCCACACAAGTCAGGTGGATAGAGAAATCCATTTTGCTAGGGTATTATATACTGACAGTGGGACCTGATTTCAAATGTCACAGGGGGGTACAAGATCAGCGTCAACAGCAACATCTGCAATCCTTCATGATACAGTGATGCATTTGTAGTATCTTCACATACATAGATTTTCTGTTTAAATTGCCTTAAGAGCCTTTCTAATGGGTTCCTGTTCCACCGCCAAGCCCCACAGCAGCCACGTGGGCTGATATGGCTATTGTTACACCAATGCTGGTAACTGAGACTTTATACCAACTCGATTTGATTAGTGAGTGTATCATTGTGTGCAGATTACAAGTTTATACAATATTTGTGGGCTTGCATTAATACTAAAAATCAGTGACAGTCCCATTGATCTCCTAGGAACCTGGATCTTCCAAGCTGTGCTGTCAATGCTGCATCACAGGGGAATTTTGAATTGAAAGGATATGGCTTTGAAGCTGCTTTAGAACAACTGCGAAGGCCTCGAACTGTTCGTGTGGGACTGATCCAGAATAAAATCCAGTTGCCAACTACAAGTCCAGTGGCAGAACAGGTATGTTAATCAAATATATCAGATCTGTGGCTTTTAGTGCCAAAGCCTTGGCATGGAACTGCTAAGTTTTGTGCTGATGCCTTTTGGGCCAAATTTAGAAGGTTTTCTCTCTCCTCCTGTCCAAAGACAACATTGTTCCAGGATAGGAAATCTGGGGAAATTCTTTTTTTTTCCTCTCTTCACCTACTCTGGACCAGTTAGGATGCCTATCACTAGCAACAGGTGCCTACACTGTCATGCGGCAAACGTTTGCCTGGGCACAGGTTCGCATTTACTGGTAGTTTGCAGGTTAAAGGACATGCGAACTTTGATTGCATGTTTTCTTCAGGACCCCAGTCCGCCTTCTCTTTGCATGTATCCTTCAGGGACCCCCTCCTTCTTCCCTTTGCATGTATCCCTTATTTCCCTACTCCAATTGCTTGTATCCATCAGGAGCCCCCTTCATTTGCATGTGACCTTCAGGACCTCTTTCACACTTTGCATGTGTCCTCCAGGGCCTGCCTTCCTTTGCATGTATCTTTCAGGACCCCCCTCCCTTTGCTTGTGTCCTTCAGGACCCCCCACTCCTTCTTTTTGCGTGTCCTTCAGGACCCCTACTCCCTTTGCATGTATCCTTCAGGACTGTCCTCCCTTTGCATGTGTATTTCAGGAACCCCCTCCCTTTTCTCTGGGGTCCTATGTTCAAGTCCCAGTTTTCTCCCTGTGCTTGCTTAGGTTCCCTCTGGGTTCTCTGGTTTCCTACCAATAAGGTTTAGCAATTATATTAATCTACTTTATGTGATGATACCAAGTCCTACTATTTTATTAAGCTCCTTTATGTGATGTTACCGTTAGGTTGAGAAATGTTACAAGAAAAGAAGGGTTGAAAAGTTAACTCCATGCTGAAATGAGCTGGGGGTTTTTTCATAATCTTGGCAGTATAGTGAACATTGAACTTTCCTCAGGCACCAACTCCCCTCCCTGCTAACAGCCAACACATAACTAAAACGCATCACTGTGATACATATACAGGCATGTTCATTTTCAGTGTGGAGCTTTTCACACTAGAAATAGATCAGATACTAATGTCCCAGGCCTTTTGAATTTGAACCCAAGATTTTACTTAGCCCTTACCACAACCTCAAGGGCCCTTCACATGGGCTTTGTCAGCTGCATTCAGCAGGGGATCGGTAAGCAGATCCCCTGCTGAATACGAGGTGAACAGAACTAACGTCAGCTTTGCAACATTTGTTGGACGAAAAATCGTTTGAAATAATTCAAACCATGTATGGCCAGCAATAGCTTCCAAAATATTGTTTACAAAATGCAGTTTATATCGCAACACATCCACCCACTTTTATTAAAATAGATAATGTTGTCTTATAATAAAGTCATGTTATCCTGCCTTTTAAAGTATATGTCACCCCAATATTTCATATTCCTGATATGTCTGTTGTACCATGTAAAGCTAAATGTAAAAGGTGCCGCACTCTTGACAGACTGCGTGTTACATTAACTCCAAAGCAGTCTCAGCCTGGGCTCCACCCCAAGCTACTCCCTCTGACGCATTTACGCACACATAGGGTTTAGTCATAGAGGTAACATTGTGGAGCAAGAGCTGGATATTTTTGCATTATGAGCTGCTGATAACCAAACCAATGATGCATTAAAATCCTGCTCTTGCTCCATGATTCTACCTCTATAGCTAAGCCCTGTAGGCAGGGCGAAATGTGTCCGTGGCCTTGGCATGGTTGGAGCCCAGGCTGCTTTTGGACTTAAAGTGGAAGTTTAGGCGAACAGACAGGATTTTTAATGCAGAGAAGACATGCTTTGTCTCTTCTGGATTAAAGTTGCCTACCTGCCTATTCACCACTGTACAGTGAGCTGTGCATGCGCAACTCACTGTACAAATTCGACAATGCTGAATCTGACTGCACTCCCCCACATGTGCGGCAGTGACGTCATCCCTGCCCAGCTAATGAAAGCGAGCGGTGATCGAGACCTGGAAGTCAGCCGCCTGAAGATGTCAGCAGCCGGTGAAGAGCTCCAGGACATCACATTGCTGGATAAAAGGTGAGTATCGTTCCACTTTAATGCAACACTTGGGCTGTCAGGAGTGCGGCATCTCTTACATTTAGCTTCAAACTGTGGGCCTGGATGAGCACCTTAGATGCAGGTACCAGCATGCAGTGGATCTCTAGACTTTTAGCCTCGGCGCTTGGAGGCACACTGTTATCCAATGGGGTCACAGTGTTGTACTTGTGTTAAAAAGTATCCTGTTCTCTTTGCATTGCTTCCTTGCAATACCTGGGGATCCTGCCAGTCCCCCTGCTTTCGTATTGACCACACTAGTCATGAGAGCACATTCATCCCAGGAAGGTCAGTTTTCTGGCTGTGCTTGAAGCAAAGCCTACCTGTCCTCCAATGGCCAAGGCTTGTGTCTCCTACTGACATGCCCCCATTCTGCTGTTCATAAACATACAGCAGTAATTTTGTGGTTGTGCACTTGGTGACCACAGATCGCAAATGTGTGGGGAGAATATGTGTGGGGACACACTTATATGTGTCCATCGTGGCTGAGGTTTCTCTTCTGAGAGCGTGCTTACCACATACTCCCAGCACAGTGGCTGAGCTATCCCAGACGATTCCTGATCTCTGATTATGATTAGGAGTCTGTGAGACAGGCTCCCAATTATGTGACTACTCTGACAGCCAATCACAGTGATCACATGATCCGGAAGTCAATCTGGCCCCTGGCTTAAAGATTCAGGTAAAGGGCCACTGAGACTGTGCAGGAAGGGGTTAACAGCCATTTTAAATCTGTGCTATGCTGCAGTAGCTATTTTAAAACTGTGCTTGATTTCAGCACTGTGGTGAGTCCTGTGGGGGAAGGGGGGTGTTTAGACTGGAATAGCTGACCAGTAGTGGGAACTGGGGTCCAGTAACCAGTTCAGGAGCTGAACCCATGAGATTCTGGGTTTCTGATTCTGCTACAGATTGCTCCATAGCACAGTATAAAAAATGTTTCTGGATTGTTTTTATAGTGATTATTCTGCTGAGATTTATTGTAAGCTCCAACAACCATCTTTGAGCAGGGCAGAGGTGGTCTGCTGCATCAGATCACTGGAATAGAAATCTAACAAATTGTAATATAGTTCACTACCCTAAGTGATCTGTTGATGATGGATTCGAGAGGGTGGATTAGGCTCCTCTTGACCTGATCTAGACCCCACAATGAAATATTAATATGTGTGTGTATATGAAAAAAAAAAAAAATATATATATATATACAGTCACCGGCCACTTTATTAGGTGCACCTTGCTACCCGGTGTGGTCTTCTGCTGCTGTAGCCCATGTGCTTCAAGGTTCGACGTGTTGTGCATTCAGAGATGGTATTCTGCATACCCAGGTTGTAACTAGTGGTTATTTATATGAGATACTGTTGCCTTTCTATCTTTTCAAACCAGTCTGCCCATTCTCCTCTGACCTCAGACGTTTCCTGTAGTTGGCCACCAGGTTTGCACACATCTTAGGAGGGATTTTGGCCCACTCCTCTTGGCAGATCCTCTCCAAGTCATTGAGGTTTGGTGGCTGACGTTTGGCAACTCAAACTTTCAGCTCCCTCCACAGATCTTCAGTCAGATTAAGGTCTGGAGACTGGCTAGGTCACTCCAGGACCTTAATGTGCCTCTTCTTGAGCCACCCCTTTGTTGCCTTGGTTGTGTGTTTTGGGTCATTGTCATGCTGGAACACCCATCCATGACCCATTTTCAATGCCCTGGCTGAGGGAAGAAGGTTCTCACCCAAGATTTGACGGTACATTGCCCCGTCCATCGTCCCTTTGATGTGGTGCAGTTGTCCTGTCCCCTTAGCAGAAAAACACCTCCAAAGCAGAATGTTTCCACCACCATGTTTGACAGTTGGGATGGTGTTCTTGGGGTCATAAGCAGCATTCCTCCTCCTCCAAACACGGCGAGTTGAGTTGATACAAAAGAGCTTGATTTTGGTCTCATCTGACCACAACACTTTCAACCAGTCCTCCTCTGCATCATTCAGGTGTTCAGTGGCAAACTTCAGATGGGCCTGGACGTGTGCTTTCTTGAGCAGAGGGGCCTTGCGGGCACTGCAGGATTTCATTCCTAGTCAGCGTAGTGTGTTACAAATTTTCTTGGTGACTGTGGTCCCAGCTGCCTGGAGATCATTGACAAGATCCTCACATGTAGTTCTTTGATGATTCATCACTGTTCTCATGATCACTGACACAAAATTATATTAGCAGCACTCCCTTTAAGAGACTGCTTCTAATCTCAGCTTGTTACCTGTATGAAAGACACATGGTAGCCAGAAATTCTACTGAATGATAGGGGATCAAATACTTATTTCCCGCATGAACATGCAAATCAGTGCATAATTTGTTAGAAATGCATTTCTTTTGAATTTTTTTGTTGCTATTCTGTCTCTCAGTGTTACAATACACCATTCGATTTTTAGACTGATCATTTCTTTGTGAGTGGGCAAACATGCAGGGAATCAAATACGTATATATCTATATATACAGTGAGGAACAGAAGTATTTGAACACCCTGCGATTTTGCAAGTTCTCCCACTTAGAAATCATGGAGGGGTCTGAAATTCACATTGTAGGTGCATTCCCACTCTGAGAGACAGAATTAAAAAAAAAATTCAGGAAATCACACTGTATGATTTTTAAAGAATTTATTTGTCTTGCATTGCTGAACATAAGTATTTGAACACCTAAGAAACAGCAAGAATTCTGGCTCTCAAAGACCTGTTACTGTGCCTTTAAAAAGTGCACCTCTACTTCACTCATTAATCTAACTTAGTAGCACCTGTCTGAGCTCTTTAAAGACACCTGTCCACCCCACAGTCAGTCAGACGCCAACTACTACCATGGGCAAGACCAAAGAGCTGTCAAACCAGAGACACCAGAGACAAAATTGTGGACCTCCTCAAGGCTGGAAAGGGCTACGGGGCAATTGCCAAGCAGCTTGGTGAAAATAGATCAACTGTTGGAGCAATTGTTAGAGGATGGAAGACTCTAAAGACAACTGTCAGTCTCCCTCGGACTGGGGCTCCATGCAACATCTCACCTTGTGGGGTATCACTGATAATAAGAAAGGTGAGGAATCAGCCTAGAACTACAAGGGAGGAGCTGGTCAATGACATGAAGAGAGTTGGGACCACAGTTTCAAAGGTCACTGTCGGTAGAACACTACGCCTTCATGGTTTCAAATCATGCATTGCACGGAAGGTTCCCCTGCTCAAGTCATCACATGTCCAGGCCCGTCTGACGTTTGCCAATGACCATCTGGATGATCCATAGGAGGCATGGGAGAAAGTCATGTGGTCAGATGAGACCAAAGTAGAACTTTTTGGTCTAAACTTTACTCGTCGTGTTTGGAGGAAAAAGAAGGATGAGTTGCATCCCAAGAACACTATCCCTACTGTGAAGCATGGGGGTGGTAACATCATGTTTGGGGGTGCTTTTCTGCGAAGCGGACAGGACAACTGCACTGTATTAAGGAGAGGATGAATGGGGCCATTTATTGTGAGATTTTGAGCAACAACCTCCTTCCCTCAGTCAGAGCATTGAAGATGGATCGTGGCTGGGTCTTCCAACATGACAACGACCTGAAGCACACAGCCAGGATAACCAAGGAGTGGCTCCGTAAGAAGCATATCAAGGTTCTGGAGTGGCCTAGCCAGTCTCCAGACCTAAATCCAATAGAACATCTTTGGAGGGAGCTGAAACTCCGTTTTGCTCAGCGACAGCCCCGAAACCTGACAGATTTAGAGGAGATCTGTGTGGAGGAGTGGGCCAAAATCCCTGTTGCAGTGTGTGCAAACCTGGTCAAGAACTACAGGAAACGTTTGACCTCTATAATTGCAAACAAAGGCTTCTGTACCAAATATTAACACTGATTTTCTCAGGTGATCAAATACTTGTATTCAGCAGTGCGAGACAAATAAAGTCTTTAAAAATCACACAATGTGATTTCCTGAATTTTTTTTTTTTTTAATTCTGTCTCGGAGTGGGAATGCACCTACAATGTGAATTTCAGACCCCTCCATGATTTCTAAGTGGGAGAACTTGCAAAATCGCAGGGTGTTCAAATACGTCTGTTCCTCACTCTCTATATATATATATATATATATATATATATATATATATATTAATATATATATTAGTGTGTGTAATAAAAAGGCAAAAAGCTATTTGGATATTTAAGCTGGTAAGCCCTTTGTTGTATGCGATGCTTTAGCAATTATACCCTGAGAAAAGAAATCTGTTACTGTATGTCAATGTCACACAAGATATATTTAGAAAGAGGAAGCACTACTTTTCCTCTTAAATCTTTGATGTCTCTCAGTGCCGTATGCAATGTTGGTGATGCATGTCATAGCCTAATAAACTCTGGTGTTTACGCCAAGCCTAGATGCGTGAATATGCGATATCTGCTAACCACACAGTACATTTGTAATATACAAAGTGATCTGAAAATTACAGCTTAAAAGATTTGTGAAGAATGTAAGGCTGGGAATGCATTGCCATAGTTGGATACATGAGTGAAATCCAGGCTTAGTATTGCTACCAAAGAGACACTGGTTGGAAGCCATATACCTCACTCATGTTCTATTGTTCAAACAGATTAATGCCCTTCACAGACGTATCGCGGAGATTGTGGAGGTAGCGGCAATGTGTGATGTGAACATTGTCTGTTTCCAGGAAGCATGGGGTGAGTCTACCCATAATGTACAAAAATGGCAGTTAAAGTATACCTGTCACAAACATATGCAATTTATAAGATATAAGTGATGAAAACATAGCAATCCATAGAATTGGAGACAGATTTGAAGTGGCATGCCATTTCCACATTTCCTGAATTAGTCAATCTTGCCCCAACTCTTAGGCCAATCATACATGGATCAAAGTTCGGCCAGTTCAGCAAGGACCTGCTGAATTTCAATCCATGTATGGACAGGCTGGTTGTACAGAAGTCGATCCACCAATTGCCTGCTGTACAACCACCTTGTCATGTTTTTCCTGATTGATCAGTCTATTCTGATGGCAGGAAAGTCTTCCTGCTATCAGAATACAATAGCTCATTGGGAGCGATTCCCCCATCCATGTTCAATGTTTGGATGGGGATTTGGGTGATTTTTTTTTCATTCAGCCAGAAAAAAAATGACTATTGTATGTTCTGCCTTAGCTTCCCAAGTCTCCCTTTTTCAGTTTGAGGCCACTCCCACATTAAAGAAGCAACAAGAAACTCAGGAAGCATGAAGGTGGATAAGGTAGCTAGGCAAATTATTTTAGCAGCCTATATCTCTAGATCTAATTACATACAGTTAAAACTAGATGTAACAATGTAGCTTATGAATATTTTCATAACCTTCGGAATTTTCTCAGTTTGAACTACCCAGTTAAATTTACCTTAACCACTTCACTATCGCCATATGTTTTATGGCAGAGTGGTTGACCTGTGTTTCTGGAGAGCCGTTTATAACCAACTTATCAGAAAACACACACAAGCAGCCAGCGCATCCTTGAATGGCAGTGATCAGAGCTGTCACTGGATAGCTTAGATCACATACACAATGTACAGAGCTGATCCAAGCAGCTCTGTACCTTGTGATGGCTGTAATGACCAAATACTGCAATCACAAATGTAAGAACTTTGGTGTTTACATTTGAGAACTACCCCCTTCTAAAAATGGAGGAAGTGATAATTTATCAGTGAAGGGAAATCAAGGAAGGGATTGTATCAGATTCATGGTGAGAGGTTTTAATGAACTGTGGGGGGGGGGGGGGGGGTCTGTTTAACCCCTTTACCACCCTCCTCCCCTGTACATCTCTGCTTCAGTCTCTCTATGGGACCTGTATCTTAACTCTTATCCTGCACATTAACGCTTCATCTACATCCTCTCATTGTATGTGATCTGTACATTAACACCTTCACTTCCTCCTCCCTCTGTGTATGATCTGTACATTAATGTTGCAATGTATCTAATTCACCATTACCAAGGTCTATATTTTAACCACCACAATACCAGCATGTTTCTTTACTTCCAAAAATTGTGGCAAAAATAAGATCACCTTGAGGTGTCTACTTTCCAAAAAAGGGTTGTTTTCGGGGTGTTCGTACCTCTTGTCATTATTATTTGATGTGTTTTTTAGCTGAAAGGAGAAACTGTTTTTTTTTCCTTTTATGTATTAAAAATAAAAAATTCCAGTGGAGATTTAATAAAACCCAAAACTCTATCTGTCTCAAAAATGATTTTGGGTACAGTGTTGCATGCCCAAGCAATTGTCAGTTAAACAATCACAGCACTGAGAACTGAAAAAGGCCTGGTAACGAAGGAATATTACAGGCTAATTAAGAAACATCAGGAGGCTCCTAAAACCATGGTGTGGATTTACTAAAGGCTAATAGACTGTGCATTTTGCAAGTGCAATTGCACTTCTTTCCCCAGAGCTTAGTGTATGTGGTAAAGATCTGTTGATTTCCATCACCTAGTCATGTGCAAGCAAAAATGCTTTCTATATTTTCTTTGAACCTGATTGGGTATTCTTTACAAAGTGAAGCTTTACCGCATTTACTAAGGAAAATGAGTGCAACTGCACTTGCAAAGTGCACAGACTATTTGTCTTTAGTAAATACACACTAATGAGTCATCCAATGGCATATTATTAGCATGCATATTTACAATTTGGACGCAATCAGGTAGATTGCTGTGCATGTTTTAAAATTATAATAAAATATGTGGAACCAAGAGCCCCTACATTTTATAAATAAGGAAATCCAAATCCCAACAGGTAGGGCAGGTCCCTGCACCGAATCACTGTTTACAAATTATATAACAGAGAAATAGGTGATCTTAGATCAATTCCTATCAATCACTAATGTTGGCAAACATCCTGTATTTGATCCGCATGCACAGAAATACATACGGGCAGGCTGTGGTCAAGGTTACTGGATTCAAAGTTTATATATGTGTGCGTTTCACATCCCAACCTTTATCAACTCTGTGCATTCTGTTTTTTATCTCTTACTGACAAGAGGAAAGCCAACCCATGAAAAGAGAATTTGAATTATCCAGGTTAGAGGTAGCCAAGTGTTAGCGAAGTAAATGTGTAACACGTTGTTATACTGTAACAGGATGACCTGACCTCCCTGTCAATACAGCTCAGGTTCAAGGACAGGCGGAGGATTCTGCTTTGGTGTAGTCAGGGGATTTAACAAAAACTGTATAAGGGCTCATGGTGGCAGACATTTTTCCCTGTTGATCTGCCTTCCTTGGAGCTACAGCTGCGCAAACTGTTGGTGCTATATAAATCCTGTATATTATTATTATTAATAATAATAATAATAATAATAATAATGTGACAAGGCTCATTCATGTAAGTCACTGTAGGAGCAGATATGTTACTCTAGGTCTCACACTCCTTCTGCAAAGCTTGTAGACCTGTAGCGATGACAGCAAACAGCCACGGTGCATGATCCAGAAGTAGGCAGAGAGAGCCAGTGAGCTGTGCTGGTACACTGCTCCAAAAAGCAAACTGTACATAAATTTGAAAAACTAATTTGGGAAGGGATTCATAATCAATTTAATGGCACATTCTAAGAATGTTTTGTTCTGGAGGGTTTAAAGTGTACAGTGAATATAAAACATCTATACACCACTGGTAACATATCATGTTTCTTTGATGTAAAAAAATGAGACAAAGCTAAATCATTTCAGAACTTTTTCCATCTTTAATGTAACCTATAAACTGTACAACGCAATTAAAAAACAAACTGAAATCTTTTACAGGGGGGGAGTAAACCTAAAAAACTAAAATAATGTGGTTGCATAAGTGTGCACACCCTCTTATAACTGGGGATGTAGCTGTGTTCAAAATTAAGCAATCACATTCAAAATCATGTTAAATAGGAGTCAGTACACACCTGCCATCATTTAATGTGCCTCTGATTAACCCCAAATAAAGTTCAGCTGTTCTAGTAGGTCTCTCCTAAACTTTTCTTAGTTGCATCCTACAGCAAAAGCCATGGTCCACAGAGAGCTTCCAAAGCATCAGAGGGATCTCATTGTTAAAAGGTATCAGTAAGGAGAAGGGTACAAAAGAATTTTCAAGGCATTAGATATACCATGGAACACAGTGAAGACAGTCATCCTAAAGTGGAGAAAATATGGCACAACAGTCACATTACCAAGAACTGGACGTCCTTCCAAAATTGAAGAAAAGACAAGAAGAAAACTGGTCTGGGAGGCTACCAAGAGCCCTACAGCAACATTAAAGGAACTGCAGGAATATCTGGCAAGTACTGGCTGTGTAGTACATGTGACAAAAATCTCCCGTATTCTTCAGGTCTGGGCTATGGGGGTAGAGTGGCAAGAAGGAAGGCCTTTCTTATGAAGAAAAACATCCAAGCGTGGCTAAATTTGGCAAAAACACATCTGAAGTCTCCCAAAAGCATGTGGGAAAATGTGTTATGGTCTGATGGAACCAAGGTTGAGCTTTTTGGCCATAATTCCAAAAGATATGTTTGGAACAAAAACAACACTGCACATCACCAAAAGAACACCATACCCACAGTGAAGCATGGTGGTGGGAGCATCATGCTTTGGGGCTGTTTTTCTTCAGTTGGAACTGGGGCCTTAGTCAAGGTAGAGGGAATTATGAACAGTTCCAAATAACAGTCAATATCGGCACAAAACCTTCAGGCTATTGCTAGACAAGGACCCAAAGCATACATCCAAACCAACAAAGGAATGGCTTTACCAGAAGAAGATTAAAGTTTGGAATGGCCCAGCCAGAGCCCAGACCTGAATCTGATCGAAAATCTGTGGGGTGATCTGAAGAGGGCTGTGCACAGGAGATGCCTTCGCAATCTGACAGATTTGGAGTGTTTTTGCAAGGAAGAGTGGGCAAATATTGCCAAGTCAAGATGTGCCATGCTGATAGACTCATACCCAAAAAGACTGAGTGCTGGAATCAAATCAAAAGGTGCTTCAACAAAGTAATAGTTTAAGGGTGTGCACACTTATGCAACCATATTATTTTAGCTTTTTATTTTTACTTCCCTCCACCTAAAAGATTTCAGTTTGTTGTTCAGCTGAGTTGTACAGTTTATAGGTCAAATTAAAGGTGGAAAAAGTTCTGAAATGATTTATCTTTGTCTCATTTTTTTACATCACAGAAACCTGACATTTTAACAGGGGTGTGTAGACTTTTTATATCCACTGTAAGTATAACCAAAGCTATTTTTGAGGTTAAACCCCTGTCCATTTATTTTTTGTTATCTTGTCTCTGAAGGATTCCCCTTGTATCCTGACCTAGAGATGCAACAGGAAGTGAGAAGAAATCTGTACAATTTGAAAGAAATTCCGCTCTTAGGGCTCGTTCATATGTGCGCAAGCCTATGCTGCCCCTCTGAAAAGTGATCCATGAAGATAACTTTTCAAAGGCAGTTGACAGGCATATTTATCTTCACCTTTTAAGCTGGCCATACATGGATCAAAATTCGGGCAGTTTAGCAGAGATAGCCGGCAACACTAAATTGTATTCTGCTGGCAGGGAATGCTCACCGCTGGCAGAACACAATAGCGCTGTAGAAGGGATTCTACACAGTCAGTGTTGATGGGGGAATTGAGCACTTTTCTTTCATTCCACCAATAATGGAAGAAAAGAAAATTGCATAATCTATGGCCTGCCTTGCTCTGGTGACAACTGTAAAGGTTTGGATTTTCTATCACAGTCATAGGACAAACAGAGAGGTGAAATAAACCCAGCGAAAACACAGACCGTAACAAATACCGGACAGAGGTTTTAAAGCGGAACTAAATCCTCCTATCCTTTTCAGCCAAGAAAGCTGCCATCTTAGCCTCTGTTTGATCTTCAACTGCAATGATGCTGCACATGTGATCAGTTATGACCCCAGCCATTTGATGGTTTGACAGATTGGTTGAGAGCACAATCCAACGTGACAGTTAGCATTCCCAACATGCCGGGAATATAACTTTTTTTAAAACCATTAAATCAATGGGTTTAGTTCCACTCTAACCTCCCCCTACTTTATCCAAAACTAAAAATAAAAAAAAACTGTTTTGGCTATACATACCCTTTAATTGCAGCCTTTACTGTAGTATTCCTTATTTCCCTACTTTATTACCTACTTAGCTAAGCCAAGTGTATGCTTGTTTTTTTTTTTCTTACAGTAATGCCATTTGCTTTCTGCACCAGAGAGAGGCTGCCATGGACCGAGTTTGCTGAATCCGCTGAGAATGGAACAACTACCAAATTCTGCCAGGAGGTAACAATAGAGCAGATTACGCCTGCTAAAGCCTATAGAAGTGTTTGTTCAATGAGGACCTGAACATTTAGGCTCCGTTCACACCTATGCAGTCTGCTTTTTGTCCGTTTTTGCAGTGCTTTCCATAGTTTGATTTGCATTTTTCTACACACGTTTTTGACGTGTTTTTATTGCATTTTGCATTTTGTTCAGCACCTTTTTTTTTTTTTTTTTTTTTGGGCAGAATAAAAATGCATAACGCGGCAAAAATGCACTACCATGCATTTCAGTAGCTTCTACATTGAACTCTATTTAGCAAAAATGCTGCCTTTTGCTTTTAAATAAGTCTCTGACCCTTTCCAAAAACGCAGCAGCTCAAAAAAGCATAGATGTGAACATGTCCCATGGGAAAGCATGTTAAATGGACTGTAGTGTGTTTCTGCACAAAGTACTAAAAACGCATTGGTGTGAACAGAGCCTTAGATTTGGTGCCACACTTAAGTATATGAGGCGGAAGCTGATATTAGACTTTTAACTCCCAGGAACATAAATTAAGGACCAACTTTTTTGTGATGTTCACAAGTCCTATTAGCCAATCAAAAAGTGTAATGTATGTGATGTAGATACAAATGAATGGATGAATGTCACCAGCATTTCAAATTTCCCAATATGTTCTGTAATAGATTCACTCCTATGACCACTAATTCCATCTAGTGGCCAAAATGCAGTATAGATTTCTGAAATACCTAACTGACATAATATACCACATTTTGGCAACTAAATTCTTTTATATTTAACTCCTTTTTTATGCAAGATGTCTTTCACCTTTTAAGTATATAGCATGTGTGTTAATTTACCAAAATATTCTGTGAATGTCCAACTTTGAGAAATGTTTACAATTAGTGCAGAGCCACTTGATTTACAATGTCACATTTTCTTTAAAATCAAAATGAATTGTAGTAATTTCTTATAATGGATAACAACCACACTCTACTACATTCACTGGCCTCTTTGTTAGGTACACATGTTCAATTGCTTGGTAGCACAAATTGCTAATCAGCCAATCACATGGCAGCAACTCAATGCATTTAGGCATCTAGATGTGGTGAAGACTACTTGCTGAAGTTCAAATTGAGCATCAGAATGGGGAAGAAAGAGGATTTAAGTGACTTTGAACATGGCATGGTTGTTGGTGGCAGACAGGCTGGTCTGAGAACTGCTGATCTAGTGGGATTTTCATGCACAACCATCTCTAGAGTTTACAGAGACTGGTCCAAAAAAGAGAAAATATCCAGTGAGCGGCAGTAACTAAAATAACTACTCGTCACAACCAAAGTATACAGAATAGCATCTCTGAACGCACAACACGGCGAACCTTGAAGCAGATGGACTACAGCAGCAGAAGACCACACCAGGTGCCACTCCTGTCAGTTAAGAACAGGAACCCGAGTCTGCAATTCACACTGGCTCACCAAAATTGGAGAATAGAAAATTGGAAAACCGTTGCCTGACCTGATGACTCTGGATTTCAGCTGCGACATTCAGATGGTAGGGTCAGAATTTGGTGTAAACAACATGAAAGCATGGATCCATCCTGCCCTGTATCATCTGTTCAGGTTGGTGGTGTAATGGTGTGGGGGATATTCTCTTGGTACACTTTGGGCCCTTTAGTACCAACTGAGCATCGTTTAAACGCCACAGCCTACCTGAGTATTGTTGCTGACCATGTCCATCCCTTTATGACTACAGTGTACCTATCTTCTGATGGCTACTTCCAGCAGGATACTGCCCCATGTCACAAAGCTAAAATCATCTCAAACTTGCTTCTTGAGCATAACAATGAGTTCACTGTACTCCAATGGCCTCCATGGTCACCAGATCTCCATCCAATAGAACACTTTTGGGATGTGGTGGAATGTGAGATTCGCATCATGGATGTCCAGGTGACAAATCTGCAGTAACTGCGTGATGCTATCATGTCAATATGGACCAGAATCTCTGAGGAATGTTTCTAACACCTTGCTGAATCTATGCCACGAAGAATTAAGGCAGTTCTGAAGGCAAACGGGGTCTAACCCGGTACTAGCACAGTGTACCTAATACAGTGGCTGGTGAGTGTATATCGGGATATACACTAGCATTTGTACAGATGTTCTTGATTCTTATGGTATGCCTGCATTGTCCATTAATGTTTTCAGCTTGCAAAGAAGCACAACATGGTAATTGTTTCCCCAATTCTGGAGAGGGATGAGAGCCACGCAGATACACTGTGGAACACTGCTGTGGTGATATCAAACACTGGTGCCGTTCTGGGGAAGACACGTAAAAATCACATCCCAAGAGTAGGAGACTTCAATGAGGTGAGATCACCAAATATACTGGCAAAGGATTCCTCCCGGCAATCTGAATCTGTAATGGGAATGTGTTTACTGGCTGAACATTTTGTTAAAGTGGAACCATGTGCATACATTAAAACTATCATAAAACAGCATATAGTGCTATTGCTCAAAGCAAATAAAAATTATAGTTCTAAAAACTAGATTTTTGTTACCGTATAATGCCATTCTCTGAGTTTGACGGACACAGCTCTACTGATTCTTGACCTTAGCGCTTATAGTGCCACCTACAGGAGTAGGAAAAAGAACACAGCATCACCTATGAGCAGTCCTATCTTCTGATTCTCGACCATTGTCGCAAAGCAGTGTCTCAAGAAGGGGGCAAACAAAAACAAAAAATCTTAAGCAGCAGCCTGCAGAAATGGATTTCCTATAGCTGAGAGGGGTTTATACCAGCTTAGACTGCCCACAGGTGGTGCTGTGTTCTTTTTCTACCTAGTGTACTACTCCTTTCGGTGGTGCTATAAACCCTATGGTCAGGAATTGGAGAGCTGTGTATGTCAATGGATGTAAGAGAAAACCTGGCTTTAATTGGTAAATATGTCTTAGCACAGTGCCATGATAAAAGGACTTGGAGGAATGAAGGGGTTGCTAATATAGGTGGGGATTGGACCTGATATGTGCTTCTTATGTAGTTGCTGGTGAGTCCCTCACCTGTATGGAGAGGGGGGTTATTCTCAAGTAAATAAGTAAAGGGACCGATTTTCTATGTATGGGTGAAGCGGCAATCCTTAGAGACCTGATGTAAAAATGTAAATCAGCTTTGCTTACTTTGCCCCCCCACCCCAGTTAAACCGCACTGTATGCCTACCAGCCACTTGCTTGTCTGTCTCTTTTCAGGACTTTCCAATCACATCTTACTGTCCTATAGACTCTCCAGCCTTAGTTTACTCTTCTGCTCCCCCACTCACCCCCACTTACAACACCTTTGCCTTGCCTCTCTCCCGGCTGCTAGTTGGCTGCTCCCCTTGCTCCTCTTTCCCTTCTAGTGCATATCCAGTACAGTTCCTCTGCATCCTCTGTTGCCTGGATGTGCCTCAAAAACCTTTAGCTGTGGTCAGCACTGGCAGGGCTGTGTGATCAGCTGGCTGCTAATAAACATACACTGCCAGTAGTTCCCATGTTGTTGCCAGCTGAGAATATATAATGTTTACTATCCCTGCCACATCTGACTTGGGGAAGTTATACAAACTATTTTGCCACAGTCAGACCTGGCAGGACACTCTAAAATACTGCACAAAATCTTTTTTTACTGAGAAAGGGGGGTGGGGTGTCTAAAGTGCTGGCTGTAGCTCCCCCATAGGAACAAATTGGGCTTCCGCCTGGGGTGGAGCTCTACAGCCAGCATTAACATAAATAAAAAGGTGCTTTTAATCCACAAAAGGGCCACAGATGAGGGCAGATGAGGTGCTTTTAATCCACAACAGGGCCACTGAGCCAAGTGCTATATGCACTTGGTCTTCTGGGGATGCAAAAATATTTTTTATGTTGTGGTGGTACCTCTTCTATCTTTCACAGTAGAGGTAGTGAAGTCCTTTTGGACTCACCCTGCAGACTTTCCTCTCCTCTTCTTGGGCACATTCTCTGTTTACATTGAAAATTAGAAGGGAGACAGGCTGGTTGGGGAAAGCTGAGCTACCTAGAGAAAATGTTGAGGATGAATTACTCAATAGTGCTGACAGCTAACACAGATCAGTGTGGGCCTGTTTTAAAGTCAATTACTGCTTGTTAAGGACGTGTAAATATTTGAATGTTCGTAACCTGGCCACAGTTCTACTTTAAACTACCACTTTAAAAACATTATACTGTGTTTGTGTATATGTGTGTATGTGTGTATGTATGTATGTGTGTGTGTATATATGTATGTGTATATATATGTATATATATATATATATATATATATATATATATAAATAGTTATTAGAAACAGGGCAATATTTAACCACTTGAAGACTGCTGCAATATGTATATTTATGTTTCGGCTTTCAAGTGTTATACTGGGGCAATACCTGCAGCTACAGGCATCCTCCTGGTATTGTTTTGTTCTTCAGCCAACGATTCCCTTTTTTGGAAAAGCCATCCTAGCGGCTAATTAGCAACTGGATTGCTTTTACTGGTGGTGGGAGCGGTCATTTCCAGCAAGCCGGACTAAAGCCAGAAGTTCTGCGAGCTTATCATAGAGCTGATCGGGGACTGGAATTTCCCCAGTCATCTCTATGGTGTACAAAACCAGAAACAATGGTAAAGGGACAGTGTAAAAATAAAAAAAGTATTAAAGAAATTTTTTTTAAAAGAACCCCCGACCCCCCATGCTTGTGGGCAAAGATGAAAGCATACGTAGGTCGCACACGCATATGTAAATGGTGGCCATACCCAACGTGAGGTATTGTTGCCAATGTTATAGTGAGAGCAATAATTCTAGCACCAGAAAGGCTTTTAAAGCATTGCCTATGGAGCTTTTTAAGTATCGTCGCTTGTTGCCATTTCACGAGCATGCGCAATTTTAAGGTGTGACACATTGGGTATCTATTTACTCAGTGTAATATCATCTTTTATTTTTTACCAAACAATTTGGTATTATATTGTGTTTATATGCATTCAAATTCATCAATGTGTTTTTTTTCCAACAAAATTTTGCTTTAAAAACCACTGCTCAAATACCGTGTGACATAAAAAATTGCAACACCCACCATTTTTATTCTGTATGGCCTCTGCTTAAAAAATATATAATGTTTGGGGGTTATAAGTAATTTTCTAGCAAAAAAATATATTTTTAAATGTAAACAAAAAGTGTCGGAATTGGCCTGGTCCCAAAGTGGCAGGGGCTACTTTGGACCAATAGAAGGGAAACTTATAACACAACGATCTTGTAGTTCTATGTCTTATAAAAAGAACACTTAGAGGCCCAGGTTTAGGTGGTTTGGGCATTTGTATGAATTTGTTCTGAGACACAAGGACAAACATTGTTTTAACCCTTCTATACTCTGTTAAAAAAGAACAATTGACAGAAACAAAAAGCCAGGAGTGCAGCGCAGTCACATGCCCTGGGACTCATGTGACCAGCCTTTCCTTCAACATAGAGAAATTGCTTACACAACTCGGGCTCCGCATCATGGGCTGCAATATGTGACTGGGCTGTAAAATGCAAGACAGCATTTTAGAGTAACAGCAGCAGAGTAACGTTGCGGTGTGTAGCAGCTAGCCATCTGCTATAAATACCCCATATGTTTTCTTGGAGAACCAAATCTCTTACTTATTTGTTCCAGTCCACTTATTACATGGAGGGCAATACAGGACATCGAGTGTTCCAGACTGCATTTGGAAGGATTGCTGTGAATATCTGCTATGGAAGACACCATCCATTAAACTGGCTCATGTACGGCATTAATGGAGCAGAAATTATTTTCAACCCTTCAGCCACTATTGGGGAACTAAGGTAATGAAATGGGATGATCGACAACAAAAAAAGAAAAAGAAAATGTATAAATGTGTGTATATCATCCAATGCCAGTAGTTTGACTACCTACATTTGGCTTATCAGCCTCTTGCAATCCATTGTACAGTAGAGCTCAGAGACAGGGAGCAGGAGAAGAAGCCAGACAGGAGTGTTGCAGTGCAATTAACTTGCTGATAGCAAAGAGACAGTGGAGTGACAGAGTGATGAGCTCATCAGTCTGCTGCTTCTTCTTTCACTGTTCAGTCACAGCAAGACATGGGAGGAGACCTGTAAGCATAAATGAAATGGAATGGTAGCAGAGAAAAGTCAGTTCCAGTCCCCTACTAGAAAGAACTGTACTGTGGGGCAGAGCTGTGTAAATCTCAGAACAGAATGAAGAGAAATGCAATTCCTTTGGCAGGTGAAAAGGTGATACTGTATGTACTCCATTTGTGTACGTCCAGCGTTAATGACAAGAAGCATGCCAGGACATTCTTTTTAAGAGGAAATGTAATTAGAGCATTAGGTCCTAATCAACATTTACTGGGCAAATTTGATACATCTGTGTAAAAATTATTTTCCAAACCATTTTAATTAAAAAAAAAAAACCTCACAATCTGTTTGAGCATTGGTTAAGCAGAGCTGAAGGGGAGAAAGTTTGGACACATTTGAATAAAAAAACATGTTTTTTTGCTATCTAAAATTGTGGTTTAAATTTCTAAATATAACCTGTTGACAATTTTCACAAGGTATCTAAGCTAATATGATAATATGCAATTGTGTACAATGTTATACATCTCTACATTCCACAGCAAGTATCAGGTTTTGTGAACAGAACACTGGATATTTTCATTTCCTTTTTAGTGAGTCATTGTGGCCAATAGAGGCAAGGAATGCTGCCATTGCCAATCACTGCTTCACCTGTGCCATCAACCGTGTGGGAACTGTAAGTGTGAAATTTCATCCACTTGTCTTCAAAAAATATACACCGCTCCAAAAAATTAAAGGAACACTTTGAAAACACATCAGATCTCAATGTGGAAAAATATCACGCTGGATATCTATACTGATATGGACTGGGTAATGTGGTAGGAACATATGGATGCCCCATCGTTTGCTGGAAATGAAAATGATCAACCTACAGAGGACTCAATTCAAAGACACCCTGAACATCACAGTGAAAAAAATGATGCAGCAGGCTAGTCCATTTTGCTGAAATTTAATTGCAGCAACTCAAAATGGTAGTTTGTATGGCCCCCACGTGCTTGTATGCATGCCTGACAACGTCGGGGCATGCTCCTAATGGAAAACAGATAGTGTCCTGGGGTATTTCCTCCAAGATCTGGACCAGGGCATCACTGAGCTCCTGGACAGTCTAAGGTGCAACCTGGCGGCATCATATAGACCGAAAGATGATATCTCAGATGTGTTCTGTTGGATTTAGGTCAAGCGAGCGTGGGGGCCATTCAATGGTATCAATTCCTTCATCCTCCAGGAACTGTCTGCATACTCTCCCCACATGAGGCACCAGGAGGAACCCAGGACCCACTGCACCAGCGTAGGGTCTGACAGTGGGTCCAAAGAGGTCCTATAGAGGTCTGTGTGTCTCTCCATGGATATGCCACCCTATACCATCACTGATCCACCACCAAAACTGTCATGCTGAACGATGTTACAGGCAGCATAATGTTCTCCACAGCTTTTCTAGACCCTTTCATGTCTGTCCCATGTGCTCAGGGTAAACTTGCCCTCATCTTTGAAAAGCACAGGGTGCCAGTGGGGGACCTGCCAATCGAGCTCTATGGTGCCGGGCAGTGAACATAGGGCTCACTAGAGGATGTCAGTCCCTCAGGCCACCCTCATGAATTCTGTTTCTGATCGTTTGGTCACATCTGTGGCCTGCTGGAGGTCATTTTGTAGGGCTCTGGCAATGCTCTTCCTGTTCCTCCTTGCACAAAAGAGCAGATACCGGTTCTTCTGATGGATTAAGGACCTTCTATGCCCCTGTCCAGTTCTCCTAGAGAAACTGCTTGTCTCCTGGAATCTGCTCCATGCTCTTGAGACTGCGCTGGGAAACACAGCTAACCTTCTGGCAATGGTATGTATTGATGTGCCATCCTTTAGGAGTTGGACTGCTTGTGCAAACTCTGTAGGGTCCAGGTATCATCTCATGCTACCAGTGGTGACACTGACCCTAGAAAAAACTAGTGTCACCATTAGAACAGTGTCACCATTAGAAAAAACTAGTGGTGACACTGCAAAACTAGTGAAAGAAAAGATGAGTAGGGAAAAAAATGTCAGTGGCCTCCAACTGTAAAACCATTCCTGTTTTGGGGGTCATCTCATTTTTGCCCATTTAGTGCACCTGTTGTTAAGTTCATTAACACCAAAGCAGCTGAAACTGAATAACAACCCCCTCTGCTACTTAACTGACCAGGGGAGTGTAATTGACTTGATGCTATACTCTGATTAAAAAGTGTTCCTTTAATTTTTTGAGCAGTGTATTATTTTGGTTCTGTTTTTGTGATTACTTCAGCTGCTGTAACAAAATAATCCCATTTAATGTGCCTTTGGTAAATTACCCTGTCTATCTATTTTTAGGAGCATTTTGAAAATGAGTTCACATCCGGAGATGGCAAGAAAGGTAATAAAATATACTTGTATACATTTGCAATGGATTTATTGAAATGTTTATAAAGAGTATAAAAATATAACCACAAATCCTGCATCAGCATCTCCTGACTATCAACAAGTTCAAATTCCCATAATGCCACACTAATAAAACCACAAATAATTATATATATTTTTTTCTAAATTTTAGTCTGTATCCTGATTTTTCTAAAGTAATAATCCTTGTCAGCGTCTGTCACTGTTGCAGTCACATTGAATGTATGTCTTTTTATCTTTTTTACAGCCCATCATGACTTTGGGCATTTCTATGGATCTAGTTATGTTTCAGCTCCAGATGGGAGCCGAACTCCTGGCCTAAGTAGAGTTAGTGATGGACTTTTGATTGCGGAGATGGACCTTAATCTGTGCCGCCAAACCTGTGACAAATGGAATTTCAAGGTGGGTGTCATCATAGTTCACAAACAATGACCAACACATTTGTTCATACAGATACAACCTCACTTTTATTGTAATTCTAAGCAAAAATGATCCAGCAGAGCTTACAAAGCATAAACAACACATTTATGGCCCTTGGGTGCCTTCCCTTCTGATCAGCTGGGGAACTGTCTGATCACCTGCTGATTGGAGCAGAGTGAAGCAGATGACAGGTCTATGTCCACTCACACGGCAGAGAAGACACGGACAGACCATGCTAGGTGGACCCTTTACACCTAGATACCTCCAATCCTGTCCACCCAAATGGAAGAGAACGCAGTCCTCCTCCATTTTTTTTTAGCGGCCTGATTGGACCTGGAGGTAGGCAGACATTAACAGACACATGTCCATTTACACCCGCCAATCCATAGGACTGCATGGACCTTCCTATCTGGTCCTCCTGAAAAACTGACAGGTGGACCTGATTGGATGGCCTTTACCTTTATTTCTTTGTATGAACATTATTATAATTATAATACAGGATTTATATAGCGCCAACAGTTGGCGCAGTGCTTTACTTATGCTGTATAAGCCTCTGCTGGTTTGTTTTACAATGAATTACAAAAAAAAGTTTTATCTGTTTGAGTGCATGTGCTAACCAGACCAACCTGGAGATAGGTGGTCCACGGCTAACGGTGAGTGCACATCCATGTGGGCACCGATTGAGCACAGAGGAGCACCTGTCATTTTTTGCACGAAATTCACCAATTAGTACTCAACACCTGGGCATTTTATTTTTCCGTATTGGGACGGAATGTTACAATTATTCATTTAGCATATGTGAAGCAATATTACTCATGTATTGTCAAATTTAATGCACTGAATTTATGCACGGTCCACATGGTATTTTGTCAATCATGGTGTATACAAGCACTAGGGGTATCAGAAGTGAAGGGTGAGCAGGAAAGGATGACTACGTTCACATACAAAAGGAGGCATTTGTAGTCACCTTAGAACAAATGTAGAACAGGAATTTTGAGGACAGCAGGAAATGCAGGTTGCATTTGAGCGATGAAATGAAGGAAGACAGAGAAGATGCATTTTTACTTGCCAACAGGTTAGTTTAGGTTTAGATCATTCCATGTTCTTTGTTTTAAAGACCTGCTTCACACAGGCAATTAGGGGCATACACCAGATTCCAGAGGCAAGAATCAGCAGATTCTTGTGGCTGGGGAAACAGGTGTACGCAAACAGTGGCAGCCACTGAGCCTGTACAAAGCAATGACAGGCTGAGAAAAGCTGGTACTGTTCGCATGTATCTGAACATGGAGAGGGTACCTGCAGTTAGAGACAGATGTCTAACCGTGGATACAGTGGAAATCATCCATCCCTAGCCACTGGTAATCACTACATGTGTGTTTACCTGCAGCCAGCCATGGCTGCTGTCAGCTTGCCATTGATTCATATGGACAGAGCAGCTGTAGCCAGTGGCGTCCCATGTCAGGTGCGGGGGTCCATCCTGCGGGGATCATCGGCATGCAACCTATATGGGGTGACACCGGACCTGCTCCAAGAAAAAGTAAGTTGTAAAGAAAGCCGACGATCCCCGCAGGATGCATCAGATCTGCGGATTGAGCATAATGTATCAGAGTCCGATCCATTATGCTCAATCCGCAGATCCGATCCATTCTGCAGGGATCGTCGGAGGGGGTGTCACCAAGTGTTACTGCACTGGGTGACACCAACTCTAGGGACGCCTCTGGCTGTAGCTAAGCGTAAACATCTGTGATTTCTGGCTGCAAGAATCTGATTCTTTCTGCCAGAATACGCAAACCAACCCTAATTACCCATGTGACGGAGGCCTAATGCCTTTTGCATTATTTTTGCTACAATTGCACTTGGTTGTTGTTTGCATCCTGATATTTAGGAAGTTGGAATTCTGATTTTTGAACACTGACATTGATAAAGCATTCATGAGTTCTCCACCACTGTTGGTTTGATTGTTAATGATTTTACAAATCATATACAGTGGGGCAAAAAATACAGCATGGGGGTGGCAACATCATGCTTTGGGGCTGTTTCTCCGCAAAGGGACCAGGACGACTGATCCTTGTACAGGACAGAATGAATGGGGCCATGTATCGTGAGATTTTGAGTGCAAACCTCCTTCCATCAGTAAGGGCATTGAAGATGAAACGTGGCTGGGTCTACCAACATGACAATGATCCCAAACATACCGCCCGGGCAATGAAGGAGTGGCTTCGTAAGAAGCATTTCAAGGTCCTGGAGTGGCCTAGCCAGTCTCCAGATCTCAACCCCATAGAAAACCTTTGGAGGGAGTTGAAAGTCCGTGTTGCCCAGCGACAGCCCCAAAACATCACTGCTCTAGAGGAGATCTGCATGGAGGAATGGGCCAACATACCAGCAACAGTGTGTGCCAACCTTGTGAAGACTTACAGGAAACGTTTGACCTCTGTCATTGCCAACAAAGGATATATAACAAAGTATTGAGATGAACTTTTCATATTGACCAAATACTTATTTTCCACCATAATTTGCAAATAAATTCTTTCCAGATCAGCCAATGTGATTGTCTGGATTTTCTTTCTCATTTTGTCTCTCATAGTTGAGGTCTACCTATGATGCCAATTACAGGCCTCTCTCATCTTTTTAAGTGGGAGAACTTGCACAATTGGTGGCTGACTAAATACTTTTTTGCCCCACTGTGTATATATATATATATATATATATATATATATATATATATATATATATTTTTTATTTTTTTTTATCTGACAGTACTACAGGTACCAGACTAAGTCATACATATATTATATTTGTACCCACAGATGACTGGACGCTATGAAATGTATGCTGAAGAGCTAGCGCGAGCTGTCAGACCAGATTTCCAACCTGACATTGTGAGAGAATAAAAGGTACTAAATTGTACTGAAAACAAAACACACAAGTGACATCCTGTGTGCACTGCCTTCTGTGCTATCAATATGGTATACATGTACTTACATAAAACTGTAAAATAATTTCTATACCTTTTTACCTAATGAATAATAAACACATTAAAAAAAAAAGTATACCTTTTTGTAAAACGGTTCTATTTATGTATGTAAAAATGAAATACAGTTTGTTCACACTAGCAGTTGAATGGTGGTAAAACTCAGATTAGCCACACTTTTACTGCCAAGCCACCCCCCAGCGCTTCCTCTTTAGCTGCAGAGCCAGTAGCCATGGGTGTGCACATGCTGCGGCCACGTTGCTTTACTTTGTGGCAGGAATTATACCTCCTGTTGCTTTGCAAACTCCCTAATACCACGTGCATTATGTGCTAGTGTGGGGTCCAAGCAGGCAATACAACGCCTCCACACTGCCCTTCAAAAGCTTTCTGAAGAATGATCTGAATGTGGAATGCTCTTCAGAGATCAAAGCTAATGTGAACGAGCCCTGAGAGCTGTGAAACAGCCCTTGCCATCTCTCTGATAAGGGATCTACGGTGAATCACTTTTCAGAATGCGTATGACAGGCGTGTCCCACATTGTCTTTTTTTAACCCTGTAATTCCACATCACCACTCTGCATCCACCTGCATTGCATGAGGTTGCAGGGTGTTTGCAGTGTGGATCCATTCCATCGAATGGGTTGCTTTGGCATCTGCACTGCTTGTTTATCGTGTTGTAAAGTGCCATTTTGAGAATTGGTTAGCAGTGACCGCCCTCCATCTCCTTCTTGACAGATTTACTGTAAACTTTTTTTTTTACCATTTCCCCTAAAAGTTAACCTAAGTTTGTGTTTCCATAATTCCCAATTATTCAATGAACCAAAAGAGAATTAAAATGGTAAAGAGATTTTTTTGTGATACCTCCTCTTCTATACATGAAAAAAATTACAAATAAAGAAATGTAAAGGATTTTTGGAACCACCTTAATTAGATGACTATTTTTGCTTTTGCCACTCAGAAGCAGGGGTGGACTGACAACTCATGGGGCCCCTGGGCAATAGGGGATTGTGGGGCCCCTGTATCCTTGCCCAAACTCAAAAAAGCTTATGAAAAAGGTACCAGAGGCATCTCATGGGGCCCCCTACTGACCCCAGGCCCTCGGGCAGTGCCCGAGTTTCCAAATGGTCAGTCCGCCCCTGTTCAGAAGAGACATATGAAGGGTATTCTTGGCCATATCTAGGTATATGCCGTCTTGCCTGGAAGCAGTGATTTAGAAGGAATTTCATTTGTTGAGGGGGATTAATGTTCCCTGTTAGTTTTGTACAGGAACACAAACACTAGATACAATCATTTCCTATCAAATGTATGTGGCCCCTTTTGGAAGTTTTCATGAGAGCTGTATATACATACATAATGCAGGCTTATTGATATATTGCCTGTCTAGTCTTTATAGGGTTACATAGTCTTGTCCTTTTATGCACTGTATGTACTACCAAGATGTGTCTAGTGGTATGTGGTCTGTGTGTCTAGCGGTACAAATCGAGCCGGAGTACAGGAAGAGGGGGCACACCAGGGGATGGCATGCTGCAAGACTGGACCCTGTCTCACTTCAGAAGAGCAAAATGTATTTAAAAAAATCAATATAGAGATGTTCTGAACATATCACCCTCTGTAAGTAGTACTTTCTCATCCCTGACTCATCAGGACAGCATCTCAGAAAATAGCTCTCTCCCCATCTTGGCTGAGCTCCTCTAGGGCCACTGGGTGATGATTTTTGTTCTGCAATGAAATGGCACAGTGCAATGAGGATACAGCAAACCATAACAACCAGGAATCATTTTCCTGAGTTACGCCTCATGCACACGGGGCATTTTTGCAGCCACTTTTAGGGGTTTCAGGCATTTTTTTTTTTTTTTACTGCTTCCAAATGGCCCTCCATGTTATCCTATGCCACCGTGCATGGCCACCATGCACACAGACTTTTAGAAGATTTTAGTAGCAGTAGCGTTTAGCAGCAGGAAAAAAACCCAGGGCCAGTGCGTCCAGGAGCAGCAGCGTTTTAACAAATGCTTGACGCGTGTAAACACAGCTAAACGTGTCAAAACACATGTTAACACTAGCGCTTGCATGTTAATTCATTTACTTGACCAAAATAATTTATCCTGCCCACTGAAATGCATTAACGCCCAAGCGCTTGATGCTTGTAAACGTGCCTAAATGCTTTTAAAAGCATTAGACAAGCGTCAGGTGTTTTTTTTCTGCCAAAACACTGCTGCCAAGAGGAGCATTTTTATCCACCTCCCGCCCGCCATATAGTAATATGACGGACGCAAGGCGGTTCTCTCGTTCTGGGAGGACGTCATATGACATCCTCCCATTCTCACAGTGCATGTGCGGCTCCGGGAGCGCGCGACGATCGGCAGTGCGCTGTGTCCCTTGGACACAGCGGATCACCGATCCACGGAAAGAGCCGAAGATGTCGGCTGGGTCATGTGATCAACTGTGTCCAATCACAGCTGATGACATGTAAACAGGGAAATGCCACATTTCTCTCCTCACGAGCTGTCGCGCTGACAGCTCGTGAGGAGAGGAGAGGAGAGCCAGTAATCGGCATTCCTCGGAGGGGACATGTACACTGATCATCAGTGCTCTGATGATCAGTGTGCCCTGATGATCTGTGTAGCTCCAGCAGCGCCACCTGTCAGTGTCCATCAGTGCCAGCTCTATGCTCATCCATGCCACCTGCCAGTGCCCATCAGTGCCACATATCAGTACCCATCTGAGCTGCCTTTCAGTGTCACCCATCAGTGCCACCTATCAATGCCAGTCAGTGCCACCTATCATTGCTGCCAATCAGTGCCAGTCAGTGCCGCCTATCAGTGTGCATCTGTGCCGCCTATCAGTGCCTGTCAGTGCTGCCTATCAGTGCCGCCTATCAGTGCCAGTTAGTGCTGCCTATCAGTGCCCATCAGTGATGCCTGTCAATGCCCATCAGTGCCACCTACCAGTGCCTCCTCATCAGTGTCCATCAGTGCAGCCTATCAGTGCAGCCTCATTAGCGCACATCAGAGAAGGAGAAAAATCACTTATTTACAAAATTGTATAACAAAAACTAAGAAAAAACGATTTTTTTTTTAGATTTTCAGTGGTTTTTTGTTTAAGAAAATCTAAAAAAACCCAGAGGTGATTAAATACCACCAAAATAAACCTCTATCTGTCACAAAAAAATGATAAAAATTTCATATGGGTACAGTGTTGCATGACCACGCAATTGTCATTCAAAGTGCAACAGTGCTGAAAGCTGGAAATTGGCCTGGGCAGGAAGGGGGTATAAGTGCCCTGTAGGCTAGTGGTTCAAATGTCCTGTGTGCATGAGGCCCCAAACTGAAATCTGGTTACTAAGGGTTATCAACTTTTGCACAACCTTGTTGCCATGTGTTTTTTTTTTTTTTTTTTTCCATCAGTGAGCCTGTATTCACACCAGAGTAGAGTGTTCTTGCATGTGTATTGTGTATCAAGCTTCAGGCATTTGTATCTTGGGCTGGGCGAGGGGAGGAGAGGATTTACTTAGGCATGAAAACGCACGTAATGTGCATTTACAGCAGCTCCCATAAAAGTTTATAAGACCAAAAGCACCTGAATATCCTCAAAAAAATCTCATGTACTTTGAGTGTAGGCTGTCTGACAGTACAAGGGTGAACAGGGACAATTATAAAGAATGGTATAAAAGGTATCTTAGCCAGAGCTCCAGGGTGATAATTAAGAAAAAAAAAAGCCAGGAATTGGGCTTTCAGGGTTTGAAAGCAATACATGTTTTCAGGGTAATGCCTCATGTACATGGACAGTGAGGCATAAAAAATGCTGGGTGCAAAATCCTGACAATTTCCAGCTTCCGGGGACCTGTAGGTATTAAGTACAGCCTCCCATACAATGAACGGCTATATGCAGCCTTACACTTGTAAATGCTTGTTTGAATCTGTGTTTATGTGCGCATGCAGTGCATTGCCTGGATTTATATCATATGCTTGTGTATAGGTGACTGCTGATGCAAACAAGCAAAGGCATTTACAAGACAACAGCTATGTACAGCCATTCATTTAAATGGCAGGCTGTACGTGGCTCTTCAAGCGTGGGAAAATGCCCAGCATTTTTTATTCTGCTCACCGTCTGTGTGCATGAGGCATAATGGTGTAGAAGTGAAGTACCTGCACTGTACATAAGGCTTGCAAGTACCTGTGTTACTCAAAAAATGGATCCCTTTTGGATTCTAGTCCCCAGTTAGACAAGAGGAATTTTACATGACCCCTGCAGTGTGAGAAGTATCTCTGTGGGGTGTATAATTACTGCAAAATAAGGAATGTTTGTAAAAGGGGTGGATAAATGGAGTGAGAAATGTCTCTGGAGGTGATGCTGACACAGCACTGTGGGGAATGTCCCTGGAGGTGGTGTGGACACAGCACAGTGGGAGCGGTCTCTGGAGGTGGTGTGGACACAGCACAGTGGGAGCGGTCTCTGGAGGTGGTGTGGACACAGCACAGTGGGGAATGTCCCTAGAGTTGGTGTGGACACAGCACAGTAGAAGGAGTCTCTGGAGGTAGTGTGGACACAGCATGGTGGGGAATGTCCCTGGAGTTGGTGTGGACACAGCACAGTGGAAGTGGTCTCTGGAGGTAGTGTGGACACAGCACAGTGGGGAATGTCCCTACAGGTTGTGTGGACACAGCACAGTAGGAGGGGTCTCTGGAGGTGGTGTGGACATAGCATGGTGGGGAATGTCCCTGGAGGTGGTGTGGATGCAGCATAGTGGTAGGGGTCCCTGGAGGTGGTATGGGCACAGTAGGAGGGGTCTCCGGAGGTGGCGTGTACACAGCACAGTGGGAGCGGTCCCTGGAGGTGGTGTGGAAACAGCACAGTGGGGAATGTCCCTGGAGGTGGTGTGGACACAACTCATTGGGAGCGGTCCCTGGAGGTGGTGTGGACACAGCACAGTGGGAGGTGTCCCTGGAGGTGGTGTGGACACAGCACAGTGGGAGGTGTCCCTGGAGGTGGTGTGGACACAGCACAGTGAGAGGTGTCCCTGGAGGTGGTGTTGACACAATACAATGGGAGGGGTCCCTGGAGGTGGTGTGGATGCAGCACGGTGGGGAATGTCCCTGGAGGTGGTGTGGACGCAGCATAGTGGGAGGGGTCCCTGGAGGTGGTGTGGATGCAGCATAGTGGGAGGGGTCCCTGGAGGTGGTGTGAACACAGCACAGTGAGAGGTGTCCCTGGAGGTGGTGTTGACACAATACAATGGGAGGGGTCCCTGGAGGTGGTGTGGATGCAGCACGGTGGGGAATGTCCCTGGAGGTGGTGTGGACGCAGCATAGTGGGAGGGGTCCCTGGAGGTGGTGTGAACACAGCACAGTGGGAGGGGTCCCTGGAGGTGGTGTGGAAACAGCACAGTGGGGAATGTCCCTGGAGGTGGTGGCGACGCAGCACGGTGGGAAATGTCCCTGGAGGTGGTGCAGACACAGCACAGTGAGATGTCCCTGAAGGTGGTGCGGGCACAACACAGTGGGAGGGGTCCCTGGAGGTGGTGTCCCCACAGCACAGTGATAGGGGTCCCTGAAGGTGGTGCGGGCACAACAGTGGGAGGGGTCCCTGGATGTGGTGTCCCCACAACACAGTGGGAGGGGTCCCTGGAGGTGGTGTGGACACAACACGGTGGGAGGGGTCCCTGGAGGTGGTGTGGACACAACACGGTGGGAGGGGTCCCTGGAGGTGGTGTGGACACAACACGGTGGGAGGGGTCCCTGGACTTGGTGTGGACACAACACGGTGGGAGGGGTCCCTGGACTTGGTGTGGACACAACACAGTGGGAGGGATCCCTGGAGGTGTTGTGGACACAGCACAGTGAGAGTGGTCCCTGGAGGTGGTGTGGCTACAACACAGTGGGAGGGTGTGTGGACACAATACAGTGGGAGGGGTCTCTGGAGGAGGTGTGGATACAGCACAGTGGGAGGGGTCTTTGGAGGCAGTGTGGACACAACACAGTGGGAGGGGTCCCTGGAGGTGGTGTGGACACAACACAGTGGGAGGTGTCTCAGGTGGGCTGTAGACACAGCAGAGTGAGGAATCTCTGTGGAGGTGGTGTGGACACAGCACTTTCATTTTTAATGCATTGGATATGTTGGCAGAGCAAGTGTTTAAAGAACCAAATATAAAAGGCATTTCTTTTAATAAGCAAAAAAAATCATAGCTGTGAAACACATACTCACACAGCAAAATAATAGATACATTAAAAAAAAATCAGGATGTGTATACTAGATACAGCCAATGCAAACTGTAGGGTGTGTAGAGTCAGAGCCTCAAAAGAAGACCCACCTATATTCTGCCATAAGGACAAGTCTCAGAGGAGGGAGTGAACCTATTCTCTCCTTTATAGAAGTCAGTGTTTTGGGAGGCTTCAGCCTCACTTTGAAAAAGGTTTGCACTAATGCTGGATAAATACTCATGTAGCTCAAATCCAAGGGTTGATTTGTGAAAGCTACAGCAAGTCACAGACTAAGGTTTCTCCTTTGTTTTTGCCAGTTGACCTCAATGTTTATCTATGAAGAAGTGTTTCAAAGGAGACAATGGATCCAGCAGCTTTATACAGCAGCTGAACAGCATGCATGATAAGAGTAATAATAATTTTAGATAAACTCTGAAAAAGCTTGAGTAGCAAATTAAAGCCATGTGAAAATATTAAGGTTGCTGCATGGAAACTTGCCTTTTGAATCTTTTATACAGCAAAAATATCAATAAATGTAATGTGAAAAAGTATGTACACCCTTCAAAAAAGCTGACATTGCCCCTTTAGCAGATCTTCTTTTAGGCATTTTGTATTTGTTATTTCCTTTGCAAAATAATTTTGGGGTTCTTTGGGGCATCTACCCCAGTGCACTATTGTGTTCTGACAGCAGGGACTCCTACCCTTAACAGTATACCCAGATCAGCACCAAAAATAGTTTTTATAACCTGAGAAGTTCATATTTGAAGGTGGTATCTGTATACATTGGCAAAAGGAAAGGTTTGTCTTATACTTTCATACTCGAAGTGTTATATTGCAGTTAAAAGGAATCCTGTACCAAGATAAATACAGGTGAAACTCAAAAAAATAGAATATTGTGCAAAAGTTAATTTATTTCAGTAATGCAACTTAAAAGGTGAAACTAATATATGAGATAGACCCATTACATGCAAAGCAAGATAGTTCAAGCCGTGATTTGTCATAATTGTGATGATTATGGTTTACAGCTCATGAAAACCCCAAATCCACAATCTCAGAAAATTAGAATATTACATGCAATCAATAAAACAAGGATTGTACATAGAACAATATCGGACCTCTGAAAAGTATAAGCATGCATATGTACTCAGTACTTGGTTTGGGCCCCTTTTACAGCAATTACTGCCTCAATGCGGCGTGGCATGGAAGCTATCAGCCTGTGGTACTGCTGAGGTGTTATGGAAGACCAGGATGCTTCAATAGCGGCCTTCAGCTCTTCTGCATTGTTCAGTCTCATGTCTTTCATCTTTCTCTTGGCAGTGCCCCATAGATTCTCTATGGGGTTCAGGTCAGGCGAGTTTGCTGGCCAATCAAGCACAGTAATTCCACAGTCATTGAACCAGGTTTTGGTGCTTTTGGCAGTGTGGGCAGGTGCCAAGTCCTGCTGGAAAATGAAGTCAGCATCCCCATAAAGCTCGTCTGCGGAAGGAAGCATGAAGTGCTCCAAAATCTCCTGGTAGACGGCTGCGTTGACCCTGGACTTAATGAAGCACAGTGGACCAACACCAGCAGATGATATGACTCCCCAAATCAACACAGACTGTGGAAACTTCACACTGGACTTCAAGCATCTTGCAATGTGTGCCTCTCCATTCTTCCTCCATACTCTGGGTCCTTGGTCTCCAAATGAGATGCAAAAGTTGCTCTCATCACAAAAGGGGACTTTGGACCACTGAGCAACAGACCAGGTGTTTTTCTTTATCCCAGGTAAGACACTTCTGACATTGTTTGTTGTTCAGGAGCGGCTTGACAGGAGGAATACGACATTTGAAGCCCATGTCCAGGATCCGTCTGTTTGTGGTGGCTCTTGATGCACTGACTCCAGCCTCAGTCCACTCCTTGTGAAAGTCCCCAACACTTTTGAATGGCTTTTTCCTGACAATCCTCTCCAGGCTGCGGTCATCCCTGCTGCTTGTGCACCATTTTCTTCCATACTTTTCCCTTCCACATAACTTTCTATTAATGTGCTTTGATACAGCACTTTGGGAACATTTAACTTCTTTTGCAATTACCTTTTGAGGCTTTCCCTCCTTATGGAGGGTGTCAATGATGGTTTTCTGCACAACTGTCAGGTCAGCAGTCTTTCCTGCATTGTGATTCCTACTGAACCAGACTGAGAGACCATTTAAAATCTCAAGAACCCTTTGCAGGTGTTATGGCTTAATTAACTGATTAGAGTGGGACACTTTGAGCCTAGAATCTTGCACCTTTTCACAATATTCTAATTTTCTGAGATTGTGGATTTGGGGTTTTCATGAGCTGTAAGCCATAATCATCACAATTATGACAAATCACGGCTTGAACTATCTTTATTTGCATGTAATGAGTCTATCTCATATATTAGTTTCACCTTTTAAGTTGCATTACTGAAATAAATGAACTTCTGCATATTCTAATTTGAGTTTCTCCTGTATGTAGGATGCAATCACTGACCTCCTGAAAATGCTAGCTAGCTGGCAGGCTCTGGCTTCAATAAATTAAGCCACCGAACAGTAAAGTCAGAACTCACTCACTGCTCACGAGGTTGCAAATAATTTCAAAAACAAGATTGATGCAATTTGTTGGGGCATTAACACTGCACAGACATCCATCCCATTTAGCATACCTTATACTAAACCTCCCTCAACACTTTCCTCTTTTGACCTTGCTCCTACCGAAGAGGTCACTAAGCTTTTCTCAGAAGCCCGCCTCACTACCTGCCCCCTGGATCCTGTCCCCTCACAACTACTACGGTCACCCTCTTCTTCCATCCTATGCGCCTTCACTCACATCTTCAATCTTTCCCTCTCTACTGGTGCCTTCCCCTCCCCTCTAAAGCATGCGCACATCACTCCCATATTTAAAAAGCTCTCCCTTGACCCCACCAACCTGAACAACTTAAGACCCCTCTCCCTGCTGCCATTTACCTCTAAACTCCTAGAACGCTTAGTCTACAATTGCCTGAGCTCCCACCTCACCGACAACAACCTTCTTGACCCTTTACAGTCTGGCTTTCGCTCACTACACTCCACTGAAACTGCCCTACTAAAACTCACCAATGATCTACTAACAGCTAAAACCAATAGCCACTACTCCGTACTCTTACTACTTGACCTCTCTGCGGCTTTTGATACAGTTGACCATCCCCTCCTCAAAAAACTCCATTCTCTTGGCCTCAGAGACTCTGCTCTCTCCTGGTTCTCCTCCTACCTATCTCAGTGCTCCTTCAGCATTACCTATAACGCTGCCTCCTCCTCTTCACTCCCTCTTTCTGTAGGGGTCCCTCAAGGTTCTGTCCTTGGACCCCTTCTCTTCTCAATCTACACCTCCTCCCTTGGTCACTTAATAAAACTCCCATGGCTTTAAGTACCATCTCTATGCTGATGACACACAAATCTATCTTTCTACTTCTCACCTCACCCCTTCAGTCTCCTCTCGCATTACTAACCTACTAAGTGACATATCGGCATGGATGTCACTCCAGTTCCTCAAACTCAATCTTTCCAAAATGGAGCTCTTAGTATTCCCTCCAGCCCGTGCCCCCTCCCCTGACTTCTCCATTAAGATTAATAACAGAATCATCAGTCCCTCCCCTCATGCCAGGGTAATAGGAGTAATCCTAGACTCCCATCTGTCCTTTCACCCCCAAATCCAATCACTGTGCAAATCTTGTAGACTTCACCTCCGTAAAATCTCTAAGATACGCCTGTTCCTAACCACGGAAAATACTAAGCAACTTATTCACTCCCTCGTTATATCTCACCTTGACTATTGCAACTCCCTCCTCATTGGCCTACCAAATCGCAGACTATCCCCTCTTCAGTCTATCATGAATGCTGCTGCCAGACTTATCCACCTTACTAACCGTTCTGTATCTGCCACCCCTCTCTGCCAATCCCTCCACTGGCTTCCCATTGCCCAACGGATACAATTCAAAACATTAACAATAATGTATAAAGCCATTTATAACTCTGCCCCAAATTACATCAACGATCTTGTCTCTAAATATCACCCAAACCGTACTCTCTGCTCCTCGCAAGACCTCCTGCTCTCTAGCTGCCTTGTCTCCTCCTCCCATGCTCGTCTCCAGGACTTTTCCAGAGCTTCCCCCATCCTCTGGAACTCTCTAATCCAATTTATCAGACTATTGCCTATTCTGCTCGCTTTTAGGCGATCTCTGAAAACCTATCTCTTCAGGGAAGCCTATCCTGCCCTCAGCTAATAATGAAATCTTCTACTCTTCCTACAAGTCCATCCCCCACAGTTACTACCTTTTGTACCACTAGCCCCTCCCTCCAAGATTGTAAGCTCCAAGGAGCAGGGCCCTCCTTTCCCTCTTGTATTGAACTGTATCGTTGCTGTATTGTCTCCCGTTATATTGTAAAGCGCTGAGCAAACTGTTGGCGCTATATAAATCCTGTATAATAATAATAACTCCTACTGTGCACTTGTTCCCTAGATGTCATGATTCAGTGACTTTCCATTTCACATGAAACATTTTCTGAAGGAGTGATCAATGCTGACAGCAGAATCCTGCTTGAAAACCATTACTGCAATCATCCTACACCACTATGGTACTGATCACAATACAAGTGAGAGGGATGCACTCTAAACATTTTTTATTGCAAGCCGCTGTTTGTATGACATTAAAAGATCTGCACACAATATTGCATATGTCTGTTCTAGATTTTTCAGTTAACCGGAACATTAAAAATGATGCCAGGGGAAAGAAGTGCATTATGAAAGCAATACCCAAACATAAGGGTAAAAATTTGCACCTGTTAGTTGTCTAAGGCCTCGTTCACACCATACATGCAGAAAAACTGATGGAAACTGACGCGCAGATTTGACTTGCAGAGACATCAGTTTCACTTCAGTTTACATCAGCGCTTCAATGAGTTTTATACATGTTGCAGACTCCTGTGCAGAAAAAATCTGCACGCGATACTAGTGTTGTGGTGTGAACAGGACACAGAGAACAGTTGATTTTGTTGTGCCCTTGCAGAACACATTCAGAAAAACTGACGTCTCTGCATTATGTGTAAACGAGCCTTAAAAGGGTGCTTGAAAGCAATTTAAATTTCAAAATCTCTCCTGCGTACCAGAGAAGTCTACTAATCAAAGGTGCACATTTTACTGGAAGCTCTAACCTGTCTTTGCTGTCAAATTATCCAATGATACAGCTGCAAATAACATCCCTGTTATTGGTTTGTGAAAGGTAAGAAGATCCATGTCAGAGAAACTGATGTCCCACATTGTGCGGCACATTGCAAGGACATGAGCACGATTGTGAGCTTTTTCATAGCAACTGTTGGACAATACATTTACTTTATAAACTATGCAAAACCTGACAGGTGGTTTTTTGTTTTTTTTTTTAAGTATTTTTTGCACCCGACACAATCGTCTAGTCAATATACACGGGACATTCTCTGGAATCATTCACTGACCGGGAATATTTGATATCACTTAAACACAATAAAACAAGTAGACTGGTATGACATATATAGATGGATGCTGTCCTTGTTTAATATGTATAAAATGTTTCTTTATTAATATTAATGATAGCCTGTTGCTGATTGCATAAGTCCTTCACATATTGTGGCATATGGCCTGTAATTTATTGATCAGTGCTAAAATATGTACACACCCTGTGTGTTTATTAGAACAAGCTGATATCCTATAATAAACCCTTGCCTTTGGATGGAAAAAGCAGACTAAACAAAAAGGCCCTCAACTGTCTCAGCTCATAGTTATAACCAGACAATGGACACAGAATACTATGAAAGTAATTCACTAAAGAAGTATACCCTCAATGATAAAATAAGAACTAAACTATGTTGCACCTCATACCAGGCTGATCTATACCCAGTAGTGTGCAATTCTAAAATAACCCTAGAAACTCAAGAAGGAAATCTTGAAGGAAGTATACAGTACATATGATTGCATTATTTTGTGCAGCAGGGCATCCCCAAAAAGCATTTGGACGTGCTTACTCATTCATACAGAAGATTGGGGTCTGGCAGCATGCTGACACACAGGGATATTGGAGATGCATGCTCCATTTATGCAGCAGTACTGTGCCAAGATGTAGGAGGGGGCTTTATCAAACAAAAAATTGGCCAAACCGTTTAGACTTTCAACAGTCTAAATGTTCCATGAAAAAAAAAAAATAAAAAAAAATAAAAAGGAAGTAGATACTTATATCTGTAAACTTGCTTGATTTGCCTGGATATATTTAAGGTGCTAAGGTGTGATAAAAGTGCACTTATTCTTTAATTTACAGAGCCTGCACTTGACTACTGCAGTAGTACTAAAGGTAATTACCCTGGCTATTGTGCTCAGTAAATTATTTTATATACATACATATATACATAATTCCATTTAGTGGTGGAGGTCTACCCTGGAGAGTGTTTTGGATCCAGCTGTTATCCATGAGGTTTTTATTTCACGCTGTACATGTAAAAATGTCTCTGTATTGCAAGTACTGCAGAATTAGTTCTGCATATATGGAAGTTATCTGCAGTGCTGCATATTCCATCCTAGTGTCAGCTGCCCATAAAGATTAACAGAACGTCCTCATCTGTGCCATAGCTGCTTCGAGCTTCTTCAAAGTTAGTGATGCTTGTTCGACACAATCCTGAAGGCAGATAGAATGTTAAATGCTATCAACTGAGGTTTCTTATTACTCATACATACATAGGTTACAATTCAAATAAAGCTACTCACGGTCAGCATATCCTGGATTGTTGTAGAAAAGACTGCCAGAGCTTTTGTTGTAACCACTAAGTACTATAAAGTGGCCTTGGTAATCACTGCTTCTGCAGAAACATTTCTGCCCAATTGGGAGAAAACAGCAGTATTTAACACGACTGGGACACAGATCACACAACAGCAGAACAGCATTCACTAGTACTATGGCCACATGTCCCTGGGAAAGGTGTTTTTGCAGCTCCTGTATTGTAACACACCTGTAATCAAAGGAAATGTGTAAGAGCAAACAAACAGATATATTATAGTGCATCCAGAAAGTATTCACAACGCTTAACTTTTGCTACAATTTGGTATGTTACAGCCTTATTCCAAAATGGATTAAATTAATTTTTTCCCTCAACATTCTACAAACAATACCCCATAATGAAAACGTGAAATAAATTAGTTTTAAAATCTTTGCATTTAAAAAAAAACAAAAAAAAAAACACAACACATGTACATAAGTATTCACAACCTTTGCTCAATACTTTGTTGAAGCACCTTTAGCACCAATGACAGCTTCAAGTCGTTTTGAGTATGATGCTACAAGCTTGGCACACCTATTTTTGGGCAATTTCTTCCATTCTTCAAAGATGTTCAATCGGGTTCAAGTCTGGGCTCTGGCTGGGCCACTCCAGGACATTCACAGAGTTGGCTCGTAGCCGCTCCTTTGTTATGTGGGCTGTGTGCTTAGGGTCGTTGTCCTGATAAAAGATGAACCGTCGCCCCGGTTTAAGGTCCACAGAGCTCTGGAACAGGTTTTCATCAAGGATGTCTCTGTACATTGCTGCATTCATCTTTCCTTTGATTCCTGACTAGTCTCCCAGTTCCTGCCGCTGAAAAACATCCCCACAGCAGGATGTTGCCACCACCATGCTTCACTGTAGGGATGGTGTTGGCCAGGTGGTGAGCGGTGCCTGGTTTCCTTCAAACATGCCGGTTTGCATCCAGGCCAAAGAGTTCATTCTTTGTTTCATCAGACCACAGAGCTTTGTTTCTCATGGTCAGAGTCCCTCAGTAACCTTTTGGCAAACTCCAGGCGGGCTGCCATTTGCCTTTTAATGAGGAGTGGCTTCCATATCGACACTACCATACAGGCCTGATTGGTGGAGTGCTGCGGAGATGGTTGTTCTTCTGGAAGGTTCTCCTCTCTCCACAGAGAAACGCTGGAGCTTTCAGAGTGACCATCGGGTACTTGGTTACTTCCCTGGCTAAGGCCCTTCTCCCTTGAACGCTCATTTTAGTAGGGCGGCCTGCTCTAGGAAGATTCCTGGTGGTTCCAAACTTCTTCCATTTACAGATGATGGAGGTCACTGTCAATGAGACCTTCAATGCTGCAGACATATTTCTGTACCCTTCCCCAGGTCTGAGCCTTGATACAATCCTGTCTCTGAGGTCTACGGACAATTCCTTGGACGTCATGGCTTGGTTTGTGCCCTGACATGCACTGGTAACTGTGGGACCTTATATAGACAGGTTTATGCCTTTCCTAATCATGTCCAATCAACTGAATTTCCCACAGGTGGACTCCAATCAAGTTGTGGAAACATCTCGAGGATGATCAGTGGGAACAGGATGCACCAGAGCTCAATTTTGAGTGGCATGGCAAAGGCTGTGAATACTTATGTACATTTGGTTTTTCTGTTTTTATTTTTAATAAATTGCAAAGATTTCAAAATTAACTTTTTTCACATTGTCATTATTGGATATTGTTTGTTGAATGTTGAGGAAAAAAATAAATTAAATCCATTTTGGAATAAGGCTGTAACATAAATAAAGTGGCAAAAGTTAAGCGCTGTGAAATACTTTATGAATGCAATGTAAATTGTACAATTTTGATTGACAAAGTAAACAGATGTACCTTTTCTCCACATTGACACCACGAGTTTTGGCTTGGGCAAATAGCTGGTTTACTCTATTCTCCTCTGCATCAAAGTGCTTTCTGTAGAAAGACTGAACAAATTTGATATCAGTTAAAAAAGACATAAAAATTAAGCAATAAGATAATTATAATTAATGATCTATGATTGGGGAAGAGAGAATCTCGGGACTGATCACACTGCCCCCCCCCCACCACCACTCACAGATTGTCTAACAGGCATTGTAATCAGTGAACTTTTTTTTACTGGACGAGAGAGAAGTGAGATGGTATGTCTCTGTCACATCATCTTTAGTTGGAGCTGAGCCCAAAGACCCGAAGCTATTGACACCAGAAGTTCAGCAGCAGAAACCTGAAGATTTCTTCAGATTCCAGCATCCTGCACGTTGGGAGGCATACTTCATTATAGATAAGTAATGTTATGAAAGCAGAAATATAGTTAAAAACAACTTTAAAAGTATTTACATTTTCTGGACAAACTATACAAGAACTTTAAAACAAGCCCTCATTCATCCCTGTAGCTATACACATTGGGGAAAAATTAATCTGACAAGTTCACAACTGAAGCACTGAAATCACATTTCCTTTACCTTTTATTTTCAATGGAGAGCATAACTTACTGCAGGGCTTGAAAGATCCCAGGTGCCAGGTCACCATGGCGACTAGAAATTGTGTTCTGGCACCTGGGGTTTGTTAGCCATCCACTGGCAGGCACTGGGATACCGTTCTTAAAGAAATCCCCGCAGCTTAATCTCCTTGCTGTTCTACCTCTGCAGCCAATCACAGCTCAGGGTTAACACAGTATGGCAGGCGCAGCCTCCTCCTCCCCTCCATCCAATCCCTGGCTGGTGCTGTGTGTGAAGTGTTCTGGCCCCACCCTCTCTCTCGGGCCAGCGCTGTGTGTGAAATGTTGCAGCCCCACCCTCTCACTGGCAGACGGTGATGGCAGCTCCAGGGATGTGTTCCAGGGTACTGGCTGCTCTGAGCGGAGCAGTGCGGTGATGAAGCTGCACCTGGTGGTCATGCCCTCCATAGTGGACAGCCGTGAGCAGAGGAATGCGGTGCCAGCCAGGGTGATCAGGACTCTGCTGAAGGAGGGGAGACCATCGTCTAAGCACGTGTCTGGCAGTAGCCTCACTGATCATATATGGAGCCCCTGTATTATACCTATAGGTAGGGGCCACACTGTTCCACTTTGCTCTGATTACATGTCTAGGAGGGGGCCACAGACCATGTGTGGGGCCCTTGTGTTGTGCTGATCATATGTATTGTGTGATATGGTGGGTTGTATTGTGTGATATGTAGGATGGTGTGCGATATAGGGAAGTGGGGGTGGGGGCTGTGCTGTGTGACATGGGGGAGGCGGCAGTTCTTTGTGAAATAGGGGGGCTGTATTGCATCATATGAGGGGGGGCTGTGCTGTGTGATATAGGGGGCTGTACTGCAGGGCTCGATAAATCCCAGATTTCCATGGCGACTGTAAATTGCGCCCTGATGCCTGGGCTTTTGTCAGCCTTCTGCCGTCGGGCACTGGTATGCCACTTTCCTGATCCAGGGATTTGAAATCTTTGTGGCTTAATCTCCTATCCATCGCTCTCAATGTACAAACAAGAGGCATTCTAAGTGGTCATCACGTGGACAGCGCTGACCAATCAGAATTTGCCTAGCCTGTCCTGTCAATGCTGGGAGGAGAGGAAAGAAAGTTGCAGAGATTTCAAATCCCCAAACCGGTGAAGCTGCGTCCTGGTGTCTTTTTCCGTTCTTTGTGTTTGCTCTTTCGAAAAACTGACTCCTAACTTTTTTAACTGGCTCCTACATTCAAAGCAAATTTGTCAAGCCCTGATCTACTGTAAGGCTCCGTTCACACCTATGCAGTTTGCTTTTTGTCCAATTTGCAGTTTGTTTTGCGTTTTTGACAGGTTTTGTTTTTTGCTTTTTTTTGTTAAAGTGGACTTTTTTTTGTTGCTGGGCAGAATAAAAATGCAAAACACGGCAAAAACACACCATCATGCATTTCAGCAGCTTCTCCATTGAACTCTATTGTAGCAAAAACTTTGCTTTTTGCTGGAAACTCACTGAAGGGGTCAGCTTATTACAATTTAAAAAGGTAAAATTCCAATTTAGTATAGGTTTTAAAATTGAACTGCCATCTATAATGTACATTTTGTAAAGCTGTATTCAGATACGATGTAGTACACTTCAGGAAACCAATTTATTATTGTCATTAGTAGTTACAGCAACTGCAAGCATGAAATGGCTCACCATGGCATAATTACAGTCATCAAGCCAAAAAAAAAAAAAAAGTCACAGTCTAGTGGTTTCTGATTATGTAAATGTTCACTACTAACAATTCCTATGCTAAAAGCCACCAGCACTGGGCTTTCAATGAAAACAAAAAAGTGTGTACTCCAAATTTAACGTCTTCCTGACCACCCTATAGCAGAAATATTGTTACAGGGCAGAACGGGTGGGCAAAACTCTACACACACACACGCGATTTAGCATTTTTGGCTAGGGGGTACGCGTGAGGGCTCTACCGACACCGCCAATCACCAGGACCCGGCTGGTGATTGCCAAGCATCTCCGACGGGGAGGAGAACTGTTTGTAAACAAAACAGTTCTCCTCCCTGTCAGCTCCTGCACACTGCTTTGCATGGCTGTGCACAGCACAACCATGCAAAGCAGTGTGCTTAGAGTGAAGCACACGGACACAGCACATAGTGAACCAGCACACAATTAACCCTTTGATCGCCCCTCATGTTAACCCATTCCTGCGCAGTGCCATTAGTACAGTGTCAGTGCTTTTTTTTTTTTAGCACAGATCACTGTATTGGTGTCACTGGGGATGTCAGTGACACCAAGTCAGTTCCCCCCAGTGTCAGAATGCCCGCCGCAGTCCTGTTATTTGTCGCTGATCGCCGCCATTAATAGTAAAAATTAAAAAAAAAAAAAATTCTAGTATCTATACCGCCATTTGTAAAATGCTATAACTTTCACATAACCCAATTAATTTACACATATTGGGATTTTTTTTTTTTAGCAAAGAAATGTAGCAGAATACATTTTGGCCTAAATTTATACCTAAATTTGATTAACATTTTTTTAATGGACATGTTTAATAGCAAAAAGTAAAAAAATATAGTTTTTTTTTCCCCCTATAGCGCAAAAGAAAAAAAAAATGCACAGGCGATGATCAAAACCACTGAAAGAAAGCTCAATTCGTGGGGGGGGGGGGGGGGGACGTAAATTTCATTTGGGTGCAGCGTTGCATGACCACGCAATTGTCAGTGACAGTAACGCAGCACTGTAATACAAAAAAAATGGCCTGGTCAGGAAGGGGGGTAAATCCTTAAGAGGGCAAGTGGTTAATATAGTGACAGACTGGCTATCAGCTCTTTGCCTACGTAGGTAAGAAATACAAACACTGCACGTTGTACCTTTTACATTTGTTAAAAAAAACTTACTTGAGTCTTGTATCCTTTGTCTACACCCAGTGTCTGCGTGCAGAACCGGTGTTGTACCCCAAAGTGGTGCATAAGATACGCCAAGTCAATTGTCCAAATACTTTTTGTGAGTTGAAGCTCCTTCATTGCATTCTGGAACTCATCCTCATGAAGCAGATTAAGATATCTACAAGCAGAAAAGGGAAAAAAAAAGGGAAGGAATAAACAAATAGCAGAACCCAATTGAAAATATAAACATTTCAAACTTAAGGCTTTGTTCACACATTTCATTTTCCCTTGGCATGTATCAGCATGTTATAGGAAAATTAAAAAACAAAACCAAAAAAAAAACCACTATATAATTATATCTGATACATATTACATATTAAAACTGACAACTGCACCGACTATGTACTAAACATGCATGTGATTTAACAAATATGGGCATGTGTCCATAAATGAATATATTAACCTCCCTAGTGGTTTTCCCGAGTCTGGCTCGGGATTAAATCTAGCTGTCAATAGCGGTAACCCTGAGCCAGACTTGTTTGGACAGAGTTCCATGTGTTTGATTTGATTACATTATTTAATTATTAGATTATTATTTTTACAGTGCAGTCCAGCATCATCGTATGACTGGTGTGGCAGTGATCAGAAATACCGACTTGTGACAGTATGTTAAAAAAAAAAAAATTATTCTCCCTTTATTTTTGTACCCTGCACAATATATCAGATACAGAATAAAGGGTCTTGAATGTAGGAGTTACACTTAAAAAAGAAAAGGAAACATGCTAATATATTTTGCTGAGGTTTTGAAATTCCTGGTGAGTTACCCACACTCAGCCGCAGTCTCTGCTACTACCAGGTAGGAATACTAATAAGGGGGGGCAGGATTAGAAGCACTGCAAGAAGACAGCACAGCAGTAACACTTTGCTTGAAATGAGATATATTCTCCCTGAATTCAACCTTGTCTCCCAGTATCCTGAAACTTATGGTGGCTATACAAGCTTTGATAAATGATCTCATTTTTGATCGATCTATAGTCTACAACCCATTCGATCAATGACACATGGAAAAGTGGAATATCATTATTGACTGCATCGCCATTTAAATTTTTTGCAAATGCATAACTTGATCGAAGGACAACTGAATTCACCAAGAAAGCATCTCAGGGCTACAGACTTATGCAATACAATCAATTTTCCACTCTGGCCAATCTATTCAGTTTGATTAAATCAAGTCTAAAATTGATTGGAGGAGAAGGTATGCCTATTTGATTGTTTGCTAATTTGGTAGAATTGCACATCGATCAGATAAGCAAATCAAAGCATGTATGTATGTATATATGACGTCCTCTAGTGGGCCCTGTGCTCACTGCCCGGCACCATAGAGCTTGATTGACATTTGCAATTGAGCACCAGAATTGGCAGATCTGCCACTGGTGTCCTGTGCTTCTCACAGACGAGAGCAGGTTCACCCTGAGCACGTGACAGACATGAAAGGGTCTGTAGAATCCATGGAGAATGTTATGCTGCCTGTAACATCGTTCAGCATGACATTTTGATGGTGGGTCTGTGATGGTCTGGGGAGGCATATCCATGGAGGGACACACAGATCTCTACAGGCTAGACAATGGCACCATGACTGACATTAGGTATCGGGATGAAATCCTTTGACCCATTGTCAGACCCTACGCTGGTGCAGTGGGTCCTAGGTTCCTCCTGGTGCACGACAATGCCCGGCATCATGTAGTGTATGCAGGCAGTTCCTGGAGGATGAAGGAATTGATACCATTGAATGGCCCCCACGGTCGCCTGACCTAAATACAATAAAACACCTCTGTGATATCTTGTTTTGGTCCATCCGACGCCACCAGGATGTACCTCAGACTGTCCAGGAGCTCAGTGATGCCCTGGTCCAGATCTTGGAGGAAATACCCCAGGACACCATCCGTTGTCTCATTAGAAGCATGCCCCGACGTTGTCAAGCATGCATACAAGCACGTGGGTGCCATATAAACTACTGAGGTGTCCGTTTATGACACAGAGAATAGCTGCGATTCAGAGGATCACAGCTATTCTCTGGTCATTCACAGTTTATGACACTCAGGAGATCAGCGGAGAACATGTTCAGCCCTTCACTGGAGATCTGTGTTCTCCCTCCAGATTCTCCAGCCCAGAGCTGGAGAATTGGAGGAACCACAAACGAAGCAGCGATAATTTACCTCTGCTTAGTAAACTGATCTTTTACTGTAATCTCGCGAGATTATAGTAAAAGCGGCTGTTTTCCAGCGTTTGTAGACCGTTTTTCCTTCATTCGGAGAACTGATCTACACCGCTTCATAAACGGCATTCACAGGAGAACTGTGTTCTCCGAGAATTCTGGAGAACTGAGCAGTGATCATTTACCGCTGGTTCATAAACGGACACCTGAGTACCATTTTGAGTTGCTGAAAAGTGCTGTGCAAATACCAGGTGACATAAAAATTGAAACACCCACCATTTTATTCTCTAGGGCCTCTGCTTAAAAAATATAAAAAATGTCTGGGGGCGCTAAGTAATTGCCTATCAAAAATAAATAAAATAGACTTTACATGTATGACAGAAATGTCAGAAAATTGGCACAGTGGGGAAATGGTTACTATGAAAGCACAGAAACAAATACTAAGGATTATTCAAAAAAGGTAAAAAACCAATACGTGCATATCTAATGGGTTACTACGGGTCACTGTGCTACCATGTCCTCACTGAGCTGTTTTGATTTACCAAACAAGCATGACTGCACTGATTCTTGCTGGCAGTAATAATAGCTGCCTGCACACACTGTGTGTGTCCAGCAGCGCAGTTCAATGACCGATGCAGCTGCTGTTTGCACGCAACTGCTCATTTACATGTAAAAAGAACCTGTGACCGATTCTGCATGCAGACTACAGTATGTGCATCCAGAGTTGGCTTTCTGCTTAGTTCCACAGAGAAGTTGTACTGTATCTGTTATGCTCCTTACAGGCCTGCTGACAGTTCGTGCAGGGTGCTGGTGGATGCTTTCACCATAAAATCATTGAAAATTAGGGATCTTCACCAACAAATCTTAGTATAGTGATAATCTTGTCTTTTATGCACATATAGTAACAGGCATCCCAAGCCAGGGCTGTGAATAAAGGACAAGATTATCACTATACCAAGCTGTCCTGGAGAAGATCCCTGTTCTGTTGAGTTCTGGCTGCAGCCAAATTAGCCAGTTTGTATGCGGCCACAGCGCAGAGTATTGCCGCATCCAAGAGGTGGTGTTTATCCTCCCCTGAATGCAGCAAATGATCTGCACCTATGTGAATGTAGCCCAAGAAATACCTTGGTTTTGATGCTCGAGAGCGGGAATCCCTAATAAAAACCGTACAACTATAATAACTTACTGTAGTACCATCCGCGCACACGCCAAGCCACAATCCCAATGATAGGACTGCTGGATGAGAGGAACCTTCAGCTGGACATAGTCACCTACAAGAAAACAGAACTTAATTTTTTTTTATTTTGTACAATGACCCGTCTTAGGCCCCATTCACATGGCTGGAAAAAATGCATTTACAACTTATTTTTAAATTTATGAATCTGACTGCAGCTGCACGGTTTTCAATGGAGGCATTCACACATGTGCGTAAAAATGCACTGCATCCAGACCTGTAACACAAAATCCAAAAACCTTTGTCTGAGAACATGCATATACACATTAAAAAAAAAAAAAAAAAAAAAGGGTGGTGGTGGTGGGGGAACAGGACAATTGTTATGCATTAAAAAAGCTTATCTATCTACCGATCATTACGCAGGCTCTTGTGTTCCTTGCCTTATTGCCCAGTAACATGTTTATGGCTGTGTTCATGAGGCATTATAGAGCTAGTCTGTTATATATAACTGAAGCCAGTTATATAGTGAACTGAGCCAGAAGTGGGAAAGGGTACCTGTCAAAACCAGGTACCTGCTCCCTTCTCCACTCAAAAGATGCCAAACATGGCAGCGGAGGGGGGCAAAGAAAAGTGGAGCTTCCGCTTTAAAGGAATATGTAAACCCAACACTTCATATTCCTGGTATGTGCCTACTGTACCACGTATTTGTATGAAAACATATCCTGTTCGGTGTGTCTTACTTCCTTTGCATGAAATCTTTGGTGATCCTGCCAGTCCCTCTGCTTTCCTACTAAAACTGACCACATTAGGCACAACACGCTGTGGTCAGTTCTCTAGCTGTGTTGGTAACTCAGCTTGCTCTCCTCCAATGATCAGACTTGTCCTGAAACACAGTCTGCACAATAATCCACTGGAAAGATCTGTGTTCTACTGTTTCTCCTACCCTAGCACTTACGCAGCTGAGAACAGAGGAGAAAAAAAAAAAAAAACACAACATGTTATAAATATCCCCCCCCCCCCCCCACCTTTTTATATCTATACAAAAATGTTTTAGCTTTTATTTCTATTTTAAACTGAATGGGTTGTTTTAAGAGGTGAGGGTATACATATACTTTAAGACTTCAGAAAGCCATATAAACCCCCCCCCACCCCCAAATAAAAACAAAAAACGCATATACGTGTTTTTTTATTTATGGATCTGAACGCAGCGGCATAGTTTTGGAGTCATTCACAGAGGTGTATAAACATGCACTGCCTTCAGATCCGTAACACAATCCACAAATCTGCCACTGATCCATGGTAAAAATGCATTTTTGAAAGGATATGTGACTCAAAACACACAACGCAGTTGTGTTTCTGAAGTGTTTGTTAAATACTTTCCATTGATTTCAATGCGAGGTGCGTTTTTATGGCACCAAACCTGTGCCAAAAATGCAGCAAGCAGTACTTTGAAAAACACACCGTACCTGAAACAGATCAGTGTGAAGCGTTCCATAGGAATACATGGTCACAAGTTTTTCTTCCGCTTTTAGCGCAAAAGCGGTAGAAAAAAAATGGATCAGTGTGAAAGCAGCTTAAAGCGATTCTAAAGGCTTAAAAAAATTACAAATAGCAAACATGTCAATACTTAACTGCTGTGTGCAGTGGTTTTGAACAGATCAGCCTAGATCCTCCTCTTCTCCAGTGCCCCACTGGCGCTCCTGGCCCCTCCCTCCTATCAGGTGCCCCCATAGGAAGCAGCTTGCTATGGGGGCACCCGCTGCTCCACGTGTCTATTCACACACGGAGTTGCGGCTCGGCCCTGCCTCTCTTAAAATTGGCTCACTGGCTGATTGACAGCAGTGGGAGCCAATGGTTCCCGCTTCTGTCTCAGCCAATGAGGAGAAGAAGTTCAAGGATAGCCGAGACTCCAGTGCACATCCCTGCATCGAGAGGGGGGCTTAGGTGAGTATTAGGGGGGCCTTGGGGGATACTGCACAGAGAAGGTATTTTACTTTGAAGCATAGAATGCATGAAGGTAAAAAACCTTGAGCCTTTAGAACCACTTTAAAGCCAGCTATAGACAGTTTGAATCGATAGATTTGAACCATGTATAAGCAAGCTGAATGTACCCAAGTTGATTGATCAGTTTGTGTACAACCGGCCTGTTGGATTTTACATGCGGTTATTGCTAGTGGCTATTATAGCTGCTACCAGTAATCACTGTGTTCACCCGGTAGGGACAGGAGAACACAATGGCTCTGTGGGAAGGATTCCCCCATCAATACTGTGTTGATGGGGGAAATGAGCGATTTTCTCTCCTTAAACCTGTGGTCACAGGAAAGAAAAATCACTCCATCGCTGAGGGGGGATGCTGCACAGAGGTGTTTTTTTTTACCTTTATGCATAGAATGCACGAAGGTGTAAGTACCACTTTAAAGCCAGCTATAGACAGTTTGAATTGAAAGACTCAAACTATGTATGGGCAGGCTGAATGTACCCAAGTGGATTGATCGATCAGCTTGGGTACAACCAGCCCGTCAGATTTTACATGTGATTATCGCTAGTGGCTATTATAGCTGCTACCAGTAATCACTGTGTTCGCCTGGTGGGGATGGGAGCAGGGGCGGACTGACAACTCATGGGGCCCATGTCCTTGCCCAAACTCAAAAAAGCCTATGATAAAGGTACCAGGGGCATCTCATGGGGCCCCCTACTGACCCCGGGCAGTGCCCGAGTTTCCAAATGGTCAGTCCGCTCCTGGACAGGAGACTCTGTGGGAAGGATTCCCCCAACAATACTGACTATTGATGGGTGAATTGGGCGGTTTTTTTTTTTTTCATGAAACCTGTGATCACAGGGAAGAAAAATCGCTCCATCGATGGGAAGAAAAAAAACGCTCCATCGATAGGAAGAAAAAAAAAAAAAAAAAAAAAAAAAAAAAAAAAAAAAATCGCTCTTTCTAAACAAAAGGAGGAAACTAAATTCTGATTACATACGTGTCTGTAAACGCATCTATACACAAATATTTTACTAATCATTACTCAGGAACTTCTCTCCAAGAGAACACAAGTGTAATAACATCAGTAACATTTTTACAGTGGTGTGAATGAAGCCTAAAAATGGTATTCAGTTTAGGTTTTTGTTGTCACAATCACGTTTATTCATGGAGACACAACAAAGTTGCAAAGCAAAATCACCATGAGTCCCTGGACTTCTCCCCAAATATCAGATATACAATTATAAATATTGAGATCCTGGGGGGGGTTACAAAATCTGGAGCAGCTGCGCCTAGCAACCAATCAGCTGCGATCTTCAGCTTGTTCAGTTGAGCTTTAAAGATGAAAGCTGGAAGGTGATTGGTTGCAGAGCTGCTCCAGATTTGCAGTTTAAAGATCATAGGGTGATTCCAGAGAGAATATTCCAGGAGTGAGATGACAGGGGTAGAGGCGGCCCATGCTGTCCACAGAGGACAGTACAGGACATGAAGCGGCTGCTATGGGAAGACATGATGTCCTGACTGGGACTGTCACAACACACAGCCCGGATAATGGAGGCACAGTGCACTCATTACTGACTGTTGTCTGTGATGTCCGCTGAAGATGCACAGCCTGGGCCGGCCTGGCCACCGTCACTTCCTCCATTCCCTGGGCTCTTCATGACCGTGTAGTCGCCTTCCCGAACATCCGGGCTTCCCTCATACCGATCTCCGTCCACCGGGTCCCCGTCAGACGTATCCGGGGCGGAGCTATCACACGCACTCTGGAATCCCCAGTCCGGGTGTGTGCTGGGTCAACGCCATAGGGCGGGGCTAGGCCGGAGAGGGCGGGCTGTTTAAAGTTCTGGGTCGGAGCTAGGCTGAGTCCGGGCGTGGTGTTTCAGGTTTTGGGGCGGGGCTAAGCTCTGGTGGGTGGGGAATTCCTGTTCTGTCACCTCTTGTAGTTGTGAAGATGGTGATGTATGGGGGTTGGACACAATTGTGGAAACACCAGGGAAAAGAATGAAATTGTCACCTAATATGGTGTTGGACCGCCTTTGGCATCCAAGACGGCCTGAATTCTCCTGGGAATTGACAACTAAAAGTCTTGGATGTTGGATAATGGAATCTGATACCACTCTTCATGCATAAATCATTCCAGTCCTCGCAGAGATGCCGGAGGCAGAAAACGAGTCCGTCCCTTGTTCTCCAGAATTGACCATAGTGGCTCTATGATACTGAGGTCCAGCAACTGCGGTGCCCAGGGAAGGTACAAGACTTTGTCTGCATGCTGGTTATTCACGATTTGACAGCACCGTGTGAATCGGAGCATTATCGTCTTAGTAAATGGGGCTTCCTTCAGGAATCATTGTCTGCACCATGGGGTGAACATGGTTGGGCAAAATTTGTACATAGTCGCTGGCAGAGACTCTACCTTCCAAGGTGATGATGGGGTTCAAGGAATACCAAGATATGGCTGCCCAAACCATGATTGTGCCTCCATCGTGCTTTACTGTTGGCATAAGACAGTCCTAGACATAAGCTTGGGATGTGTTCACCATGGTTGGGAGAAATGTGAAGCTCAATTTCTTGGACCATATTACACTCTTCCATTGATCGATAGTCCACGATTGATGGTTGTTGCACCACTCTTTCCTCTTCTGAGCATTAATATTGGTCACTAGTGGTTTTGGCAATTGCAGCTCTCCCATGAATGTTTTCCTTATGGAGTTCTCTCTGCACAGTTTTTGCGGACATGGGTTTTGGAAGACTGAGATTGAGCTCTGCAGTCACTTTTGCAGCACTTGTTTTCTTATTCCAGGTCACAATCCTGCGCAATGTTCTTTTGTCTCTTTTGGTCAGTTGACCTCGCTTATGCTCATCAGACAACATTTCCCCGAAACTGTATATGCCATCATAACCTTTGATACTGTACCTCACGTCATGGCAAATAAATTGGCAAATACAGTCACAGAGGCATCAGCTAAGCGGGCACCAACAATTTGCCCTCTTTGAAACTCAGTAAGCTCTGATATGACTCCGTATTACTAGCAGCGTACGCAGTGAATGATGAAAGTGAGGCTTCCCACCAGTTAGCTAGGTGTCTCATCACACAGCAGAAGCAAAAGAATGTCACGTCACTTCCGCCTTCAATGTGATGTCCATGTTGTCACTCTCACACCTGAAAATCATGTAGTGTTTCCATATTTTTGTCCAACCCCTGTATGCAGGTGTACAGGGAAGTGAGATCCATGCAGCTGGACGCTTTAACTACTTGCCAACTGCGCTACAGCCGAATGACAGTTACAGCACAGTTGTCCAGTTCTGGGAGGGCGTAATATGACGTCTTCCCAGAACACGCCCTCCTGCGCGCCCCTGGCGATCGCCGTGATCGCTGTTTTCTACGGACACAGCTGATCACATGATGTGGTAAAAGGCCAATCACAACGACCTTTTACCACGTGATTAGCTGTGTCCAATGACACAACAGATCACAGGTAAATGCAGTTGCCAGTTATCGGCTTCACGTTCCTCATGCTGTGACAGCGTGAGGAAAGTATTGCCGATAACCAGCAATTGTCAGAGGATGGATCGGCACTGATCATCAAGGCTGATGATCAGTGCCCAGCAGTGCCACCCACCAGTGCCACCCACCTGTGCCCAGCAGTGCAGCCTACAAGTGCCCAGCAGTGCCACCCACCTGTGCCCAGCAGTGCCTAGTAGTGCCACCCAACTTTGCCCAGCAGTGCTGCCAGTCAGTGTCCAGCAGTAGCGGCAGTCAGTGCCACCCATCAGTGCCAGTCACATGATAGGCACACCATGGTTTATGAAACAAAATGTAAGAAAAACATAGACTATTAAAGTTAAAGTGTAATTCTAGTCAAATTATAACTAAGCCTAGGCCTATTCCCACCCTCATTCTAAGACTATTCCATCTACCCTTTAAAAGAAAACATGCTTATCTATTCTGAAGCTGCTCCAGTCTGGTCACATGATTGGGTCCCAGCACCAGCTGAGCTTCAGTGTAGAGGAGGGACAGCAAACAACAGATGCATCATAGAAAGTCTATGGGTGACATCATCGCCGAGGCTTTGCAGCCATTGTCTATCCCTCTCCTCTACACTGAAGCCATCGCTGGGACCTGATCATGTGACTGGATCAGAGCAGCTTCAGAATAGGTAAGTATAGATATCTTTTCTTTTACAGGAGAGATAGAATAGATTTAGAATGGGGTGGGAGTAGATTTAGGCTTAGTTAGAATTTGACTGGAATCCCACTTTAATTTTAAGACCCACAAATGCAATATATTTCCCAGTTTTTCTGTAAAATATAAAAAGTGAGGTTGCACAGAGTAAATAGATATTCAACATGTCAAACCTTTCCAGCAGTTCCTGGGATGTGTCATAGCAATCCAGTGGCTGCACAGCCACCAGATCACTTCCATCTGACAGCTGACATTTGGCTTGCCAGATTTACACACACTCCCAGAGCTGCAGCCATCGGGGGTGTGTGTAATCCTCCTGCATTCATCGACATACTACATATGTAGGTGGCAGAAAAACCTTATTCCACCATTTGTAAAAAATTAATGTAAAGGTATTGCAAAAAGGAAAAAAAAATATTTTTTTCTAGCATTGGAGCCTGCAAAGAATTGCAATCATGATCAGTACATTACAAGTGAAATTTACATTTTACTGCAGACTAATCCTGCAGCCGTAGGTCTGTGTTGAGGTATAGAGATTTGGTTATGGAGCTGGAGGATTTAATCCATGGACTAAGTGCAGCGACATCACTGTACTCATGCTCCTTTGAGAACTACAAGCCTGTCTGCTGCAGTGGCAGATGTGTCTTGTAGTCTCCCAATCATGGATCTGTGTGAATAGATTTGTAAATTAATTACCTTTTTTTAATTTTACCTGCATAGCTCTGCCAAATGTAAAAAAATATAAAAAGCACTTGCAATTCAGGGGGATGGTTTGAGGGTAGGGGGCTGCTGAATGCATGTACTGTAGGTGTAATATGAAACATGGTCAGAAAGGTGGAATTAGCCTTTAAAGTACTACTAAAGCTAAAACTTTTATTTGGATAGAGTAAGGGAGGGCTATAACATCTCTCAGTATTTTGTAGCCTTCTGTGTCTCATTGGGGAGATTTCCCTTCACTTTCTGTCCCATAGCCACAACAGGAAGTGAGAGGAAATCCCTCATAAGTGAGAAGACTCCCTGGTACATGTCAGAACTAAGATTTCCTCTTGATTCCTGCTCCACTGACAACTCAGAATTTGGGATGTTTTTTCACTTTCACTTTTTCACTGTGATAACGGTTGGTATTGGCAACAGTGACGGGACAAGGTTAACCAGTGCCACAATAATAACCCTCAGCACAGAAGTCAGTGGACACAATAATTGCCCCCAGCACAGGTGTCAGTACATGCAATAATAACCTCCAGCATTGGTGTCCATGGATGCCATAAAAACATTCAGCACAGGTATCAGTGGATGCATTAATAACCCCCTGCATTGGTCCTGGGAATATCCCATTGCCTCTCAGGGGATCAGGAAGGAATTTTTTTCCCTGCAGGAGCAAATTGGATCATGCTTTGCTGGGTGTTTTGTCTTCCTCTGGATCAACTGTCGGTGTAGGATTATCACTTTTTTTTTTTTTTAACGGTTGAACTGGAAGGACTTTTTTCTTTTTGCAGCCAGACTAACTATGTAACTACGTATACAATTTGGAAGCACATATGAATTTGTTGTTAGAGTTTTAGACCTCCCATAATTGCTTATAATTTGCGACCCAGCACCATATAAAAATCAGCGAGTGGGAAAAGAAATAAACCCCATTGTTGGTGTCAGTGGGAGAAAAAATAAACCCCATTATTGGAGTCAGTGGGAGAAAAAATAAACCCCATTTTTGGTGTCAGTGGGAGAAAAAATAAACTATTGGTGGTGTCAGTGGGAGAAGATATAAACCCCATTCTTGGTGTCAGTGGGAGAAAAAAATAAACTCTATTGGTGGTGTCAGTGGGAGAAAAAATAAACCTCATTGTTGGTGTCAGTGGGAGAAAAAATAAACCTCATTGTTGGTGTCAGTGGGAGAAAAAAATAAACCTCATTGTTGGTGTCAGTGGGAGAAAAAATAAACCTCATTGTTGGTGTCAGTGGGAGAAAAAAATAAACCTCATTGTTGGTGTCAGTGGGAGAAGATATAAGCCCCATTGTTGGTGTCAGTTAAGGAAAAATAAACCCCATAGTTGGTGTCAGCGGGAGAGGAAATAAACCCCATTGCTGTATCAGTGGGAGAAGAAATAAACCCCATCAATGGTGTCAGTGGGAGAAGAAACAAACTCTGTGATTGCTGACCGTGAAACAAAAATAAACCCTATCGTTGTTGTCATTGAAGCATAAATAATCCCCGTCATTGGTGTGAGTGGGAGAAAAAGTAAGTCCTTTTTTTGGTGTCAGTAGCAGAAAATATAAATTCATTTTTGTAAGTGGGAGCAAAAATAAACCCCATAATTATTTTCAGTGGGAGAAGAAATACATTCCAACAATGTTGGTAGGAGCAAACCATACCCCATCACTTCATTGATGTTCAGTGGTTAACCTACAGTACCTGATCACATACACCACAAAATCAGAACTATGATGACACTGTCAGGCAGGAGATAACTGCAGCAGTGGCAGACTGACCATTTGGAAACTCGGGCACTGCCCGAGGGCCCGGGGTCAGTAGAGGGCCCCATGAGATGCCCCTGGTACCTTTTTCATAGTTTTTTTTTGAGTTTGGACAAGGACACAGGGACCCCATGATGCCCTATTGCCCGGGGGCCCCATGAGTTGTCAGTCCGCCCCTGAACTGCAGTACCAGATACAGGAGTACATAGCAATCTATTACGCTGCTCAGTGTCCATTGTGCGACGACAAGCATTGTGGGACAGTGTTCAAAAAATATTGAGGATGACCTGCAGGATCCAAGACACTTAGCAATTATGAAATTCTATTGTCACTATTTCTAGAAAATTATGAAAATATACAAAATGAAGGCCTATTTTTCTAAAAGCTCTTGCCATCTTAGTCAGAGGAGCAGACAAGTTTTTGCAAAACTCAGCATATATAAAAAAAAGTGTATATATGAAGTTTTTTTTTATTATATCACAATTACATATTTTTAAATTGATTTATTTATTTATTTATAAATTCGTTTTCAGTACGTTTCATGATTGGTGTAGGAGGTATATTAAGTATATGTTGATAGCAATTTTATATCACGAATACAATTAGAGCGCAACACATATTAAATTTATCATCAATTAATTTTGCACAGTCTTATGGGTATGTGTATTGTGTTGATGCACCACTATTATAGCTGTTAGTATTAATTTAAATTATTTTATTATTTTATGTAAATACCACATAGTAGCTCACAAGCATAAATTCATATTCTTGCAAAACTCGTTGTATGACCAGTGACATCATTTTGAATAAAAATTTGAACTATTTGTGGAAAATGAGGGAGTCTATTCTGTATGTTCTCAGCTCTTGCTGTGAAGAAGCCTTTTTGTATCTGGACGTTAAATCTCTTTTCCTACAGACGTTAGGAGTGCCCCCTTATCCTTTGTGATGACCTGACAGTGAATAAATCTATACCAAATTCACTATATGGACCACCTATATATTTATACATGTTGATCATATCCCCCCTTAATCTCCTCTTCTCAAGAGAGAATAAATTCAGTTCCTCTAATCTTTCCTCATCTCCTCCATGCCTCTTATCAGTTTGGTTGCCCTTCTCCACACTTTCTCCAGTTCTCCAGTCAAGCTGTTTCTCTGCATCACTAGTATGTTTTGAATTTGACCAGATAGCCTTAAAGTAGAACTGAAAGTAAAACTTTTTTTTCCATTTTGGAAAGAATAGTGGAGCGTAAGCAGGTGCTTAACTGCTTGCCACCCCTCCACAGTAGTTGTACTTCAGGCCAAGCGTCTTATCTGTACGTCGCAATCTTTTTTCCAGGTTCGGGGTGTGTGTGTGCACCTTGCCGACCTGTGCTATGAATGAACACTGCATGTTGAAATGCGTTTTTATTACAAAATATATGCAAAATTTAAAAAAAAATACATTTCAAATATACTGTATGTCTTTAAAAATACAAATCTACATTTTTTAAATGCATTTACAAATATGTGTAAAAATATATGTTAAAATTACTTTTTTACATGTTAAAAAAATCTGAAAAATATATTTAACAAATATATATTTTTAAAAATATATATTTTTTAAATATATTCTTTAGATTTTTTTTAACATATAAAAAAGTCATAGTATGCTAATGGAGAGACCTTGCCACCCTGGCCCTCAGCTGTGGGTCCTGTGGCTTGGTGCAGGAATGCCTAGGGCTCAGGAACTTACTATTACTATTGAGGAGCTGTCCCATATCTGTGGTGCTTCCTAGAAGCGATGATTGCTGAATATGTGTATTTGTGCTTTGCGCTAAGAAAGACTGCTGCAGGATGTATATTTTTACCAGTGGCACTTGGAAACGAAGAGTCTATCATCAGTATGTCTAATGTGGTGTATTACTGGAAGAAGCATTAGTTGCATTGCAGTGCTGAAATTGTGTCTGAAAGTGGACAGGCATTTATTTAACAATGGGCCTATGGTCAGGGATGTTGTGAATGGGCCTCTAGCTGGGAGCACATATCCAAGACGGTAAATACAAAGAAAGGTTTGTGGGGTCTCTGTCCATGAAGAAGAAGCAGACGGGACCTTAACAGCTTGGCGCCAACAGCTGTCCAATCCACACGTACCAAGGGGCTGCAGGACCAGTTTTCCAGCGCTGCATGATCTTGCACAAACATAATAGGGAGCCAACTGTAAAACATCACATAGTTACAGCTGGCTCCCACATTAAAAAAAACAGTCCTGATTGGACAAAGATGTTGATTGATGTAAACAGATGATGACTACATCCTCAAGCCCATAGGAATGAATTGCTGCCCATTTTTCATCCAAAAGTGACAGATGAAAAATGAACGAATGGAATACCCACGTGAAATAGGTGTTTCTGTTGTATAGTAGGATATTAGTTAAATATGGACTCTGTCAGAACAATTTCCAAGCTGTGTGGGGTTCAAATACTTGGACCAAGCTCAGGTCACTGCATCCACAGATACCAGACTTACAACCAGCTATAGATGGATTGAATCTCAGCAGAGGCCGGCCAAGGTTCGATCCATCAATGGGACAATCTGATTGTTACCCAAGTTGGTCCATCGATCAACTTGGGTACAACCAGCCTGTTGGATTTAAAGCATTTGAATACCGCCAGCGGCTATAGCCGTCAGCAGTGACTATTGTGTTCTCCCAGGCCAGGAAAGCTCTCTAAGTTCCCCCCTTCCCCCCATGGTTGCCACCTGATCCCTTTAAAACTGAACACATATTAATAGACAGGTTCTCTGGCTGATTAAGATGGCAGTTTAACTTACCTAGTGCCTTATCTGCATTAAATTGTCCTCAGAACCTGTGATTATTATGTGTTTGGTTTTAACCACTTGCCCTCCAGAGGAATTACCCCCCTTCCTGACAGCCCATTTTTTGCGATACTGTGCTGCATTACTTTAACTGACAACTGCGCGGTCATGGAACGCTGCACCGAAATTAAATTGATGTTCTTTTTTCCCCACAAATAGAGCTTTCTTTCGGTGGTATTTGATCACCTCTGTGTTTTTATTTTTTGCACGATAAACAAAAAATACCAACAATTTTGAAAAAAAACCCACAATATTTTTGACCTTTTGCTATAAAACATATCCAGTAAAAAAATGTAAAAGATCAAATTTCTTCGTAAATTTAGGCCAAAATGTATTCTGCTACATGTCTTTGCCAAAAAAAATCCCAATATGTGTAAATTAATTGGTTAATGTGAAAGTTATAGTGTCTACAAATGGTGGTATATATACTGGAATTTTTTTTTTGTACTAGTAATGGCGGCGATCAGCGACTTATAGTGGAACAGTGGTGGGCATTCTGACACTGGGGGGAACTAACTGCCACTGACATCCCCAGTGACACCAATATAGTGATCAGTGCTAATAAAAAGCACTGACACTGTACTAATGACACTGGGCAGGAAGGGGTTAACAGCTGGGCAGTTGAAGGGTTAACTGTGTGCTGTGTGTGTTTTACATTATGTGCTGTGTGTGTTTTACAAGGGAGACATGCTGCTTTGTATCTCTCTGCTGTGCACAGAAATACAAAGCAGCATGTCTTTGCTGGCAGGAGAGAGACCTGTGTTATTTACACACAGGGCTCTCCCCTGTCAGCTTTGCCTGATGATCATTGGGTGCTGGTGCGGAATCTTCGGACAGGACCCGGTGATTGACATCCCCAGCCGCCAATGGTGGCGTGTGTGCGCCATATACCCAGAAATGCAACTCATGTACCTGTAGCAGTACTTCTAGTATAGAGCAGTGGGCAAGCGGTTAAAAAAAGAGCTAGCAACCGTGGGGCAGCCTCAGGGGGCATTCCTGGCCTGGAAGAACACAATGATCACTGCTGATGGCTATAACCGCTAAGTGCTTAAATGCTAAGGGATGAGGTGGCAACCATAGCCCCCTTGGCAGAACGCAATAGCTGTGCAGGAGCAATTTCCTATCAGCATTGACTGTATTGATGGGGGAATATGGTGATTTTCGATTAATCTATGGCTTGCCTAACCATTCATTCACAGGGGAAAATAATGTGGTGGATGCAAAAAAAAAAAATGCAGAAACAAATATTTCCGAGTCAACCAATCACTGCTTCACCTTCTAAGAAATTTAACTATGAAATGCTCTGCCCAATCACTCCACGTGGGCGGCTTTCATCCCCCTCGCCTGCTGTAATAAGGCGGAACTATCCACGAGGCGGAACCTTCCAGCCCTGCTATTGTTCCTATCGGCGGTCACGCGGGTGAACAAGGAAATCAGAGGCGCTGGCGGCATTCTGCTTCCTGTTCTCGGTGCATTGTGGGGCAGGCGGGACGCCATTAGGTCGTAGAACAGAAGCCACGCGAGGAAGTGAGTATTGTAGTGGTTTGTAGCCAGTTTTTGGGTACCTGGGACCACACAGGTAGGTATATGCATTCGCTGCCTGGGAGGGTAAATGGCTGGACACAATGGGGTAGCGGCACATCCTGCTATGAATGGGTTGATGTATTAGGGAACAGGCCGGGCAGTGTTTTGGTGCGGAGAGATCATGGTGCTTCAGTGAGAGGGGAGTGCTGTACCTATGGGACTAGTCTATGGTATATGGCTGCACTGGGATCACGGGGGATGTGGGTGCAGCTCCCTCATTGCGCTCCCTGAGGGTGGCCACACGTCGCGGCTGCCTGAGGGTGGCCACACGTCGCGGCTGCCTGAGGGTGGCCACACGTCGCGGCTGCCTGAGGGTGGCCACACGTCGCGGCTGCCTGAGGGTGGCCACACGTCTCGGCTGCCTGAGGGTGGCCACACGTCTCGGCTGCCTGAGGGTGGCCACACGTCTCGGCTGCCTGAGGGTGGCCACACGTCTCGGCTGCCTGAGGGTGGCCACACGTCTCGGCTGCCTGAGGGTGGCCACACGTCTCGGCTGCCTGAGGGTGGCCACACGTCTCGGCTGCCTGAGGGTGGCCACACGTCTCGGCTGCCTGAGGGTGGCCACACGTCTCGGCTGCCTGAGGGTGGCCACACGTCGCGGCTGCCTGAGGGTGGCCACACGTCGCGGCTGCCTCGTTGCGCTGCCTGAGGGAGCTCATACTTGATTAGTTTTCTGTCCTTCAGAAATTATTTGATTTATATCCCCTCCATCATCACACTCAATGTGGATGGGGGAATCCTTCCCACTGAGCTTTTGTATTCCAACAGTGGGGAGACCTCTTCACTATCAGAATACACAGATCAGCACCGTAGGTTATAGCCGGCAGCACTAATTGAGTAAAAAATGTTCCAAGAGGCAGGTTGTACAGAAATCGATGAAGACATCAACTTCTGACCAACCAGCCTGCCTATAGATAAGTCGAAATTCAGCCCGGAGTGAAAACTGCAGGGGGGCATGTCAGCAGAAGGTAGAAATTCACTGATCTTCACAGTGAATCTCTGGGAAGGGGGGCCATGTCAGCACAAGTCCGATCAGCCTTGCGTGGTCAGTTTTTTAATAGGAAAGCAGAGGGACTGGCAGGATCCCCAGGTATATCACACAAAGGAGGCAATACAAAGAGAACAGGATACTTTTTAACACAAGATACTACAGACACATCAGGAATATGAAATGTTGGGGTAACAAACACTTCAAGAAATGCTTTATTCATATGATAGGGTTGAAGGTAATTGAAAATAAGTTGTGATTCTCCCATTAACTTGATTTTCTTTGTCTTAGATTTTAATACTTCATAGCCAAGATGTCTATCGGTGTTCCCATCAAGGTCCTCCATGAAGCAGAAGGGCATATTGTGACCTGTGAGACGAATACAGGCGAGGTGTACAGAGGGAAGCTTATTGAGGCAGAGGATAACATGAACTGCCAGGTGAATGCTATGTCATACGGTCCATGTGTAGAAGGAAGACCTAACTGTTATGTAGCCGCTATTATTTGTAATCCATAATGTAAAAGGGGCTTCATTTAAAAATTCTCTTGCATGACCAGGCAATGCTAAATGGGAGCATTGAGACAGCTTTACCAGGCCTCTTTTTGCTATTTTGTACTGCACTATTTCAACTGATAATTGCGCGGTCATGCAATGCTGTATCCAAACAAACATTTACGTCCTTTTTTTGCACAAATAGAGATTTCTTTTGGTGGCATTTGATCACCTGTGCGCATTTTATTTTTGGTGCTATAAACAAAGTTTTGGAAACATTTTTTTTTTAAAAAACAATTTTTTTCTCATTTGTCATAAATATCCAAAAAAACACTCAATTGTCATAAATTTAGGCCAAAATGTATTTTGCTACTTGTTTTTGGTTAAAAAAAAATCCCAGTAAGTGTATATTGATTGCTTTGTGTGAAAGTTTATAGCGTCTACAAACTATGGTATAGATGAGTGTTTCTCAACCTTTTTTCAGTCAAGGCACCCTATAAAATTATGGACAGTCCTGAGGCACCCCATTCTAAAATGGGGTGCCGCAAGGCTATCCATAATTTTAAAAGGGCACCCCATTCTAAATTGTGAAAAACTATTCTAATATATAATATAACAGAGCAACATCCACACATGTAGAACATCCAAAATTAGAGTTGATTTATTCTTCCAAAGCAAATACACTTTTGCACACTGGTACTGACTAGTATTCCAGTGTTTCTCTTCTCCCTCAGTTTTTCTCCATCACTGAACTAATGTGACCCCAGCACTGATGGAGAGGGGTGGGGGAAGGTCAAACTAGGATGCTGTGCAGGCAGCTGACATCCTCCTTATCAGCTGATGTCATTGGTTGTCAGGTCGCCGCTGACTAGAAGGTCGTAATGGTGCACAATGAAAACTTGTGGCTTTGTGTAACTAAAAGGCTGACTTGTTCCATCTGCTGGCTTGTATACAAGTTTTGGGCAATTTTTAGACGTTTTTGCTAGGGCACCCCTGAAGAAACCTCAAGGCATCCTGGCTGAGAGAGGCTGGCATAGACAATGGCATTTACACAGCTTTTACTTTCTGACTGTCCATCACATTTCTTGAGGTGCTAAAATACCAGGACAGTACAAACACCCCCAAATGACCTCTTTTCTGCAAAATACTCACCATGCTTCTTATCAAATTCCTTGGGGTGTCTACTTTCCAAAAAGGGGGTCATTTTGGGGGAGTTTGGTGCTATCCTGGCATTTCAGGGCCTCCGAAACTGTGATAGGTAGTCAGGAGGTGTAAAGAGGAAATAAAGCCCTTTAAAAGCCAGAAGGTGAAATAGCAGAGTGTATTTTGGTGAGTGATTCCACATCTCTGCTAGAAAAAGTGTGTGGTATGCCCACCATTAGAATATACTGCCCTGCATCCACCCACTTCTAGTGGTAGCCACACGGTGCCACATGCGTCAATTCCAAGATTGTACAAATGTCCAAATAGTGTCAAGCTTGAATAAAAATTGTCCACATATAAATTGTACCCCATATGGAAAGGATGAAACCAAGTCCCAAACCATCTTGCCACTGCTCCTCATGTAGTCTGGGCATCCGGGGGGCTCCACATGACTATCGTTTTCCCTCGTAAATCCGAAACTTCTTCTACATCTTGACCCCATATCTGGCACTTTTGCTGGGGGAGAAATTGTTTGAATGCAAGGCAGCCAGAAAAATTTAATGAGGGACTCGAAGCAGATTTTTTGCTGGGGAGTATAGACATCTGCAAATTGTTGGTTACGGTGATATACGAGGGGCTGAATTTTGTGGAGCTGGGCAAATTCAGGGTCACTCCATTGTTTGTGTATGAGCGTGTTCTTTGCAATCAAGGGATTAAATGGGATTACTGGTGTATTGACGGGCAACCTGACACTATGTGGGAGGGACGGGAAAACCACGGGAGCACAAATCACGTGTATATATACGTAATTTTGCGCATCCGTGCCGCCCTGTAGAAGTATTTCAGCTATAGGGCAGTCAGGAAGAAGTTAAAGAAGCTGTTTGCTTTACGGTGCTGCGTTACTTTACCTGACAATTGTGCGGGCATGCACCGCTGCACCCAAATTAAATTTACATTTTTTTCCCCTCCCACGAAAAAAAAGAAAAAAAAAACTGAAAATTTTGAGAAAAAACAATATTTTGGACTTCACAAAATATCCTTCACTGATGTGTACTGGTGGGCAGCATTGATGGACACTGACAGGTGGCACTGATGGGGCTACACTGATCATTAGTTCCTGATGATCAGTGTACATGCCCCTCTGAGGAATGCCGATTACTGGCTCTCCTCTCCTCACGAGCTGTCAGCGTGACAGCTCATGAGGAGAGAAATGCAGATAACCGGCATTTCCTTATTTTCATGCTATTTTATATGAGCATTTTGTTTATAGTTTTATATCTATATCATTTGCCAGAAACATGACTGAGGTTAGCTTCAGAAATTTGTTTTAGCACTTTGTTTACTTATAGTCAAGTCTATGCATAACTCGCATCTGAATGAGTTATGAAAGGGATACAGCCCTGATTTCCTCACATCTAGTAGAGATAGGAATGATCTGCATTTTATATCTGCAGGAGCAGCTAACAACTGTAGTGCTGTTGTTTGTGTTTTTTTTTTTTTTTCTTCTTGGCTGTAGTCATGAACATGTTGGTGTATTTCTAAGCCGGCAATCATCTTTCATGTAAAAGTGATCCGAGCAGATCTATAGCCGCCTGTTCACTTTTACAGGGCTTGGAAGAGCCCTCCTTCCACCGTCCTTTCTCAGGATCTCCTATTGTAAACAGTCAAGCTAGCTGCCCACAGAGAAGATGAAGGAACATCTGCTCTTCATCTCCTCTGTGATCAATGAAGCCAGAAGTGACATGGATTTTGTCACTTTCTGGTTTCAGTGCTGTACCAGGGAAGCAGCCAATCAAACAGACCTCCAAATGGCTGCCTTGAAGGGCAGAGGAGGATTTAGGGGTCTAATTTTCTCTAGAGAGTACCTGCCACTTCCCAAGCTATCACAAGGGGTGGTGTTTCTGCCTTGTGATGGCAAGAAAATTGAATGAAAGAGTGTAAAAAAAAAAAAAAAAAAAAAATGAATTAAAATAAAAAAAATGAAAGAACCCCTGTCACACACACGTAAACAGCGATTGCACCACATGTTAGATATCATGGCGAATATCAGAGTGAGAGTAATAATTCTAGTGCCACGGTTCATGTTTAAAGTGACATTTAAATCAGGTTTTTTATTTTTTAAATACATTTTTCTCTAAAATAAGAAACCTGTTATACTTGCATAGAGCAGCCCAGATCCCCCTTTTCTTGGGTCTTCTGCTGGCAGTTCAGGCTCCTCCTCTTTGGTGGGTGCCCTCATTGAAAGCCATGCTCCATGGGGGCACCCGTGCGGGCTCGCTCTCCAGCCGCTATGTCTGCGTTCATTGACATGGAGTGGGTGCCTCACCCCACCTCCACTTACTCGACACAGCATTTGATTGATAGCAGCGGGAAACAGTGGTTCCCATTTCTGTAATTCTGCCCAGGGGAGGAGGGAGACTGCAGCAAGAGCCGCTGCTCTCGTGTACATTGCTGGATCGGATCAGGCTCAGGTAAGTATAAGGGAATTAGGATTTCCCAGGACACTTGTCAGCTATCCTGCAAAACAACTAGTTTGGCACAGTTTAACAGTTTGTGTTAAAAACAGAGGGCTTTGTTTGCACACATTTCTAATACATGCGTAATCCGCAATCCCATGTCAAGGTAAGTATAAGGGGAGGCAGGGGGGAATCCTGCAGCACATGTGGTTTTTCACCTTAATGCATAGACTCACCATTTCACAGGCACGTTCAATTTTAAATCTTGACATGCTTGGTTTCTATATAGGGTCCTTTCACACAGGGCAGACCCGTTTAGCGGATCCACATGCTCAGCAGGTGGATCTCTCCTCTTATCCCCGCTGAGCAAGCTGATGACAGCTCTGTGTCTGTTCCACTGCTGCGCAGCAGACACAGAGCAGCTTACTCTCCTCATTGGGCGGTCGGATGAAAACGGACCGCCTGTCCGTTTTTTAATCCAATCTGACAGACTGAAGGGGAATTTAATCCCCATCTGTCCCTTTTTTGGCGGATCGAATGTTGGTGGGTGTAAACGGACATATGTCCGTTTACACCAGCTGCTCCTTAGAGGGGAATGGAGGTTCCAGTTGGGTCTGCCTGGAAAATGGCAGGCAGACCCGATCAGAACGTGCGTGTAAGAGCCATTACTCAGTGCAACATTTATATTTTACTAAGAATTGGCTATTATATTGTGCTTGTGTGCACTAAAATTAAAAAATAAAGTTCACAGGACTAAAGATGAACAAAGTTAATGCTATACAAGCAAAGTGCCTAAATATGCTACTTGAGATTTTGGCTATCTTTAATGGACTTTAATAATTTGTTTTTGAGCTTCTGATGAATTGTTGTACTGTCTGCTTAGCCCTCCCATTCTTGTTTAGTATTAATATGGTATTTTACCAAAATTAAATTTCTTCTGTTCTTTATGAATATTATGCACCATTATGCAGTTGACACCTTTGCAGAAAATACAGTTTTGTGATGTGTGTTAATTTCAATATTTGTTATAAAGTGTTGTGGCATCCAGAGTAGGATGATTTTATATGGAGTAAATGGTAATCAGCTGTGGTTTAGTGAGTACAAACTGAATGTTGACCACTAGGTGGTACATAGTCATGGTGTTTAGTGCAAATTGACAGAATTCATACCTGTACACTGACTTTTTCAGGTTACTGTATTGCTCAATTTTCAGTGCCAGGACCCAGCTTACATTCTGTAATCATGTGAGGAACATTTGTCAGTTTTCCCAGAGAGAAAATATTTCAAGGCCTTTATCCAAGCCAAGTTATATTGTCCTAATACAGGGGTGCTCAACTTGTAGTCCTCAAACCAGGCAAATGTATGCCTGGAGTCAGCAGCTTGTTGATTGTGATCTGGGCTTGCTGACCCACCATCCAAGAGCATCAGAGTGCATCGAGTCAGAGCCGGCAGCGGATGCTTGCCGTCTAGCTGTGGCTCCTCCTAGGTGGTGCTTTTGCAATGGGCCTATTCGCACCTATAAAATGGTTAACTATTAGGCTGCTTTCACACTGATCTGTGGGGCAGCTCAGTGCACCTGTAGGTTAGCTGCACTGAGCCATATACTTCTATAATATCCTGTGGGTGTTTAGGATCTGATCTGAGGAGGAGCTGTACACAAAATGGGTGTTTGTTTGAACATATGCAGGAGTTATTCATTTGCCCTCCGGAAGATTTACCTCCCTTCCTGACCAGGCCATTTTTTGCTATGTGGCGCTGCATTACTTTTACTGACAATTGGGTGGTCAATTTTTTCCCCACAAACAGAGCTTTCTTTTACTTTTTGCCTTATAAACAAAAAGACGAACAATTTTGAAGAAAAAAATTTTTTTTTCTTTTCTACTATAAAAACATATCCAATATTAACAAAAAAAAAAATTTCTTCATGAATGTAGGCAAAATGTATTCTGCTTACATATTTTTGGTAAGAAAAAAAAATTCCCAATAAATGTATATTGATTAGTTTGTGCAAAAGCTATAGTATCTACAAACTATGGGACACATACTGGAATTTCTGTTTATACCAGTAACGGTGGTGATCAGCAAATTATAATGGGTCTGTGATATTGAGGTGGACATTTTTACACTGATACTTTGTGGGAACCAGTGACGCTAATACAGTGATCAGTGCTAAAAATATGCACTGATCACTACTGGCACTTTTTGGGAAAAGGTTAACATTGATGATCAAATGGTTAACTGTGTGCCTAGCTATTTGCTTGGTGTACACTAGGTGGCTCTATTACTAGGGGAAGTGAAGGATTGTGTTGCCAGCTTTGCAGGGACACACAATCTTTCACTTCCCTCCCTGTCAGAACAGAGCTGTGCCTTGTTTACTGTGGCATAGCTCTGTTTGTTCTACCCGATGATTGGCGGGTGCCAGCGAACATCCGTTCACTGGGACTCGCAGATCAGCTTGTTGTGAGTGCTCACAGCAGAAGCGAGCCAGTGGCGGAACGCCCCCTGTGTTGGAAGTCAAAATCGTGTGTGTATGTGATTTTGCACAGGACTGCCCTGTAGCAGTAAAACTGCTATAGGGTGGTCTTTAAGTTGTTAAAGCCTCTGTTTCTTAATGCATTTATGGCATTAAAGTAAATGCTCCGGTACATTTACAACACTCAAATGTTCCCTAACACTTACCTGCTGTCCTTGTCACTACTGCATGGCCCTCCTATGAGCTCAAATAATTATATTTTTCTATAGCAGTATACAGAAGAATGCAAGGAATACAGTAGTTTTTTTCCATGCTTTTGACACTTGTACCACTTTTATTAGGCAATATTACTGTGTTTAATCCTTGGCTCCAATGTAACAATAGGGTTGTTTGATGTTCTGTGTAGGTGACAAACCAGGAGCTTGCCCACAGTCACATTCCTCATTTGCATTGTTTTCAGTTGCATTCTGGCATTAGGGCAGTGTAGCTTTTGGATGTTGATTCTATCTAAAATGGCTGTAGAGCTTGTCAGGGCAGACACAACAGGCTGCTGGCTAAATAAACTACTTGCCACTCTTATCTGATATTTCCAAGAAAATTTGTTAAAACTATTTTTTTCATGAACATTCTGTGCTCTTCTGTGTATTATATACAAGATGTGAATGGAAAACTCTGTCCTATAGCAGTTCTATAATGTACACAAACTCCAAAAACAGTGGGTAAAGCTTTTTTATTTTTTCTCTAATTGGATATGTTAATGTATTACCTTTACTCTAAATTTACTTTTTTTATTGATTTTTCTGCTTCATTTTGTGTATGTGTACTGTATTAAGCTTTGTGTTATGCCATTTCAACCACTTGAACTATAACTCATCAAATGTTTTGTTTCAGATGTCAAACATCACTGTAACCTACAGGGACGGCAGAGTTGCGCAGCTTGAACAAGTCTACATTAGAGGAAGCAAAATCCGTTTCTTGATACTTCCAGACATGTTAAAAAATGCCCCGATGTTAAAGAGCATGAAGAATAAAAATCAGGGTTCAGGTGCTGGAAGGGGGAAAGCGGCTATTCTCAAAGCTCAAGGTAAGCATAGCTTCCAACTTATATATATAAAAAAAAAAAATGGAATACTTTGTCTTCAATCAGCCCGTAGTCCTTTTCAGGAGCCTGCTTTTGCAAGGAAGGTTCCTCTAGTACGGTCCAAAATGAATTGACAGCTATCAAATACTTATTAAATAACTGCATTTACACAGTAATTGTTGCTATGTTGCATATACTTTAGTTTTATGCATAAGTCTACTAGGAATTTGATTTTGAGCTCTCTGCACACTTTAGTGACAGTCACAAAAGGCAGTAAAAACATTTGGTTTAAAATCAGGCTTTAAAATAAACTGTGCTAGTTGGCAGGCCCAAATATTGTGTTTTTGCATTAAACGCTGGTTATAAGATAATATGCTTGCCATTTTCCATCAAAGCAATCAGACATTTCTCCAGCAAAGAAAGTCAGAATGGAATGTTAACACCTAATAGCGATCCTTGCACATTGTTTTTTTTTTTTTTTTTTTTTTCTCTGCAATAAAATTAGCGTCTATCCCTGACCACATGAAACGTACAACGTACCGTATTTCTCACTCCATAAGACACACCTGACCATAAGACGCACCTAGATTTTAGAGGCGGAAAACAAGAAAAAAAATATTCTGAACCAATGGACTGCAGACATAGTACAGGAAATGACCAGAGACTGCGGACACAGTAGAAGACCAGAGACTGCGGACATAGTACAGGGAAAATACCAGGGACATAGTACAGATGACCAGAGACTGCGGACCTTTGGGGAGGGAGGGGGAGCGGGTACCTGCATTTGACAGGTACCTGCTCCCACTTCCGCGGAGTTGTCCTTCCCGCGCTGGCTTCTGTGACAGCCGGGTGCCCACTGCTCATGCGCGGGAAGCGCTGTGCTTTGTGAATGGCCCGGCGCCTTCTGGGACCTGTTAAGCCGGCGCGGGAAGACTACAGCGCTGGAGCGAGGAACAGGTAAGGTCCTGCAGGAGAGAAGAGCTGAGCGGCCGGCTCGATATTCTGACATGGTGGCGGCAGAAATACTGGACCGGCCGCTTTATATTCTCTCTATAAGACGCACTGGCATTCCCGTTTTTAAAACCTTCCAATTTTCCTGTTTTTATTTTTCAACAGCAGACTTGCTTTATTTAGATTGTCATTTTTATAAATTGATTTTCAGTGTTTTACATTTTTCAGTGGCTGCAAGAGGAAGAGGACGTGGAATGGGTCGAGGAAATATCTTCCAAAAACGGCGATAACTTTTTTTTTTTTTTTTTTTGTATATTTTTTTTTTTTAAAAAATCGTTTCAGATATGTAACTGCTCAAATGTCTTTCATTTTTGTTTTTTTTGTTTAATAAACCTGTTTCTAATGGTGTCCAGCTGTTTATGGTTTGCAAAATTTTAGCCTGTAGTTTGATGCTAGCACTTGTGACTTGGTGGAATAGTGTACATTCCTTCCTTTTTTGACTTTCATGTTTCAAAACAAAGCGAGGCTGTACTTTGCCTAACCAAGTACAAAGTGAGAGCTATACTTGATAGAAAGGTGCTCTCCAAGGAATCTGTAATTTATCTTTTAAATACTCTTACCATTCACAAGTTGCAGAACTTCTCAGCATAACTCCCCCCTCTCTTTATTCTCCATACATGGTAAATTATAAAGAAGAATGAAACTTTACAAAATTTATAGAACTCCCACATTTTACTGGGATACATTCAGTCATTTTAATGTTGCGACTTGATGCTAATACAAATGCTAAGTGGTTCTGGGTTAGAATGAATTAATCAGCTTTAATGTATGTCCCATTATTGTGGATTTAGCCGTTTTGTATGTGCGCTTGACTGCCCTTTCCTAGTAAATTGAAGGGAAGTGGAAATGTAACACTGCTGCTAATGGTTCTGCTAGACTTTCCTAGAACCATTTTATTCATATTGCACAGTAACTGGGACCTTTGTGCAAAATAAAACCCCCTGCTCTTTTGGGTATTGCCAGGAAAAAAACTATTATCAGCCAGACCTGAAAAAGAAGTAGAAAAAGAATTCAGATAAGAGTTAAGCTGCTCATGTTTCTTTTCACATAATGCATGCTTTTATTGCAGACCTAATCCTGTTCAGTTTCAACTGATTCTGACACCAGTACCTGTCTAGCTATTCAGGCTGGTTTTGGCATGAGTTTATTGAATAATAGCGTTTTGTGGATATCCTTTTTTAGATTTCTAGAAGGAACTAGCAATAGGGGTGTTCTGACTTGACCGTGAGGTAACCCATAGTAACCAGACTTCAGTATTCATCATATGGTGGCTGTTGTATTTCTTTGCCTCTGCAAAAGCGTGCTATATAAAGCACAGTATAGTTTTGTTTTTTTTTTTCTCTTGCATTGCCCTTAGGGCATGGTAGCGAAATGGTTAAACAGGAACTGCACTCTGCAATCCAACTCTGCAACAAGGCAGAAAGGGATGATGTGATCCTGGGGATTTTCTCAGCCAAGATTCAGGAGGTACATAAATTGCCTGCACCCTTATGGCATTACTTAACTTTGTGGTCAAAGCTGTGCACAAGTGCCCTCTACCTGCATAGGCATTTTTGTGGCAAAGAACTAATGCTTAAAAAAAAAAAAAAAAGTTTGGTTTACCTTGCAGCTCTGAGGTCCTGCTTTCGGTCCCCACCCTGGACATACCTTATGACATTTGCATAATATTTATTACAGGCATGTATATAGTGCCATCAATTTATGCAGCATCTCTCTCTCTGTCCCTAACTCATACATACACATACTAGGGCTAATTTAGACAGGAGCCAATTAACCTACCAGCATGTCTTGGAGTGTAGGAGGAAACTGGAGTACTGAGAGAAAACACATGCAGACACAAGGAGAACATGCAAACTCCAGGCAGGTAGTGCTGTGGCTGGGATTTGAACCATGACCCTAGTGCTGCCAAGTGGAAGTGCTAGCTACTGTGCTGCCTTTATTCTGTTTATGTGGGTTTCCCATGGGCTCTGTATTCTGATACGTTCGGTTGTGTAAGTAAATGATTAGCAGTGTAACTGTACTCAATCTTTTTCCAAACATTTTGTAAAACTGAATAATAATTGCAGCTTCGGGCCTTTGGTAGCTTAAGGAGTAGTAAATATATACTGCTAAGTTCCAGAAATCTAAATGTCTGTAGCCCCCTTTTGCTCCATATGGCAGCCAGAACATTTTATGGATGAAGTTGGATTGAAGAAATCATATCTGTGAGTAGAATCAGTCATCTTCTGCTGTCAATGACCGCTTACAGCACAATGCCATCATCACCAGAAAACACTTAGTGAGCAACTGGTGCTATCCAGTATTAACAGCAAATGTGTTAGGATATGGTAGAGTGAGTTAACGATACGTTCTGTGAGATTCTCTGCATAAAAACACAATGTCTGTACAGATTCATTAGGGATGTACTTCTTGAAACCTCCTTTGGACTTTTTCCTCTATTCCCAAGTAGGTTTAAATTTTGATTGGGGACTAAAGAGGAACTCCTTGTTATGTGTTAAGTGTTCTAGCTTTGTGGGATCTAGGTATTGCATGTCACTGGCACAAGGAATGTGGAATAAGAATTGGAGCTCCCTTCAAGTGTTCAGTTAAAGTTCACCCATGGCAATGGTAAGCATGTAAGGTAAAAGGAAAAAAAAAATGTAAAGCAGTCTCCTTAAAGTCTTTCATGTCTGGTCAAATTATCTCTAAAGCATCCAGGCACCTTGTGTACTGCAGCAGTCTGGTATGCCTTACCCATAAAACTGCAAATAGACAGAGCAAGAGCGCACTGGCCTAGCACATTATCCCCAAAAAATTTAGTATAGATTAAAAAAAATACCAATGTGATGACAGTTCGCATAACTGACAGCCACTTGGTGCCATGACTGATGGGGGTCAATAGACCCTGATGTCTAGATGAGAGCAATCCCAGGGCCAAATTACGGCTGATGCGTTTTGAAGGCAGGCTCTTATAGCATCTTGTATCCCCTGATGTCTCTGACAGATAACAAAAAACTACTCCCACCCTATAGGGGGGCGGAGTAAATATGTGTACGTGTTTCGTCACTAAGTCACAGATGTGATGAAACGTGTCAAGGGAAGTGACATCGGACGTACAGGAGAAGGAACCGGAAGTGGTGCAGCGGCCATTTTGGAGACTGGAACCACATGTAAAACTGTCTGGAAGCTGCTTGGCAACCCTCTGAGGTTTGAGGCATGGGAAAAATGCTCTTTTAATGTTTATTATATGTAAGCAGATCTATTAAAGCTTAATTTTACATCTGTAAAACGGAATCACACTATATATCTCATTTATATATTACCTGCATGAATGCCTGAGAGTTCCTGGGAAGGCTCTTTTATAACCATGATGATGGGATGGGATGGTTACTGATTTCCTAAAGAATACGCTTCAGGAGTGGAGGAGAGGAAGCGTGATTCTGCTGATTCCTACTATTTGATAAGGCGTGTTTGTTTTAATTTTCTGGTAAGGGTATATATTCCTTGTACAGTAGAAGTGCACACTGGTGGGATCACTGGCAAGGTATTCACAGAGTGAAGCACTATCAGTAATTTTTGCACAGTGTTCATTTGTTTTTGCACTATATGAATTTTCACTATTTTTGCACTATATGAATTTTTTCACATTTTTTTAAGTGGTATTGATATGATTTATAAATGTTACTATTAAGGGAATACACTATCTGAGTTTCTCTTTTTTTGAGGTACTCTCTGTCCTAGTGAGAGCCAGCGGAAGGGCTCAGCATCAAAGGATCTTTTAAGTTGGAGTGTGGACACTTTAATATATATTTTTTCTATTGGACTTTTTTTGAAGTGACACTTGGCATTTATTTCAAAGTGACATTCCATTTAAGTGACTGTGGGATTTGTTTACGATTTTTCACAGACTGCTGTTTGGAGGAATTATTGTTTGTTAGTAATATATAGTTTGGGATATAGCACGTAGTATTTGGTGGGTAGTATTATTTACGTAATAGAAACGCTATATGATTATTAGCACTTTCAAGGGTGAAAGTTTTCTGTCTATTATGCGGTAAAGGAATTTAGGTTATTTTGGAGGTAGGAGAAACCGTATTTAGTATTATATTAATTTCTCAAAATGCATAATTGAAGAAAATGTTGCTTTTTTTGGTGAGCAAGTCATTTTTGTTAAATTTTTTTTATATGGCCTTAACATTTTTATTTGCATGTTGTTGGTTTCATACAGTATACAGATGGTGTAAGTAGGCTCCTTCATGAGTGACAAGGTAAATCAAAATTCAACAAGCTATGGGAAATGAATGATACAGCAGCATGCTGCAAACAAAGGACAGCTTAAAATGTTACTAAACCCAGGACCCTGCATTCATTATATCTGGTCTCCCACAGTACACACAGCATGGAAATGCAATTATTTTAGTAAATATAAACTGCTAAATACCTTTTCCTATCAACAGTTAGAGCAGTCTTGTGACTTCAGCAGAGCACTGGTTAAAGCTTGTAGTAGGAGTTTTCTCTTGGAGGATGCAGAACCACAGACCTCTTGCCTGGACAGTGCTGATTGGCCCAGTGCTGATCACATGCACTCTCCCTAGACAAAAAAAACACTATAGCAATACACACTAAATTGAGCATGTGGCTATGGGTTCAGTCTGTCTTATCAGGTGGACATTTGGACAAGAGGAGGGGCAGAGAAGATGGGATCAAATTACCTTTTTACACAATGGGGAGGACTAACCCCTTAGGTTCCACAGTGAGTATAACAAGCATGCTTTGCTGCTTATACAGACTGATTTTACTGGTGTGGGTTTAGTAACACTTTAACTAGTTTAATACATTGGATGTGTGTAGCATGTCTTGTCCTTCTGCTCTGCTTCCAGGATCCCCCCTCCCTAGCAATTCTCAACTCTGATTAATCAAAGCTGGAGTTGCTGTGTATTCAGAACAGTTGTGGCAGCTGTCATTAAAGTCTGTCTAGCTGTTTATCAACAATGTTGTTCAGGGAAATATATACAGAATAACCTTTTTACTTAATTTTTTTGAAGTGGACAGGAAGGCATGCCATGTCATTATATAGCCGAGTAATGTAACCATTAGTTTACTTAAATGCAATAACATGTTTTTAATTGTTAACCGTTAATTCGGCTTTAAAAAAACAAAGTCATACCTGCTCTGTTCAATGGTTTTGCACAGAGCAGCACTGAGTCTCTTCTTTTTGTGCCAGCATTCCTCCCTCCTTGACCAGTGCCCCCATAGCAAGCCACTTGCTAAGGGGGCAGTGGTGCATGCCCGCTCTCAAGCCCAACTCCATGCATAAGACACATAGGCTTATGGATGCATGACTTGGCCCTGCCCCCACTCTCTCCTTATTGGCTCACCGGCTGTGATTGATAACCAGTGGTTCCCGCTACTCTCTAAGTCAGTAAGGAGAGGGAGTCTCAGGACAGCCAAGACTCTTGTGCACATAGCTGGATCAAGAGGGGGCAGAGGTGAGTATTGAGGGAGCTGTGGCGGGAGCAACACACATAAGGTTTTTACCTTCATGCATAGAATACATGAAGGTAAAAAACCTGCCTTTACAACCACTCTTTTTGTTTGTTTTGTTCTCTAATATTTTTACACATTTAAGCACAGATGGTTATAACGTGAATGATCCACTTTATGAACCCCAAACCTAAAAAAGCTCTATCAACAAAAAGAAAAGAAAGAAAAGACACGCCCCCCAGAACTGGAAAAAGCCCATTTTGTAATGTAACACATTGGCAGCACAAAAAAAACTGCAGTTTATTCTAAGATTAAGGTCATATCAACATAAAATATCAACCAAATTCCCCTCAAATAAACAAAAACCCTAGTTACCACCCCTGAAGCAGTAGCCATTGTTTTGTTGTTTTTTGTTTAAAAGAACCATGAAGAAAAAAAGAGGCACGCTACGGATGGAACAGCAGCTATTCTTGACTTCTAATCAACCACAAAATAAAATATAAAGGACAAAAAAAGTCCGTAAGGCCTTATTCAAACGGGATGTATAAAGGCATAGTCAATGTTAGAACAGTGTTTACCCGCACAGGGATGTACAGGTGTTCTGTGTACCCCTATGCAGGCAGTCCCTCTGCTGTCAATTGGCTGCACGGATCACAGCCGCTGCTCCCAATGTGACATCGGTGTGGGGTATACAGCCCAGGATTCATATGTTGTGTGTGAACAAGGCCTTATAGTAATAAAAAAGGTAACAAAGGGGTTCATTGCTCAAAGAGCCAGCAAGCTAACAATAAGAATTAAAAATAAAGTTTTCTGACTGACCCTAATTTCTGCCTATGCAGTTTGTTAGCGTTCCCTATGCTTTCTCCACAACCAATACCTTCCAGTCAGTGGCGTCCCGAGGCAGGTGGGGGTGCGTGCCGCACCAGGTGACACCAGACCCGCTCCACTAAAAAGCTGTAAAGCAAGCCAACGATCTGGTCCATCCTGCAGGGATCGCCGGCTTTCTTTACAACTTACCTTTTCGTGGAGCGGGTCCGGTGTCACCCCGTATAGGTTGAATGCTGACGATCCCTGCAGGATGGATCAGATCTGTGGATTGGGGAGTCTAATGGATTGGAGCCCGATCCATTATGCTCAATCCGCAGATCCAATCCATTCTGCGGAGATCGTCGGAGGGGGTGTCACCAAGTGTTATCCCACCGGGTGACACCAACCCTAGGGACGCCCCAGCTTCCAGTTCACTGACACTATGTCTGCTAAGGGGGCTGGCTTATTCAAAAGCAACCCTTACTTGCCTTTCTGTGCTTGCTGACAATAGTTTAAAGTTTATGCACTTCATTATGGTTAAAAAAAATTGCCTATGAAAATTTTCTGGGACTTCCAATCTCAAACCTGCAAGATTGCCCTTGAAACCATGGTAGCAGCAAACCTGCAACTTAGCCTTTATGCTGGATTCACACTTGATCATAGCGTCTTTTTTCATAGAATGTTTTTCAGGCGTTTTTGAGGTTTGGCATTTTATTTAGCCAATAGAGAAATATATCATCTGTTGAGTCAAGTTGTTGCTAAGTTTTTCAGCTTTTTAGCTTTTCCATCTGCCTTTATTTAATTCTTTTTATTATTATCCATTAATTATCTTTTTTTTGTTAGGGTAAGGGGTTAGAGTTAAGATTAGTGGTTAATATTTTATTTCTTGACTTCTTATTATTTATATATTTATTTTTAGGGTGTTAATAATATGAATAAATTAATAAATACAAGTGAAGTAAATAAAATACACAAATAAATAATAATTATAAATGAATAATATATAGTAAATAATAATTAATCCCTAACCTTAACCCTTAAAAAATAATAATAATAAAGAAACACTCTAACACAAAATAAATAATAATTATTAATCTTTTGTATTCGGGGTTGGGTGTTTATTTAGTATTATTTTATTATTATTTTTATTATTCATAATTGATATTCAATATGTATTAATGTGTCAAATAAAATGTCAATCTTTTAAATAATTGATTGTTTTGTATATATTCAAAGGTTGCCTTAAAAATCCCACAAAAATCTAAGATACTATTACTTTGTAGAACCACCTTTCCCTGCAATTACAGCTGTAAGTCTTTTGGGGGTATGTCTCTACCAGCTTTGCACATCTAGAGAGTGAAATTTTTGCCCATTCTTCTTTGCAAAATAGCTCAAGCTCTGTCGCATTGGATGGAGAGATTCTGTGAACAGCAATCTTCAAGTCTTACCACAGATTCTCTATTGGATTTAGGTCTGAACTTTGGCTGGGCCATTCTAACACATGAATATGCTTTGCTCTAAACCATTCCATTGTAGCTCTGGCTCTATGTTTCAGGTCGTTGTCCTGCTGGAAGGTAAACCTCCGCCCCAGTCTCAAGTCTTTTGCAGACTCCCAACAGATTTTTTTCTAAGATTGCCCTGTATTTAACTCCATCCATCTACCCATCAACTCTGACCAGCTTCCCTGTGTCACTGCTGAAGAAAGAAAAGCATTCCACAACAGGATGCTGCCACCACCATGTTTTACGGGGGGGGGGGGGGCTGGTGTGTTCAGGGTGATGTGCAGGGTTTATTTTCCTGTCACACATAGCGTTTTGTTTTTAGACCAAAAAGTTCAATTTCAGTCTCATCTGACCAAAGCCCCTTCTTCCACATGTTTGCTGTGTCCCCCACATGGCTTATTATGGCTTTCTTTCAACAATGGCTTTCTTCTTGCCACTCTTCCATAAAGGCCAGATTTGTGGAGTGCTACAATTAATAGTTGTCCTGTGCACAGATGGGCCTCTTGGCTGCTTCTCTGATTAATGCTCTCCTAGCCCGACCTGTCAGTTTAGGTGAACGGCCATGTCTTGATAGGTTTGCAGTTGTGCCATACATTTTCCATTTTCGGATGATGTATTGAACAGTGCTCCGTGAGATGTTCAAAGCTTGGGATATTTTTTATAATCTAGCCCTGCTTTAAACTTCTCTACAACTTTATCCCTGATCTATCTGGTGTGTTCCTTGGCCTTCATGATGCTGTTTGTTCACTAATGTTCTCTAACAAAACTCTGAGGGTTTCACAAAACAGCTGTATAAAGATGAGATTAAGTTACACACTGGTGGACTCTATTTACTAATTAGGTGACTTCTCAAGGCAATTAGTTCCACTAGATTTTAATTAGGGGTATCAGAGTAAAGGGGGCTGGAAAAGTTCAAGGGGTATGAATACTTTTTCAAGGCACTGTATATCTGAGTATTGCTGTGACAGTGCAAAATAATCAATCAATAAGTAGCTTCCTCCTTCCATCTCCTTTTCAAATACAAAAGCACAGCACTCAAAGGAAAGTATAGCAATGGAATAACACAAATATGAAAATTGATAGTGAACATTCACATACTCTTAATATATAAAAACCATCCAACAGGTGATACTGTTTCAATAAAAAAATTCCTAAATTATAGTTTTTAAAATAACGTTTTAAATGTATTGACATATATAAGAATATTACCAAGGTAGGGGAGTGTCTCTGTGCCTTGAATGTCATGATGCCTAATCTTTGTGATTATTGCATATTAAATTGACAGGTTCTAAAGAATGCTGGGCTGTGGAGATGCAAAACAATAATTTAATGTTTTGCAGCTTGCCAGCCCTGTGATTTGGTGTCTGTATTAATGATCTTTTTATGGCCTTTATTATTTTTCACAGAGATTGATGGGAACAGTGTAACTGATAATAGTCAGTATAGGCTGAGAGTATAAAAGGTTCCCAGTCTCAAGATTTCTAGCTGGATCAACAGTTTTTTTGCAATTATTGAACAAAACAAAATGCTTTATATGATATATTTAAACACTTGAGCTCCGGAAGATTTTCTCCCCTTCATCACAAGGCCTATTTTTGCTATTCAGTACTGCGCTACTTTAACTGCCAATTGTGTGGTCATGCAACACTGTACCCAGATTAAATTTATGTAATTTGTTTTCACATAAATAGTGCTTTTTTGGTGGTATTTGAACAACTCTGGGTTTTTTATTGTTCATTATAAAAAAACAAAAAAGACCATAGATTTTGAAAAAAAAACATTTTTTACTTTCTGCTATAAAACATACAATATTCAATAAAAAATTTAAAAAAATCAAATTTCTTCATATATTTAGGCCACATTCTGTTACATGTTTTTGGTAAAAAAAAAAATCCCAGAACGTGTATATTAATTGGGTTGAGTGAAATTTATAGTGTCTACAAACTATGGGATATATGTTGGAATTTTTATTTATTTTTTGATACTAGTAATGGTGGCAATCAGCGACTTATAGTGGGACAATCTAACACTAACTGACATTTAATGGGAACTGACTAACTGCCACTGACATCTCCAGTGACACTAATACAGTGATCAGTGCTAATAATATACACTGTCGCTGTACTGATGACACTGACTGGGAAATGGTTAACATCTAGGGGCAATCAAGGGGTTAACTGAGTGTATAACATGTGTACTGTGTGCTGCTTTTTACTACAGATCAATTTGTTTCTTTTCTCTGTTCAGCAGGGAAAAGAAACAAAGCAATTGTTCCCTCTGTATAGAGCCTTGTTTTGTTTGTCAACACAGGGCTCTAGGCTGTGATTTGACACAGCCAATCAGCAGGTCCTATGAATCATTGGCAGGGATCTGTTGAGGAACTCCCACTGTGTCAAATCACTGGGAAGTCAGTGGGTGGGGGCGCAAAGCCTGGAAAAAGGAAGCAAAGTACCAGTACATCATTGTGCCTGTAGCTGCCGACTTGTCACAGTATCTATATAGTATGTACTGTGGCGGGTCGGCGAACAGTTACAATTAAATTCCAGGTATTTTTACATAATTACATTGGTCTATCTAGAGCCAATGTAAGTATGCAGGTGCCATGCCTGTCCAATCTATGTGGAAGCTGGAAATTACTTTAATAGGCACCTCCTGTTGCTTAGTAAACACAAGCATCATTCAAAGATCACTTTGCATTATTCTCAAAGAATGCAAAGTTTTCTCTGGTCAGATAAAATGGAGAGGTGGGGAGGTGACATCACAATCTCCATTTCATTCAATCAGAGAACACATTTGTTCATTCACTCCCCTAATAACATAGTTTATTGCCCATTTCTGAATCCTGTAATAGGGTGACAATGCGGCTCAGTATGTAGCAACAGTTGCAAAGAAGCGATGTCACCGTTGACATGTAATCTTAAATTGCATTTAGGTGTAAGAAAATTAAAGTCCAGCTTTACTTTACTTTTTTGGAAGTAAAAGTAAGTCCTCATGAACACTAGACATTTTTACAGCTGCTGTTTTTGGCTTTTGGTGTTTTTTCTACAGCCAGTAAACTCCCCAGCATATTATTCTATGGAAAAAAAAACTCAGAACTAGTGTTTTTTTTTAGCTGTAATAACATTCTAATGCTGTTAAACGTGGAAAAACTGCGGTTTTTTGGGTAAAAATTTATTTTTTTGTGTGCAAAAAAAGGCTAAAAAAAACGCAAATGTGGAAAAACGCGGCTAATGCAAAAACATGGCGTAAACATTTAATTTATTTTTTGTGCAAATAACGCTATAAAAAAGGCAAATGTGAAAAACTCATGTTTTTAACGTGACTTTATACAGCTAATGCTACCGGCGTTTTTACAATACCCAGTGTGCATGAGGACTAAGCCATATGAATAAAAGCTGAGTGCCAGCAGAATGACAGCAATCATCACTGATTCATCCTCAGTTAACCTTTTGCACACACAATAGCTGCTAATGTTTTTTAGTGGAAACATGCACTGTTCACCGTATCTGTATCTATTGTAACAATTCTTACACAGAAATGTCTGTGACACTCACTGCCACGCAGACAGGGCAGTAAGTTCAACCTACTGTGTGGTTCTTTAAAGAGGTGAGGATTCTTTTAATTCATCTTTAGAGCATTCATAGAATCAGCGTAATAATGTTAAATAATTGTTTAATGAAAAGACAGGAAAAACAGTACAAGAGAAAAAAAAACTGAAAAAGATAAGCCCAAAGCAAAAAAAAAAAAATAGGCCTACATGACAAGGGGGACAGGGGATACAAGGCAGGACAGGGTTAAAGATAGAGTTGGTTAGAAAAATAGGACTGGGAGTTTTGGAGAGTAGGAGGAACACAAGGAGAAGACCCAAAGAGTGGCAAATCCTTGGGAGCAGCAGACAGGTAGGAATCTTCCTGACTCCCTTCTGTCATGAGCGATGTGGATTCCCTGTTGGGACAGTTGAGGTGGGCCTCCACATCCAGGGGCACAGGCTGGCTTCTTGGGCATGTTTCCTCCCTGCTAGGGGATGGGCCCCCAGAGTGTTTCAGCCCCTCTTCTTTCTGCAGAGCTCAGTTCCACAGTGGGAGACCCTTTGGGGAACCTCCAGGTCTGTCGCCACAGTCCTCTCCTGTGGCTTCCAGGGGGTGTGGCCTGGGAAGAATCCTTGCCATAGGAGGAGCTCCTCCAGACGGGACCCCACTTCCCCTGTGCCCCAGGTCCCGCCTGGTCCTCGTGGGAGTTAGGACCTTTCTACTGCCCCCGCCTTTAATGCTTGGGTCGGTGTGGAAGCCATTCCTCCGCGGGTGCCAGCCAGTCGGGTGGAGTGGCTGGAGGTCCCCTCCCGAGAATGCGCGGACATAAGGTGGCACCTGAAGTCCTTCCTCCCAGACAGCCACGAGGAAGCGGCCCTGGAGTTCCTGCGCGGGGATGCTGTCCCCTCATGGGCGCAGTGTGGGCAGGAAGCCTGGACTCTTGGTGCTGCCCAGCGATTCACAGGCCAGATGGCCGGAAGATCCTGTTGTGAGGTCTGAAGGAGAGCTATCCAGCTCGGAAGATGAGGAGGTGCCCAGAGGTTGTTTTGCGGTGGAGTCGGGAGCTGCAGCTGTGGGCCTTCCACCTGGCCAGCCTGATGAGTGTCCAGCTTTACTTTCCTCTTCTTTTCAGTCTGCTTTGCATGCTGTGTTTGGGGGTGGTGCTGAATGTGGCTGCTAGTTTCTGGGGTCTTGTGTTGGGGGTTCTGTTGACCCCCGCTCCTCACACAGCAGACCCTGACTCCGCTGCGTCTGGGGCAGCCCCAGGTTTGTGTGGGTTTATTGTGGGCCTGCATATAGACATGCGTTTGCCTGCTGCCTCTTCCCCTGTGTCTGCTTGGGTGCCGGTGGCCCCGACCATCACGGCCAGTGGGGCTTGCCTGTTCTTAGCGGGGATTCATCTACTATTCAGGGACGGGAGGCGGCGTCTGTGGCTCCTTTGCCTGCTACTGGGGATTCAGCGGGGGCCTTTGTGATGGCGGGTGGGCCTTCCAATACCGTCCGTCGGATGCAGCGAAATGTGAAGTGTATGTGTGTTTTGAGGGCCCCCTTGAAGCGCATATCAAGCAGGACGTGAGGGAAAAAATCTGGAAAGGGGAGAACATTGAGATCTTCACGTTGTTCCCCTTGGAGAAGTTCAACTTGGATAGGCTGAAGCCAGAAGACTCCAGGAAGGAAGATGAAGAGAAGAGTTGTTTCCGGTTGATACCTCACACCTTTAGCAATTGGTTGCAGGCCTTCACTATTTTTGCCAGTGTAATTGGGAAAAAGTATCTGGAACACTGTTCTGCTCTTTTTTCTATTTGGACACCATCAGTTTCGGCAACGTAAGGCCGTTTGTTCGTCGTTGTGTTGGCATCATAAGGACAATGGCCTGTGGATGAGGCTGATGACTTCGGCGCAGGCATCCTCGTCCTTTTTTCCGACCGGGGCCACTAGCCCAAGTATGCCTGGGCAGTCGGCTGCTAAGTGTCGGGGGTATTGCTGGCAATTTAACAAAGGTACATGCCGCCTGTCTTTGCTGCTTTAAACAGGGCAAGGTCTATCCTGGAGACCCTTCAGGTAAGAGGGACGACACTGATGAGGGTGGAGCAGGGGCGGACTGACAACTCATGGGGCCCCCAGGCAATAGGGGATCATGGGGCCCCTGTGTCCTTTCCCAAACTCAAAAAAGCCTATGAAAAAGGTACAGGGGCATCTCATGGGGCCCCCTACTGGCAGTGCCCGAGTTTCCAAATGGTCAGTCCGCCCCTAGGTGGGAGAGGATGCGGCCTTTCCTAAATAGGTATATATAAAGAAAATGCAGCGCTGTGTGATGTTACTATATTGCGGGCAGATATAAATAGTAAATGAAACCAAAGCAAATGAATAAATGAATCAATAAATAAATAAATAAATAAATCACAGTCCAGTAATGGTGCTCGCTGATTCCCAGTGCAAAAGTTAGAAATGCACACTAACCAGAAACGTATTAATAATACGCATGTGTATATGATATCATGGAGATTCCCCTCTCTTTTCTGGTCTGGTAATGGGCAGGAGCTGAAGATAGTAGAGATGAAGCGCCCTCGTGTGGCAAAATGGAGGTCCAGCAGGTCACAGAAATCCTTACAGAAGTGTGTGAAGTGGAAAATTCCTCCTCTCAAAGGCTGGTGCAGGGATCAATCTGGGTCTGCAGAAGCTGAAAAGGCTCATTGCAGAAGACACAGGAAAGAACCCATAGTGTAGTAGGTTGATGAAAATAATTTTATTCAAGAAAAACAGGAGTGTTCAGAAAAAACTCACAATGGTGCCAGGTTTAATCAAATGACTGACCCTTTAAGATTAAAGATGGCCGCCGGGCCTCCACGTGGCACCGGCGGCGTAGTGTCAATGGCGTCCTGGGCTCTACCTGACGCATTTCGTGCGCACGCACTTCTTCAGCGGTAGAGCTAAATAGGTATCTGGATCGGGCTGCCCGGTTGCTGGCATCTGGTTTTTCAGTTGGTTTTGTTATCTCTTGTTCATAATCCCCCCTATGGCGGACATTCTCCGTTCGACCCGGTTACATCCGGATGTGGTTACGGACAAACTTGCCAGGGAGGTTGTATTGGGCCGCATGGCCGACCCGTTCTCTCACCCTCAGCTGGATTATTTGGTGGTCTCCCCATTGGGTCTCGCCCCTAAAAAGGAGCATAATAAATTTTGTTTAATCCACCATCTCTCCTTCCCCAAGGGTGGTTCGGTAAATGATGCGATTGATCCGGAGGCTTGCACGGTGTCTTACACCTTGTTTGATGCTGCCCTCTTTTGGTTGCGGCGTTAGGGGCGGGGTTCCCTCATGGCTAACACGGACATCAAGGCGACATTTTGGTTGCTGCCCGCCACTGGGTTGCCGGTGGTTGGACTCCTGTTATGTCTACCGTTGCCTCCCCATGGGCTGTTCTATCTCCTGTTTATTTTTTGAGGCATTCAGTTTGTTTGTTGAGTGGGTGGTATGGGAGGTGTTGGGATTTAATTCTGTTCGCCATTACTTGGATGACTTTCTGTGTAATGGCCACCCCTTGTCCAACTTGTGTGGCGTCTTACTGGCAACGATTCAACATGTTGTGGACTGCTTTGGCATACCATTGGCTGCGGATAAGACGGACGGACTGACGGCGGTGATTCGTTTTTTGTGGATTGTGATTGACTTTCTCGCCATGGAGTGCCACCTGCCTGACAACAAGCTGCTAGCCTTCAAGGCAGAGATTCGTTTGGTGGTCGGTAAGTGCACAATCCAACTGCGAAAGCTACAGTCCCTCCTGGATAAGCTCAACTTTGTATGCCGCATCTTGCCTATAGGCAGGATTTTTAGCCTTCGGTTGTTGGCTGCCACTGCGGGAGTCTCTTCTCCATGCCATTTCATCAAGTTGAGCAGTGACCATAGAGCGAATTTGTGGGTGTGGCACATGTTTTTGGACACCTTCAATGCGCATTCCCTTTGGCTTCAGGGCCCGGTCAGTAACTTTGACTTGGAGCTCTTTACGGATGCTGCAGGCTACAGGGCTTTCCTTGGTGGCTGATGGAGTGAGGAATGCTGACCCAGGGAGTGGCATGATGCTGGCTTCTTGCAGAACTTGGTTCTTTTGGAACTATTTCCGGTTTTAGTGGCGGTGGAACTTTGGGGGGACTCTTTCCGTGACAAAAAAGTCAGTCTACACTGTGATGATATGGGGGTGGGGCAGGTTGTTAATCGGATGTTTGCTTCTTCCGTGCCGGTTGTGCGGCTGTTACGTCACTTAGTTTTATGGTGTTTGCAGTTGAATGTGTTTTTGTATGCTGTCCATGTACCGGGGGCTGCTAACGCATTGGCTGATTCTTTGTCTCAGTTTGAGCTGGACAGGTTCCGGAAGTTGGCATCGGCTGTGGAGCAACGCAGAGTTCCCTGTGCTCGGCTGCTGTGGCAAATTGCATTGGAGTCGCAGCCATCTTGCTCTGGAATTCATTTAGCGGGCCTACTTGGTCTGCATACTCTAAGGTGTGGCGTGAATGGAGGAAGCCTCTGTTGTGTGTTGGAGGGGGTTTGGAGAGTGTGGATCTTTGCCCTCTTCTTTTGTACTTTATCTGCTTGAACTTTGAGTGGGGTGTGTTTGTCTCGGCCATCACTTGCAAATTGGCAGGGTTGGCCTTCCTGTTTAAATTGTCAGGTGGGCAGGACTTCACTAAGGACTTCATGGTCCAGCAGGGTTATCGGAGGGGTAGCCGCAAGTTAGATGGTCGTCGCCCGGTCACCTTTGGTGTGTTGCAGGAGTTGTTAGGTTGAGTTCATTCAGTCTGCTCCTCTTGTTATGAAGCCCTGTTGTTTAGGATGGCGTTCGTGTTGGTGTTCTATGGGTCTCTCCGTATTATTGAGTTGGTTAGTCCTTCCAGAGCAGGGCAGGGTGGTTTATTGTTGCAGCACGTCGACTGTTTCCCTTCGTTGTTGGTCCTCTTCATTAGACGTTCCAAGACGGACCATCTGGGCAGGGGTATGTATTTAAGCCTTTACAGAGTGTGCAGTTCCCCTTTTTGCCCAGTTTCCGCTATTGCGGAATATTGCCATTTCCGGCCGCAGTGCGAGGGTTCCTTTCTTATGCTCCGGGATGGTTCTGCCTTGTCCACCTTTCAGTTTGTCTCTGTTTCTCGGCACTGCTTGTTGGCTGCCGGATATGACGCTGGGAGCTACTCTTTGCACTCCTTCCGCATTGGGCGGCCACCGAGGCTGCCAGGTGGGGTTTGGAAGACTCAGTTTTGAAGCGTATTGGCCGGTGGGAATCTGACCACTTTAAGCTTTATGTGCGTCCTCACTTGGTTTAGACTGCTTTTCTTTTTCCTGTTTCTGTGTTCTTGTTAGTCATTTGTGTTGTCGGGTGTCTTTTTTGTTTCTTTTATTTGTTTTTTGTTGTCTTGTTTTGTTTTTTCAGATGTTGCTGCTTGCCTTGTTTGGATTTTTGGACACTCCTTTGTTTTTTGGGGGCTAAGCGGGCGGCAGTTGGGTTTTTCCCGGTCGGAGGCCTTGGTAAAGAGGATAGGTGTTCCAGGCTTGCTGTGGTGCAGGGTCCTGCCTGAACTGCATTGTTTCACTCAGGTGGATAGAGCCCCGAACATAGTGGTATTGCATGCGGAGGGTAACGACCTGGGGATTTGATCCATGCAGCACCTCATACGGGAAATTAAGTATAATTTTCTTCGACTGCGTACTGCCTTCCCAGACATGGTAGTCGTTTGGTCCAAGACTGTTGGTCGCACTTCGTGGTGCTTTGCCTGGTCTGTTGAGCAGTTGAATAAGGCAAGGATCAAGGTTAATAAGGAAGTTGGTCGGTTTGTGGTGCGCAATGGGGGTTTTGTTGTTCGACATCGGGACCTTGAGGAGGATACCTCCGGAGCGATGTACACTTAAATGCAGTGGGAACGGATTTGTGATTTTTGGGCCTATAGGGTTCAGTGGGCGCTGCATTGGTGGCAGGGCTCTCAGGTGTAAGGTGTCACACCTATGAGCGGTAGCGGTTGGGGTCTTTGGAAGTGTTATCATTTTTAGATCAGTTCATAGTAGTGACCCATCTAAGGTATGGCGTCCTCTGTTTGATCCCAGTTAATGGGGTATTATCTGGGAAGTGATAACAAGTTGGTATCTGCAGAAAAGTTGGTTTGACCCCGAGCCGGTGTTTTGTGGCTGGGGATCGTGAAATAGTAACGCAGATACACAACCTGATGTTGGTTCTCAAGTGCCTCCCAAGCAACCTGTATGTTATGGGAATTGGTTTATGTATATGTTTTCTGTTTTAATGAATGTTATTTTGGTTTACTTGTTAATAAACAGTCAGGTTGGCCAATTTTCTCCAGATGGGGTCTTTGGTCATTTCTTAATTAGTATAAGTTGGGAAGGGTAGCTATGGTGAGATCAGAAGGACTTGGAGACATATGGGTTACTCTAGTCAAGATATTACAAAAATAGACAACATCAACAACAACAACAACAGCACAATAAAGGGATTATAATTAAAAGTACTTAAAGCGGAACTAAACCTATTGAACTGTTTCTCAAAACAGTTACATTCAGGGCATGCCATGTGTGATGATTGTCACATTTACTTGTGCTTGCCACTGAGCTGTCAAGCCATAAAACGACTAGTGTCATAACCGATCACAGCATAATGCAAATTGCAGATGAAACAGGGGCTACGATTTATTTATTACAGGTACTTATACAGCGATATTGTGCCATCAATTATGCAGCGCTTTACATATACAGTATATTGTACATTCATCAGTCCCTAATCCTCAAGTGGTGTACAATCTAAGGTCCCTAACTTACATCCAAACATACACATACTAGGGCCAATTTAGACAGGATACAATTAACCTACCAGCATATCTTTTGGAGTGTGGGGGGAAACTGGGGTACCCAGAGGAAACCCATGCAGGCACAGGGAGAACATGCAAACTCCAGGCAGGTGGTGTTGTGGTTGGAATTTGAACCAACGATCCTAGTCCTGCCTGGTGGATGTGCTAACTGTTTAGCCACTGTGCTGCCCCTAAGATGGCAGCTTCCTTGGCTATAAAGGAGAGGATAGTTTAGTTCCACTTTATCAAGGTTTGCCTGGTCTTTGGTTCCAGCGAGGTCCATTCACTTCAGTAAGTCCAATTCGACAGAGTCGTTAGCTGTCAGAAGCATTCTCAGCATTTCTGCTTAGTTTCGATGGGAAATGAGAGCTCCAGCTGCCAATTCCATCAGCTTTTTGTCATTGGGTCCACCCCATCCATTTAAAAGGGCAGAGGGGTGTGGGGTAAGATGGCTAGAGTGTATATGATATTTCACCTGTCCAGATTTTTAAATTCATGAATTTTTAAATGGCTAGTTTTTTCAATCCAACAACCAACATATTGAAAAGAATGAATTTATTAATTTGAAAGAGACTAAACTTGTTATGCATCGAACGTACAGATCTTTTATGATGTTTAATGTGACTAAGGAACCTACTGAACAGTATAGCCTAGTTATGTTTGGTTTTGAATTTGCTTGGTATTTTTTTTTACACTTCTTTAATGGATAAGTTCACCTTTGGGGACATGTTATGTGTTCTATCCGTTTTTAGGGTGGAACATGTAACATGTTCCCAATGCTGCAGCCACCGCCCCCTCCCCCCCTCCCTGTGACAGAAGTACAAGAAGTTCCCTATACTAGCTGTCAGTATTTAAAAAAAGCACGGCCAAGTGGGGCTCCACCTACACAGTTGCATCATTCATTCTGTGATCTGTGAATGAATGAAGTACAAGTCCCAACAGCCTTAGCGGCTGTCGGTTTGTAGTTCTCAGTGAACTACCACGGCGATGTGTAGCTCTGTGGTAGTTCATTGATTCTTCCTGTCAGTATATCTCCTTGGCCATACAGTGGGGATCGAAAGTTTGGGCACCCCAGCTAAAAATTTGTATTAATGTGCATAAAGAAGCCAAGGAAAGATGGAAAAATCTCCAAAAGGCATCAAATTACAGATTAGACATTCTTATAATATGTCAACAAAAGTTAGATTTTATTTCCATCATTTACACTTTCAAAATAACCGAAAACAAAAACATGGCGTCTGCAAAAGTTTGGGCACCCTGCAGAATTTATAGCATGCACTGCCCCCTTTGCCAAGCTGAGACCTGCCAGTGTCATGGATTGTTCTCAATCATCGTCTGGGAAGACCAGGTGATGTCAATCTCCAAGGTTTTAAATGCCCAGACTCATCTGACCTTGCCCAAACTATCAGCACCATGGGTTCTTCTAAGCAGTTGTCTAGAAAACTGAAACTGAAAATAGTTGACGCTCACAAAGCTGGAGAAGGCTATAAGAAGATAGCAAAGCGTTTTCAGATGTCAATATCCTCTGTTTGGAATGTAATGAAGAAATGGCAGTCATCAGGAACAGTGGAAGTTAAAGCAAGATCTGGAAGACCAAGAAAAATATCAGACAGAACAGCTCGCAGGATTGTGAGAAAAACAATTCGAAACCCACGTTTGACTGCATGATCCCTCCAGAAAGATCTGGCAGACACTGGAGTTGTGGTACACTATTCCACTATAAAGAGATACTTGTACAAATATGGTCTTCATGGAAGAGTCATCAGAAGAAAACCTCTTCTACGTCCTCACCACAAAAATCATCGTTTGAACTTTGCAAATAAACATATAGACAAGCCTGATGGTTAAAATTGAACTTTTTGGCCGGAATGAGCAAAGGTACGTTTGGAGAAGAAGGGGCACAGAATTTAATGAAAAGAACCTCTGTCCAACTGTTAAGCATGGGGTTGGATCAATCATGCTTTGGGGTTGTGTTGCAGCCAGTGGCACAGGGAACATCTCACGAGTAGAAGGAAAAATGGATTCAATAAAATTTCAGCAAATTTTGGATAGTAACTTGATCCCATCTGTGAAAAAGCTGAAGTTAAAGAGAGGATGGCTTCTACAAATGGATAATGATCCTAAACACACCTCGAAATCCACGGGGGATTACATCAAGAGGTGTAAACTGAAGGTTTTGCCATGGCCTTCACAATCTCCTGACCTCAAAATAATTGAAAATCTATGGATAGACCTTAAAAGAGCAGTGCGTGACAGACAGCCCATAAATCTCAAAGAACTGGAAGACTTTTGTAAGGAAGAATGGGCAAAGATACCTCAAACAAGAATTGAAAGACTCTTGGCTGGCTACAAAAAGCGTTTACAAGCTGTGATACTTGCCAAAGGGGGCAGTACAAGATATTAACTCTGCAGGGTGCCCAAACTTTTGCAGATGCCATTTTTTTGTTTTCTGTTATTTTGAAAGTGTAAATGATGGAAATAAAATCTAACTTTTGTTGACATATTATAAGAATGTCTAATCTGTAATTTGATGCCTTTTGGAGATTTTTCCATCTTTCCTTGGCTTCTTTATGCACATTAATACAAATTTTTAGCTGGGGTGCCCAAACTTTCGATCTCCACTGTACATCCCGTACGGGCAAGCAGATATACTGGCAGGTCTGCAGGAGGCCTGCATGGCACCAGTAATCTGTTGATCACTGGTGAAATGCTTTGCAGGCTTCTGCAGCCAAAAAATAATAAGTGCGCATTTTTTTACCTGGAAAAAAATGTGAATTTGTTATTTTTGTGCAAAATGTTAACTTATCCTTTAAGCTCTTGTTATTACTGTGATTTTATCAGATCAGAATTGAATATGGTTTTGGAGAGCTGGGTTGTATGAACAGGGTATTTTCGAGTTAGATGAAGCCAGACTCCAAATTTGGATTTTTTTGTCAAATAACTTTACGATTGATAGTCAAGAACAGACATTTACAAAGAAAAAGAAAAACAAACTTTTACAACATCTGGTAGCAAGCTCTGGCTCTGAAAGTTCTATAACCCCCAATTCTAGCCAGGATATATTAGAGCCTGTGGAGTGTCCTGCTAGGGGTCTTATGAAATGCCAGTTTTACCAGGGGCCTACTTAGAATATATTTGAAGCTTATTGACCGCCAAGATTTTATGCAGCTAGCATGCATGGATTAGTTTGTGTGCTGTTGCTTAGGAACTGTTTCTGCACATCTAAGATTTTGCCCCCACATGTGGTACAAGAGCTGGATGACTGACTTTAAAGCTGTGACACATGCTACTTATGGGGGTAAGTGGAACATTTTAGGTTTGTATACAGACACCTTTACATATATAAAGCAATGATTTTTTTATTGTTACAGAATAAGATCATATGACATAAAAGTGTTAGGCTGACATAGTGTTATTATCAATTATGAGAAAACAAAAGAACCGCTCCAGGTGGGTGCCGAATCTGTATAACCCCACCGCAAACACGTATACTATGTTATTACTGATTAGTTAAATTGTTAATTGTCTTCAGCTGTCATATGCCTATCTAAGGCTTCTCCTGACAAATGAAAATCAGTAATGACTAAGCACGTGTTCTTGTGACACGCGTCTACTGTTCCTCTGTTCAATCTTGGAGCTATCATGTTTTTATCACATTGTGTGTAAAGGATTTCAATAAAGGATTTCATCTACTACATCGCTGTTTGTGCAGCCAACCATTTTGTTATCATTTATTCCCAATGCATAGATTCTATTTTTCTTCTACATTTAACTCACATATCTTGTATAGCTTTAGTTTGTGAATGTCTAGTGAGGTTCAAGTATTTCTTCATCCAGGGCAAGAATGCCTTCCCTTCAAGACAGGGGAGAAAAGAGATACCTATCAGCCCTATAATTTAAAAAATTTGTTCCAGCATTGACCTGAGAGGTGCCCAGACAGGTGCAGGATGTTAAGATGCTCTCGAGCACCCAGGAAAGCATAACATGGCAAATTTATTTAATACCTTCTTCAGCTCTGTGTATACAAAGGCGCATGGGGGAGCTCTTGTCCATAATGTGCATGGTATTGACACAGCTCCAGATGATCCACATTGGCTCACAACTGATATGATCCAAAAGTATTTGAACAGTATAAAGGTGAATAAAGCACCTAGACTAGATGGCATACACCCACGGGTCCTTAAAGAATTGAGCTCTGTCATTTCAAAGCCATTGTTTCTAATTTTTAGGGACTCTTTAATGACTGGCATAGTACCACTGGATTGGCATAAGGCCAATGTGGTGCCAATATTTAAAAAGGGGTCAAAATCTTTACCAAGTAATTATAGACCTATTCGTTTCACTTCTATAGTTGGAAAGATACTGAGAGTTTAATAAAAGACCACATAGATGAGTTCTTGCTGGAAATAAATATTTTAAACAACAGACAGCATGGATTCATGAAAGACAGAAGTTGTCAAACAAATCTGATTTCTTTTTATGAGGAGGTGAGCAAAACCTTGGACAGAGGCGTGGCGTTGGACGTGGTATACTTGGATTTTGCAAAAGCGTTTGACACAGTTCCCCACACATGGCTAATGTGTAAGGTAAAGTCTGCAGGCTTGGAAAAATCTGTATGTAAATGGATAGAAAACTGGCTAAAAGATCACATTCAGAGAGTAGTGGTTAATGATTCATACTCTGAATGGTCTGGGGTCATCAGTGGTGTACCCCAAGGTTCAGAGTTGGAACCCTTACTTTTTAATATATTTATAAACTATATAGGATCTGTGATTAAAAATCCTATTTCAGTCTTTGCAGATGACACCAAGCTGTGCAGTGGAATAATGTCCTTCCAGGATGTCTCCAACTTACAAGCCAACCTCAATGCACTGTTTAATTGGGCAACTATGTGGCAAATGAGGTTTAATGTTGATAAATGTAAGGTTATGCACTTGTGGGTTAAGAATATGCATACATCATACATACTAGGGGGGGTACAACTGGGGGAATCAATGGTGGAGAAGGATCTGGGAGTTCTGGTAGATCACAAGCTTAATAATGGCATGCAATGCCAAGCTGCAGTTTCTAAAGCGAGCAAAATCCTCTCTTGTATTAAAAGAGGTATAGACTCCAGAGAGAGATATCATAGTACCCCTGTACAAATCATTAGTAACACCTCATCTGGAATATGCAGTTCAGTTTTGGGCACCAATTCACAAAAAGAACATTGGGGGAACTTGAGAAAGTACAGAGAAGGGCAACTACACTGATAAGAGGCATGGAGGAGCTCAGCTATAAAGAAGGATTAGAGGAACTGAATTTATTCTCTCTTGAGAAGAGGAGATTAAGGGGGGATATGATCAACATGTATAAATACATCAGTGGTTCATATAGTGAACTCGGTGTAGAGCTATTCACCCTGAGGTCATCACAGAGGACAAGGGGGCATGTGGAATAGACTCCCTCAAGAGTTGGTTGTGGCCAGCTCAGTGAATTGCTTTCAAAAAAGGCCTGGATTCTTTCTTAGATACACAGAATATAACTGGATACTAACATTTATAGGTAAAGTTGATCCAGGGAATATCCCATTGCCTCTTGGGGGATCAGGAAGGAATTTTTTTTCCCAGCAGGAGTAAATTGGATTATGCTTTGCTGGGGTTTTTTGCCTTCCTCTGGATCAACTGTGGGTATAGAATTATAACTTTTTTTTTTTCTATGGTTGAACTGGATGGACTTTTGTCTTTTTTCAGCCAGACTAACTATGTAACTATGCTTACAGCAGCTCACAAATTGTATTGCTGTATGGGTGCACAGGGGTCCTGGCCAGCTGCATCGGTCCTGCAGGCTGCGGCGGGTTGTAGTGGTGCTTGGATAGCATTTGAGTGGTCCCACAGGGTATGTGAGGAGTTGCAGAGGGTAATACAGGGTTAGGGTTGATAAAGAAACAAATAATTACAAGGATTTTACAACAATAGGTGACACTTCTGTAATGTCTGGTCTGGTTCGCATCCTGACCATGACCTATTCTTAACTGCTGTAACTCATAGTGCCCAATCAGAATTCACTCTGCTGAAGCAAAACAGTATAAGATGGAATACAATGGGTTACATTTATTTATTTTTTTATTTAAAAATTAGCACAAGATCACTCCTGTAATGTCTGGTCTAGTTTGCATCCTGACCATCACTTATTCTTAACTGCTGTAACTCATAGTGCCCAATCAGATTTCACTCTGCTGAAGCAAAACAATACAAGATGGAACGCAATGGGTTACTTGTATTTATTATTTTATCGGATTAATTGATTGGATAGTTAATTAATTAATTACCAATTTAATTTACTAGAGCCTGGCAGATGAAGAAACTACAAATATATGGAAATGCTGTAGGCTACATTGAGAATTTTAAACACACTTGAGATAATTAACAAAGACTGGTGCAAGCACAATGCTCCCACCACTCTTCTAAATATAAAAAATGGAGCAGATTCTGCTCCTAATTAACAAAAGGGAGCACAAACACCTTTGCTAATTAAAAGCATTCAGTTTTTTGCTTTGCCATGACTGTGATAGATACAGAGAACAGGAGGGCTGGAGCTGTTTGGTCTGATCTCTCTGCCCATCCCCACCTACCCGGCTCAGCGCGGGTGGGAGAAGGAGGGTTGTTAACCCTTCAGACTCTGCTCATGTAGTGTAACTATTGCATGGGCCCAGAGAGGAATGTGAGCTATCTGCTTATAGGTCACATCCTGGTGGGGATCTGAAGCAGTTTTCTTTTACAAAAGAGTTTGTTAGCAAAGAAAATAGAAATGTTCACATCTGATGTACAATAAGGAAGTTTGTCAAATGTAGACATATTGCATGGTACAAGAAGGATAGACAGGTTAGCATAGTGTCACATAATGTAACTCACAAACCTGTATGCAGGGAGAGCAGTATCAAAACATATGGACCTATTCAGCTTAGGAGCTGAGGCAGTTTTCTCTATGTAAAACTGCCGTATTCCCTCTTTTAATTAGGTTGAGACCGTGGTTTTCTTCAGGTCTATCTGCTTAGACATTCCTGACAGTTTCTTGTGCCATTATAATGAATTCTCTCTCCTTTTTGCCCTTCTACCATGGATGGATGTATGGATTAACATACTATAGCAGGAGAAGAATAATCTGATTTGTCTGTTGGCTTGTGGTTTACTCTAATCCCTGTAAAACATACTTTATACAAGAACCCAAAACAGTCATTTGTTTTCTTAGAAAACAAATAGTATGCAGTTACAACTCTGCCCCAAATTATATCACAAATCTTGTCTCCAAATATTATTATTATACAGTATTTATATAGCGCCAATAGTTTGCTCAGCACTGTACATTACAATGGGAGACAGTACATGAGACAGTACAGTAACAATACAATTTGATACACGAGGGGTTAGAGGGCCCTGCTCTTTGGAGCTTACAATCTAGGAGGGAGGGGATAGTGGTACAGGAGGAAATAACTGTGGAGGATGGAGTGGTAGGAAGAGTGGAGGAGATAAGCAATTAGTTGAGGGCGGGGTAGGCTTCCCTAAAGAGATGGGTTTTCAGGGAGCGCCTAAAGGAGAGGAGAGTAGAGTAGGTGATAGTCTAATGGATTGGGTTAGGGAGTTCCAGAGCATGGGGGAAGCCCTGGAGACGGGCATAGGAGGAGACCAGGGAAATAGAGAGTAGGAGGTCTTGTGAGGAGCGGAGAGTATGTTTTGGGTGGTATAAGGATATCAGGTCGGTGATGTAGTTTGGGGCAGTGTTATGAACAGCTTTGTACGTCAATGTTAGTAATTTGAATTTTATGCGTTGGGCAATCGGAAACCAGTGGAGGGATTGGCAGAGGGGGGTGGTGGATACAGAGTGGTTAGTAAGGTGGATGAGTCTGGCCGCTGTATTCAGGATAGACTGAAGCGGGGATAGCTTGTGGTGAGGTAAGCCGGTGAGGAGGGAGTTACAGTAGTCAAGTCATGATATGAAAAGGGAGTGAATGAGTTGCTTAGTAGTTGCCGGGGTTAGGAACGGACGTATTTTGGAGATGTTGCAGAGGTGGAGTCTACATGAGTTTGTCAGTGATTGGACCTGGGGCTGGAAAGACAGATTGGAGTCTAGGATGACACCTAGTACTCTGGCATGGGGGGTGGGACTGATGGTGGCATTGTTGGTCGTGATGTAGGGGGGGGGGGGGGCGCTGGCTGGGTGGAAAACTAGGAGCTCAGTTTTGGAAAGGTTTAATTTGAGGAAGTGGAGTGACATCCAATCCGATATGTCGTTCAGTAGGCTAGTGATTCGGGTGGAGACTGAAGGAGTGAGGCAAGGGGTAGAGAGATAGATTTGCATGTCATCAGCATAGAGATGGTAGTTGAAGCCCTGAGAGTGTATCAGTTGACCAAGGGAGGAGGTGTAGATGGAGACGAGAAGGGGCCCGAGCACAGAACCTTGAGGGACCCCAACAGAGAGGGGGAGTGAGGGGGAGGTGGCAGCGTTATAGGTACCATTGAAGGAGCGCTGTGATAGATAGGAGGAGAGCCAGGAGAGAGCGGAGTCTCTGAGGCCAAGAGAGTGTAGTTTATTGAGGAGGAGGGGTGGTCAACTGTGTCAAAAGCCACGGAGAGGTCGAGGAGTAGGAGCACTGATTACTGGCCATTAGCTTTGGCGGTTAGTAGGTCGTTGGTGAGTTTAAGTAGGGCAGTTTCAGTGGAGTGTAGAGGACGGAAGCCAGACTGTAGGGGATCTAGGAGGTTGTTGTCGGTGAGGTTGGAACTCAGGCGATTATAGACTAAGCGCTCAAAGGAGTTTGGATGTAAATGGCAGCAGGGAGATGGGTCTAAGGTTGTTCAGGTTGGTGGGATCCAGGGAGGGTTTCTTAAGTATGGGAGTGATGTACGCGTGCTTCAGAGGGAGGGGGAATGTGCCAGTAGAGAGGGAGAAATTAAAGATATGAGTGAGGGAGCATAGGATGGAGGAGGAGGGTGATCGTAGGAGTTGTGTGGGGACAGGGTCAAGGGGGCAGGTGGTGAAGCGGACTTCAGAGAAGACCTTAGTGACCTCTTCAGTGGTAGCAGGGTCGAAAGAGTGGAGTGTTGAGGGGGTTTTAGTGTGAGGAATGTTAGGTGGGGTGGAGGCCTGGACAGTGGCGAGGTCGGAGGAGAGGGGTGTTGAGGGGGTTTTTGCGTGTGAGGGATGCTAGGTGGGGTGGAAGTCTGACAAGTGGCGATGTCCCTACGAATTGCGTCGATCTTGTTTTTGAAGTGGTTGGCAATCTCGTGGGCGGTGAGTGAGGTACTGGGTGGAGGTGGGGGCGGAGAGAGTAGGGAGTTAAAAGTAGAGAAGAGCCAATGAGGGCTGGAGGAGAGGGTATTGATGAGGGTCACAAAGTAGGCTTGCTTGGCAGCGTGGAGGGAGGAAGTGTAGGTGAGGAAGGCAGATTTGTATCGGGTGAACGCTTGTTGGGATCTGGTTTTGCGCCCTAGTTGCTCCAGCGCACGACTGCATTGTTTGAGATTTTTGGTATGGTCAGTCTGCCAGGGTTGAAGCGGTCGGGGTCTAATGCTTCTTGCGGTTATATCACCCAAACCGTACTCTGCGCTCCTGCCATGACCTCCTGCTCTCTAGCTCCCTTGTCTCCTCCTCCCATGCTCATCTCCAATACTTCTCCAGAGCCTCTCCCATCCTCTGGAATGCTCTATCCCAATCTATCCGACTATCGCCTACTCTGCCCACTTTTAGACGATCTCTGAAAACCTCTCTCTTCAGGGAAGCTTATCCCACCTTCAGCTAATAACAGAATCTTCTATTTCTCCTATCAGTTCATCCTGCACAAATATAACCTTTTGTACCATCAGCCCCTCCCTCTTAGATTGTAAGCTCCGAGGAGCAGGGCCCTCCTAACCCTCTTGTATTGAACTGAATTGTCTCCTTTTATATTGTAAAGCGCTGAACAAACGGTTGGCGCTGTATAAATCCTGGATAATAATATTTGCAGCTTCTGTGAAGGAGTGCATTGTCTACAAATAGCACAATAGGGAGCGATTCGGTGACCATTAATCCATTCCAAAAATAATGTTTTTGAAAATTGCTGTTTGCAGTAGACACTTGTATACATAACCCCTTAGTGTGTCTCCAAGCTTCCATGGGAAAGTGTTATTAGTGCTTGGCTGGGGTTTGCGGCTTTCACACTTGTGTCTTTCAGAGCAGTTGGGGTAAGAGGTGAGAAGTGTGTGATTAGGATTAGCTGCAGGGGAGATGTGACCATAGCAACGGGTGCATTATCTTCATTGCATAAAGTCCAGTTCTCTTCATGCCTCAGTGCTAATAAGCTCAAAGGTGAAGACAGTTGCTGCCAAAAATGCCTGCCCAGCCAAGGAGGCCTGTTCATTAAGCTAAAATTCTTTGCTAATTTCAGATGGGACACAATGAGCTCGGCACTCAACTCTTTTAAAGATTCACAAACTGAAAATGAGCTACCAGTACCAGTCACAACTGTGTAAATAGAATTTCCAACATCTAGAGAAAGCATGAGGTATTTAGTATAATACAGAATATACTACATCTGTACACATGAGACGGTTCCTCTTCTAGTTTGAGGTGTGGTGTGCTGCATAAACAAGCAGCAAGTACATTTGTTCTGTGCGAATGGGAGCAAAATCATATCTATTAAGGCTATTTTCTCTCCGGGTCAAATGCTATTCATTCGTACAAAATAGAGTGAATTAGGAAAAAACACATTATGGCCCCTAGATGGAGCTGATGACCACAGGAAATACATACTTGCTGAATACTACCACCTCCATATAGTGGCCTTAATATGCTATTTTCCTGATTTTGTTTCCCCCCCTATTTGCACAGAACAAATGTACATGCAGTTTCACAGGATGAATAACTCTTATAAATAAACCCTGTAAATTGCCTGCCAACTTATTTTATTAACCCACCACCGTCTGGAATTTGGAATATGAGCTCTCTAGGACTGAATAGGGATTGCAGAGCGCATGTGTGTATAAGCTTCCAAGGTGTTTATTCCATATGTTTTCATTATTTTACTTCTAGTTACTTGTTTGCATGTTGTTGTGAAACTGTATATTCTAATGTGAGAGTATTTGCACTGTTAACATACACTATATTGCCAAAAGTATTGTTACACGCAGTTTAATGGCATCCCAGGCTTAGCCTGTAGGGTTCAATATTGAGTTGACCCGCCCTTTGCAGCTATAACAGCTTCAACTCTTCTTGGAAGGCTGTCCACAAGGTTTAGGAGTGTGTCTATGGGAATGTTTGACCATTCTTCCAGAAGTGCATTTGTGAGGTCAGGCACTGATGTCGGACAAGAAGGCTTAGCTCACAGTCTCTGCTCTAATTCATCCCAAAGGTGTTCTATCACGTTGAGGTCAGGACTCTTTGTAGGCCAGTTAAGTTCCTCCACCCCAAATTCACTCATCCATGTCTTTATGAACCTTGCTTTGTGCACTGGTACACAGTCATGTTGGAACAGAAAGGGGCCATCCCCAAACTGTTCTCACAAAGTTGGAAGCATGAAATTGTTCAAAATGTCTTGGTATGTTGATGCCTCAAGAGTTCCCTTTACTGGAGCTAAGGGGCCAAGCCCAACCCCTGAAAAACAACCCCACAACCATCAAACTTTACACTTGGCACAATGCAGTCAGGCAGGTACCATTCTTCTGCCAATCGCCAGATCCAGACATGTCCATCTGATTGCCAGACAGAAGCGTGATTCGTCACTCCAGAGAACACATCTCCACCGCTCTAGAGTCCAGTGGCGGTGTGCTTTACACCACTGCATCTGACGCTTTGTATTGCACTTGGTGATGTAAGGCTTGGATGCAGCTGCTCGGCCATGAAAACCCATTCCATGAAGCTCTCTGTGCACTGTTGCGCTAATCTGAAGGCCACATTAAGTTTGGAGGTCTTTAGCTATTGACTCTGCAGACAGTTGGCGACTTCTGTGCACTGTGCGCTTCAGCATGCCCTGACCCCGCTCTGTCATTTTATGTGGCCTACCACTTCGTGGCTGAGTTGCTGTTGTTCCCAGTTGCTTCCACTTTGTTATAATACCACTAACAGTTGACCGTGGAATATTTAGTAGCAAGAAAACTTCACAGATGGACATATTTCACAGGTGGAAACCTATCACAGTACCACACTTGAATTCACTGAGCTCCTGAGAGCGACCCATTCTTTCACAAAGGTTTGTAGAAGCAGTCTGCATGCCTAGGTGATCTATTTTAGGTTGGCTCTGAGGAAGAGGTTATGTCCTCGAAACGCGTTAGCTAGTTGGTCATCCAGGGTTCCATCGTATGGACTCAGATGTTGTTTGGATCATACGTCTTGTTCAGTTTGACATGCCTGTGTTATTATGTTCATTGTGAGTATGATACCTATTTTTGTTTCTTTAATAAATTATTTTAAACGATAATGCACTAGGTCGGTGCGCCCTTTTTCCGTTTCTCCGCTTGATTTTATACACCTGTGGCCATGGAGGTGATTCGAACACCTGAATCCAATGATTTGGAAGGGTGTCCCAATACTTTTGGCAATATAGTGTATATAAACTGAAAATGACCGTAGTGTTTTTCAGTCAGAAAATATTTATCATTATCCATCAGAAGACCTTTGGAAGTGTTTGCAGCTTGTGTTAGTTCTGTTTATATTCTAGTTTTAAGTATTTATTTTATTATCCGTGATTACCAAGCTTTAGAGAATTACAAGACAAAACATTTCCATAATCATGTTTGACATTTATGTGGAAAAGTGGAGGAATTTAGTTTATCCTGCAGCAGCATTGTGATCTGAAGCACATGATGACAAAATAGTTAAACCGTACTGTAAGTTTACAAGTTTGCAATCATAAATTCCTGACATGTCACAACAAAGGGAAAACAATTCATTTGCAAAAAAAGCTGTACCATTTTTATTCAAACAACAGTCCTTTGGCTTCTGTTAATTGATTTCGCCTAGGCTGAAAAGAATGCCGTCATTTTGCTGTAGGAGGCAGAACTTTAGTTTGTACGGGCAGCACACTGCAGTGAATTGTGGGTATGGCAAAATTGTTCTAACAATGGGATGGAAAGAATATACATTAATTACTGTGCCACAAGTGACAGTCTAAAACATGTAAACCTCAGCACACTCATTTATAAAAGTAAAACTCTTCCATTACATCTTTTCTGTACTTGAAGCGGAGTTCCACTCACACTGTAAAAAAAATAAAAGTCAGCAGCTGCAAAAACTGTAGCTGCTGACTTTTAACAAAACAGCCGCTCACCTGTCCCACGATCCCACAGTGTCCTCCCCGGAGCCCGTTTCACCAGCTGTCTGGTGTTCCAAGTGCCAGCATCTTCAGTGTGGGCATCCGGCTGTGACAGCTTGCGGCTTCACAGCCGGGTGCCCACTGCGCATGCATGAGTAGCACTGTGCTTCCTGAAGGGCCCCGTTGTCTTCTGGGACCCATCACATGTCCCAGAAAACTACGGGAAGGGAGGGTACCTGTCAATTTTGGGTAACCGCTCCGCAAAGGTGCCAATCCTCAATGGGGAGCAGGGGACCAGTCTTTAAAGTAGAACTTCCCCTTTTGGGTGGAGCTCTGCTTTAACCTACCAAAGTTCATAACCATAATCATTGAATACTGAGCACCACCAGCAGTTGTACACTATGAAGAGTGCAGGGGTCAGAAGCATAAAATGCACAGCATAGTGTATACAGTGTAGGGATCAGGAATGTGTAATATACATAGCATGGGGTCAGAAATGCATGAAAAAAGGGTGGAAAGCAGGGGCTGACTGACCATTCAAGCACTCGGGCACTACCCGAGGGCCTGGGCTCAGTAGGGGGCCCCATGAGATGCCCCTGGTGCCTTTCATTGGCTTTTTCATAGGCTTTTTTGAGTGTGGGCGAGGACACAGAGGCCCCATGATCCCCTATTGCCCGGGGGCCCCATGAGTTGTCAGTCCGCCCCTGGTGGCAAGAGAGTTAAATGCACAGGTCAGTGGACAGAATACAATAAAAATCACCTCCCTAAACAACCCAAAATCTCCTTCCAGTACGGCTCTCTACTAGAACATATCTCCCTCCCAGCACAGATCTTTGTTGCCTCGTACAGATCTCCTTCACCCAGTACAAATCCCCCTCCCCCAGTGCAGTTTTCCCCCTTCCATGAAATCCATTCACCAGACCAAGTAGTGAGCTTAGTGCAGGAAGTCCTCCCTTAACCAGGTCATGTGACTGAAGCTAAGGAGGAGCTAATCTGAACTGCCACTGTCTCTGAGCTCTGATATCTGGCAGCAGTGACAACTGCAGCATTTTGGATGCTGGTTAACATCCAATGTCACAGATAGCTAGAGAACCCAGGATGCTCTGAGGTGGGGGTTTGGACCCCAGTTAGCTGAAACTTTTTCTTCTTCATTTTTATTTGGTCTTATTAGTCACCAGTTTGCATTTAATGCATTGACATAGTTTTAGCACTTGTGACAAAGGAACAGTGGATGCTAGTTTGGTTAGGAATGGGTGATGGGTGTACCTGGAAAACTGGATTTATGAATGTACTTATGCCACTGATGTGATTATTCTTAATAGAGGAGGCAGCTTCAAAAGTCAGTCTGTCTTTATCCTTTGGGAAGCCAGAGCATATTGCTCTGCAGAGAGCCACAGTATGGCAGCAGCGATGCCAGCACGAACTACTGCTAGGGCTGAATGTGTGTCAATGCATTACCGCAATGAGTGGTAACGTACTTTATATCCATTAACACATTTTGTCACTACAATGCACTTAGGCAACGCATCTCCAACACAAATGTATAACAGTGCACCACAATGCAAGGTAACACACGACAGTGCACCGTGGTGCGATGTGCTGGAGAAAATGCTGCATGTCAATTTTTTGGTCTGTTCCTGTGCATTGACAGCCCGTTTAAAAAGAATGAGCTGCCTTAATGCAACACCTTAACTTGTGAAATTGTTGAAATGTTTTTAAAGAAAGATAAGCTATTTTTTTCATATTTATTTTTTATGTGCCATGTTTTATTGAATGTGGATTCATTGCTCTTTTTAAATGCTGGAACTGTTGATTATGCTTTTTTGATGAAAGAACTGCAATAAAGGTGGCGGCAGCCAGCACGAAATCTGACCTGTTGTGTGGAATCTTCCTGTACAAAAATTCCTCCCCTTCAGATGTTAAAATCAGTGCTGCTGTTAATTGATTTTTGTATTTCTCCTCTGCTGGCCTACAATCCATTATTATTATTATTATTATTATACAGAATTTATATACAGTCATGGCCAATAATATTGGCACCCCTGCATTTCTGTCAGGTAATGCACCACTTCGCTCAGAAAACGTTTGCAATTATAAATGTTTAGGCATTCTCATATTTGATTCTTTTGTTTGTATTAGTATGCCACAAAAAAGTGGAAAAACAAAAAGCCACATCTGACACATTCTACGCAAAATCCCAAAAAATGGACAAAATTATTTTCACGTTCTCAAAACTGTAAGAAATTGCATTCCAACTTTGTAATGCTCCTGTAATTTGTAGTTAAACTCACCTGTATCAGTTAACAGATCTTAATGTTCCTGTGTCCACTGTGCACAACATTGTCAAGAAGTTTGCAGCCCATGGCACTGTAGCTACTCTCCCTGGACTTGGATGAAAGAAAAAAAACTTGATCAAAGATTGCAATGAAGGATTGTTCAAATGGTGGCTAAAGAACCTCGATCAACTTCCAGACAAATTCAAGCTGACCTTCTGGCACAGGGTACAACTGCGTAAGTTCGCAGTATACGTCACCATCTGAATGAAAAGTAACAGTATGGTAGGAGACCCAGGAGGACCCCACTGCTGACACAGAAACATAAAAAAAACAGATTGTAATTTGCCACAATTTACCCGAGGAAGCCAAAATCATTTTGGGAGAATGTGCTGTGGACAGATGAAACAAAAAACAGATTTTTGGTAAAGCCTATCATTCTGCTATTTTCCGATAAAACAACAAGACCTTTAATGAAAAAAATACAGTCCCTAGAGTCAAACATGGTGGAGATTCACAGATTTTTTTGGGTTGCTTTGCTGCTTTAGGCATTGTATGTCTTGACCGTGTGCATGGTATTATGAAATCTGAAGACTACCAAAGAATTCTGGGGTGCAATGTAGGGCCCAGTATCAGAAAGTTGGGTCTCCATCAGAGGTCATGGGTCTTACAGCAGGACAATGACCCAAAACAAACATTAAAAAGCACCCAGAAATGGTTTAAGACAAAGCGCTGGAGAGTACTGAACTGGCCAACAATGAGTCCAGATCTCAATCCCATGGACCACCTGTGGAGAGATCTCAAAACAGCAGTTTGGAAAAGGAACCCTATGAATTTGAGAGACCTGAAGCAGTTGGCAAAATTTAAGTAGAGAGGTGTAAGAAACTCATAGATTGTTACAGGAAGCAACTGTTTTCAGTTATTTTTCCCAAGGGGTGTGCTACCAAATATTACATTGAGGGTGCCAATAATTTTGTCCAGTCCATTTTTGGGGTTTTGTGTGGAATGTGTCAGATTTGGCTTTTTGTTTCTCCACTTTTTTGTGCCATACCAATAAAAAAAAAGGAAAGAATCACGGGAATGCTGAAATATTTGTAACAATTTTCTGGGCGAAGTGTGCATTATCTGACATAAATGCAGGGATGCCAATATGTTTGGCCATGACTGTAGCTCCAACCGTTTGCCCAGTCCTTTACAAAATAAAGGGAGACAGTACGGTTACAATATGATTCAATACAAGAGGGTTCAATGGGCCCTGCTTGTGAGACCTTACAAAGCAGGGGCGGACTGACAACTCATGGGGACCCCGGGCAATAGGGGATCATGGGGCCCCTGCATGGGCGGACTGACAACTCATGAGGCCCCCGGGCAATAGGGGATCATGGGTCCTCTGTGTCCTTGCCCTTAAAACTCAAAAAAGCCTGAAAAAGTTACCAGGGGCATCTCATGGGGCCCCCTACTGACCCCGGGCCCTCGGGCAGTGCCCGAGTTTCCAAATGGTCAGTCTGCCCCTGAACATGGCTATATTAGATTTCAAACTACTGTTTTACTGAGTTGTCATTTTAGTATATGGTACAGACAAAGATATATTTCAAGCTTCATGCAACTATTTATCTCTAAAAGTTTACCCCACCTTTCCCACCACAATACAGGATTGGTAGGGAACCTTACTAGGCTAAGACTGACTGTTACAAAAAAAGTAAAGATTTACACATATCTAGTAATATCTAGACTTGCATAAATGAGAACCTTCACAGATGAGATTTGCATATAAATACAGCTGTAACTTACCTTTGAATTGCCCAGCGAGACCCTTCTTTCCTGCAGTGAACTGAACACGATCAAAGGAACTCAGTACTGCCCTGCACCTAATTCAGGAAAACATGTGCACCAATGGTGGTAACATTACCGACGTGTTGGCAATTCAGGTAGTTCTTACTACCTTACTACCACTTTAAGAATCTGTCACTATGGCAGCAACAAAGGAAACTGACAGTTACTAAGACCAACTCTAAGCTGGCATACAGAAGTACACAAGTACTCACAGTATGTGACAGCTTCCTGTATTCCTGACCACATATAGCTGTTGACTGAGAGATACAGGCAATTCCCATACTTGAGAAATGATTCGGCGGTGGGTGGGTAGAACCGGATGGGAAACTGAGGGACTAGTTCCCCATTAGCTCCGCTATACTTTTGGGTGACAGAGCACTACCATTGGACTGAAGAGAGGCTATGGACCTGTCCATTGCATTGTGCTGTCAATCAAATGTATAGCGGACCTGATGGGGAGCTAGTCTCTCAGTTCCCCATCAGGCTTTGCCCACCCCAGTGCAAAACTCCTTGGCCATGTGCCTGTCAGTGTGACTGGCACAGTGGCAGAGGAGGAACTGAGTACACCAAGGAGGCAATTTCCAGTGTGGACATTCCCTCATTAGTGCAGACAGACAGAATCTTTTAGTAGTCTCTTGACAGGTACATTACTGGGGTGCAAGCACCAACACTTCTGGTGCTGCTCCCTGACAGAATTCTAGATGACGTCTACGACATCCTTTATGAATTCCCCTAACTGCCTTTGCTTTGCTGAAATCCTAAGCAGCATTGTCAACTCCGATTTCAGACAGGTAACTGGAGCAATGACAACAGTAGAGATAACAAGGCAATCATTGGCATCAAGCACAGACAAAATGAAGACAATAAACAGTCATTACTTACAGAAATAATCCAAGGAATGAACAAATCATATAGACCACTATCTAGGGCATTAGCAAACTAACTTTGTGGATCAGGACGTCTCCTGAATTTTCTTGATTAGGGAAGGTGTGTGCTGCAGAGACCTGTGCTGCCATACTCTGTAACAACCAGTAGATGGCGAAGGCTTAAGGATAGGTTCACACCTATGCAGGTTGCGTTTGAGCCTTTTCTGCATTGCGTTTTTTGCACCTGCGTTTTTAATGCGTTTTGCATTTTTTTTTAATTTTCTTCTTGCTAGGCAGATTTAAAATGCAAAACGCATAAACAAATGCATCAAAAATACACCACATGCTTTTCTGCAAGTTTCCATTGAAGACTATAGAACCAAAAAATGCAACATTTTGTGTTAAAAAAAGTCCTTGACCCTTTCCAAAAAATGCACTGGGTGAAAACGTGAAGATGTGAACCTGTCCCATAGGAAACCATTTTAAATGGACTGTACTGAGTTTCTGCAAAATGCTGCGGAAAACGCTTAGGTGTGAACCTAGGGTGAGGCTGATTGTTACAGTACTGAGCTCAGGCAGAAGAAAGGATGGCCCATAGCCCGTCACTTCTCCTCTGAAAGGACGAAAATACAAAAACAAAAATAAACAAAACAAGTACAGTTTATTCTGCATATTTTGCTTATGATTCATGTTAAGAGATTATACCACAGTTGGTCTTATATATTATTATACAGGATTTCTATAGCGCCAACAGTTTGTGCAGCGCTTTACAATATAAGGGAGACAGTACAATTACAATACATTTCAGTACAGAAGGAATAGGAGGGCAGAGTCGGCCGCTGAAGTGGTCTGCAAACACTTTATACAGGTGTTCGGCTGTCCACAGAGAATACATTTGGACCAGGGGGCATGTTTTCAGGGTACTCTAATGAATGAGTTGTACCAACTGTATGGGATCGAACGTTCCCGCACCACCCCGAATCACCCCCAGGGAAACAGGGCGTGCAAGTGGTTCAACCGCACCTTGCTCCAGATGCTGCGGACTCTGGAGGACCGCTAAAAGGCTCGGTGGCCCGAATACCTACCTTAACTGATGTGGGCCTATAATAACAGGGTACACAGTACCACCGGATACTCCCCACATATGCTCATGTTTGGGAGGGCCGGATGGAAGATTGAAGATCTCCACATGCCCGATTCGATGGAGCCATCACCAAGAAATACTACTGCATGGATGCAAGAGCACCGCCGCCGCCTGAGAGCGATCCACAAGGTTGTGGGGGAGCGCCTTAGACAAGTGGTATACCCCAATCCAAGACCAGTGCAGAAGGAAGGGTATGCCCCAGGTGATCGAGTGATAGTCAAAGCCAAGCGGCCGTCTGGAAAGTTGGATGGGTGGTGGGAGGCGGTCCCATACACGGTGAAGAGGAGGGTAGACCCTGCCATCCCGGTAGAGCCAACAAAAATAAACAAAACAAGTACAGTTTATTCTGCATATTTTGCTTATGATTCATGTTAAGAGATTATACCACAGTTGGTCTTATATATTATTATTATACAGGATTTATATAGCGCCAACAGTTTGCGTAGCGCTTTACAAAATAAGGGAGACAGTACAATTACAATACATTTCATTACAGAAGGAATAGGAGGGCCCTGCTCGTGGAGCTTACAATCTAAAGGAAGGGGGAGGTGATACTGTGAAATGGGGAAACAGCTTTTTTTGTTTGAACACTGATTGAAGTAAATTAAAAACGTTCTGACTGACATTCTGCACTTTAGCCACAAGATGTCACTGTTTTTTCTAACACAGCCTCAGACTACATAGAGATTTCTATATTCATGAAGGGGTGGGGTTTTACACTTGGAGAGTGAACAGAAAAGGAGAGGAGAGCAGCCATCATTGAGAGAGAGAAGGGGGGCTGTGTGATCTGAGAATCCGATGCCATCCAGATGTGAGGACAGCCCTCCGTGTTCAGAAATTCAGTTGAGTGAAGCTGATGGTGTTCAAGACGCTAACCCTGTTCAAAGAAAGGAAGATTGCTGCCAGGAAGCTGATGGGAAGCTGAGGAACTAAGCAATATATATACTGTGATATCGCATGCTTAGTGGAGAGACATTTGTTCTGTTCAGAGTCACCAGCGGATGCAAAGCAGACCCGGGTCGGTAAGATCGTGCACGCACCTCATTTCAGTGTTGGCGCCTATAGGACTGAGACAGGCCTATAGTTAGTTAGTTAGGGTCTCTGTTTGTGTCAGGCCACAAGTGTTGTTACTGATCATTGGAAGGACTCCACAACTTAAAGTGACATTTCACATTGGAGAGCTGATAAAATCCTACAAACTCAAGCCAGACTGGCGTTTTGCTCAGAAGGAATACTCAGGCACGTGCTACAGGACCAGTTATGGGAGGGGGAATACTGTAGATTTGTGTAAGATTGTAAGCTGTTGTGCTGCACCGCAGGCTAGCCCATACCATACACCCATACACTGATTCCTGCTCTTTTAGGGTAATATCAGGTAAGGTGTGGCAGCTTAGTTGTGCCCGCCAGTAGGTAAATTACTTCACTTTCTACCTTCATCCATCAGGGGGTGCCGTGCTGTGCAGCACAAGGGTCTCAGCCTTTGGGCTGGGTGTATGTAAATTTATTGTATATTCCAGCATTTGTGGTTTTGTATATTTGCCACATCTAAGTAAAATTCTGTTGTGACAAAAGCTGGTGTTGGGGTTGCTTTCCTCGTTCGTGACTTCACTGTATCCTGGGGAGCCCACCCCGGTACATGGCTTACAATACAAAAGGTGATAGCTGCGGGGGATGATCTGGCGGAGGTGATTCAAGTACAGTTCTTAGGTGGAGGTGGAGTAGTCTTCCTTGAATAAGTGAGTTTTAAAAGATCGCCTAAAGGCAGACAGGGTGGGGGCTGACCGGACATGCTGTGGTAGGGAGTTCCAGAGGATGGGAGAGGCTCTGGAGATGTCCTGGAGGTGAGCGTGAAAGGAGGTGATGAGGGAGCTGGAGAGGAAGATATCTTTGGAGGAGCGGAATGGGCAATTTGGGTGGTATCTGCGGATGAGGTTGGTGATGTAGCTAGGGGCAGTGTTGTGGATGGCTTTGTAAGCTGTGGTTAGTATTTTGAATTTGAATATTAAGCCTTTAATTTATGAGAATAGTGCAGGCTTACTTTTGAAAGGTTTATATTTAATGCTTTATTTAGCCTAACTTTAGAGGTAAGTGAATAATGAAAATTTCACTCTGTTTAGTTTCGCACCCAAAAAATTTTAATTGAGATAAACGTACTCCTTAACACTAAACAGCTAAATAATTTATTAGGTATTGTAATGTAATAGGATTCGTGATGAGCTGAAGGATACAGGGGGTGGCTTGAACTTTACTGAACAGATGCAGAGTAGAAACTGTCAATGCCAAAAGAGTCAAGGTGGCAAAGAGATATGAATAAAACACAATACAGCAGAGAATGAGGAGAATGCAATAACAGGGCTGCCTAGGAGAAGTTTACCTTAACCACTTGCCTACCAGGCACTTCTACCCCCTTCCTTACCAGGCCAATTTTCAGCTTTCAGCGCTGCCGCACTTTGATTGACAATTGCGCGGTCATGCAACATTGTACCCATATGAAATTTTGATCATTTTTTTCTCACAAATAGAGCTTTCTTTTGGTGGTATTTAATCGCCACTGGGCGCTTTACTTTTTGCGCTATAAATTAAAAAAGTGCAAAAAATTTGAAAAAAAAAAGTTTCTTTGTTTCTATTATAAAATTTTTCAAACAGGTATTTTTTCTCCTTCTCTGATGTGCGTTGATGAGGCAGCACTGATGGGCACTGATAGGCGGCACTGATGGGCACTGATAGGCAGCACTAAAGGGCACTGATAGGCAGTACTAATGAGGTGGCACAAATAGGCGGCACTGATAGACAGCACTAATGAGGTGTCACGGATAGGCGGCACTAATATGCAGCACTGATAGGCGGCACTGATAGGTGACACTGATGATGGGTACTGATAGACGGCACTGACTGGCATCACTGCTGGGCACTGACTGGCGGCACTGACTGGCACAACCCCTGGGCACTGACTGGTGGCACTGACTGGCAGCACTGCTGGGCTGCACTGGTGGGTGGCACTGGTGGGCAGCACTGGTGGGTGGGCACAGGTGGGTGGCACTGGTGGGCACAGGTGGGTGGCACTGCTGGGCACAGGTAGGTGGCACTTCTGGGCACAGGTGTGTGACACTGCAGAGTGGCACAGGTGGGTGCACTGCTGGGCACAGGTGGGTGCACTGCTGGGCACAGGTTGGTGATCTGGGCACAGGTGGGCGGAGCTAGTGGGCGCACTGCTGGGCACAGGTGGGCGGAACTTGTGGGTGGCATTGCTGGGCACCGATCATCAGGGCACTGATCATCAGTGCCCTGATGATCGGTGCCGATCCCCGCTCTGACAACTGCCGGTTCTCGGCAGTACTTTCCTCACGATCTGACAGCGTGAGGAAAGTGCAGCCGAGAACCGGCACTTGCATTTCCCTGTGATCAGCGTGTCATTGGACACCGCTGATCACGTGGTAAAAGGCCGGTATGATTGGCCTTTTACCACATCACGTGATCAGCTGTGTCCGTAGGACACAGCGATCACAGAGATCGCCGGGTGCGCGCCCCCTGGGGCGCGCAGGAGAGCGTGTTCTGGGAGGACGTCATATGACGTCCACTCAGAACTGGCCGGCCGCAGTTTAGCCGTCATTTGGCTATCTGCGGTCGGCAACTAGTTAAGGGTCACTAGGTGGCAGCACAGTTTATGAGACAGTGGGGTTGATTTACTAACATTGGAAAGTGCAAAATCTGGTGCAGCTGTGCATGGTAGCCAGGGCCAGTGCTTCCACTAGGCAAACTAGGCAACCACCTAGGGCGCACTACCACCTAGGGGTGCCTGGACGCAGCAAAGGCCGGCACTCTCTCTGTGTGACCTATGGACCTCTTGCATGAATTAATTATTTCTCTACAGAGTTCCCCTCTCCTCATACACGGAATGATGAGGGAATAATGGTATCTTTACTCTGCACAATTGTCTCACAGCCTGTCCACACACATGACCATTTGGTGTCTGGGGCCAGTGTAGCAGTTGAGCTGCCACTCCTTCCAGTGTTCCTCTCAGACTCAGTCCCTTACTGCAAGCCGGCTGGTGACTGCTGATCACTGTGGAGTTTTGTAACTCAGTCTCTTTTTATTCCTTTTTTTGGTTAATACAGTTAATTTATATTTGATTAATATATATTTTGTCTTTAATATTGGTGCTGATGGCATCTTATGGCACTTATTTTTGGAAATGAAAAGAAATTCAGCAGTTTCGTGGTTTGTTAATTTAATATTTTCTACTGTTTTTAAAATGTTTTATTAATTTTTTTTTTTTGGGGGGGGGGGGGGCACAAGTAGATGGTCTTGCCTAAGGCACAAAATAGTCTAGCACCGGCCTTGATGGTAGCCAATCAGCTTTTAACTTCTGCTTGTTCAATAAGGCTTAACAAAAAAAACTGGAAGCTGATTGGTTTCTATGCAGAGCTACACCAGATTTTGCACTCGACAATTTTAGTAAAACAACCCCAATACGTAGAGACAGATATGTCAACACTAATGGCTACCTGTGATCGTATAGGGCAGTGGTTCTCAACCTTCCTAATGCCGCGACTCTTTAATACAGTTCCTCATGTTGTGGTGAGCCCCAACCATAAAATTATTTTCGTTGCTACTTCATAACTGTAATTTTGCAGTGGGAGGAGTAGTGCCACATCACTGATGTCAGTGGGAGGAATAGTGTCCCATCGTTGGTATCAGTGGGAGGAATAGTGTCCCATCATTGGTATCAGTGGGAGGAATAGTGCCCCATCATTGGTGTCAGTGGGAGGAGTAGTGCCACATCACTGATGTCAGTGGGAGGAATAGTGTCCCATCGTTGGTATCAGTGGGAGGAATAGTGTCCCATCATTGGTATCAGTGGGAGGTATAGTGCCACATTGTTGGTGTCAGTGGGAGGAATAGTGCCCCATCATTGGTGTCAGTGTGGGAGGAATAGTGCCCCATCATTGGTGTCAGTGGGGGGGGGGGGGGGATAGTGCCCCATCATTGATACTAGTGTGGGGGGGAATTGTGCCCCATCATTGGTGTCAGTGGGGGGGGGGGTAGTGCCCTATCGTTGGTGTCAGTGGGGGGAGGAATAGTGCCCTATCGTTGGTGTCAGTGGGGGGAGGAATAGTGCCCCATCGTTGGTGTCAGTGGGGGGAGGAATAGTTCCCCATCGTTGGTGTCAGTGGGGGGGGGGGGAGGAAATAGTGCCCCATCATTGGTGTCATTGGGAGGAATAGTGCCCCATCATTGGTATTAGTGACACCAATGATGGGGCACTATTCCTCCTACTGACACCAATGATACTTACCTTGGTAACTCCTGCTCCAACCTGGGCTTGCTCCCTCCCTCTCCCATCTACAGCCAGCATACCTGGGTGCAGCAGCACCATCTGCACGCTACAGACACTTACCTGTCAGCTGTCTTCCTTGCTCAATCTTCTTTGATCTTCGCGCTGCTGCTCGGCTCCTCCTCCTCGCCAGTGATTGGCCGCCTGTGTGCCTCTCCTGAGCTACAGTTCAATCATGGCCGCCAATCACTGGCGAGGAGGGGGAGCTGTTGAGTGATCCCGGGGATGTGGCCAGATGACAGGGGCGGCATGTCATCCCGCGCACACATCGCGTCCAGGGAAATGTGGACGTATCTGCATGTGGGCGGACCTGCCTGGAGACTGATAGAGGAGAGATGTCTCGGTTCCAAAGACCATCGGAAATATGTGTTTTTCGATGGTCTTAGGAGACACCCTGTGAAAGAGTTGTTCGACCCCCAAAGGGGTCGTGACCCACAGGTTGAGAACTGCTGCTATAGGGCAATACCTCCCTCACAGGGAGATAAAAGTCCAGGTGTGCAAGTGAAGGAATACTTGGACCTACTCAGGTAATGGCAGGAAGAGTCTCTGCTCCAGATACATAGGATAATGGCTGCATGCACAGAACCACCACAATTTAAGTTCAGCAACCAGGACACAGCTTGCACAGTGCTTTATGTAATGACTGTGCCTTGGAAGGAAATTGCATGTTCTTGTTTTAAAACTAGGTGGCCCTCACACTAGAAAAAATATCAAGCAGTCACCAAGTAACAGCTCATATACTAAGTCAATACTGTCTCATCAGGAATGGTCCTTCTAAACACCAGAGAGCAATTGACGAGATCAATGTGTACCCCTTAGGCATGTCCCAGAGGATTTTGGGAAACAGCATTACAGGAGCCTACACCTGTAAACCTCCACTGACCACCAATGTTGAGGGAATATTTTCTTGTCTTGTCATTAAATGACATCTAAAAACCAATAGGCTTTATCTCTAAATTCTCTACACCAGAACTTAAAGCGAAACTCCATCTAAAATGTAAATTTCCGCTTATCCTCCCTCATTAAAGTCATTAAAGGGAACTTTTTTTTTCCAATGAGCTGGTACCTATTTCTGACAGGTACCTGCTCCCACTTCTGCTTTGCTCCTGCTGTCCCCCGCATGCAACCTCTCATATCCCAGAAGACTGCAGGATCATTGAAAAACTCATGCAAGCGCAAGCACTATGGTCCAAATTGTTACAGCAGATATTGTGAAAGGTGTTTCAGATAAAACATGAGGTGGCAGTTGTTGTCTGTGCAAAGGGTTAACTGTGGAGGTAAATGACAGTGTCAATCACTCTTAGTCTCAATCTCTGTTCTGGGCAGGGGCGGACTGACAACTCATGGGGCCCCCCAGGCAATAGGGGATCATGGGGCCCCTGTATCCTTGCCCAAACTCAAAAAACCCTATGAAAAAGGTACCAGGGGCATCTCATGGGGCCCCCTACTGACCCTGGGCTCTCAGGCAGTGCCCGAGTTTCCAAATGGTCAGTCCGCCCCTGATTCTGGGTGAGGATAGGAGTGCCATGATCATATATTAGCAGCAGACATGTGCATAATGAAAAAATGGTTTTCTTTTGACTTGTTAATTAACACATCTCATTTACCTAAATTCATAGAATTTGTTTTCTGAATTTGTTTCATTTATTCCTTTTTGAATTTCCTTAATTGAATTCAATTTGACTGAATTCAGAAAAATTTAAATTGCCATTCAAATTCTAATTTGTTTTGATTCAAATGCGATTGCCAAATGTTTTGAACTTCTAATGCAGTCTTTTCCTCCTTTTCCTTCTCCTCAAGGGCAGCCACTCTTTTAAGTACTGCAAGTGCACCCATTTCCTCATCTCGCAGTCAGGCGGAGGAGTAGAAGATTTGGGGTTCTGGCAGGGAGGAGGGCTGACAGTACTGGAGGTGGGGAGGAAAAAATGTGGGGTGGCTTCAGGAGGTTTCACCCCTCCCTGATACAAAGTTAAAATTAGTGGATCTCCTGCTCAGGGGGAGCCCCAAAATGCATCATTTTGAGGAGAAGTTACAAGTAAACTATTTGCTGCATTTTCCAATGGTGGCTAAATCCTGAGCACTGGAGGCATAACTGCATTGGGAAAAGCTTTGGCCATAGCCTATAGTTTCTATTTTGTGGAGTTACATTTTTTTACAATGACATTTGCTGACACAATGCTGCCTTATGTTTACAGCTGGTCAATGCATACTTGCTTAGTAAAGTTGTGTGCACCAAAGTACCACGTATTTATCTCCCCCATTGCCAAAACTGATATTTAAATAATTTAAAAAAGGACAGCCAGGCCTAAAGTCAGAGGCATAAGTTCTGCATGCAGTGGTAATAGGTTTTACTTTTTATCAGTATGTTAAAATTAACATTGTTGTAATTATTGTAAGGCCAGTAAGCATTACTGTTCCTACCCATGTTTGCTCCAAGAGATTTCTAAGCAAAATAAAGCAGGGAGACATGGATGGGTGGTTGAGTTTGCTTTGAATATTAACTAGTTGCCGACCACAGATAGCCGAATGACAGCTGCACTGTGGCTGGCCAGTTCTGGGAGGGCGTCATATAATGTCCTCCCAGAACACGCTCTCCTGCGTGCCCCGGCGATCTCCATGATCGCTGTGTTCTACGGACACAGCTGATCACGTGATGTGGTAAAAGCCCAATCACAGTGGCCTTTTACCATGTGATCAGCCATGTGATCAGCCATGTGATCAACCATGTGATCATTGGACACACTGATCACAGGGAAATGCAATTGCCGATTCTCGGCTGCACTTTCCTCACGCTGTCAGAGCAGTTGTCAGAGCAGGGATCAGCACCGATCATCAGGGCACTGATGATCAGTGCCCAGCAGTGCCACCCACCAGTTCCACCCACCTGTGCCCAGCAGTGCCACCCACCTGTGCTCACCTGTGCCAACCACCTGTGCCTAGCAGTGCCGCCCATCTGTGCCCAGCAGTGCCACCCATCTGTGCCCACCAGTGCCCATCAGTGCAGCCTAGAAGTGCCGCCAGTCTGTGCCCAGCAGTTGCCCCAGTCAATGCCCAGAAGTGCAGCCAGTCAGTGCCCAGCAGTGCCGCCTGTCAGTGCCGCCTATCAGTGACGACTATCAGTGCCGCCTATCAATGCCACCTCATTAGTGCTGCTTATCAGTGCTGCCTATCAGTGCCCTTCAGTGCTGCCTATCAGTGCCCATCAGTGCTGCCTATCAACGCACATCAGTGAAGGAGAAAAATTACCTGTTTGCAAAATTTTATAATAGAAACAGAGAAACTTTTTTTTTCAAACTTTTTGCTCTTTTTTTGTTAATAGCGCAAAAAGTAAAACACCTAGTGGCAAGTAAATACCACCAAAAGAAAGCTCTATTTGTACTGTATAATAATAATATAATAATAATAATAATAATTTGTGAGAAAAAAATTATAAAAAGTTCATATGGTTACAATGTTGCATGACTGCGCAATTGTCATTCAAAGTGCGACAGCGCTGAAAGCTGAAAATTGTCCTGGTAAAGAAGGGGGTATAAGTGCCCGGTAGGCAAGTGGTTAAAAATGAATTAAACGAATATTAGATTTTACAACCTGTCTTGTCTTCTTCATCAGTCTTGATTGGATTACTGGGAAATCACGTTAACCAAACTACTCCCTAGAGGAGACGCTGGTGTCTCCGCTACACCTTCCAGCCATTCTGCATTCTAACCTCAAGACCCTACCTCGGTCTCTCCGATTGAATCTACTGTTCAGAGACACAGTATTGGCCTGGAGAGAAATGCAGAAACTACTTGGCCTACCACTAAGGATATCCTCCCACCTGCCTATTCTTGGAAACCCTATGTTCCCTCCAGTGAGTGAGCATGCAGAATTTACACACTGGTCTCATAGCGGACTTACAAAAGTCATATCCATCTTTGATGATACCAAACGTACCTTCCAACCTTTTTCAGTACTAGCTGCAAAATACTCCTTACCGGGCATCTTTTACTACCATCAACGGGTGATCTTCCTCCAGATGTGCTATTCTCCAAAACAACATCCCTTGAGTTCTTTGTTACATTAACTACCTGCCAACCGCAGATAGCCGAATGACGGCTGCACTGCGGCCGGCCAGTTCTGAGTGGACGTCATATGACGTCCTCTCAGAACGCGCTCTCCTGCGCACCCCAGGGGGCGCGGACCCGGCGATCTCCATGATCGCTGTGTCCTACGGACACAGCTGATCACATGATGTGGTAAAAGGCCAATCACAGCGGCCTTTTACCACGTGATCAGCGGTGTCCAATGACACGCTGATCAGAGGGAAATGCAAGTGCCGGTTCTCGGCTGCACTTTCCTCACGCTGTCAGATCGTGAGGAAAGTACTGCCGAGAACCGGCAGTTGTCAGAGCGGGGATCGGCACCGATCATCAGGGCACTGATGATCAGTGCCCTGATGATCGGTGCCCAGCAGTGCCACCCGCAAGTTCCGCCCACCTGTGTCCAGCAGTGTGCCCACTAGCTCCGCCCACCTGTGCCCAGCAGATCACCCACCTGTGCCCAGCAGTGCACCCACCTGTGCCACTCTGCAGTGTCACACACCTGTGCCCAGAAGTGCCACCCACCTGTGCCCACCAGTGCCACCCACCTGTGCCCACCCACCAGTGCCACCCACCAGTGCAGCGCAGCAGTGCTGCCAGTCAGTGCCACCTTTCAGTGCCCAGGGGTTGTGCCAGTCAGTGCCACCAGTCAGTGCCCAGCAGTGATGCCAGTCAGTGCCGTCTATCAGTACCCATCATCAGTGTCACCTATCAGTGCCGCCTATCAGTGCTGCATATTAGTGCCGCCTATCCGTGACACCTCATTAGTGCTGTCTATCAGTGCCACCTATCCGTGCCACCTCATTAGTACTGCCTATCAGTGCCCTTTAGTGCTGCCTATCAGTGCCGCCTATCCGTGCCCATCAGTGCTGCCTCATCAACGCACATCAGTGAAGGAGAAAAAATACCTGTTTGAAAAATTTTATAATAGAAACAAAGAAACTTTTTTTTTTTCTTCAAATTTTTTGCACTTTTTTTATTTATAGCGCAAAAAGTAAAGCACCCAGTGGCGATTAAATACCACCAAAAGAAAGCTCTATTTGTGAGAAAAAAATGATCAAAATTTCACATGGGTACAATGTTGCATGACCGCGCAATTGTCAATCAAAGTGCGGCAGCGCTGAAAGCTGAAAATTGGCCTGGTAAATAAGGGGGTATAAGTGCCCGGTAGGCAAGTGGTTAAACAACTATACAACACCTCTCTCACCAAAGACCCTATGCTCTGTCTCTTCAATTATCAAGATCCCGCGATGTCAGCAAGTACTGATGCTCTTCCTCAGAGGATCCATATTTGTTTATTGGTAGTTCGCAGAGCACTCATGCAAGCTTGGATACAGCCAAACCCCTCACAGCTGAAGATGGTAATAAAGGCATTAACTGCCCTATTTAATCTGGAGAAGCTGGACACCATTACTCAGAATTTTAAGTCTACATACAGTATCGCTTTATCTCTAGATGGTGCCGCTTCATGGAATACTCCTTTACTCCTGTGGAACTAGCCACTCACATGGAACCTTTTCGATATTTGGCTTGGTATCTCAAAGCTCAACTTACCAATACGCTGGGAAACTACGATTGTCCAACTTCTCTTGTAGTCCCACTCCACAGCTTTCTATTATCCAGTCACCTAATGGAGCCTGTGCTCCTCCTTATGATTCTTAGCTCACACAACACTCTTTCTCAATTGTCTTTTTGATAGCGATGTTCTTGTTCAGGCCTTCTTAACCAAGCTTCCGTTCCTAGGGAATTGCTTAACTTTTGGAATTCTGCTTATGGTATACTGATTTGTTATGTCATTGATGTCAATTCGGACACTGCCTTTTGTTTTCATTACAGAAGTTGTACTGACTTCTGTACTCACCACTCTTATGGAAAACATGGTTTACAGATTTGTATGTTAAGATATTTTTGGACCAAGTGTATAAAATTCAATAAAATTGTTTAAAAAAAAAGAAAGAATTAAATAGTATTTTTGCTTTGTGGTGCTCAGATGTAGTGTAGTTGCGCTTCAACAAAGAAAGTCCTAGGTTTGTACACCTCCTCCTCACCCTCATCCTCCTCCTTCATGACACACATTTATTTGGACTACAAATGCTGCATTTTCCTCCTCTTATTCACCTGATATCCCCGATTCCCAGCTGGCTGGCTATGATATGATCTATGACCATAAACCTCCACGTACCTCTGGTCAGCAGGAGTATTGAAGTGCTGGTGGTGAGGTGAAGGAGAGGAGTTGGGGTTCTGGTGGTTGGTGATGCTTGAGGTGAGAAGGAAGAAATTTAGGGTGGCATCAAGAGGTTTGTTTCACCCCTTCCTGATGCAAAGGTAAAACCAAGGGATCTCTTCCCACCACCCAAAACGCGTCACTTTGAGGAGGAGATACAAAGAAACTCTTATTGGGGCTGTTACAAGAAGGTGCAAGAAAATAATATGATGCTTCTAGATGCTCCCAGATAAAAAATAAGGATTCTGAAGTTAAAGTGTTACTAAACCCTGGACCCTGCATTCACTATATCTGGTCTCCCACAGTACAGAAAACATGGAAATGCCATTGTTTTAGTAAATATAAACTGCTAAATAGCTTTCCCCAACAGCAGTTAGAGCAGTCCTATGACTTCTATCACTGTCCAGCAGAGCCCTGGTTAAAGCTTGTAGGAGGAGTTTTCTTTCTGCTCTAGGAGAATGCAGAAACCCTGACCTCTGTCTGGACAGTGCTGATTGGCCCTGTGCCCAAGACAAAAAAAAACACCTCTCTAGCAATACACACTAAACTGAGCATGTGCATAGTGTCACCACATGACATGTCTTATTAGGAGATAAGAGGGGGGCACTGGAAGAAGGGAAGGATCTGAGAAGTCAGGATCAAACAGCATTTTTACATAATGCGGAGTATTAACCCCTAAGGTTCCACAGTGAGTATAACAAGCATGCTTTACTGCATATACAGACTGATTTTACTGTTGTGGGTTTAGTAACACTTTAAGGAAGAGAAAAGAGCCTTCTCTTCCAGAAGATTTGTCACAAAAGGTTTGTTCATCAAAACGATGGCTGTTTTATTGTTTTATCATGTTCAGTAGATTATTCCTCAAATATACAGAGATTATATGTTCATTTTCACATTTGATATGATCACACGTTGTGGATTTAAAAGGGTTAAAAACTCATTACAATGATGACAGGAACATCTGTAAATTATCATTTATCTAGGCTAGGATTACATTTTTTTTCTTTTTCTTAAAGTATATTTAGAAGCATTGCCGGATTTAGGGGGTGCTGGGGTGGACTGCAGCCCTCAGGTTTCATTTGTGTCCCTCCAGGCCGGCCCCCCATGGACATTGTACCCATGCCCGCTGAGCTTCTCCCCCAATCCCCACACTTAGGTCTGGGGCAAAGGGCGGGTTCAGCTTGGCAGAGTGAACTAATGTAAAGTCCAGACAGGAGAAGTGTTAGCGGCAGAGAGGAGAGAGCAGGAAGGAGGTGCAGGCTTTCTGTGCTCTCCCCCCTCCTGTCATAACAGCACACCTCCATACAGCAGCTTATGCAGGATCGCTCTTAGAACGAACTGTACACAGCTTGATTAACTGCCCCCAACCCATATTTCTGGGAGATGAGCAGTCCTTAGAGGAGATAGGGACGGGTAATCAAGCCATGTACCGCCTGATCTAAATGTGACCCTGTGTAATCTGCTGTATGGAGAAGCAACGTTATGACAGGAGGGGGGAGAGCGCAGAGAGCCCGCACCTCCTCACTACTCCTGTAGTTCCCCCCTGTAAGATTGGAGAGAGGTTTGTGGAGGCGGGGGCTGTTTGTGCTGGAAAGGGAAGAGTAATGGGGGAGGGGGATTTGTGCTTGAAGGAGGAATGGGGGGGGGGGGGTATGTATAAGGAGACAGGATGTGGGACAATTTGTGCCAGAAGGAGAAATTTGGAGGGTGGGGATTTGTGAGGAAGGGTCATTTAGAAGGGGTTGTTCTAAGAGGAGGGATTTGGGGGGGGATTTGTGCTAGGAGGATGGATTTGTGGGGAAGTGAATTTGTGCTAAGAGGGGGGATTTGGAGGAGAGGATTTGTATTAGAAGGGGAGATTTGGGGAGGAGCATTTGTGCTAGGCGGAGGGATTTGGGGGAGACGATATCTACTAGGAGAGGGGATTTAGGGAGGAGGATTTTTGCTAGGAGGAGGGATTTGGGGAGGAGGATGTTTGCTAGGAAGGGGTTTTGGGGAAGAGGATTCACACTAGGAGGGGGATTTGGTGGGGGGGAGGATTTGTACTAGGAGGGGGAATTTGAGGAAAAGGATTTGTGCCAAGAGGAGGGATTGGGGGGGGGGATTTGTACTAGGAGGGGAGAGTTGGTGAAATATTTACACTTGGAGTAGGGTTTTAAGGGAAAGGATTTGCACTTGGAGAGGGGATTTCGGGTGGAGGATTTACGCTAGAAGAGGGGATTTGGGGGAGGATTTACACTAGGAGGGGGGATTTGGGGGGAGGATTTACACCAGGAGGGGGATTTGGGGAAGAGGATTTGTGCTAGGAGTGGGGAGCTGGGGAGAGGATCTGTGGAAGGAGTGGGGATTTGGGGGACGATTTGTGCTAGGTGGGAGGATTTGGAGAAGAGGATTTTAACTATGATGGGGGATTTGGGTGGAGAACATATGCTAGTAGGGGGGATTTGGAAGGAAAGAGGATGTGAGCTATTAAGGGTGCTTTTTTTTGGGTGGGGGAGATTTGTGGGTAATTGGGGGAGGTCTAAGCTGGAAGGGGGGATTGGGGGGCAAGGATATGTGCTGAGAAGGGGGGATTTGGACTGCAATAATGGTTTTTTTTTGCATTTTTGTTTGGAGAGAATGTTGTCTCGCAGAAACAATTTATGCTTAGGGGTGAACTTGTTGATTAGTGCTGTGTTTTTTTTGAGGAGTGCTTTTTTTTGGGGGGGGGGGGGGATTGCTGAGACATGATGCTTAGACATCAGGAAGGGGGTAGGGGGCGCAGTTTGTAATCTTCATCTTGGATGCTAGATAACTGCCAGCGGATAACTGCCTTGCCTTGTGTGCAGTACACAAGGCACTCAACAGATCTTCCCATATAACACATAGCTGAGGTCAGATTTCCTTGCAGACACAGCCTCAATCTGCACCATGTGTAGCTGGCTGCTATGTTGCAGTTCTGACCTGTGAAATTTCCTGATCAGATTGGCAGCTGCAGTACCCAGTTACACACTGTGTGGAAGAATACCAGTCTCAGTTATGCTGCTGTGTGGAGGAGATCTCTTGAGTCCCAGTAGTGACACTGTCCTCAACTCTGCTGACCCCTATCCTCCATCCTGCTGACCCATGTCCTCTGCCATGTTAACCCCTGTACATTGCCTTGATAACCCACTGTACACTGCCCTACAAACTAATGGCCTCTGTACACTGCCCTACAAACTAATGGCCTCTGTACACTGCCCTACAAACTAATGGCCTCTGTACACTGCCCTACAAACTAATGGCCTCTGTACACTGCCCTACAAACTAATGGCCTCTGTACACTGCCCTACAAACTAATGGCCTCTGTACACTGCCCTACAAACTAATGGCCTCTGTACACTGCCCTACAAACTAATGGCCTCTGTACACTGCCCTACAAACTAATGGACTCTTTACTCTGCCCTACAAACTGCCAACCCTATCCTCTGCCCTGCTCACCCCCTGTACACTGCTCTACTGATTCTTATACACTGTCTTGCCAGCATTGCACCCTCCGCCCCCCCCCCCCCCCGACTTTTTACTGCACCCCCAAATCACACAGACTAGATCTGGCCCTGTTTAGAAGATTTAGGACAAAATTTTACATTGTGCAGTGTATTTCTAAAACAATTTTATGCATTGCAATGCATTTTGTACAATTTTTAATCACTACAAGTTCTTTATTTAAAAGAATCTGCTAACATTTCTTGCTAACACATCACTTGCTTCTTGAGAGGGTCCAAAATTGTAATGTTTTTTTTTTCTCAAAGTCACACTGCATTGCTTTTATGTGCATTTATGTGTGTTGTGTTGCATAATAATGCAGCCTGCAGTGCTTTTTTCAGCAGGCTGCAGTGAATTGCAATGGGGTGAACATTGCTTTTACTGTCTTACTAAATCCAGGCAGTCTTTGCCCTAAAGAAAGCAGAGATGGAAGCAGAAGCTGCACACAAGACAGCAGAGATGGAAGCCCGGGAGAAACAATGTGAGCATGCCAAAGCCATGGCAAGGTCAATAGTTTTAAAGCAAGCTGCTAGCAAACGTTAAGGATGTAACAGCAGCAAACACTCTTCTGTGCCTATTTTATTATTCCCTGGATCAAAAAACTCAGGTGTTATTACCTCTAAATGTTACCAGCCAGTTATTTTCTGTGCATTCAGAAATACATTCGCCATTTTTTTTAATAATCAACCAACCTGGCTAGAACTAGTTTCTGAGGGAGTCTATTGCACATTTTCACAGCTCTTACTGTGAAGATGACTTTCCTTATGAGGAAGCTAAACCTCTTATTTTAAAGTTGCAGAGAGTGCCCCTTTTCTTTTGCAATGACCTTAAAATGAATAACTTTGTGCCAAGTTCACCATATGGACCATTTATGTATTTATACACGGTGATCATTTCCCCCCTTCAATGCCTCTTCTCAAGGCAGAATATATTCAGTTCAGCTAATCTTTCTCCAAAGCTGAAATAATTCAGGTCTCTTATCAACTTGGTTGCCCCTCTCTGAACTCTCACCAATTTTTCAATACCCTTTTTATGAAGTGTTGCTCAACACTACACTCCAAATAAAAGCTCCTGATTTGAACTACTACACCTATATGCAAATAAGCTCTAAAATACTGTATATTATATAATGCACCGGAGAAGAGCAATCATACTCATTTTAAATTAAATCACTTACTTTATTCTTACAATTAGGTAAAAGGAAATTAAGATGAAAAACTTGGCCAAGTAAGCACATAACAAACATGCTAGCGCTGAAACTATATACCCGTAAACTCTTATTATTTCAGTGTGCAGGTGCGCAAGTGACCACATATCTCATAATATATTCCATATCACTACTTTGTAACAGATGTAATAATCGCAGTTCTTCTCCAGTGACTAAGTTTGAAGCTATGAGGGGCATTTAAGTCAAAACGGGACTTTCAAGTTTATATAATAAAAGAGCAATTTTCAAGGAGTGGAAACTGCATTTATTATTCGACATACTCCCCTGACACATTTATATACATATCCCAGTGTTTAACTAATGCCTAGAAAGCTTCAGCATAGAAAGATTTGTTAGTACACCTGAACCATCCTAGGACAGCCTGAATGATTGTGTTCACCGTTCCCACAGAAAGATTTGTTTCTTGTGCAATTTCACGACAGGTTATGCATCGATTATCCAGGATCAGGCATTCCATGAGCTAAATGTTCACAGGAATGACTACTGTGGGCTGGGAACCACCACTGTCGGGATGGTCATTGATGGACATATGGCAATCTTTCAAAAGTTTACATCATTCAAATGTTTTACTGCAGCTGAGCGTCTCATCACCGTACTATGCTTGATGTCTTCTGTAGATATCCATTGGTTTTATGCCTACATTCACAAGAATCCTTATCACCACACGCTGTTCCATGCACGCACTAACACTTTTGTCTTCTATCTTGATTAATGGTTTCTGGACTGGCCCGCGACATGTGCGCCACCAATCAGTAATAGGACACCCTTGCCACTTACTACTGATTGTATTACCGCCACGCTAGCATCCCTTTTTATACCTGTAAAATTAAAAGTCCCGGGTTGACTTGAACGCCCCTTGTACTTGGCATAATGTTTACATAAATTTTGAGTTTCTTTGTTAAGACGTTCAATATTTATTGATTAGATCAATGATAAATACTGTATATATGTTTCCCACTTTAAATAAAAGACCTTGATTTCCCCCCCATGAGGTGCTCACTGTTCCATTGGATCTCTGCCAGGTCTTCCAGAATTTCCAGGACATCCAGTCCCTCTAGTACTCACAAGATTCTTGCTGGGTCTTCCAAGAATTCCAGAACCCCTTGGACCTCCAGTCCTCACAGGATCTCTGACAGATCCTCCAGGCTTTACAGAACTCCTAGAACCTCCAGCACTCATAAGATCCTTGCTGGGTCTTCAAGGATTTCCAGAACTTCTAGAACCTGGAATCTGGAATGCTTCAGCATAGAAAGATTTGTCAGTATGCCTAAATCACCGTAGGACAGCATACTTCACTTTGTCATCATTGTGTTCACCGTTCCCACAGAAAGATTTGTTTCTTGTGCAATTTCATGACAGGTTACGCATCGATGAAATGTTTACACCATTTAAATGTCTTACTGCTGCTGAGTGTCTCATCACCTTACTGTGCCTGAAGTCTTCTGTAGATAAAGCGTCAAACCATCACCAGTCGTAACCTCCGCAACCTGAACCCGGCCCATCTCCACCCGGCAGCTGACCATCTGTACGACAGTATCCTTCCACTGTCATGCCCTGACCTGGCCACTACTGCGTACAACGACTCACTGTCAGCTACCCTAGACTCCCTGGCACCCCTAACCACGCGTAACATCAGACCCGTCCGCTTCAACCCTGGCAGAACGACCATACAAAATGTCTCAAATGACGCAGTCGAGCGCTGGAGCAATCATAGCGCAAAACCAGATCCCCTCGAGCGTTCTCCCTCTACAAATCCACCTTCCTCACCTACACCACCTCCCTCCACGCCGCCAAACAAGCCTATTTCGGAACCCTCATCAACACCCTCTCCACCTGTCCTCGCCGGCTCTTCTCCACTTTCAAATCCCTGCTCTCTCCCCTCCCCCACCTCCACTCAGCACCTCACTCACCGCCCATGAGATTGCCAATAATTTCCAAAACAAGATTGATGCAATCCGTAAGGACATTGTCAATTCACAATCTACCTCTCCACCTAGCCTCCCTCCCTCCATCACCCCCTCAACCCTCCCCTCCTCTGACCTCGCAACCGCACTGCCCCCCACCACACCTAACGTCCCGCACACTACAATCTCCCCAACACTCTGCTCCTTCAGCCCTGCTACCACTGAGGAGGTCACTAAGGTCTTCATTGAAGCCCATCTCTCCACTTGCCCCCTGGACCCTATCCCCTCACAACTCCTCCAGTCACCCCCCTCCTCCATTATTCGCTCCCTCACCCACATCTTCAATCTCTCCCTCTCTACTGGCGCATTCCCCTCACCCCTAAAGCACGCACACATCACCCCCATACTCAAAAAACCCTCCCTTGACCCCACTGACCTAAACAACCTTAGACCCATCTTCCTGCTGCCATTTACTTCCAAGCTCCTTGAGCCCTTAGTCTACAACCGCCTAAGCGCCCACCTCACTGACAACAACCTCCTTGACCCACTACAATCTGGCTTCCGTCCCCTACACTCCACCGAAACCGCCTTACTTAAAATCACTAACGACCTGCTAATGGCCACTACTCAGTCCTCCTGCTCCTCGACCTCTCCGCGGCCTTCGACACAGTCGACCACTCCCTCTTCCTTACTAAACTGCACTCCTTTGGCGTCAGGGACGATGCTCTCTCCTGGTTCTCCTCCTACCTATCCCAACGCTCCTTCAGCATCACCTACAACGCTGCCACCTCCCCCTCTCTCCCCCTCTCTGTTGGAGTCCCCCAAGGCTCTGTCCTCGGACCCCTCCTTTTCTCCATCTACACCTCCTCCCTTGGCAAACTGATACACTCCCACGGCTTCAACTATCACCTCTATGCCGATGACACACAAATTTACCTCTCCACCCCTCACCTCACCCCATCACTCTCCGCCCGCATCGCCCACCTCCTGAACAACATACCAGACTGGATGTCGCTCCATTTCCTCAAGTTAAACTTGTCCAAAACCGAGCTCCTAGTTTTCCCCCCAGCCCACGCCCCCCCCATCCTCTCCATCACGACTAGGAACGCCACCATCAATCCCACCCCACACACCAAAGTCCTGGGTGTCACCCTGGACTCAAACCTTTCCTTCCAACCTCATGTCCAATTACTATCAAAGTCATGCAGGCTCCACCTCCGCAACATCTCCAAGATACGCACGTTCCTCACCCCAGACACTACTAAACAACTCGTTTACTCTCTCATTATCTCACGCCTGGACTACTGCAACTCCCTTCTCACTGGCCTACCCAAACAAATGCTATCCCCACTCCAGTCTATCCTGAACTCAGCGGCTAGACTCATCCACCTCACCAACCGCTCCACATCTGCCACCCCCCTCTGCCAATCCCTTCACTGGCTCCCGATTGCCCAACGCATTAAATTCAAATTCAAATGTGAGAAAAGTATTATGGAATCACCATGTACTTTGCAGTTCTGCATCAGATTACATATGATATTAGTCTGCAATTAAAAAAGAGTGCTTGCACACCTTGGTGAGTTGTTGCACCAAGCTGATTGACATGAATCATGGCTCCAACACCAGAGATGTCAGTTGAAACAAAGAAGAGGATTATAAAACTTTTTTGAGAAGGTAAATCATCACGGAATGTTGCAAAAGATGTTGGTTGTTCCCAGTCAGCTACGTCTAAAATCTGGATCAAGTACAAATCAAATGGGAAGCTTGTAAAAGGGAAGCATGTACTGGTAGACCAATGAAGACATCAAAGCGTCAAGATAGAAAATTTAAAGCAATATGCCTCGAAAACAGAAAATGCACAACAAAACAAATGAGGAACAAATGGGCAGAAACTGGAGTCAATGTCTGTGACCGATAAGAAAATGGGATTTGCATACAGAAAAGCCAACAAAAACCATCATTAACACCTAAACAGGAAAAACATGGTTACAGTGGGCCAAAGAAAATCAATCATGGACTGTGGATGACTGGATGAAAGTGATATTCAGTGATGAATCACAAATCTGCATTGGGCAGGGTGATGATGCTGGAACTTTTGCTTGGTACCGGTCCAATAAAATGTATAAAGACGGTTGCCTGAAGAAAACATGCAAATTTCCACAATCACTGATGATATGGGGTTGCATGTCAGGTACAGGTACAGGGAAGATGACAGTCATTAAATCTTCAATAAATGCACAAGTTTATATTGAGATTTTGAACACTTTTCTTATTCCATCAATTGAAAGGATGTTTGGAGATGATGACACCTTTTTTTCCAGGATGATAATGCATCTTACCATAGGGCAAAAGTGAAAACTTTCCTTCAAGAAAGACATATGGGGGTTTATTTACTAAACCTGGTTGACTCAGAATCTTGTCCACGTCTGCATAAAATCCAATCAGCTTCCAGGTTTTATTGCTGAAGCTTAACTGAACATGCTGAGGTTAGAAGCTGATTGGCTACCATGCACAGGTGCCCAAGATTCTGAGTCAACCAGGTTTAGTAAATAAACCCCTCGATGTCAATGGCATGGCCTGAAAATAGTCAGGCCTTCAATCCAACTGAAAATCTATGGTGTAAATTAAAGAAAATGGTTCAGGACAAGGCTCCAACCTGCAAAGCTGATCTGGCAACTGCAATAAGAGAAAGTTGGAGCCAGAGTGATGAAGAATACTGTTTGTCGATAGGTAAATCCATGCCTCAGAGAATTCAAGCTGTTATGAAAGCCAGAGGTGGTGCAACAAAATACTAAAAAAATACTGTAGTGTTTTGTCATGATTTCATAATTTTTTACTCAGAATTGAGTGATTCCATATTTTATTCTCAGAATTGAGTGATTCCATATTTTTTTCATCTGCTTGATCTGCCAAACCAATTGCAACTAACTACAATTTTCTTTCAGTTTTATTTTTTGTAAGCTTGTTTTTTTCTGTTTAGGTGTTAATGATGTTTTTTGTTTTGCTTTTCTGTATGTTAATCCCATTTCCTTTAGGCAATGTCTTACAGTTCAGTCACAGACATTGACTCCACTTTCTGCCCATTTGTTTCTCATTTGTTTTGTCGTGCATTTTCTGTTTTCAGAGCATATTATTTTAAGTTTTCTATCTTGACGCTTTGATGTCTTCCTTGGTCTACCAGTACGCTTCCCTTTTACAACCTTCCCATTTGATTTGTACTTGATCCAGATTTTAGATACAGTTGACTGGGAACAGACAATATATTTTGCAACATTACGTATGATTTACCGTGTTGAAGAAGTTTTTTAATCCTCTTTGTTTCAACTGACATCCCTGGTGTTAGAGCCAAGATTCATGTCAATCAGCTTGGTGCAACAGCTCACCAAGGTGTGCAAGCACTCTTTTTTAACTGCAGACTAATTAGCAGATGTAATCTGATGCAGATGTTTATTTTAGAACTGCAAAGTGCATGGTGATTCCATAATATTTTCCTCAGAATTGAGTGATTCCATATTTTTTTTCTCTGCTTGATCTGCAAAAACAATTGCACCTGACTACAGTTTTCTTTCTTTTTTATTTTTTTAAATGTTTCTTAAAGCCAAAAGGTTGAAATGCTAAATAAAAATAGTTTTGAGGCATGTCTGTGGTTAGTTCTTTTTTTACACAATTAAGCAACTGAATGAACATTTTCCAAGAGTAGTGATTCCACTCTTTTTGACAGGGGTTATAATGCCTGGGGGCGGCACAGTGGCTTAGTGGTTAGCATGTCTGCTGTGCAGTAAATGGGTTAATGGATTCAATTCCCAACCATGGCACCTCCTGCATGGAATTTTTTATGTTCTCCCTGTGCTTGTGTGGGTTTCCTCTGGGTACTCGGATTTCCTCCCACCCTCCAAAGACATGCTGGTAGGTTAATTGGCTCCTGTCTAAATTGTCCTAGTTTCATCCCTGGCCATGTGGGATCTCCTGCATGGTAGGGGTTGGGGAAAGACCTGGCAACCTACCCTGTAAAATAATTGCTAAGAGAATTCATGGAAAAAGTTGCTTACAAGTGACAGCCCATGCAATCGCCAAGGGTTGGATACAACTGAATGGATAGATAGTTCCTGGGGGAGTCTATTCTACATTTTCACAGCTCTTCCTGTGAAGATGTCTTACCTTATGAGGAAGCTAAACCTCTTATTCTTAAGTTGCAGAGAGTGCCCCTTTTCTTTTGCAATGACCTTAAAGTGAATAACCTTTTGCTCACCATATGGACCATTGATCATTTCCCTCCTTAAATGCCTCTTCTCAAGGGAGAATAGCTTCAGTTCAGCTAGTCTTTCTCCAAAGCTGAGGTAGTTCAGGTATCTTATCAACTTGGTTGCCCCTCTCTGAACTCCCACCAGTTTCCTGATATCCTTTTCATGAACTGGTGCTCAAACAAAAACAAAAAAACAAAAAAAAGCTATTGATTTGGACTACTACTCCAATATGTAAATAAACTATAATATATATTTTATAATGCACCAGAGAAGAGCAAACACACTAATTTTAGTTTAAAAATCATTTACTTTTTTCATACAATTAGTTAAAAAGAAATTAAGATGAAAATTTTGGCCAAGTAAGCACATTTCACAAAAATAGCTAGCACTGAAACTGTATACCCATAAACGCTTATTATTTCAGTGTCCAGGTGGGCAAGTGACCACAAGTCCCATAACATATTCCGTATCACTACTTTGTTATAGATATGATAATAGCAGTTCTTCTCCAGTAAAGATGTTTGAAACTAAATGCTGTATACTTTGCCTATATATCAGCCAAAGTGAGCAGTGTCTCTATGTAATCTAAGGTATGCATCAAAGATGGGTTTAGAACTCAATTGTTTTACAGTTCTTCAAGTGCGCTGGCCAGAACACCATGAGATATGGAGACTGGCTCCGCACTGGTATATACAGTTGCAAGAAAAAGTATGTGAACCCCTTGGGATTATGTGGAGTTTTGCATGAATTGGACATAAAATGTGCTCTGAACATCATCTAAGTCACAACAATAGAAGAACACAGTCTGCTGAACATAATACTACACAAACATTAGATGTTGCCATGGTTTAATTGCACATAACATGTAAACATTCACAGTGCAGGGAAGAAAAAGTATGTGAGGCCCTAGCTTAATGACTTCTCCCAGAGCTAATTGGAGCCAGGAGTGAGCCAACCTTGACTCCAATCAGTGTGATGATATTGGATGTGTTGCTGACAGCTGTCCTGCCCTTAAAAAACACACATCTGGTTTGGGTTTACTGATTTCAAGAAGCACTGTCTGATATGAACCATGCCTCACAGAAAAGAGCTCTCAGAAGACCTACGATCAAGAATTGTTGACTTGCATGAAGCTGGAAAGGGTTACAAAAGTATCTCCAAAAGCCTTGATGTTCATGTGTCCACGGTAAGACAGACTGTCTACAAATGGAGAAAGTTTAGCACTGTTGCTACTCTCCCTAGGCGTGGTCATCCTGTAAAAATGACTGCAAGAGCACAGTGCAGAATGCTGCATGAGGTAAAGAAGAATCCCAGAGTGTCAGCTAAAGACCTACAGAAATCTCTGGCACATGCTAACATTTTTGTTGACACATCTACAATAAGGAAAACATTAAACAAGAATGGAGTACATGGGAGGACACCACGGAGGAAGCCATTGCTGTACAAAAAGAATATTGCAGCACGTTTGAAGTTTGCAAAAGAGCACCTAATTGTTCCACAGCACTACTGGCAAAATATACTGTGGACAGATGAAACCAAGATTGAGTTGTTTGGGAAGAACACACAACACTATGTGTGGAGAAAAAAAGGCACAGCACACCAACATCAAAACCTCATCCCCACTGTAAAACATGGCGGAGGGAGCATCATGGTTTGGGGCTGCTTTGCTGCCTCAGGGCCTGGACGGATTGTTGTTATTGATGGGAAAATGAATTCCAGAGTTTATCAAGACATTTTGCAGGAAAACGTACGACCATCTGTCCGCCAACTGAAGCTCCGCAGAGGATGGGTGATGCAACAGGACAGTGACCCAAAGTATACAAGTAATTCAACAAAACAATGGCTGCAACAGCACAGAATACGCCTTCTGGAGTGGCCCAGTCAGAGTCCTGACCTCAACCCAATTGAAATGCTGTGGCATCACCTTAAGAGAGCGATTCACACCAGACATCCCAAGAATATTGCTACACTGAAACAGTTTTGTGAAGAGGAGTGGTCCAAAATTACTCCAGATCGTTGTGCAGGTCTGATCTGCAACTACAGGAAACGTTTGGTTGAGGTTATTGCTGCCAAAGGAGGGTCAACCAGTTATTAAGTCCAAAGGTTCACATACTTTTTCCTCCCTGCACTGTAAATGTTTACATGTTATTAAACCATGGCAACATCTAATGTTTGTGTAGAATTATGTTCAGCAGACTGTCGTGACTTAGATGACGTTCAGAGCACATTTTATGCCCAATTCATTCAAAACTCCACGTAATCCCAAGGGGTTCACATACTTTTTCTTGCAACTGTAGCAGATAATCCAAACAGTTCAACAGTAGATGTTCCAAGAGAAAGCAATCTATTCACAACTGTAATACACATTGGGTTTAGATCCAAGAGGCACAACTTTGATGTATTCCCATCAGCATGGGGCAAAGTATACAGTTCAATGAAATGCACGACGATCTATTACATGCATGTCCTATTACCCAGATTTTGTGCTAAATCATGCTGACATGAGCATTGTGATATAATCATATATAAAAAGTCCCGCACATGCCTGTCAAAGCATAGAACACTGGCAACCAGAGAGAATGCAGCAGTAGATTCAATATACTTATCAATCCATCTGAGTGATGTGAGATGTGGGTTGCTCAATGCAAGCAATCAACAAAGAACAGAGTGACTGGTTTTCGCCAGTTCAGACCGGCTGCTTCAGAGTACTCAAAACTAGATGCATATTCCAGATTAAGTCTTACAGTTGTGTTCACAAATTTGCACACCCTTGGAGAATTGGTAATATACAGTATGTGCCATTTTGTAAGAAAACACAAGTGAGCAGGCAAAACACATTTCTTTTATTTCTTATGGGATTCATATTCAACTGTAGGTAATAACAGAATAGCACAATCATATAACAAAACATGGCAACAAGTAAAAAATGAAATGATCCCTGTTCAAAAATCTGCCTACCCTTAGTTCTTAATACTCTGTATTGCCCTCTAGCATCAATGACACCATGCAGTCTTTTGTAATAGTTGTCTATAAGGCCCCATATTCTTGCAGGTGGTATAACTGCCCATTCATCTTGGCAAAATGCATCCAGGTCAAGTAAAGTCTCAGGTTGTCTTGTATGAACCGCACATTTTAGATCTCCCCAGATTGGCTCGATGATATTAAGGTCAGGAGACTGTGGTGGCCACTCCAGAACATTCACCTTTTTCTGCTGTAACCACTGGAGGGTCAACTTGGCCTTATGGTTAGAGGCATTTTCATGCTGGAAAGTCTAAGAGCGTGCCAAGTGCAGCTTTCATGCAAATTGTCTGCCAGTATTTTCTGATAACATACTGCATTCATCTTGCAATCATCTTTCACAAGATTCCTTGTGCCTTTAGAAATCACACACTCCCAAAACATAAGTGAGCCACTATCATGCTTCTCATTATTGATGTTATACTTCTCTCTGTTGACCCCTCTTCAAACATAATACTTATGGTTGGGACCATAGAACTCTATTTCAGCTTCATCACTCCAGATTACAGTGTGCCAGAAGCTGTGAGGTGTGTCAAGATAATGTTGGACATATTGTAACTGGGCTTTTTCATGGCATTGGAGCAGTAAAGGCTTTTTTTGGGCAACTCTACCGTGCAGCTAATTTTGTTCAAGTATCATCATATTGTGTTCCATGAAACAACCACACTGTCTTTTTCAAGAGCAGTCTGTGCCTGAATTGGTTACCTGTTGGTTTTCCTTTGTATCCAAAGCAATTCTGCAGGTAGTTGTGGCTGAAATCCTTCTTGGTCTACCTGACTTTGGCTTGGAATTAAGAGATCCCCAAATTTTCCATTTCTTAATAAGTGATTGAAGAGTAATGACTGGCATATTCAAGACTTTCGATTTTTTTTTCACTTTTCCATCATTATAAAGTTCCATTACCTTGTTATGCAGGTCTTTTGACAGTTATTTTCTGCTCCTCATTTATACACAGAAACTAACTGCAATTTAAAATTCACAAATTGTGGGAAATTAACCTTTAATTGCCATTTTAACCAGTGTGTCACCTTGTGTGTCTGTACCACGGCCAAACATTCCAGGGTATGTAAACTCTTGATCAGACCATTTGGGCAAATTCTGTTATCATTATGATTTAAAATTGAGCCAAACAACTATGTGATAATAAATGGCTTCATATGATCACTATCCTTAAATAAGAGACTTGGCATGATCAGTCATATTTTCAATATCAATGCCAACATTTCACTATTTCTGCCAGGGTATGCAAGCCTTTGAGCACAACTGTACTAATGGTTTGTACAGAAGCATTATTATGTGTCTCTCTCAGGTGTCCTTAACACTTTTAATACAAGAAAGTACTATATGTTGCTTGCTTTATCAACTTCAGCTGGCATTAAATGCTGTTAATTAAAGTAACATTAAACTGGGGCTTTTTTCAGCAGGAATGTGGGGGAACGCGGTTCCGGCACCTCCTGCACCTCCAGCACTGAATGTATGTAATGGCAGGGGGTGCTGGAGGGTCTATTGATACTGGCTGCTAGGGGATCTATTGTTGCTGGAAGGAATCTATTGTTGTTAGGGGTCTTATGTTTCTGGGGAGTCATTTGTTGCTGGGGGGGATCCACTGTTGAGGGAGGGGTCTATTATTGCTGTCTGCTGGAGGGTCTATTGATGCTGACTGCTGGGAGATCTGTTGTTGCTGCCAGGGGTTTATTGTTGCTAGGGTGAATCTATTAATGCTGAGGGGGTCTATTGTTACTGGCTGCAGAGGATCTATTTTACTGCTTTTCATGTTATCATTAACAAATTCTATACAAATTACTTAGCACCATAAAATGATACTTGGTCCAGTATTCTCTGAAAGGGGCAGTGCTGGGAAGTGGGTAAGGGGCAGAGACAAGGTGTGACTCAGAAGGGGGAGTTCCTGCACCTATTCTCTGAGGAAAAAAAGCCCTGCATGAAACCTTCAGTTTTTTTTTTATAAAATGACAAACATGGTATACTTTCCTGCTCTGTGCAATAGTTTTGCACAGAGCAGCTCTGATCTTCCTCTTCTGGGGTCCCCTGCTGGAGTTCTTGCATTACAATGTATTAAGGTAATAAAACCCTAAGGCTTTAGAACCACTTTAAGTCTAAACGATCTACCAATGCATTTGTGCTGGAGTCTGGAAGACATTAAGTGCAGTTGTTTTTTGAGGGTTCAGAGAGAGCCTGGAAATTTGTGAAAATTGATTCAAAAGGGAAAGAAAATTAGGCAACGTGACTATGGGATCAGTAATATACATATGTGAAGATGTCAGTGGCAGTTAGTTCTCACCCAGTGTCAGTTAGTGTCAGAATGCCCACCGTATTATCACAGTCCCATTATAAGTCACCAATCGCTGCCATTATTAGTACCATACCATTGTTTGTAGACACTATTATTTTCATGCAAACCAATTGATATACACTTATTGGATTTATTTTTTTTTTACCAAAGACATAGAATACATTTTGGCCTAAATTTATGAAGAAATTTTTTTTTTAATTTTTAATTGGATATTGTAAAAAAAAATTAAATCTTTTTTCCATTTTATATTTCAAAAGAAAGCTCTATTTGTGTGAAAAAAAAAATAAATTTAATTTGTGTACAGCATTGCATGACCATGCAATTGTGCAGCACTATACAGCAAAAAATGGCCTGCTCATGAAGGGGGTAAATCTTCTGGAGGGCAAGTGGTTAATATAAAATTAAAATTAGAGTGTATTTTTTTTAAAACAATAGCCAAAAATATTAAACACACTCAATGCACACTATGTAAGCAGCTTTAGTAGGCTGCAATTTAGGAGGGAGAGAAATGGCAGGGTTTATCATGAAATAAACATTAGTGTGCATTATTTCTGAAAAAATAGACAAATATTTTACATTCACAGTAGAAAATGTAAGCAGCTTGAGTAGGACACAATCCCTAATTGTGTACTCACTATCAATTTGAGAATGGAGCTAGATTTAAAAAAATAAGTAAATACATTCTTGCAATACCCATGTGCCACCTAAGCAGTGTAGGTGTGTAGCACTGACTCCCTAGGGAGCTATTGAGATGTTGGGTCCTCCTACCACTCCTAGTGCCGACCCCTTACTGACACACCAGTAACAATGCAAAGGAATTTAATAGGGCCCAAACAAGCGCTGAAAGAGAAGATTTGTTGCAACAATAACAGTGATAACCTGATATTAAACAGTAGCAGAAAAAAACAGGGTAGGTAACAATTTAACAAACAAGTAGCATTAAAAGGGAACTCTGAGGGAGGCAACAGTCAGTATGGTCTATCTACTGCTTTCAAGGTCTAACTAAAGCACTGGTCATTGAGAATGGAATATACAGCCTTCTAGTGGTGGGGTCATTAACACTTGTGGGAGTGCTCACTTTCAGTGCTAGAGTATTTGTATTGCAAAGGGGACACCTCAAAGCATTCTAGGCAGATTCTCCTGGTGGCAAAAAAGTTCCAAGGCAAACCAACAAGTCGAGCACATGAAAAATGGTGACTAAATGGTTTCTCACCACTCATTCTGTGTAGATATCCTCAGGTCAGCAGGTGGATCCCTGTGAGCCAGGCAAGAAGTCACACTAATCCTTGGGGGTTCCCTCCTCAAGCCTATCCTTTCTTTCTCAATGGAGTCCACATCCATGGCAGAATCTAGTGGATCTCTCTCAATGTAGATGTGTCCCTGTGTTCCACAGTAAAACGGGTAGGCAGGGTTGGTGATAGACTATTTTGCTCCCTAAGCAAGACCAGCTACGTGCCACCCCCCCCCCCCCAAATAAATAAACATTTTTAAAAACAGTAGAAAATATTAAATCAGCAAAAAAATGTAACTGCTACATTTCTTTTCATTTTCAAAAATAAGTGCCATAAGATGCCACCAGCACCAATATGAACGAAAAAAAAAAAAATATTAACCATATATAAACTGTATTAACCTATCAAAGGGTTAACCCTGCAATCAGCGCACACCCTCGCCTATTGATTGGCTCCAGCTGTGTAGAAGGTGGAGCCAACACTGGACACGCCCCATTCAGTCACTAGCTGGCTCTTTGTTACAGCTGGAGGATCATGTTTGCCAGTGTGTGTACTGGAGATGTACTGACCGATCCTCTGATCAGAGACTGCTGACATCACTTCCTGTCCTAGGGGGAGCTGACACTTCACTGTTACATGGAATACTGTCATATATACTGTATATGTACTAATTGGGAGTAAAGATACCATCATTCCCTCATCATTCCCTGTGTATGAGGAGAGGGGGACTCAGCAAAGAAATGCAGAATTCATACAAGAGGTCCATAGGCCACACAGAGTGCTGGCCTGTGCTGTGCCCAGGCACCCCTAGGTGCCAGTGCCACCTAGGCTGCTGCCTAGTTTGCCTGCAGGCAGGTATCTCTCTCTCTCTGTTGAGTATATCACAGAATGACCCACCTCATAGCTCTGTCTTCCTGCTTGCCACATACCTTGTAGTAGTGCCTGACTTGTAAAAGAAGGCCTCACTTACAGCTCTGGCTCAAGGACCACTGATGTTGCAACAGTGGCCATGAGAGTACGGCGAGGTATGAGTGCCTGAAAGATGTCCCACCGACTGTAGTGAGGGGTAGCAGGTGAGTCACCAGTGGTGGATCAGATGGCCAGGACAGCAGATGGCAGAAGAAGCAGTGGACCCTGGACTGGGCGAATGGCAGGTGGCAGTTAGTTGGCAGACAGCTGGCGTGTTGCAGATGCAGGAGATCTGGCAGCACACAGTGAGTGAAGGACCAGCAGGAACCAGGTAACATGCAGAGCAGGACAGACAGATAACTGGATGCATGGTCAGATGAGCCAGATCAACAACAGACGATCAGATACAGGCATAGACGGCAGGTAGGGAATGGTAACGATACAGACAGAGGTCAGCAACACTTGGAGCAGGCAGATGAGCAGAAGGTAGAGCAGAGTCCAGAAGCAAGCCAAGGTCAGGGAAGGTAGCATTTAGGCGTGGTCAGGGCAAGCCGGGTCAATCACAGGTGTCAAACACAAAAACAGATGCAGGAACACAGGTAATAGCTGTAGATCAGACAGCAACGGCCAGTACAGCTTCTGCAGTTTAAAAAGTCCCATTGACGCTAATGTTAGAGGCGGGTGCACACAGCAAGGGGGGCATCCATAGATGTGCACCTTTGCATATGCATGGGCCTTGAGCCTTCACCTGCACTATATATACCGTACTATCCTCCACAATACAGCGCAATCCTATCAAATAATGTGACGGTCTTTAATTAAAAAAATTTAATAGTCCTTCAATTCAATATCCAATAACGCTGTATTTCCTCAACCACTGTGATGTGATTTATTTCTTCCTTCCTCTTTTCTCAAGCTCTGTGAACATGCAAACACCCATTGATAATATGCACTCACCTTGTGCAATGAACCGCAATACAGATCAAGGTCATAATACAATTGTTGCTCCACCTTGGGCATATGTGGCATCAGCTATTCCTCTTGTTCCTTCCTCCTCTATATACATAGCACTGTGGGTGCTTTTTAAATGTACGTGTTGATTTTGGGAGCTTTTAATAAATTGTCACTATTCAGAGAGCACTATTGTGGTCCTGTTCTATTTTTGCATGTCATGTATCTGTTGTGAAGAATACTGAGGGGGAAGGAGCAAGAGGAATAGCTGATGCCACACATACCCAAGGTGGGGCAACAAGTAAGTGTCACCAATAATAAACAAGTGAACAGTGCTAATGAATAACTAAGCTCATAAAGTTCATGCTATGATTAATTCATCCCAAAGAGTCAATAGTGATGGTATAATCTTGTGATCCAGTATAACTGCATGTGCTTCCACTCCTCAGTGAACACAGGCGTCTTACCAGAAGTGATGGGCCAGGAGGTCATCTGGCCATGTATGATTAATAATCAGTGCTTTCCAGCATCCACCAGCTCTAGCAGCAGCCACACTTGCTTATTTGATTGCGCGTGTCACAAAAGAGGCTCCTACCAACGCATTTCATTGCAGATAACGTCTTTAGGGGAAATGAGATTATCTTTTAAAGAGATATCACACCTATTCTTTTGTATGTTGCAATAGACAGCCCATTTATTTGGATTGGACTACCAAGGCACCATAACACAAAAAGGTACTGCATTATTTCTTGCAGTGCTCCACAATACACACTTGCATCTGTGTGTTGTGAAGTGCAGTAAGTTGATGTATATGTGTGATAAGGCACACGTACTATGGAATTGCAAAACCACGATGCACATATAAAGTGCCTTAGCTTGTGTTGCTGTAAAGTGCATTATAATGCCTTATTGTGCAAAAGCCCTGATTGCATTGTGATGTACCAACACATGGTGTATGCATTGTGGAGTGAAAACCCATTCACTTAGAAGTGGTCAGTGTTGGGTGGAAGGTGGAGCGAGAAGGCTTGAGTGTGGAGCCTGGGAGGGGGCTCAGGAGAGGGGCCTACCTGCAGGCAGGAGCTGGACAGGAGGATCTCTCAGCCTCACCGTCCTGAGAGAGGACCACCAGTGAAGCAGGGAAGGAGCCAGCCCATTGTAAGGCCTGAAGGTAGCCACCAACCCATCAAGCTCACAGGAGAGGACTGAGTGAGAAATCCTATACCCCGGGCCAGATAACGGGAGAGGTCAGTCAGCTGGCAAACCCAATTAGCTACTCATCTGGGGCTGCTTTGCTAAAGTGGCAGTTTATTGGTCCCCTTGCCCAGAGATTCCCTCAGGCATCTGGGTGAAGAGGAGGATTCATCTGAGCTCTAAGGTGGTACACCAGAAGGACTGGAGAGTTCTTCAAAACAGAGACTTTCCTTCCTTTTGTCCACATCTGTACATAGTTGCTAAGGAGATTGTCCTCAAGTTTCTACAGTTCCTTGGGAATCCCATACACCACTCAACCCCTCTCAAGTTCAAAACTCCTTAATAAAACTACAAAAACAAGTTCACGGACAGTTTATTTTCTCCAGTGTGGAAGAAAATGTGTGTTGCCTGGCTGTGCAGGACTATAGAGTGACCCAAAAACTTAGCAATTCCTAAGGGAGTAGTTCTACACTGCTTTCAATAAACAATTTTGTTTTGACTTGCAATGTGCCTCTGAACTTGCTAGTAAATGTGACTATTTCAGATGGGTCAATTCCCTAGCACAGCACATTTCCTACTTGCACATCACAGTCTTTTCCCCTTCTGGTAGTTTCCTGTTGCTAAGTTTGCTGGCCACATCACAGTCCTTTCCTCTTCTGGTACTTTCCTGTTGCTAAGTTTGTTGGCCACATCACAGTCCTTTCCTCTTCTGGTACATTCCTGTTGCTAGGTTTGTTGGCCACATCACAGTCCTTTCCTCTTCTGGTACATTCCTGTTGCTAGGTTTGTTGGCCACATCACAGTCCTTTCCTCTTCTGGTACTTTCCTGTTGCTAAGTTTGTTGGCCACATCACAGTCCTTTCCTCTTCTGGTACTTTCCTGTTGCTAAGTTTGTTGGCCACATCACAGTCCTTTCCTCTTCTGGTACATTCCTGTTGCTAAGTTTGTTGGCCACATCACAGTCCTTTCCTCTTCTGGTACTTTCCTGTTGCTAAGTTTGTTGGCCACATCACAGTCCTTTCCTCTTCTGGCAGTTTCCTGTTGCTAAGTTTGCTGGCCACATCACAGTCCTTTCCTCTTCTGGCAGTTTCCTGTTGCTAAGTTTGCTGGCCACATCACAGTCCTTTCCTCTTCTGGTAGTTTCCTGTTGCTAAGTTTGTTGCCACATCACAGTCCTTTCCTCTTCTGGCAGTTTCCTGTTGCTAAGTTTGTTGCCACATCACAGTCCTTTCCTCTTCTGGCAGTTTCCTGTTGCTAAGTTTGCTGGCCAGGCTCCTCTGACCCTCCTCTCACTTCCCTGCATAACATGTAGCAACTGGGAAAGGAGTGGAGGGAAATACTTGAGACAAATCTGACTGTACTAGGGCTGCTGATGTAACATTGAAATGCATATAGTGTCAGTGACGTCATCACGTATGCTACACAAGGCATGCTGTGGCCTAATGCTGGTGCTGTAGTGGTGAGGAAAGAATACCCCTGTGGTTTCGGGCTGTACATTGTTCAGTGACTGGCCATATTGCAATGCTCATGGATGTGCCCACATTCTTTATAAGGTTATTTATTATGGTATTTATCTTAACAATGTGATTGAATAATTGGTTGATTTAACCGCTTAAGGACTGCCCTATAGCAGATATACTGCTACAGGGCGACACCTGTGCGTGGGATCAGGTAAATATATGTGATTTTGCATTTCTGGGTAAGGGGTGCACACGAACCATGTGTGGCTGCGGTTGTCAACCACCGGGTCCCGGCCGGTAATTACCCACCAGCCCCCGGTGATTACCGAGCATCTCTGATGGGGAGGAAGATGGTTTTGTTTACAAACCATCTTCCTCCCTGTCAGCTCGAACACACTGCTCAGGATGGCTGTGCACAGTACAGCCATCCCGATCAGTGTGCTTACAGTGATGAACACACCCTCCGGCCCCTAGTAAAACACTCACAGCACACAATTAACCCTTTGATCACCCCTCACATTAACCCCTTCCTGCCCAGTGCCATTAGTACAGTGTCAGTGCTTTTTTTTTAGCACTGATCACTGTATTGGTGTCACTGGGGTGTCAGTGACACCAAGTTAGTTCCCCCCCAGTGTCAGAATGTCCGTCGGAGTCCCACTAAAAGTCGCTGATCGCCGCCATTACTAGTAGAAAAAAAAAATCCCATTATCTATACCGCCATTTGTAAATGCTATAACTTTCACATAAACCAATTAATTTACACGTATTGGGATTTTTTTTTAGGAAAGACATGTATCAGAATACATTTTGACCTAAATTTATGAAGAAATTAGATTTTTTTACTGGACATGTTTAATAGCAAGAAGTCCAAGATACTGTTTTTTTCTCAAAATTGTCGGTCTTTTTTTGCTTATAGCGCAAAAAAAAAAAAAAAGCACAGTCGATCAAATGCCACTGAAAGAAAGCTCAATTGGTGGAAAAAAAA